>NC_045784.1:84736044-85936044 GCF_008692025.1 Phocoena sinus
ATATTCAGGATGATGTTAAAAAAGCTAGGTTAGGGCTTCCCTGGTGGCGCAGTGGTTGAGAGTCCGCCTGCCGATACAGGGGACACGGGTTCGTGCCCTGATCTGGGAAGATCCCACATGCCATGGAACGGCTGGGCCCGTGATCCATGGCCGCTGAGCCTGCACGTCTGGAGCCTGTGCTCCGCAACAGGAGAGGCCACAACAAAGAGAGGCCCACGTACTGAAAAAAAAGAAAAGAAAAAAAAAAGCTGGTTAACTTAAAGACATTATTGGTATAAATATGGATTTTAAATGTCATCCTGGTGAAGTCCCAGATGGAAACAAAGAATTTGTTATTGGACATTGGAGGAAAAGTGATCATTACTATAAAGTGGAAAGGAATTTGGCTTAATTATATTCTAACATTTTGTAGAAGGTAGAACTTGTGAGTTGTGAACTTGGGTATTTAGCCGAGAGAATTTCTAAACAAAGCCCTGAAGTACAACCTGGTTTGTCCTTGCTGCTTGTAATAAAATACAAGAGGAAAGAGAAAAATTGAAGGAGGGGCTGTTAAGCAGAAAGGAACCAGAACTTCAGTGTGTAGATAATTCTTAGCCTATCTACATTGCAAAACATAAGAAAGTAAGTTCTAGAGAGAACACTAAATGTTTGGCTGAATAAACACTCAATAACGAGATTATGAGTATGACTCATGGATCTAATCAAACATCTCAGCAGAAGGCAGGAATAGAGATGAGGTTATTCCAGCATAAACACTGCCAGTTTAAACTAAAGAGGAAACAGATGGAACAAAATTAAGGAAGACTGTTGGATGTCTGGGATTGTACAGGGCAGGATAATATAGCTATCTGGCTGCTAACTTGCCTTACCCTTCAAGAGAAGGAAAGACTATACTCCACAGGTGATTCAGAGATTAACAGGGCTGCTACTCACACCCAGGCCCAGAGGGCACATGTTAGGGGAGGCAAGGAAATCTATTCCTCAGTTTCAGCAAGCCAGGCTTCCACTGCCTGGGATTTCAGGGGTGAGGTCATTGCTCAGGGCCTCAGGAACAATGCCACCACACACGGCCACAAGGGTTGGGCAGCTACCTCAATGGACCTAGCACGTGAGGTCACCACCCACATTGGCACAGAGGACAGAGCATTGAGACAATGGATAATTCTAGAATCTTAAAATCTAATGAAATTAGATTAGTTTTGGACTTGCTTAGAACCCATGACCCCATTCTTCTTTCTGATTTCTGCCTTTTGGAATGGAGATGTCTATACTATGCCTGTTTCATCATTATATTTTTGATGGCAAAAAACTCATCTGGTTTGACAAATTAACAGTTGGAGAAAAAGTTGATTTCAGGTGAATCATACTTCAAGTCTCACCCATATTTTACGTAGATGATATTTAGATGAAATTTGGGACTTGGGAGTTGATACTGGAATGGGTTATGACTTTGGGGCTTTTGAGATGGAAGTGAATAAATTTTTAATATGAAAACATAAATTTGCGGAGTCCAGAAAAAGAAGTGTTATGGACTGAATTGTGTCCCCTGTCAATTAATATGTTGAAGTCCTAATCCTCAGTACTTCAAAATGTGACTGCACTTAGAGATACGGCCTTTATAAAAGCAATTCAGTTAAAAAGAGGTCATTAGGGTGGACCTTAATCCAATCTGACTTGTGTCCTTATAAGGAAATTAGGGCACACAAACAGACATGAGACATATGTATGAACAGAGTAAAGACCATAAGAAGACAGTGGGAGATGACAGCCATATACAAGAAAAAAAGAGATGTCTCAGGAAAAAACTGTTGATACCTTGATCTCAGACTTCTACCCTTCACAACTGTGACAAAATAAATTTGTTTTTTAAGTCACCCAGTTTGCAGTACTATATTATGGCAGCCCTAGATAATGAATGCAGCCAGACAAAGACATTACAAGAAAATAAAACTACAGACAATTATGCCTTGTAAATATTGATGTAAATATTCTCTGCAAAATATTAGCAAATCAAATTTGACAACACATTAAAAGGATAGTATATCATGATGAAGTGGGATTTATCATGAAATGCTAGCATGGTTCAATAAAAGAAAATCAGTCTATGCAATACAGCACATTAACAGAATGGAGAAGAAGGGGAAAAAAACGCTTGATCATCTCAATTAATGCAAAAAATCATTTGACAAAATTTAACAACTTTTTATGATAAAAACACTCAACACACTGGAAACTGAAAGAAGCCACCTCAACATAATAAAGGTCATATATGAAATCCCCCACAGGTAACATAATACTGAATGGTGAAACAGTGAAAAATTTTCCTTTAAGACCAGTAACAAGGCATAGATGCTCATTTTCGCCACTTCTCTTCAATATAGTATTGGAATTCTAGCCAGAGTAATTAGCCAAGAAAACGAAATGAAGATGTAAAATTTTCTCTAATAACAGATGACATGATCCTATATGTACAAAACCCTAAATATTCTATTAAAATTGTTAGAACTAATAAACAAATTCAGCAGAATTTGCTTCTCTATACAATAACAATGGCCAATTCAAAAGTGAAATAATTTAAGATAGCATCAAAAAGAAAAAAATACTTAGGAATATACTTAACCAAGGAAGAGAAAGACACACACTGTAAGCTATAAAACACTACTGAAAGAAATTAAAGAAGAAAAAAATAACTGAAAATAAATCTCATGTTCATGGATTGAAAGACTTAATATTGTAAATATGTTAAGAACCTCCAAAATAAACTGCAGACTCAATGAAATCCATATCAAAATCCAAAAAATTATTTTGCAAAAGAAGAGAAAAATCCATCCTAAAATTCATATGGAAACTCAAAAATAATATGGATAAAGGAGAATAAAATTGGAGGACTCACTCTTTCTCATTTCAAATCTTACCACAAACTGCAGTAATCAAAAGAGTATGGGAGTAAGTAGCACAAAGACAGAAATATAGACCAACGGAATAGAATGAAGAGTCCAGAAAGAATCCCTCAAATATATGGTCAAATGATTTTCAACAAGGTTTACGAGACAATTCACTGAATAAAGGACAATCTTTTCAACAACTGGTGCTGGGAAAATGGGATGCCCACATTCAAAACAATAAATTTGAACCCTTATCTTACATCATATACAACAATTAAAGAAACATGGATCAAAGACATAATCATAAAAGCTAAATATTAACTCTTGGAAGAAAACAGAGGAAAAGCTTCATTACATTGGATTTGGAAATTATTTCTTAGATATGACATCAAAAGCAAAGGCAACAAAAGTAAAAAGAGATACTTCGGACCTCATCAAAATTAGAAACTTTTGTGCATTAAAAGATACCAACAGCAAAGTAAAAGGCAACCCTTGCTATGGAGAAAATATTTTCAAATCATATATCTAATAATGGATTAATATCCAGAATATGTAAAGCAGTCTTAAAACACAACAACAAAAGCAACCCAATTTAGTAATGGTAAAAGGGCCTGAATAGACATCTGTCCAAAGAAGATATATAAATGACCAATAAGTACATGAAAAAATGCTTAACATCTCTAATCATTAGGAAATTTAAAATCAAAATCATAATGAGATACAATTTCACACACTAGAATGGCTGCTAGTAAAAAATTAATAAAACAGTAGGATGACAGCAAAAATTATATGCATAATTACTATATAGTCTAGCATGATGTTTAATTTTATGTCAACATGACTGGGCTAAGGGATGCCCAGACACCTGGTAAAACATTATTTTTGGGTGTGTTTGTGAGGGTGTTCCTGGAAGAGATTAGCTTTTCAATCAGTACATTGAGCAAAGAAGATTGCCTTCACTAATGTGGGTAGCCATGATCCAATCCACTGAGGGCCTACAGAGACCAAAAAGGCAGAGGAAAGGAAAATTTACTTTTTTCTTGAGCTGAGACACCCAACTTCTTCTGACCTCAGACATCAGCTCTCCCGGTTCTCAAGCTATTAGACTCAGATCTGACTTAACACCATTGGTCCCTGATTCTCGGGCCTTTGGACTCAGACTGGAACTTACACCATTGGCTCCCCTGGTTCTCAGGAATTTGGACTCAGACTGAATTAGACTATTAGCTTTCCTCGTTCTCCAGATTGTAGACAGCAGATTGTGGGACTTCTTGGCCTCCATGATTTTATATAAATATAAATATATATATATATATATATATATATTATTGCTTCTGTTTATCTGGAGAACTCTAATACAGATTTGGATATCAAGAGTGGTTCTAAAGGAACAAAATTTTAAGGATGTATTTTATGAAATAGTTCTGGGGTTTCTGGAATGATTCTCTAATCTGATTATGTTTAAAGATGTTAATGACTCTATTTCCAGTAGTAAAAAGTACACTGATAGTGCATGGTATGAACTGTTTACAGAGATATACAAGATGTAAGCATCGGATAGTCCTAATCAACCACTTATAAGAAGCAAGGAGCTAAGTGGCTCTAAATATGATACTTTTGAACATTTTTTGAAAACTAAGGAATATAATAACATTGATTGGTTGCCCCTAAAATTGCTGTACAAAGTGCTGAAATAAAAGGATGCACTCAGGGATTCAAATTCCTGGCTCAAGAACACTATAAATGACCTAAGAGTTTCTGTGTGCACCCTGATGGAAAGCCTCATCTCCCATAGACACAGGACTGAAATCATACACACCACCTTATCCTATAATTGGCTGAATTACAACACAAATGGAATTCTCATCCTCATAGAGTGTCTGCTGTTAAAATGAGGGTATTGATTGGGAAAGAATAGGATCCTGTAAGTCGGCATGGGGAATATGGGAAGGCCCTGATGAAGCTGAGGATAATGAGCCTTGAAATTGTGATGCATCTTCTTTGCTACTGGAAGAGGTCTCCCAACCACAGTGGTACCTACTTCTCCACCCACAGTGGTAGCAACCATTCTACCTTGATATGAGGGGATTAACTCTGCATTGTCTGAAGAAATAGTATTGCCACCCCCAGAGGTGGATACCATGCAAGACAATGCTGACTCTCCTCAGGATCCATTGTTGTTACCCCTCTTGGTTTCTAGACCTATAACCAAACTTAAGACCAGCAGGGGATCAGACGGGGGAAGATGGCGGAAGAGTAAGACGTGGAGATCGCCTTCCTCCTCACGGATACACCAGAAATATATCTACACGTGGAACAACTCCTACAGAACACCTACTGAAGGCTGGCAGAAGACCTCAGAGCTCCCAAAAGGCAAGAAACTCCCCACGTACCTGGGTAGGGCAAAAGAAAAAACAGAGACAAAAGAATAAGGACGGCACCTGCACCAGTGGGAGGGAGCTGTGAAGGAGGAAAAGTTTCCATACACTAGGAAGCCCCTCCGCGGGCAGAGACTGTGGGAGGTGGAGGGGGGAGCTACGGGACCGCAGAGTAGTGCACAGCGACGGGTGTGGAGGGCAAAGTGGGGAGATTCCCGCACAGAGGATCGGTGCTGACCGGCACTCACCAGCCCAAGAGGCTTGTCTGCTCACCCGCCGGGGCGGGCGGGGCTGCGAGCTGAGGCTCGGGTTTCGGTTTTGGACGGAGCGCAGGGAGAGGACTGGGGTTAGCGGCTTGAACACAGCCTGAAGGGGTTGATGCGCCACGACTAGCCGGGAGGGAGTTCGGGGAAAAGCCTGCAGCGGCCGAAGAGGCAAGAGACTTTTTCTTCCCTCTTTGTTTCCTGGTGCGCGAGGAGAGGGGTTTAAGAGCGCTGCTTAAAGGAACTCCAGAGATGGGCGCGAGCCGCGGCTAAAAGCACGAACCCCAGAGACGGGCGTGAGCCGCGGCTGAGGGCGCGAGCCCCCGAAACGGGCGCGAGCCGCTGCTGGAAGCGAGAACCCCAGAGACGGGCGCGAGCCGCGGCTAAAACCGCGGACCCCAGAGACGGGCGGGAGACACTGGGGCTGCTGCTGCCGCCACCAGGGGGGCTATGTGCGAGCACAGGTCACTCTCCGCGCCCCTCTTCCGCGGAGCCTGTGCAGGCCGCCACTGCCAGGTTCCCGGGATCCAGGGACAACTTCCCCGGGAGTACGCACAGCGGGTCTCAGGCTGGTGCAAAGTCACGCCGGCCTCTGCCGCAGTGTCATGCGGCCTCTGCTGCCGCAGGCCCGCCCCGCACGCAGTGCCCCTCCTTCCCCCATCCCCCAACCCCCGGCCTGAGTGAGCCGGAGCTCCCGAATCAGCGGCTCCTTTAACCCCGTCCTGTCTGAGCAAAAAACAGATGCCTTCCAGCGACCTGTGCGCAGGGGCAGGGCCGGGTACAAAGCTGAGCTCCTGTGAGCTGTGAGAGCAGGGAGGAGAGGGGGAGGTCTCTCCCGGCAGCCGCGGAGGCGGCGGATTGAAGCTCCACAATCAACTTGATGTGCCCTGCATCTGTGGAGTACCTGAATAGACAGGGAGTGATCCCAAATTGAAGAGGTGGAATTTAAGAGCGAGATCTGTGATTTTTTTCCCTTTTCCTCTTTTTGTGAATGTGTGCGTGTATGCTTCTGTGTGAGATCTTGTCTGTATACTCTTGCTTCCACCATTTGTCCTAGGGCTCTATCCGTCCATGGTTTTTAAAAAAAAAATTTTTTTTTCTTAATAATTAATTTTAATTGTAATAACTTTATTGTACTTTACCTTCGTTCTTTCTTTCTTTCTTTCCTTCCTTCCTTCCCTCCTTTAGATAGCGAATCACCCCAGGTTGAGGAGGTGGTCTCTGGGAGCAGGATTTATGATTTTTCCCCCTTTGCCTCTTTTTGTGAACGTGTATGTGTATGCTTCTGTGTAAGATTTTCTCTGTATAGCTTTGCTTCCAACATTTGTCCTAGGGTTCTATCCGTCCCTTTTTTTTTTTTCTAAACATTTTTTAGTACAATAACTATATTATACTTTATTTTATTTTTACTGTATCTTCTTTCTTTCTGTCTTTTTTCCTTCTTTCCCTCCTTCCTTCCTTCCTCCCTCCCTCCCTCCCTCCCTCCTTTCTTTCCTTCTTTGCTTCTTTCTTCCTTCCTTCCTTTCCTCCTTTCCTTCTTTCTTTCCTCATACTTCTACTAATTCTCTCTACATTTTCTCCTTCTTTCCCTCCTTCCTTCCTTCCTTCCTCCCTCCCTCCGTTCTTTCCTTCTTTGCTTCTTTCTTCCTTCATTCCTTTCCTCCTTTCCCTCTTTCTTTCCTCATACTTCTACTAATTCTCTCTACATTTTCTCCTTCTTTCCCTCCTTCCTTCCTTCCTTCCTCCCTCCCTCCCTCCCTCCTTTCTTTCCTTCTTTGCTTCTTTCTTCCTTCCTTCCTTTCCCTCTTTCTCTCCTCATACTTCCACTAATTCTCTCTACATTTTCTCCTTCTTTCCCTCCTTCCTTCCTTCCTTCCTCCCTCCCTACCTCTCTCCTTTCTTCCCTTCTTTGCTTCTTTCTTCCTTCCTTCCTTTCCTCCTTTCCTTCTTTCTTTCCTCATACTTCTACTAATTCTCTCTACTTTTTCTCCCTTTTACTCTGAGCCATGTGGATGAAAGGCTCTTGGTGCTCCAGCCAGGAGTCAGGGCTCTGCCTCTGAGGTAGGAGAGCCAACATCAGGACACTGGTCAACAAGAGACCTCCCAGATCCACATAATATTAAACGGTGGAAATCTCCCAGAGACCTCCATCTTAACACCAGCACCCAGCTTCACTCAACGACCAGCAAGCCACAGTGCTGGACAACCTATGCCAAACAACTAGCAAAACAGGAACACAACCCCACCCATTAGCAGAGAGGCTGCCTAAAATCATAATAAGGCCACAGACACCCCAAAACACACCACCAGACGTGAACCTGCCCACTAGAGAGACAAGATCCAGCCTCATCCAGCACAACACAGGCACTAGTCCCCTCCACCAGGAAGCTTACGCAACCCACTGAAACAACCTTAGCCACTGGAGACAGACATCAAAAACAACGGGAACTACGAACGTGCAGCCTGCAAAAAGGAGACCCCAAACACAGTAAGATAAGCAAAATGAGAAAACAGAGAAATGCACAGCAGATGAAGGATCAGGATAAAAACCCACCAGACCTAACAAATGAAGAAGAAATAGGCAATCTACCTGAAAAAGAATTCAGAATAATGATAGTAAGGATGATCCTGAATCTTGGAAGTAGAATGGACAAAATGCAAGAAACAGTTAACAAGGACCTAGAAGACATAAAGATGAAACAAGCAATGATGAACAACGCAATAAATGAAATTAAAAGTACTCTAGATAGGATCAATAGCAGAATAACTGAGGCAGAAGAACGGATAAGTGACCTGCAAGATAAAGTAGTGGAAATAACTACTGCAGAGCAGAATAAAGAAAAAAGAATGAAAAGAACTGAGGACAGTCTCAGAGACCTCTGGGACAACATTAAATGCACCAACATTCGAATTATAGGGGTTCCAGAAGAAGAAGAAAGAAAGAAAGGGACTGAGAAAATATTTGAAGAGATTATAGTTGAAAACTTCCCTAATATGGGAAAGGAAATAGTTAATCAAGTCCAGGAAGCACAGAGAGTCCCATACAGGATAAATACAAGGAGAAATACGCCAAGACACATATAAATAAAACTATCAAAAATTAAATACAAAGAAAGCATATTAAAAGCAGCAAGGGAAAAACAACAAATAACACACAAGGGAATCCCCATAAGGTTAACAGCTGATCTCTCAGCAGAAACCCTACAAGCCAGAAGGGAGTGGCAGGACATACTGAAAGTGATGAAGGAGAAAAACCTGCAACCAAGACTACTCTACCCAGCAAGGATCTCATTCAGATTTGATGGAGAAATTAAAACCTTTACAGACAAGCAAAAGCTGAGAGAGTTCAGCACCACCAAACCAGCTTTACAACAAATGCTAAAGGAACTTCTCTAGATAAGAAATGCAAGAGAAGGAAACGACCTATAATAACGAACCCAAAACAATATAGAAAATGGGAATAGGAACATACATATCGATAATTACCTTAAATGTAAATGGACTAAATGCTCCCACCAAAAGACACAGATTGGCTGAATGGATACAAAAACAAGACCCTTATATATGCTGTCTACAAGAGACCCACCTCAGACCTAGTGTCACATACAGACTGAAAGTAAGGGGATGGAAAAAGATATTCCATGCAAATGGAAACCAAAAGAAAGCTGGAGTAGCAATTCTCATATCAGACGAAATAGACTTTAAAATAAGGACTATTAAAAGGGATAAAGAAGGACACTACATAATGATCAAGGGATCGATCCAAGAAGAAGATATAACAATTGTAAATATTTATGCACCCAACATAGGAGCACCTCAATACATAAGGCAAATACTAACAGTCATAAAAGGGGAGATCGACAGTAACACATTCATAGTAGGGGACTTTAACACCCCACTTTCACCCATGGACAGATCATCCAAAATGAAAATAAATAAGGAAACACAAGCTTTAAATGATACATTAAACAAGATGGACTTAATTGATATTTATAGGACACTCCATCCAAAAACAACAGAATACACATTTTTCTCAAGTGCTCATGGAACATTCTCCAGGATAGATCATATCTTGGATCACAAATCAAGCCTTAGTAAATTTAAGAAAATTGAAATTGTATCAAATATCTTTTCTGACCACAACGCCATGCGACTAGATATCAATTACAGGAAAAGATCTGTAAACTATACAAACACATGGAGGTTAAACAATACACTACTTAATAATGAAGTGATCACTGAAGAAATCAAAGAGGAAATTAAAAAAATACCTAGAAACAAATGACAATGGAGACACAACGACCCAAAACCTATGGGATGCAGCAAAAGCAGTTCTAAGGGGGAAGTTTATAGCAATACAAGCCCACATTAAGAAGCAGGAAACATCTCGAATAAACAACCTAACCTTGCACCTCAAGCAATTAGAGAAAGAAGAACAAAAATACCCCAAAGCTAGCAGAAGGAAAGAAATCATAAAAATCAGATCAGAAATAAATAAAAAAGAAATGAAGGAAACGATAGCAAAGATCAATAAAACTAAAAGCTGGTTCTTTGAGAAGATAAACCAAATAGATAAACCACTAGCCAGACTCATCAAGAAAAAAAGGGAGAAGACTCAAATCAATAGAATTAGAAATGAGAAAGGAGAAGTAACAACTGACACTGCAGAAATAAAAAAAAATCATGAGAGATTACTACAAGCAACTCTATGCCAATAAAATGGACAATCTGGAAGAAATGGACAAATTCTTAGAAATGCACAACCTGCCAAGACTGAATCAGGAAGAAATAGAAAATATGAACAGACCAATCACAAGCACTGAAATTGAAACTGTGATTAAAAACCTTCCAACAAACAAAAGCCCAGGACCAGATGGCTTCACAGGTGAATTCTATCAAACGTTTAGAGAAGAGCTAACACCTATCCTTCTCGAACTCTTCCAAAATATAGCAGAGAGAGGAACACTCCCAAATTCCTTCTACGAGGCCACCATCACCTTGATACCAAAACCAGACAAGGATGTCACAAAGAAAGAAAACTACAGGCCAATATCACTGATGAACATAGATGCAAAAATCCTCAACAAAATACTAGCAAACAGAATCCAACAGCACATTAAAAGGATCATACACCATGATCAAGTGGGGTTTATTCCAGGAATGCAAGGATTCTTCAATATACGCAAATCTATCAATGTGATCAACCATATTAACAAATTGAAGGAGAAAAACCATATGATCATCTCAATAGATGCAGAGAAAGCTTTCGACAAAATTCAACACCCATTTATGATAAAAACCCTCCAGAAAGTAGGCATAGAGGGAACTTTCCTCAACATAATAAAGGCCATGTATGACAAGCCCAGAGCAAACATCATCCTCAATGGTGAAAAACTGAAAGCATTTCCACTAAGATCAGGAACAAGACAAGGTTGCCCACTCTCACCACTCTTATTCAACATAGTTTTGGAAGTTTTAGCCACAGCAATCAGAGAAGAAAAGGAAATAAAAGGAATCCAAATAGGACAAGAAGAAGTAAAGCTGTCACTGTTTGCAGATGACATGACACTATACATACAGAATCCTAAAGATGCTACCAGAAAACTACTAGAGCTAATCAATGAATTTGGTAAAGTAGCAGGATACAAAATTAATGCACAGAAATCTCTGGCATTCCTATATACTAATGAGGAAAAATCAGAAAGTGGAATCAAGAAAACACTCCCATTTACCATTGCAACAAAAAGAATAAAATATCTAGGAATAAACCTGCCTAAGGAGACGAAAGACCTGTATGCAGAAAATTATAAGACACTGATGAAAGAAATTAAAGATGATACAAATAGATGGAGAGATATACCATGTTCTTGGATGGGAAGAATCAACATTGTAAAAATGGCTCTACTACCCAAAGCAATCTACAGATTCAATGCAATCCCTATCAAACTACCACTGGCTTTTTCCACAGAACTAGAACAAAAAATTTCACAATTTGTATGGAAACACAAAAGACCCCGAATAGCCAAAGCAATCTTGAGAACGAAAAAAGGAGCTGGAGGAATCAGGCTCCCTGACTTCAGACTATACTACAAAGCAACAGTAATCAAGACAGTATGGTACTGGCACAAAAACAGAAAGATAGATCAGTGGAACAGGATAGAAAGCCCAGAGATAAACTCACGCACATATGGACACCTTATCTTTGATAAAGGAGGCAGGAATGTACAGTGGAGAAAGGACAGCCTCTTCAATAAATGGTGCTGGGAAAACTGGACAGGTACATGTAAAAGTATGAGATTAGATCACTCCCTAACACCATACACAAAAATAAGCTCAAAATGGATTAAAGACCTAAATATAAGGCCAGAAACTATCAAATTCTTAGAGGAAAACATAGGAAGAACACTCTATGACATAAATCACAGCAAGATCCTTTCTGACCCACCTCCTAGAGTAATGGCAATAAAAACAAAAATAAACAAATGGGACCTAATGAAACTTCAAAGCTTTTGCACAGCAATGGAAGCCATAATCAAGACCAAAAGACAACCCTCAGAATGGGAGAAAACATTTGCAAATGAAGCAACTGACAAAGGATTAATCTCCAAAATTTACAAGCAGCTCATGCAGCTCAATAACAAAAAAACAAACAACCCCATCCAAAAATGGGCAGAAGACCTAAACAGACATTTCTCCAAAGAAGATATAAAGAATGCCAACAAACACATGAAAGAATGCTCAACATCATTAATCATTAGAGAAATGCAAATCAAAACTACAATGAGATATCATCTCACACCAGTCAGAATGGCCATCATCAAAAAATCTAGAAACAATAAATGCTGGAGAGGGTGTGGAGAAAAGGGGACACCCTTGCACTGCTGGTGGGAATGTGAATTGGTTCAGCCACTATGGAGAACAGTATGGAGGTTCCTTAAAAAACTACAAATAGAATTACCATATGACCCAGCAATCCCACTACTGGGCATATACCCTGAGAAAACCAAAATTCAAAAAGAGTCATGTACCAAAATGTTCATTGCAGCTCTATTTACAATAGCCCGGAGATGGAAAAAACCTAAGCGCCCATCATCAGACGAATGGATAAAGAAGATGTGGCACATATACACACTGGAATATTACTCAGCGTTAAAAAGAAATGAAATTGAGTTATTTGTAATGAGATGGATAGACCTAGAGTCTGTCATACAGAGTGAAGTAAGTCAGAAATAAAAAGACAAATACCGTATGCTAACGCATATATATGGAATTTAAGGAAAAAAAAATGTCAAGAAGAACCTAGGGGTAAGACAGGAATAAAGATGCAGACCTACTGGAGAACGGACTTGAGGATATGGGGAGGGGGAAGGGTGAGTTTTGACAGGGCGAGAGATAGTCATGGACATATACACACTAACAAACGTAGTAAGGTAGATAGCTAGTGGGAAGCAGCCGCAAGGCACAGGGATATTAGCTCGGGGCTTTGGGACAGCCTGGAGGGGTGGGATTGGGAGAGTGGGAGGGAGGGAGACGCAAGAGGGAAGACATATGGGAACATATGGATATGTATGGCTGATTCACTTTGTTATAAGGCAGAGACTAACACACCATTGTAAAGCAATTATGCCCCAATAAAGATGATAAAAAAAAAAAAAACCAGCAGGTCCCTAAAGGTGAGATACAAAGTGTGATCCATGAAAAGATGTGCTACACTCTAAAAGAACAACTTGAGTTTTCTAATTTATACAACCAGAAATCTGAGGAACATGTGTGGGAATGGATATTA
This sequence comes from Phocoena sinus, assembly GCF_008692025.1. Lineage (NCBI taxonomy): Eukaryota > Metazoa > Chordata > Mammalia > Artiodactyla > Phocoenidae > Phocoena > Phocoena sinus. The sequence goes on from NC_045784.1 coordinate 84,749,357, forward strand.
AAGGTGTAGGATAATGGTGGAAAGAACATAAATTTGGATCATGATGAATTTATTGATATAGACTCACTAAACAGAGATTCCATATTTAACACTTCAGCTTCAGAAGTTACAAAGGGCTTTGACTGTTTCTTTGGTTTTATGGTTGAAACAGGCACCAAAATATAGCCCACTGTGAGTGAATGGAAATGCGAGACCTCCCTTGGTTTAATGTAGAGGAAGGGACTCAAAGGCTTAGAAACACTGGAATGTTATAGTGGATTTATTATTCAAGACCTAATCAGCCACACTGGGAGGGTCCAGAAGACATACCTTTCACCAATATTTTGAGAAATAAATTTATGAAGGAAGCCCCAGCATCCTTGATGAGCTCTGTGATTTTTTATGTAGATCAGACCATAGAGAAGGAATCCCAGACACTCAATTGGAAAACCTAGGTGCAATGGGAGTAGATAGATACTAAGAAGACAGGGGTCAAATGGTAGGAATCAACCTCCAAAAGCAAGGTGGATGTGGTTACTGTAATGGACAGCAGAGCCAAAGCAGCAGTCAGAATAATCTGACTCTTGCAGACCTATGGCAGTGGCTAGTTAACCATTGGGTTGCTAGAAGTGAAAAAATAGGAAGTCTACTAAATTCTTACTTGGCTTATATAAGCAAGAAAGTTCTAGGTCAAGTGAATGAAAGTTTAATTGGAATTATAAAAACAGAAAGTCACAACTTCTAAATCAATTCCCAGATTTGAACCAATTTACAGATTCAGAACCCCTTAAATGAAGGGGAAGCTGAGTCCTCTAGGGGAAGAATCTTGGTACAATACAGAAAATTTATAGTGTTAATCTTTCTCCCAGACTTCCCCAAATGGACCTATGGCCTTTTACCAGGGTGAATGTACACTAGGGAAAATGAAATAATCAGACCTTTTGAGGACTATTGGTCACTGAATCTAAACAGACACTTGATTCTAAGAGAGCCAAAGTGTCATTGTGGTACTTCAGTCAGAGTAGAGGCTTATGGAGGCCATTTGATTAATGGATTTTATAGCTCCAGTGCATCTCATAGTGAGTCTTGGAACTCATCCTGTGGTTATTTCCCCAGTTCCAGATTGAACTACTGGAATAGAAATACTTAGCATCTGGCACCTTAAGAATAAAAATGTTAGAGCAAATCAAACCTGAAGCAAGAAGAAGAAAGTCAATAATGAAAAGCATAAATCAATAAAAAAGAGAAAACAATAGACAAAACCACAGAAACAAAACTTCTTTTTAAATAATAGAATTGATAAATTATTTTCATGAAAAAAATAGTGGACATCACTACAGATCTTACAGATATTAAAAAGAGATTAAGGGAATGTTATGAAAATCTTATAGCAATAACTTCAGCAATGAACCCAACTTTTGAAAGGCACAGTATGGAATCCTAATCAAGAAGAAAACTAACATCAATAAACCAAACAGTCCTTTAATTTATTAAAAGTAATTTTACAGTTAAAAATCTTCACACAAAGAAAATTTCAGGCCCAGGTGACTTCATTGGTAAATTGTACCAAATATTTGAGGAATAAATAATACCAATTCTACAGAAACATTTCTAAAATGTAGAAGAGTTAGGAATACTTCTGAGCTCATTATTCTGATATGAACAACAGAAAAAAAAGATATTATGCATGCATAAAGAAAACTACAGACAAATGTCTCTCAAGAAAAGACACATAATCCATAATAAAGGCTTAGCAAATTGAGTCATGATAGATTTAATAAGGATAAAACATCATGAACAAATGATGTTCATAGGAATACAAATTTGTCTCAATATACAAAAATCAATTGATGCAACTTATATTAAGATTCTAAAAAATAAAAACCTTATGATCATCTCAATTAATGTAAAAAATCATTTGACAAGACATACTCCCATTAACAATAAAAGAAAAAATTAACAAACTAGAAATAGAGGGAAATGCCTTACCCTGTTAAAGGATATTGATGAAAAGCTTACAGCTAATATATTAATTCTGAAAGAATGCCCATTTTTACCCTAATATTGAAAACAAGGTAAGAATGTCCACTTTCATCACTTCTACTTAACTTTATAACAGAAGTCCTAATTAATCAATTATAAGAAGGTAAACAACCCAATAATGAAATGGACATAGTTGAACCGACTGGCAAATAAGCACATGAAATATGCTCAGCATCATCAGTTATTAAGGAAAGGCAAAACAAAACCACAAGGAGATACCTCTCTGCATGTACTCTAAAACCCTACAATTTAAAAGATTAATAATACCAAGTTTGTGGATGATGTGGAGGAACTGGACAGTTTTGCAGTTTCTTATACAGTTATCAATAATCCTATTCCCCTAACTTACTCAAGATAAATGAAAACATATGTCAACAAAAGGACGTGTAAACTAATGTTTAAAACAGTTTTAGTCATAGGAGGCAAAGGCTGTAAATAACCAAAATGACCATCAATGGGTAAACAGATAAATGAATCATGGTATATCTCTATAGTGAAGTAGTATTCAGCAACTAAAAGAGATTGACTACTGACACATACAACATGGATTAATCCCAGTAGCATTATGGTGTGAAGTAAGACATTAAAGCCTGTATACAATGTAAATTCTCTTAAATGAAATTCTAGGAAAACTAAAGACATAGTGACAAAAAGAAAGTCTATAGTTGGCAAGGCATGAGTTTTGAGTGAAGGTATTGACAGCAAAGGAGCAAGCACAAGAGAAAGTTTTGGCTTGATGGAAATGTGATGCTACATGACTTGTTACACGACTGTATACAATAATAAAATTTCATGAAACTGTATACTTAAAATTAGTTAATTTCATTGTATGTAAATTATACCTTAACAAAGTCTGAATTTTAAAAAATGAGAAAAAAATGAATTAGGATGGAAAGAGTCATATAATAATATTTAATATTTTTAAACCTCTAGTCTATTTTAGGCATAATGTTGGGTATTCTATAGGTATTATTCTGTTATATCCCCACAATAGCCCTGCAAGATAGATATAATATTATACTCCTATTTTATAGATAAAAAGGAGGACTTATGGATATTAAATAACTACCCAAAGCCACACAGTCCATAAGCAATAGAGCCAGAATTTGAACACATATTTGTCTGTTACCAAAGCTTATGCTCTTAATATTTTGTTATCACATTTCTAAGTACACATTAAGAACAATAATAAAAGTATATTGAATTAGTTAACATTAAACAAGAAAAGAGAAGGGAATCTAATCAAACAAAGGAGCTTTAAAAGGTGTAATAAAGTGAATTGTATAAAATTATCAGAAAGCCCACTTGTGGACCCTTTCAGCCACCTCAGTTAAGTCCTAAAGCAACTTACATAATACCAATTTTCTCTACCATCCTATTAAATGTTTCATAAGAGGAAATGTCCACAAAAACAAGGACTTGTCTTTATATGTGTTTGTATTGTACACAGTGTAGTAGCGATCCTTAATAAATGTTGAAGAAGAACACTACTACAACAATGAAGACTAAAGATATACATTAGAAGAAAATTCTGCCAGTAAATGAAGACATTTGAAGTAAATGATGAATAAAATTGGCAAGCGATTTAATTCATTTTCTTATTGAGTATTTAGATGGGAAAATGAATAAAAGAAATTTAGGTAATTGAGCAAAAATTAAATCTCTTACATAAACAGCTATTAGCAAAGAGGTAAAGTCCTTGGAATATGGGAACTTGCATAAATGAACTAATCCTGGCTGCATACTTATTGGGTGTTAGGAAAATAGATTAACATATTTACTCAACCATTTGTACTTATTTAATAAGATTCCAGAAGAGTGGAAAATTAAAATATGGTAGTCTCAAGTGAATCTCAGTAAAAATAATAATGGGAAAATTGACAAATGTCTTTCTGCTTCTCCTGCCATTCTAACTTCCTCTGTATTCCAGTTTCACAGATGGTGGGGAAGAGAGAAGAATTTGTATGGTAGAACAACTGTGATAACAGTGAGCTGGACTAGGGAGGACTACAAAGTACAGAGGTAGGGCTACAATATGCTAACCACAGATATCCACAACAACTGAAGAAAATACACAGACAGCCATACTACAAGGTGGATTTGCCTGGATAATGTGCCCATATATAAAGAGATAGGTATTGTTTCTCAAAAATAACAAGTACCCAATTACTTTTTAAGCTTCTTTGAATCACAGATTGCACATTATCTCCCATGTATTAGTACGATATCCTGTGACAAACCAAGCTCTGATATATTTTTTCTAAGGTCTTTTCAATCTTTGGTGTTTTTTTTTTTCCTCTGGGGTCAGAGATACTCAGACAATCATGTGTCAGTAATGGTCTCTTGGCAAGTTTTTCATTAACACAGAAATTCTGTTTAACAAGACTTTTTATTTTAACGTTTTTATTGGAGTATAATTGCTTTACACTGCTGTGTTAGGAACAGGCTTTGTATCCTGTTCCATTGATCTATATTTCTGTTTTTGGGCCAGTACCATACTGTCTTGATTACTGTAGCTTTGTAGTATAGTCTGAAGTCAGGGAGCCTGATTCCTCCAGCTCCGTTTTTCTTTCTCAAGTTTGCTTTGGCTATTCAGGGTCTGTTTTGTTTCCATACAAGTTGGGAAATTTTCCGTTCTAGTTCTCTGGAAAATGCCAGGGGTAATTTGATAGGGATTGCATTGAATCTGTAGATTACTTTGGGTAGTAGAGTCATTTTCACAATGTTGATTTATCTAATCCAAGAACATGGTATATCTCTCCATCTATTTGTATCAACTTCAATTTCTTTCACCAGTGTCTTATAATTTTCGGCACACAGGTGTTTTGTCTCCTTCGGTAGGTTTATTCCTAGGTATTTTATTCTTTTTGTTGCAATGGTAAATGGGAGTGTTTTCTTAATTTCACTTTCAGATTTTTCATCATTAGTATATAGGAATGCAAGAGATATTGGTGCATTAATTTTGTACCTGGTACTTTACCAAATTCATTGACTAGCTCTAGTAGTTTTCTGGCGGCATCTTTAGGATTCTCTATGTGTAGTATCATGTCATCTGCAAACAGTGACAGCTTTATTTCTTCTTTTCCGATTCGGATTTATTTTATTTCTTTTTCTTCGGTTTGCTGTGGCTGAAACTTCCAAAACTATGTTGAATAATAGTGGTGAGAGTGGGCAACCTTGACTTGTTCCTGATTTTAGTGGAAGTTGTTTCAGTTTTTCACCATTGAGGACGATGCTGGCTGTGGTTTTGTCATATATGCCCTTTATTATGTTGAGGTAAGTTCCTTCTATGCCTACTTTTTGGAGGGTTTTTAATCATAAATTGGTGTTGAATTTTGTCGAAAGCTTTCTCTGCATCTATTGAGATGATCATATGCTTTTTCTCCTTCAATTTTTTAATATGGTATATCACATTGATTGATTTGTGTATATTGAAGAATCCTTGCATGCCTGGGATAAACCCCAATTGATCATGGTGTATGATCCTTTTAACATGCCCTTGGATTTTGTTTGCTGGTATTTTGTTGAGGATTTTTGCATTTTTGTTCATCCGTGATATTGGTCTCTAGTTTTCCTTTTTGTGACATCTTTGCCTGGTTTTTGTATCAGGGTGATGTTGGCCTCGTAGAATGAGTTTGTGAGTGTTCATCCCTCTGCTACATTTTGGAAGAGTTTGAGAAGGATAGGTGTTAGCTCTTCACGAAATGTTTCATAGAATTCATCTGAGATGCCGTCTGTTCCTGGGCTTTTGTTTGTTGGAAGATTTTTAGTCACAGTTTCAATTTCAGTGAGTGTGATTGGCTGTTCATATTTTCTATTTCTTCCTGGTTCAGTCTCGGAATGCTGTGCATTCATAAGTATTTGTCCATTTCTTCCAGGTTGTCAATTTTACTGGCATATATTTGCTTTTAGTAATCTCTCATGATCCTTTGTATTTCTGTGGTGTCAGTTGTTACTTCTCCTTTTGCATTTCTCATTCTATTCATTTGAGTCTTCTCCAGTTTTTTCTTGCTGAGGCTGGTTAATGGTTTATCAATTTTGTTTGTCCTCTCAAAGAACCAGCTTTTAGTTTTAGTGATGTTTGCTATCATTTCCTTCATTTCTTTTTCATTTCTTTCTGATCTGATCTTGATTGTTTCTTTCCTTCTGCTAACTGTAGGGGTTTTCTTGTTCTTCTTTCTCTAATTGCTTTAGGTGTAAGGTTAGGTGGTTTATTTGAGATGTTTCTTGTTTCTTAAGGTAGGATGGTATTGCTATAAACTTCCCTCTTACAACTGCTTTGGCTGCGTCCTATAGGTTTTGGGTCGTTGTGTTTTTATTGTCATTTGTTTCTAGGTATTTTTTGATTTCCTCTTTGATTTATTCAGTGATCTCTTGGTTATTAAGTAGTGTATTGTTTAGCTTCCATGTGTTTTTATTTTTTACATATTTTTTTCCTGTAATTGATATCTAGTCTCATAACATTGTGGTCAGAAAAGATACGTGATACAATTTCAATTTTCTTAAATTTACCAAGGCTTGACTTGTGACCCAAGATATGATCTATCCTGGAGAATGTTCCATGAGCACTTGAGAAGAAAGTGTATTCTGTTTTTTTTGGATGGAATGTCCGATAAATATCAATTAAGTCAATCTTGTTTAATGTATCATTTAAAGCTTGTGTTTCTTATTTATTTTCACTTAGGATGATCTGTGCATTGTTTTAAGTGGCGCGTTAAAGTCCCCTACTATGATTGTGTTACTGTTGATATCCCCTTTTATGGCTGTTAGTATTTGCCTTATGTGTTGAGGTGTTCCTATGATGGGTGCATAAATATTTACAATTTTTATATCTTCTTGCATTGATTCCTTGATCATTATGTATTGTCCTTCTTTGTCTCTTGTAATACTCTTTGTTTTAAAGTCTATTTTTTCTGATATGAGAATTACTAATCCAGCTTTCTTCTGATTTCAATTTGCATGGAATATTTTTTTCCATCCTCTCACTTTCACTCTCTACATATCCCTAAGTCTGAAGTGGGTCTCTTTTAGACAGTATGTATATGTGTCTTGCTTTTGTATACATTCAGCCAGTCTATATCTTTTTTTGGAGCATTTAATCCATTTACATTTAAGTTAATTATCGATATGTATGTTCCTATTACCATTTTCTTAATTGTTTTGGGTTTGTTATTGTAGGTCTTTTCCTTCTCTTGTGTTTCCTGACTAGAGATGTTCCTTTAGCATTTGTTGTAAAGCTGGTTTGGTTGTGCTGAATTCTCTTAGCTTTTGCTTTACTGTAAAGCTTTTAATTTCTCCGTCAAATCTGAATGAGATCCTTGCTGGGTAGAGTTATCTTGGTTGTGGGCTTTTCCTTTTCATCACCTTAAATATGTCCTGCCACTCCCTTCTGACTTGCAGAGTTTCTGCCGAAAGATCACCTGTCAACCATATGGAGCTTCCCTTGTATGTTATTTTTCCCTTGCTGCTTTTAATATTTTTTCTTTTGTATTTAGTTTTTGATAGTTTGATTAACATGTGTCTTGACATGTTTTCCTTGGATTTAATCTGTATGGGGCTCTCTGTGCTTCCTGGACTTGATTAACTATTTCCTTACCCCTATTAGGGAAGTTTTCAACTACAGTTTCTTCAAATGTTTTCTCAGTCCCTTTCTTTTTCTCTTCTTCTACTGCGACCCCTGTAATTCGAATTTTGGTGCATTTAATATTGTCCCAGAGGCCTCTGAGACTGTCCTCCATTCTTTTCATTCTTTTTTCTTTATTCTGCTCTGCAGTAGTTATTTCCACTATTTTATCTTCCAGGTCACTTATCTGTTCTTCTGCCTCAGTTATTCTGCTATTGATCCCTTCTAGAGAATTTTTAATTTCATTTGTTGTGTTGTTCATGATTGTTTGCTTACTCTTTAGTTCTTCTAGGTCCTTGTTAAACGTTTCTTGTATTTTCTCCATTCCATTTCCAAGCTTTAGGATCACATTTCCTATCATCATTCTGAATTCTTTTTCAGGTAGACTGAATATTTCCTCTTCATTTGTTAGGTCTCGTGGGATTCTACCTTGCTCCTTCATGAGCTCTGTGTTTCTTTGTCATCTCATTTTCCTTAACTTACTGTGTTTGGGGTCTCCTGTTCACTGGCTGCCCATTTGTAGTTCCATTATTTTTGGTCTTTGCCCCCAGTGGCTAAGTATGGTTCAGTGGGTTGTGTAGGCTTCCTGGTGGAGGGGAGTAGTGCCTGTGCTCTGGTGGATGAGGCTGGATCTTGTCTTTCTGGTGGGCAGATCCACATCTGGTGGTGTGTTTTGGGGTGTCTGTTACCTTATTGTGATTTTAGGCAGCCTCTCTTCTAATGGGTGGGGTTGTGTTCCTGTCTACTAGTTGTTTGGCATAGGGTATCCAGCACTGTGGCTTGCTGGTCATTGAGTGGAGCTGGGTCTTGGCATTGAGATGGTTATCTCTGGGAGATTTTTGCCATTTGATATTACATGGATGTGGGAGGTCTCTGGTAGACCAATTTCCTGAACTTCACTCTCCTACCTCAAGGCACAGGCCTGATGCCTGGCTGGAGCACAAAGAGCCTGTCATCCACATAGCTCAGAATAAGGGGAGAGAAAAGAAAGAAAGAAAGAAAAAGGTAAAATAAAATATAATAATCAAGTTATTAAAACAAAAAATAATTATTAAGAAAAAATTTAAAGTAATTAAAAAAATAGAAAGAAAGAGAAAAGAACAACCAATCCAAAAAACAAATCCACCAATGATAACAGGTGCTGAGAAGTATACTAAGAAAATAAACAAACAAAAAACGGACAGAACCCAAGGACAAATAGTAAAAGCAAAGCTATAGAAACAAAATCACACACAGAAGCATATGCATACACACTCACAAAAAGAGAAAAAGGTAAATATATATATATATATATATATATATATGTATGTGTGTATATATATATATATATGTATGTGTGTATATATATATATATATATATATATATATATATATATATATATATACACACACACACATATATATATAATTGCTCCCAAAGTCCACCTCCTCAATTTGGGATGATTCGTTGTCTATTCAGGTATTCCACAGATGTAGGGTACATCAAGTTGATTGTGGAGATTAAATCCGCTGCTCCTGAGGCTGCTGGCAGAGATTTCCCTTTGTCTTCTTTGTTCGCACAGCTCCTGGGATTCAGCTTTGGTTTGGCCCTGCCTCTGTGTGTAGGTCGCCTGTAGGCGTCTGTTTTCGCTCAGACAGGACAGGGTTAAAGGAACCGCTGATTCGGGGGCTCTGGCTCACTCAGCCCGGGGGGAGGGAGGGGTACGTTGTGCAGGGTGAGCCTGCCACAGCAGAGGCCTGCGTGACTTTGCAATAGCCTGAGTCGTGCCATGTGTTTTCCTGGGGATGTTTTCCCTGGATCACGGGACCCTGGCTTTGGCAGGCTACACAGGCTCCCCAGAAGGGAGGTGTAGATAGTGACCTGTGCTTGCACACAGGCTTCTTGGTGGCTGCAGCAGCAGCCTTAGCATCTCATGCCCATCTCTGAGGTCTACGCTGTTGCACCCGTGTCTGGAGCTCCTTTAAGCAGTGCTCTTAATCCCCTCTCCTCGCACACCAGGAAACAAAGAGGCAAGAAAATGTCTCTTGCCTCTTCAGCAGTTCCAGACCTTTTCCCAGACTCCCTCCTGGTTAACCATGGTGCACTAGCCCCCTTCAGGCTGTGTTCATGCAGCCAATCCCAGTAGTCTCCCTGGGATCCGACCAAAGCTGGAGCCACAGCTCCCAGCTCCCACCCGCCCCGGTGGGTGAGCAGACAAGCCTCTCGGGCTGGTGAGTACTGGTTGGCACTGATTCTCTGTGCAGGAATCTCTCTGCTTTGCCCTCTGCACCCCTGTTGCTGTGCTCTCCTCGGTGGCTCTGAAGCTTCCCCCTCCACCACCCACAGTCTCTGCCCACTAAGGGGTTTCCTAGTGTGTGGAAACCTTTCCTCCTTCACAGCTCCCTCCCCCTGGTGCAGGTCCCGTCCCTATTCTTTTGTCTCTGATTATTCTTTACTTTTTTGCCCTACCCATGTACGTGGGGAGTTTGTTGCCTTTCGGGAGGTCTGAGGTCTTCTGCCACTGTTCAGTAGGTGTTCTGTAGGAGTTGTTCCACATGTAGATGTATTTCTGATGTATTTGTGTGGAGGAAGGTGATCTCCACGTCTTACTCTTCCGCCATCTTGAAGATCCTCCTACAAGATTTTAAATGAAGGAAAATACCTAGGAGGTCTGGAGTGTGGGTTCCTTCCAATAATGCATCATGGGATAATAATCCTATTCATGTTAAAGGAAGTAGGTGGCAACATCTACCAGGAACCATTAGGAACAAGTGCTCTATGACAAATTCATCTGTACATTAGTGTCACAGATTGCCAAAGATCCATATGCTCATAATCCAGAGAGATAAACTGGAGACTGCTGGTGGAAAAGGCAAAAGGAACATAAATGTTTTTGAATATAGACTAATAACAGGCAAAGTAATAAGATGACACATTCCTGGTTTTGACTCTTTAGCTCACTTACAACAACCTCTTACACACATCTAAATCAATGTCAGAAGAAAAACATCAGGAATTGTACTACAGCCATGAAGGAAATAAAGGACATAATTTCCTTTACTCACAAGGCTTTTGAGGGGCACTGTATCCCCAGGCATCCCCTTTTTTGCAAGGCTGAGCAAGTTTTTCCTAACAGCAGCAGGTTTTTTGATGAACCACTAGAGGCTAAATTGTGGGCAGCTTCTTATAACTACCCAGGTCGTACAGGGCTGGCTGTGTGCTGGTTCAACAAGCAAGGTCATGTTCAGCTTAGTGAGTGGTGGGATGAGAGTTTCATAAATCAGGAGTTCTGGGGCCTTCTGCCAGTGCTAATATGATCTCTTCTGAGGTCTATTCCCATTCAGGTACAGACTAAACTGAGACAAGTTGCAGATCCCCCAAATACCAGGGGACTCTTACAAACAGTTTTTCATTTCTAACCTTATTTTCCTAGTGGCTGGCAGAATCTTCTTTGAACTCTTTTCTCATTACTAAATTAACCCAACTTTTAAACTGGGAAATGAAGAGTTGGTACTTTGGATCCTGCAGGTGTACTTGGGAGGTTGAAAGAGTTTGTGATATGTATTTAAAAATTTTTCCGAACTACTCCCCAAAAGCCTTTACTTAAAAGATGATAATCCCTCCAAAAATAGGTTACATACTCACAATGTCCTTCAGATTATTCAAATGACGTAATTTTAAAATATTCAACAAAATTCTGGCTACTGTTTTTGAGTATAATGTCACAGCTGGCTAGGATTCTATCATCAACAAATCTCAGTCTCATATATTTCCCTGATTTTCCAAATATTAATCTTTAGAAATACAGTCAGAATTAATAGAGGGCTACAGAGGGACAAATTTCACTTGACATATGTCTATAGGAACACCTAAAGACGTTTTTAGTCTTTGGAAATTCTGACACTTAGGAAGCATTCAGTAAGGGAATGGTGGTGGAAATGTATTTCATTTCCCGCATGCACTATTTATTCTCACTATGCCACTGTTGGATATAGTCTTTGAAAATACAAAACTCACCCCTCATATAGATTAGCAAGTACTATAGTTTTAGTTGGGTGGGTTTTGTATTTCAGTAGAAGAAGACCATAACAAAATTTCGTCTCGGGCTTCCCTGGTGGCGCAGTGGTTGAGAGTCCACCTGCTGATGCAGGGGACACGGGTTCGTGCCCCAGTCCGGGGGGATCCCGCATGCCACGGGGCGGCTGGGCCCATCAGCCATGGCTGCTGAGTGTGCACGTCCTGAACCTGTGCTCCGCAACAGGAGAGGCCACAGCAGTGAGAGGCCCGCGTACCACAAAAAAAAAAAAAAAAAAAAAAAATTCATCTCTCTCACAACACTGAGGAAACTTACAAAGATGACACACAAATAGCACAGAAAATCTGTCTTAACACCTTGTGACCTGAATACATGTACATCTTTTTTCTATAAAGAATGTTAGCCTTACTTATACACTCCTCCAAATATGTTTTTATAACTCCTTCATACACATTACAAAATTTATTGCCATCTATTGGGCCTAGAGGACACATAAAAAACTGGAAATCTATAGGTATACTCATAAAATTACATAAAAAATATGAATAAGAAAGTTCATTGAAGCATTGTTTATAATGGTATAAAAATGGAAGTCACCTAAAGATTCATCAGTAGTAGAACCATTAAGCAAATTATGGTATCATTTAATCATAAAGTAAAATGATAAGCTGCTACTAAATAAAAGTACCTGTATATACTGATATGGAGCAATTTCCAAGATACTTATGATATTTTGTGTAATGTGAAAAACAGTTCATAAAATGATATACAGTTCTGTAAAATGTTAAAAAAATATTAAGCACACAAACCTGACGGAATTTTGTAATCATGTTTGTATTGCTTTTAAGAAATATTAACATGAGTTTTATAGGCAATTAAATTATAAACTATTTTTCTTTATACAAAAGAATATAAAGAATTAGATTGGTCTATCTTCTTTTCCATACTGTTTTTCGTTTTTATCTATCGGTTATAAATATTCACTCATAAGTCCTACTAGGCCGAAATCCATTGTACCAGATTATAAGGACTTCCTTTTAGGAAACTTGAATGAAACTGCAGGCCATAAATAGTTAAATAAATTTACTTGGATTTCCTGAACAACCCACAGAAACACGTCCCTCAGTAGTCTCTGAAGGCTAGCTGCTAGGTGAGTAGAAAAGATAGAGCCGATTTTAGCTTGACTCAGCCTATGCTAAGAGCTAAACTATCTGCCAAAAAGAATTCTCTAGAGAATAGGGTTTCAAAGCTGAGATTTAAAGTGTACACTAATGATCTGGTAATTGTCATAATGTCTTTTCAATGAAGTGTGAAATTCTCTGTTAACATGTCAACGAAGTGTAAAATATTTTACAAACATATTTTTACTATAAAACTGTGTATCTATTATTTACTCTACTAGTAATCCTTGTTGCCCCTTTACTAAATATTTCTAGTTACATTCTGAGCATTTAACATTTATATTGGCTGATAATCTTTTTTCACTTGTTTATTTGACTGAACTGTTTGTTCATCTGTTAAACCTGCAGACCAGAGAAAATTCCCCTTGTTTTTGTTTGTTTGTTTGATGATAAGCTTCTAACTTGAGTGATGCAAAAAGGATCAACTGGTTTCAGGTACAGAAACATTAAAACACTTAACTACGATTAAAGAGTAACAATGCTGAGGTAATAAATCAGCCTTCCTATGACAAAGCAAAATCCATAAATAAAAAATACGTTTTTAAAAGTTATGTAATGATTAAAACATAGAGAAAAGTACATAAAATTATATACATATTCTTGCCTGTTCCATGTCAGGCTTGACCATGTTACTTTCTTTGGCCAATGGGATTTACACAGAGTTGACAGTGAGCCAGTAGCCAGCAGATCTTTTATATGCTATCACATTGCTTGTTTTTCTCTCTTTGCCCTGTCCTCCACCATGAAACTAGCACGTCCAAGATGGGAGCTATTGTTTCAACTGGTGTTCTAGAACAAGAAGACACATGTAGCATAGCTGCAAACAATTCATAGACTGGTATAAGAGAAAAACATATTTTGTGCTATAAGCCACTGAGATTTTAGGGTTGTATTTAACTCCAGAAAATGCTTTTGAATACATTTGTTTACAATTGTTTTATATGGTAAACTTTAATTTTATCCTCATGTTTAGTAATCTCTTACAATCGTTTCTTGTATCCCTGACATTCTTTTTGGGATTATTTTTTCTCATCCTGAAGAACAACCTTCAGAAGTTCCCTTAGTAAGAAACTGTTGGTAGTTTATGATTGTATGAATATATGTTTATTCTGCTATAATTTTTGAAATATTGTTTTGCTTAGATATTCAATTCTAAGTGACAGTTACATACTTTCTTGGCTCTCTAAATAAGAATCTTCCATAGCTGCTGTTGAGAGGTCAGCTGACAATCTAATTGTCCTTCTTTTATAGCTAATCTTTCTTTTCTTCTTGGCTGCTTTATTATTGTCTTTGGTGTTCTGAATTTTTGCTGTAGAATGTCAAATCATGGATTTCTTTCTATTTATCCTTCTTGAAATCCATTAGCCTTCTTGAAACTTTGAAACTGATGATTCATGTCTCTCATCAATTCTGAGAAATTGTCAGTTATCTTCCAAATATTGCCTTTTCTTAATTTCTCTATTATTTTCAACTGCTTCTCAAATTATATTTATGTTGGACCTTTTCACTCTATCTTTTGTGTCCATTAATCTCTTTTTCATAATTTCCATAACTTTTTCTTTCTACTGCATTCCCTCATAATGCTCATATCTATCTGGTAGCTCTTTTACTCTTTCTGTGCTTAATCAGCTGTTGAACTTCTTTAACATGTTTATATTTCTGGAGTTCTAGTTTGTTCTTCAAATTTGACTGGTTGTTTTATATTCTGACTTATTTATTTGTTATAGTTTTAATACCCTCATATTTCTTTAAAAATAGTGTATTATTTATTCTACATATGTTAATTTCAATAGATGCAGTTTTTCTGAAGCCACATAGAATGCTTCATTTTAACCTAAATTTTATGTTTCAGAAAACAAAAGACAAATGCCTGCTCCAGTGCTTCCTTTCCTCTCCAAATTTATATTTTCTCACTGTTTCTAGTTTCCACAGATTCATTTTCCTTTCCTACCAGTCCAGCCATGTACCCACAAAAGAATTTTATATATTTCTTCCAGAAACTGTAGATGTTCTACACCAGGAGTGTCCTCTGTCCACCCAGTGTGCCATATTGAAATTGGAAGACTTACAATAACACTTATTTTAATATTCAAAAATTCCTATACTTCTGAGTTAAACCCAATTTAGTCAATATATATTTTTAAATATATTAATGGAGCTGGACTATTCATATTTTATTAGGATTTTTGCATCCATTGTCATGAATTAGATTGGTCTATCTTCTTTTTCATACTTTATTTTGTTTTTATCTATAGGTTATAATAGATTAGTAAATGAGTTGTAAAGTGTTCCTTCTCTTTTATGTTCTTTAGAAATATGTATAGAAGACAGGAATTATATGTTATTGACAATCTGATGGACCTTGAGGTTTTTGTTCAGGAAGATTCTGATTATTCCTTTATAGGTTCATTTAGTTCCTATTTGTACTTGATTGTTTTAAAATATATATTATTTTATTAATTTATACACTTCAGGTGTATTTTTAAATATATTGGCAAATAATTCTCATAGTATCCTCTAATTGTTTTTAAACATGCAATTTATCTGTATCTGTGTCATTTATATATTTTTACATTATTATTTAGTGAACTCTTTTTCCTCGATACATTTTTTTAATTTGTCTATTTTATTACTACTTTCAAATATTTACAGTTTTTCCTTATTGATACTCTATTATTTCCATTTTTTAAGTTTTATTAATCACTTTTTGAACGTCTGTTTTTTTTATCCCTTTGTTTCTTTTTCTTTCTTTCAGTTTATCTTGATGTTATTTTTCTAAATTCTCAAACTGAGTGATTAACACTTTAATCTTAAAACTATATTTTGCATGCATTTAAGGTTTTCCATTTTCTTCTAAGTAAAATTTTAGTTTCTATACATTTTGATATGAATTATTTTTACTGTTCTAAAGCTATACTTTTTTTCTAATTTCTCTTATTATATCTCCTTTGACCCATCAATTATTTAGTAGTATTTTTCTCTTCAAATGGATAGAGGTAACTTGGTTATATATTTTTTTGATTTTGAATATGAATGTATTATGGTCAGTGAATATAAGATATTTGTTATTTGTTGATACTTATTTTGTGGCCTAATATGTGGTCAATATTTACAAAAGTTCCATATATGTTTGAAAACATATATTTCCTAGTTATAGTATACAGTAGTCTATGAATAATTATTAGATAAAATTCTTTAAAACTGTGGTTAAAATTTGGTAGATACTTACAATATTTTTAAGTTACTTGATCATTTCATTACTGAGAGAAGTGTTAGAATATTTTATTACAATAGTGGATGTGTCAATTTCTCCTTATAGCTTTGTCAAATTTTGTGTCTTTATTTTGAAGTTATGGCATGAGATACATATAAGTTTAAAACTATTATATATTTGAAGAAAATGTATCCATTTATCATTTCATAATAATCCTCTTTTATCTCTAATAATGATTTTGCCATTAACCTTATTTTATCTGATATTAACATAGCTAAATCGATTTATTTTTTTAGTATATGCCTGATACATCTTTTTCTATCCATTTGTTTTCAGCCTTTCCCTATCTGTAAGGTTCAAAGTGTCTTTTACAAGCAACATATAGCTGGATATTATTTCTTTATCCATCTGATAATCATTGTCTCTTATCTTCCTGTATAAATCCATTTATGTGCATTTATTAATAATATATTTTGATTTATTTTTACAATCTGATTTTGTCTTTTTATTTTCCATGCTATTATTTTTATTGTATTTTCCTATTCCATGAATCCTATTAGATTGATCAAGTTTCATTCAGGCCGTTTTCTCTCCTATCTTGGTATAAGTGATTAATAAATTTCTGAATCTTTTTGTGATTAACTACAATTTTTTAACTTTTGTGTTTTATCTTAAAAATTAAAGATAAACCATACTTTCAAGTTCAGCCCAAATACTATATTCCTTTTAGGACTAACTCTGATATGCATCCTCTTATCTTTCACCCATTGTAGCTTATCTGTCCTAGAACTTTTAGTTATAACATAGTTTCCCAATATACCCTTCATGTCTCTAAAACCTCTATTATATTTTCAATATTTTCATTAAACTATGAGACATTCTGGGTAGCTTCCTTTTATCTACCTACTGGTTCAGTAATTCTCTATTCAGCTTTGACTTGTTTGCTACTTAGCCTGCCCAGTGAGTTTCATAGTTAAGCATGTTATGTAGTATTTTTTTCAAATCTGGCAGTTTTCTGTTCATAATTGATTTCTTCTGTAATTTCTATTATTTAAAAATTTATTTAATTATTAAAATATTAGTAGTTTCTTTCAGATTGTCCTATATCTCATGTTCTTGTGTTTATACTATTTTTTGTGACTGCTGACTCTCCTTAAGATATATCATTGCTGTGTGAGTTTTGTAAGTTTTTCTTTGTTTTGATCTCATCTTTAGCAGGGATATTTTTCTTATAGAAATCTCATGGGAATTGAGTGTTGCTTCTTCCACATGGCCTAGGGGTAACTTAGGCCAGGGATTTAGCTCTATGTTTTTTGTTTTGTTTTTAATTTTGGTGATTCCCTAACCTTGTTAAAAGTGTAAATTCAGTCTCTAATCCTGTATTTAGTTCATTCTGTGGTTTTAGTTTCTCAGAGCATCACACACTTTCCCACCCGGAATATTAGGTAAAGCAAGTATTTTTGCATTCTCCCTTGGTCAGTGGGAAGAATTTTCTAAGTCTCCATTTCACTAAGTTTACAATCCTTCAAGATTTATAGTTTTGTGCTGTGGAATCAGATCCAACTTCTCAGCTCTCAAAGTTAATGCTTAATTTTCTGTCCATACATGATGTAAAACCCAAGACCTTAATGTTAGAGCCTCTGAGTTTGATTACTCATATCAATGGCTATTGATCTGAGTTCTTCAAGATCAGAGCAAGTTAATGAGATTACCATTTTGGTTTTACTTTTTCTCTTTGCTTCTAGCACCTGATGATTTTCCTTAACTCCTTTTGGCTTCAGCTACATATTTCAGTAGATACATTCTATTCTTTTGCTATATCAAGACTATCTAGGTATTTTTACCTGATAAAGTTTCTAATTAGCTGAGTCTACTATGCTAGAATCATAAGAAATAAAACTTTAAAACAAAGGTTTTATGGCCAATAAATATATTTTAGAAGTGTTCAAATCAATATTACATTGAAATACCATTGCACACCACCTGAATAACTAAAATAAAAAGAAATACCAAATGTTGTCAAGGATACTAATAACTTATATCCTGATATATTATTGCTGGTAAGAGAATATATTGGTATAGTCAAGTACTTCAAGAAAGTTTTGACAATATCTACTAAGACGGATATATGCATAAACTCTGAGTCATCAATTCCACTCCAAGATATATAGCCAACAGGAATGCATCCTTACATTCACCAAAAGCCATGTACCAATATTTATTTATCCATTCTACTGTTAATGGACATTTGTGTAAGTTCTAGTTTTAGGCTATTATGAGTTATCTGCTATGGATAAATCATAGGAATCATTTAATCTAAAACCCTCATTTTAAAGTTGTAGAAGTTTAAGGAACCTCCATTCTGTTCCCCTGGGCATATAACTGGAGAAAACCATAATTCAAAAAGACACATTCACCCTGATGTTCATTGCCACACTATTTACAATAGTCAGGACATGGAAGCAATCCAAATTTCCATCAATATAGGAATGAATAAAGAAGATGTGATACATATATACAATGGAATACTACTCA
Source organism: Phocoena sinus (assembly GCF_008692025.1). Taxonomy (NCBI): domain Eukaryota; kingdom Metazoa; phylum Chordata; class Mammalia; order Artiodactyla; family Phocoenidae; genus Phocoena; species Phocoena sinus. The sequence goes on from NC_045784.1 coordinate 84,767,948, forward strand.
GCCATAAAAGGGAACAAATAGTGCCATTTGCAGAGACATGGATGGACCTAGAGACTGTCATACAGAGTGAAGTAAGTCAGAAAGAGAAAAACAAATATCGTATAATATCACTTATATGTGGAATCTAGAAAAATGGTATAAGTGAACTTATTTGCAAGGCAGAAATAGAGACAATAGATGTAGAGAACAGTAGGTGTAGAGAACAAACATGGATACCAAGGGGGGAAGGGAGGGTGGGATGAATTGGGAGATTGGGATTGACATATACACTACTATGTATAAAACAGGTAACAAATGAGAGCCTACTGTATAGCATAGGGAATCCTACTCAATGCTTTGTGGTAACCTAATTGGGATTGACATATATGCACTACTATGTATAAAATAGGTAACTAACGAGAACCTACTGTATACTACAGGGAACCCTACTCAATGCTCTGTGGTGACCTAAATGGGAACTAAATCTAAAAAATAGGGGGCATATGTATACATATAACTGATTCACTTTGCTGTACAGTAACAACTAACACAACTTTATAAAGCAGCTATACCCCAATACAAAGTAAAAAGAAATAAAGTTGTAGAAATTCAAGTCTATAGAGGTTAGCTGACTTACACAAGTCAGTTAGTGACAGCTGTGGAAATAAAAGCCAGGCTCTTTGACTTCTAATTCTGTACTATTTCAAATAAGCATATTTTAATATTGCCTAAAACAAAAAGAGTATGTGTATGTATTTTTTGAATTAATGAAATAAGGGAATGTTTTATCCTCTTTGAGTTAGCTGATATTTTAATAGCAAATGCTGACAAAATTTACCTATTGTTGTGGTTTAAGCGGGTCCTATATATAACAGCCATCTCCCTGCCCAAACTGTAAACTCAATTAAAAGATAGCCAAGGGCTGAAAAAGAGGGAAATCAAAATATAGTCCCTATTACTGATTAAGCTGATAGTTCAGACTGTGGCTTATATAAATTTGCTTTGCCTTCAGGAGTAGGCCGTTTTACACTTAAGGCATGGGGTAGTAGGGCAGAAAGCTTGCTCTTTGAGAGCAGATTTTGTTCACAAGGAAGTAAACCCAGAATGGGGTTCTTGAATTCTCTAAATGGGATGAATGTAGATCCTTCAACACCTCAGAATTTGTATTACCAACTTTATAATGTACTATGTTTCATTAAGAATACAGATTCTCCATAGCTGAGGCTCTGTGGTATCAGAGGGGGGAGGGCAATGACCAAGAAAAATAATTGTGGTTTAAACTCTTCCAGGATGCCAGCAAGTCAGAATGCTAAGATGCCAGTTTATCAGAGTCCATGACCAGTGAAGCTCAAAACACTGAGGAGAAATTTCCCACAGAGGTAAGTTTGGACTTTATCAGGAAGAGAATATTCATCTCAGTATATTGTTTATTTTCTGAATGTCAGTTAAGGTATTTGTGACATCTGGCAAAATTTATATATTTGAAATGGTGACAGTTCCAGTTACCAAGCCTAGTTTTAACACCTTATTCACTTTTGTAGATTTCAGACTTTTTTATTTCCATTTTTGCTTTGGTCCCACATCTCTGGCACTCCAGTGCTACACTGAGGGTGGTCTTAGCCTAGTGACATAGCCTTCACTATCTCCTCAGAACCAGGATTTTCAGTCCTATATCACAGTAGTTTCTCCCACTGTATCATGTTAAGGAAGTACCTAGTCTTGTGAAATATTTATCTTAAAGAAAAGTTCATGCTTATCCCAATATTTATTGCTGTTGGAGTATCAGCACCTGCAGATTTCTAAAGTGGAGCTGATTTTGACACTTCTGAAGTTTATCCCCTAAGGGAACTAGTATTGAATAATAAACCTCTCATGTACTCCTTACATCAATGTTTTTCCTCTGCCTTTGAATCTTCCAAGATACAAGTAGCGTTTATATCTGCTATTTCCTTTTTTTTTTTCTTTCAGGGTTAGAATATGCCTCTAAAGTTTTATTCCATTCTGTTGTTTCTTTATGCCTTTCAAGAAGACTCAGTTTAACATGCTTCTTTAGTTTAGTGCCTTTTCATCTCTGTAGGGTTGGTACTGTTTAGTGGATTTGGATGCTTTCTTTCTTTTTGTTTTCCATTTGATTTCTGACTCAGACATTTTTTTGCTAACATATTCTTCTAGATTTCATCTTGTGGGGTCTCACATAGTGAGAGATATGAAATAAATAAAAGTTAGGCCTGCCAAAACTATCATCTCTTCAAACAAATCATGTTCACCTTCACCTTCTAGAGTTGGATAATAGTACCCAAGAGATATTATCCCATTAGACCAATGTCTAACCCAAGTCTGAACTTGACCTATCGCCCTGTCTCACTCCCCTTTAACATGTCTCATTTTTGATGTACATTTCTTTTAAGTCCTAATTAATTAAATTTCACAGGCCTGTTCACTTAGGGCACAGGTTATAACTAAATTCCCACCTGAAATAAATGTGCTGCCTTGTAACTCAATAATTCCTTTTTACTATATTACACTCTTCTTTCTATCTTTCTCCCATCAAATCTGTCTAGATTTTCTGTAATCATTTAGTATAGCTGTCCTTAATTATAAATTGTGTTCCACAATTTTTCTTTTTTCCCCCTGGATTCTTTATCTGCAATTGTCCAATAACCCCCTGGATCCTGGCCCCTACTGGGGAATTATATCTGGTTGTTTTCTGAGAGCTTTCATCTTTTTCTGTTAGATTTCATTGGGCTAAAATTTCCTCCCAATCTGCACAACTCCTTTACATTTTGTAACTGAAGATAGCTAATGAGAAATTGTCTTCATCAAATAAGCATTGCATTAAATAATCACTAAGATATAGAACAATAGATTGAAAGTCAAGAAACACATGCTCTACTCCTGCACCTTCTACTTGACCATACACAAGTTAACTTAGATTTTTAAAGTTTCAATTTCCTCAGTATAAATATAAGGATGGACTTATTTATAATGATACAAGTATATGTACTAGGTCAGTGATTCTCCATGGGGGAGAGAAGGAACAACTCTTTAGTTAGGGAAATGATTTGTTTTTTTCTAATAACAGGATAGATTAAATATACTAAAAACCCCACCCTGTGCAAATAAGTAGAAAACTGGAATAGCCTTGGAGTCAGTTACAAAAAATAAAAGTTAAAGGTCTTCCCACAATAAAAACCCCAGGGCCAGATATCTTCATGAGCAAGTTCTATCAAACATTAAACAAATAATTATAATATTAGGTAAGCTCTTCCAAAATGGAATAACAGGGAATATTCCACAAGAACTTTTATAATCTAAAAGAAACTTTATATCAAAGAAAATATAGTATGAAAAGCCCATTTAATTATTAACATAGATGGAAAAGTCTTAGAATATTAGCCAAAAAAACCAATGTAATAAAGATAGTATATAATGACCATGTTAGATTTATTCACAGAAGAAAAAGTTGGTTTAATGTTAGAAAAATCTATTAATCAAGATGTCAAGATATTACTACATTCTAATACATTACAAGATTAAAGGAGAAAATAACATGAATATGTCAATAAATGAGGAAAACTGATAAAATTCAACAACTGGTCATAAGAAAATATTTTCAGGGTAGGAATAGAAGGGAATATCTTTAACTAATAAAAATTTCTATACCAAGCAAACCTAGAACAAAAAATGGTGAAACATTATTCCCTTTATTATCAAGATCAAAACAAGAAGTTCTAATATTAACATTTCTACTCAATATTTTACTGCAAGTCCTAGCCAATGCACAAAATGTTAAACAAACAAAAACCCCACTAAAATATATAGATTAGAAAGGAAAAAACAAATTGTCATCAATTGCAATATATTTGATTGCTTACATGAAAAGTAGTAAAATCTACAAATTGTCAATATTAATAAAATTATCAGTTATTATACATAAATATGAATAATTACATTTATATATATTATCAACTGCTATAAAATGTTAGCATTGTAATAATAAAATAACAATAATAATGGACTATTTAGAAATAAATATAATAAAATTATACTATAAAAATTCATGTGGTAATGATTCTTTATTAAAAGTTGTTTAAAAATTAATAGAGATATACATCATATTCATACATAGGAAAACTCAATTTAATAAAGATGTAAATTCTTTCAAAATTGATCCATGGCTTCAATGTGGTTTATTAACGAAACTTCACAGTGATCCTATAATTTATATGGAAGAACACAGGACCCAGGATAGCTAAGTCAACTTTTTTTTTTTTTTAAACATCTTTATTGGGGTATAATTGCTTTACAATGGTGTGTTAGTTTCTGCTTGATAACAAAGTGAATCAGCTATACATATACATATGTTCCCATATGTCTTCCCTCTTGCGTCTCCCTCCCTCCCACTCTCCCCATCCCACCCTTCCAGGCTGTCACAAAGCACCGAGCTAATATCCCTGTGCCTTGCGGCTGCTTCCCCCCAGCTATCTACCTTACTACGTTTGTTAGTGTGTATATGTCCATGACTCTCTCTCGCCCTGTCAAAACTCACCCTTCCCCCTCCCCATATCCTCAAGTCCGTTCTCCAGTAGGTCTCCGTCTTTATTCCTGTCTTACCCCTAGGTTCTTCATGACATTTTTTTCCCTTAAATTCCATATATATGTGTTAGCATACGGTATTTGTCTTTTTCTTTCTGTCTTACTTCACTCTGTATGACAGACTCTAGGTCTATCTATCTCATTACAAATAGCTCAATTTCATTTCTTTTTAAGGCTGAGCAATATTCCATTGTGTATATGTGCCACATCGTCTTTATCCATTCATCCGATGATGGGCACTTAGGTTGTTTCCATTTCCGGGCTATTGTAAATAGAGCTGCAATGAACATTTTGGTACATGACTCTTTTTGAATTTTGGTTTTCTCAGGGTATATGCCCAGTAGTGGGATTGCTGGGTCATATGGTAATTCTATTTGTAGTTTTTTAAGGAACCTCCATACTGTTCTCCACAGTGGCTGAACCAATTCACATTCCCACCAGCAGTGCAAGAATGTCCCCTTTTCTCCACACCCTCTCCAGCATTTATTGTTTCTAGATTTTTTGATTGATGGCCATTCTGACTGGTGTGAGATGATATCTCATTGTAGTTTTGATTTGCATTTCTCTAATGATTAATGATGTTGAGCATTCTTTCATGTGTTTGTTGGCATTCTGTATATCTTCTTTGGAGAAATGCCTATTTAGGTCTTCTGCCCACTTTTGGATGGGGTTGTTTGTTTTTATATTATTGAGCTGCATGAGCTGCTTGTAAATTTTGGAGATTAATCCTTTGTCAGTTGCTTCATTTGCAAATGTTTTCTCCCATTCTGAAGGTTGTCTTTTGGTCTTGATTATGGTTTCCTTTGTTGTGCAAAAGCTTTGAAGTTTCATTAGGTCCCATTTGTTTATTTTTGTTTTTATTTCCATTACTCTAGGAGGTGGGTCAGAAAGGATCTTGCTGTGATTTATGTCATAGAGTGTTCTTCCTATGTTTTCTTCTAAGAGTTTGATAGTTTCTGGCCTTACATTTAGGTCTTTAATCCATTTTGAGCTTATTTTTGTGTATGGTGTTAGGGAGTGATCTAATCTCATACTTTTACATGTACCTGTCCAGTTTTCCCAGCACCATTTATTGAAGAGGCTGTCCTTTCTCCACTGTACATTCCTGCCTCCTTTATCAAAGATAAGGTGTCCATATGTGCGTGGGTTTATCTCTGGGCTTTCTATCCTGTTCCACTGATCTATCTTTCTGTTTTTGTGCCAGTACCATACTATCTTGATTACTGTTGCTTTGTAATATAGTCTGAAGTCAGGGAGCCTGATTCCTCCAGCTCCTTTTTTCGTTCTCAAGATCGCTTTGGCTATTCGGGGTCTTTTGTGTTTCCATACAAATTGTGAAATTTTTTGTTCTAGTTCTGTGAAAAATGCCAGTGGTAGTTTGATAGGGATTGCATTGAATCTGTAGATTGCTTTGGGTAGTAGAGTCATTTTCACAATGTTGATTCTTCCCATCCAAGAACATGGTATATCTCTCCATCTACTTGTATCATCTTTAATTTCTTTCATCAGTGTCTTATAATTTTCTGCATACAGGTCTTTCGTCTCCTTAGGTAGGTTTATTCCTAGATATTTTATTCTTTTTGTTGCAATGGTAAATGGGAGTGTTTTCTTGATTCCACTTTCAGATTTTTCATCATTAGTATATAGGAATGCCAGAGATTTCTGTGCATTAATTTTGTATCCTGCTACTTTACCAAATTCATTGATTAGCTCTAGTAGTTTTCTGGTAGCATCTTTAGGATTCTGTATGTATAGTATCATGTCACCTGCAAACAGTGACAGCTTTACTTCTTCTTTTCCGATTTGGATTCCTTTTATTTCCTTTTCTTCTCTGATTGCTGTGGCTAAAACTTCCAAAACTATGTTGAATAAGAGTGGTGAGAGTGGGCAACCTTGTCTTGTTCCTGATCTTAGTGGAAATGCTTTCAGTTTTTCACCATTGAGGATGATGTTTGCTGTGGGCTTGTCATATATGGCCTTTATTATGTTGAGGAAAGTTCCCTCTATGCCTACTTTCTGGAGGGTTTTTATCATAAATGGGTGTTGAATTTTGTCGAAAGCTTTCTCTGCATCTATTGAGATGATCATATGGTTTTTCTCCTTCAATTTGTTAATATGGTTGATCACATTGATAGATTTGTGTATATTGAAGAATCCTTGCATTCCTGGAATAAACCCCACTTGATCATGGTGTATGATCCTTTTAATGTGCTGTTGGATTCTGTTTGCTAGTATTTTGTTGAGGATTTTTGCATCTATGTTCATCAGTGATATTGGCCTGTAGTTTTCTTTCTTTGTGACATCCTTGTCTGGTTTTGGTATCAAGGTGATGGTGGCCTTGTAGAAGGAATTTGGCAGTGTTCCCCCCTCTGCTATATTTTGGAAGAGTTCGAGAAGGATAGGTGTTAGCTCTTCTCTAAACGTTTGATAGAATTCACCTGTGAAGCCATCTGGTCCTGGGCTTTTGTTTGTTGGAAGGTTTTTAATCACAGTTTCAATTTCAGTGCTTGTGATTGGTCTGTTCATATTTTTTATTTCTTCCTGATTCAGTCTTGGCAGGTTGTGCATTTCTAAGAATTTGTCCATTTCTTCCAGATTGTCCATTTTATTGGCATAGAGTTGCTTGCAGTAATCTCTCATGATTTTTTTTATTTCTGCAGTGTCAGTTGTTACTTCTCCTTTCTCATTTCTAATTCTATTGATTTGAGTCTTCTCTCTTTTTTTCTTGATGAGTCTGGCTAGTGGTTTATCTATTTTGTTTATCTTCTCAAAGAACCAGCTTTTAGTTTTATTGATCTTTGCTATCGTTTCCTTCATTTCTTTTTTATTTATTTCTGATCTGATTTTTATGATTTCTTTCCTTCTGCTAGCTTTGGGGTTTTTTTGTTCTTCTTTCTCTAATTGCTTGAGGTGCAAGGTTAGGTTGTTTATTCGAGATGTTTCCTGCTTCTTAAGGTGGGCTTGTATTGCTATAAACTTCCCCCTTAGAACTGCTTTTGCTGCATCCCATAGGTTTTGGGTCGTTTTGTCTCCATTGTCATTTGTGTCTAGGTATTTTTTTATTTCCTCTTTGATTTCTTCAGTGATCACTTCATTATTAAGTAGTGTATTGTTTAGCCTCCATGTGTTTGTATTTTTTACAGATCTTTTCCTGTAATTGATATCTAGTCTCATGGCGTTGTGGTCAGAAAAGATACTTGATACAATTTCAGTTTTCTTAAATTTACCAAGGCTTGATTTGTGACCCAAGATATGATCTATCCTGGAGAATGTTCCATGAGCACTTGAGAAAAATGTGTATTCTGTTGTTTTTGGATGGAGTGTCCTATAAATATCAATTAAGTCCATCTTGTTTAATGTATCATTTAAAGCTTGTGTTTCCTTATTTATTTTCATTTTGGATGATCTGTCCATGGGTGAAAGTGGGGTGTTAAAGTCCCCTACTATGAATGTGTTACTGTTGATCTCCCCTTTTATGGTTGTTAGTATTTGCCTTATGTATTGAGGTGCTCCTATGTTGGGTGCATAAATATTTACAATTGTTATATCTTCTTCTTGGATCGATCACTTGATCATTATGTAGTGTCCTTCTTTGTCCCTTTTAATAGTCCTTATTTTAAAGTCTATTTTGTCTGATATGAGAATGGCTACTCCAGCTTTCTTTTGGTTTCCATTTGCATGGAATATCTTTTTCCATCCCCTTACTTTCAGTCTGTATGTGTCTCTAGGTCTGAAGTGGGTCTCTTGTAGACAGCATATATAAGGGTCTTGTTTTTGTATCCATTCAGCCAATCTGTGTCTTTTGGTGGGAGCATTTAGTCCACTTACATTTAAGGTAATTATCGATATGTATGTTCCTATTCCTATTTTCTATATTGTTTTGGGTTTGCTACTATAGGTTGTTTCCTTCTCTTGTGTTTCTTGTCTAGAGAAGTTCCTTTAGCATTTGTTGTAAAGCTGGTTTGGTGGTGCTGAACTCTCTCAGCTTTTGCTTGTCTGTAAAGGTTTTAATTTCTCCATCAAATCTGAATGAGATCCTTGCTGGGTAGAGTAGTCTTGGTTGCAGGTTTTTCTCCTTCATCACTTTCAGTATGTCCTGCCACTCCCTTCTGGCTTGTAGGGTTTCTGCTGAGAGATCAGCTGTTAACCTTATGGGGATTCCCTTGTGTGTTATTTGTTGTTATTCCCTTGCTGCTTTTAATATGCTTTCTTTGTATTTAATTGTTGACAGTTTGATTAATATGTGTCTTGGCATGTTTCACCTTGTATTTATCCTGTATGGGACTCTCTGTGCTTCCTGGACTTGATTAACTATTTCCTTTCCCATATTAGGGAAGTTTTCAACTATAATCTCTTCAAATATTTTCTCAGTCCCTTTCTTTCTTTCTTCTTCTTCTGGAACCCCTATAATTCTAATGTTGGTGCGTTTCATGTTGTCCCAGAGCTCTCTGAGACTGTCCTCAGTTCTTTTCATTCTTTTTTCTTTATTCTGCTCTGCAGTAGTTATTTCCACTACTTTATCTTCCAGGTCACTTATCCGTTCTTCTGCCTCAGTTATTCTGCTATTGATCCTACCTAGAGTGCTTTTAATTTCATTTATTGCGTTGTTCATCATTGCTTGTTTCATCTTTAGTTCTTGTAGGTCCTTGTTAACTGTTTCTTGCATTTTGTCCATTCTACTTCCAAGATTTCGGATCATCCTTACTATCATTATTCTGAATTCTTTTTCAGGTAGATTGCCTATTTCCTCTTCATTTGTTAGGTCTGGTGGGTTTTTATCTTGCTCCTTCATCTGCTGTGTGTTTTTCTGTCTTCTCATTTTGCTTATCTTACTGTGTTTGGGGTCTCCTTTTTGCAGGCTGCACGTTCGTAGTTCCCGTTGTTTTTGATGTCTGTCTCCAGTGGCTAAGGTTGTTTCAGTGGGTTGTGTAGGCTTCCTGGTGGAGGGGACTAGTGCCTGTGTTGTGCTGGATGAGGCTGGATCTTGTCTCTCTAGTGGGCAGGTTCACGTCTGGTGGTGTGTTTTGGGGTGTCTGTGGCCTTATTATGATTTTAGGCAGCCTCTCTGCTAATGGGTGGGGTTGTGTTCCTGTTTTGCTAGTTGTTTGGCATAGGTTGCCCAGCACTGTGGCTTGCTGGTCGTTGAGTGAAGCTGGGTGCTGGTGTTAAGATGGAGGTCTCTGGGAGATTTCCACCATTTAATATTATGTGGAGCTGGGAGGTCTCTTGTTGACCAGTGTCCTGAAGTTGGCTCTCCTACCTCAGAGGCAGAGCCCTGACTCCTGGGCTGGAGCACCAAGAGCCTTTCATCCACACAGCTCAGAATAAAAGGGAGAAAATGTAGAGAGAATTAGTAGAAGTATGAGTAAAGAAAGAAGGAAAGGAGGAAAGGAAGGAAGGAAGAAAGAAGCAAAGAAGGAAAGAAAGGAGGGAGGGAGGGAGGGAGGAAGGAAGGAAGGAGGGAAAGAAGGAAAAAAGAAAGAAAGATGATACAGTAAAAATAAAATAAAGTATAATATAGTTATTGAATTAAAAAATATGTAGAAAAAAAAAGGGACGGATAGAACCTTAGGACAAATGTTGGAAGCAAAGCTATACAGAGAATATCTTACACAGAAGCATACACATACACCTTCACAAAAAGAGGTAAAGGGGGAAAAATAATAAATCTTGCTCTCAGAGACCACCTCCTCAATTTGGGGTGATTCGTTGTCTAAAGGAGGGAAGGAAGGAAGGAAAGAAAGAAAGAACGAAGGTAAAGTATAATAAAGTTATTACAATTAAACTTAATTATTAAGAAAAATAATTTTTTAAAAAAAATCATGGACGGATAGAGCCCTAGGACAAATGGTGGAAGCAAGAGTATACAGACATGATCTCACACAGAAGCATACACGTACACATTCACAAACAGAGGAAAAGGGAAAAAAAATCATAGATCTCGCTCCTAAATTCCACCTCTTCAATTTGGTATCATTCCTTGTCTATTCAGGTATTCCACAGATGCAGGGTATATCAAGTTGATTGTGGAGCTTTAATCCGCTGCTTCTGTGGCTGCTGGGAGAGATTTCCCTTTCTCTTCTTTGTTCTCACAGCTCACAGGAGCTCAGCTTTGGATTTGGCCCTGCCTCTGCGTGTAGGTCACTGGAGGGCGTCTGTTTTTTCGCTCAGACAGGACGGGGTTAAAGGAGACGCTGATTCGGGGGCTCCGGCTCACTCAGGCCGGGGGTTGGGGGATGGGGGAAGGAGGGGCACTGCGTGCGGGGCGTGCCTGCGGCGGCAGAGGCGGCGTGACGTTGCGGCAGAGGCCGGCGTGACGTTGCACCAGCCTGAGGCCCGCCGTGCGTTGTCCCGGGGAAGTTGTCCCTGGATCCCGGGAACCTGGCAGTGGCGGGCTGCACAGGCTCCGCGGAAGAGGGGTGTGGAGAGTGACCTGTGCTCGCACACAGGCCCCTTGGTGGCGGCAGCAGCAGCCTTAGCGTCTCCCGCCCGTCTCTGGGGTTCGCGCTTTTAGCCGCGGCTCGCGCCCGTCTCTGGAGATCCTTTAAGCAGCGCTCTTAAACCCCTCTCCTCGCGCACCAGGAAACAAAGAGGGAAGAAAAAGTCTCTTGCCTCTTTGGCAGGTGCAGGCTTTTCCCCGAACTCCCTCCCGGCTAGTCGTGGTGCACTAACCCCTTCAGGCTATGTTCAAGCCGCCAACCCCAGTCCTCTCCCTGAGCTGCATCCAAAAGCAAAACCCGAGCCTCAGCTCGCAGCCCCGCCCGCCCCGGCGGGTGAGCAGACAAGCCTCTCGGGTTGGTGAGTGCTGGTCGGCACCGATCGTCTGTGCAGGAATCTCCCCGCTTTGCCCTCCACACCTGTCGCTGTGCACTACTCCGCAGTCCCGAAACTCCCCCCTCCACCTCCCGCAGTCTCCACCCGCGGAGGGGCTTCCTAGTGTATGGAAACTTTTCCTCCTTCACAGCTCCCTCCCACTGGTGCAGGTGCCCTCCTTATTCTTTTGTCTCTGTTTTTTCTTTTTTTCTTTTGCCCTACCCAGGTACGTGGGGAGTTTCTTGCCTTTTGGGAGGTCTGAGGTCTTCTGCCAGCCTTCAGTAGGAGTTCTCCAAGAGTTGTTCCACGTGTGGATGTACTTCTGGTGTATCCGTGGGGAGGAAGGCGATCTCCGCGTCTTACTCTTCCACCATCTTCAAGGTCCCCCTCCTAAGTCAACTTTAAAGAAGAAATAAGTTGGATGACAATGACCTATCATTAATCATTATAAATCTACCGTAATGTAGAGGTGCAGTTACTGTCCAATACATAACTGGAAAGGGTACACTGTTCAAAAACATACGCATGCATGGATATATGGAAGCTTTATGTGACAAATCTGGCTCTACATGTTAACGGAAAAAGCATTTTTCAAAATTGAGTCACCACTCAATTACTTTAAACAAATTTTGAGGGTCATAAACAAACAAAAATATATGGAAAACGTTATTGGAGGAAATTGAGTAAAGTGTACATGAAATCTATCCATATTAAATTTTAAAACTGCATTTGAATCTGTCATCTCGACAAAATATTTATTAAAAATAGAAGATAAAATAGTAGAGTTCATTACATGTATGTTAAGTAATGCTTAAAAAAAATTAGTGCCTCTGTTTGTATAAATGTGGATTACTGCTGGCCCACAATACAAAATTCACTACTCACTATGAGCCCTTTTCAAAAAAACTGCTGTATTTTAAGTAAGTTTTCTGGGACAAGAGATTAATCACATTGGAAACATAAATAAAAGAGAAATATATTTCACCCTGTATACAAAATTAATTCCAGATACTTTAAGAACTTAAATATAAAGCCAGAACTATTGAACTTTAAAAAGAAGTATAAGAGAATTTAAAAACAAGAACAAAAAAATTCCACAAAATCTGTAAAGAAAATGACTGATAATTTCAATTAAAAATAAAACTTTCATTCACTAAAAAATTAACAAAAAGGAAGAGATAAAGGAACCACAAACTGGAAGATTTATTTGTAAATCATATGATTAGTAATTATTAGAATCATATATATAATAAATATATATTAGAATCATATATAATTTATACAGTAATAATATATATTATGTACATATAATCATAATTTATATGTTTTTATATATTATCATATGATTTATATGTATTACTATAGTAATCCTTCAAATCAATAAGAACAGGCAAACAACAAAACAGAAAATTGGGAAACAGACATGAACAGAATTTTCAGAGAAGAAAAAACAATAACAGCATGGATGAATGTTATAAGATAAAGTTTAGCAAAAGAAGCTAACCATAAAGTAATATAAACTGCACATTTTCATTGTATAAAGTTCAAATACAGACAAACTACATAACATTTTATTACGGACAGAGACACATGTAAATGTGGCAAAACTATATAGAAAAGAAGAAAACTATAAGCATAAAATTCAGGATAGTGATTTCCTTGAATTCAAAAGAAAGAGATGTGATTAAACATGAATGTATAGGAGGCTTCAATAGTTTTTAATTTTCTTTAACTGACTGAGTGGTTTTTACCTTAATAATATTTTTTAATTAATTAATTTTTAAAATTTTTATTGAAACATAGTTGATTTACAATGTTGTGCTAGTTTCAGGCAGGCATACTGTAAAGTAATTCAGTTATATGTATATATATATGTATATATATATATATTTATATGTGTACATACACATATATATACATACATATATTTTTTTACATTATTTTTCTTTATAGGTTATTACAAGATATTGAGTATAATTCCCTGTACTATACAGTAGATGCTTGTTGTTTATATATTTTATATATAGTAATGTGTATATTTTAATCCCAAACTCCTAATTTACTCATTTCCACCCCTCTGTTTTGGTAACCATAAATTTGTTTTCTATGTCTGTGAGTCTATTTCTGTTTTGTAAATAAGTTCATTTGTATTATTTTTTTAGATTCCACATATAAGAGGTATCATATGATATTTGTCTTTCTCTGCCTGACTTACTTCACTTATTATGATAATCTCTAGGTCCATCCATGTTGCTGCAAATAACATTATTCCACTCTGTATTTTGTCTGAGTAATATTCCATTGTGTGTATATATACTTACATATATAAATATACAAATACACACACACACACACACACACACACACATATATACCTTATCTTCTTTATCTATTCCTCTGTTGATGGACACTTAGGTTGTTTCCACATCTTGACTATTGTAAATAGTGCTGCTATGAACAATGGGATGCATGTATCTTTCCTTTTGTTTTTCTTTTCTATGTTGTTGCTACCTATTTATTGTCTGACTCTCCCACTTGACTATAAGCTCCTTAAGTGCAGTGTTTATGTCTGTTTCATTCACCACTATATACTTAGCACTTGGCATATGGTAGGTACTCAATAAACATGTGCTGAATTAATGAATTTTATTTTTTTCTTTTTTATTTAATTTTATTTGGAATACAGTTGCTTTACAGTGTTGTGTTCTTTTCTGCAGTACAGCAAAGTTAGTTAGCCATACGTATACATATATCCCCTCTTCTTCTGACTTCTTTTCCATTTAGGTCACCACAGAGCACTGAGTAAGGTTCCCTGTGCTATGCAGTAGGCTCTCATTAGTTATCTATTTTATACATAGTGGTGTATAGATGTCAACCCCAATCTCCCAATTCATCCCACCCCCCCTTCCCACCTTGGTATCTGTACACACGTTCTCTACATCTGTGTCTCCATTTCTGCTTTGCAAATAAGTTCATCTCTATCATTTTTCTAGACTCCACAAATAAGTGATATTATACAATATTTGTTTTTCTTTTTCTGACTTACTTCACTCTGTATGACAGCCTCTAGGTCCATCCATGTCTCTGCAAATGGCACAATATCATTCCTTTTTATGGCTGAGTAATATTCTGTTTTATATATACCCCATCTTCTTTATCCATTCTTCTGTTGATGGACATTTAGGTTGCTTCCATGTCCTGACTATTGTAAATAGTGCTGCTATGAACATTGCGGTGCATGTATCTTTTCAAATTATGTTTTTCTCCAGATATATGCCCTGGAGTGGGATTGTAGGATCATATGGTAGTTCTATGGTTTTCAAGGAGCCTCCATACTGTTTCCATAGCAGCTGTACCAACTTACATTGCCACCAAAAGCATAGGTGGATTCCTTTTTCTCCACACTCTCTTCAGCATTTATTATTTGTAAACTTTTTGATGACTGCCATTCTGACCTGTTTGAGGTGATATCTCATTATAGTATTGATTTGCATTTCTCTAATAATTAGTAATGTTGAGCATCTTTTCATGTGTCTTTTGACCATCTGTGTGTTTTCTTTGGAGAAAAATCTTTTTAGAACAACCGCCCATTTTTTAATTGATTTTTTTTATATTGAGCTGTATGAGCTGTTTGTATATTTTGAAGATTAATCCCTGTGAGTCGCATCCTTTGCAAATATTTTCTTCCATTCTATAGGTTGTCTGGTTGTTTTGTTTATGTTTTCCTTTGCAGTGCAAAAGCATTTAAGTTTAATTAGGTCTCATTTGTTAATTTTCATTTTTATTTCCATTACTCTAGTAGATGGATCCAAATGATGTTGCTGCTATTTATGTCAAAGAGTGTTCTGCCTATGTTTTCTTCCAGGAGTTTTATAGTGTCTGGTCTTACATTAAGGTCTTTAATCCATTTTGAGTTTATTTTTGTGTATGCTGTTAGAGAATGTTCTAAATTTATTCTTTTAAACGTAGCTGTCCAGTTTTCCCAGCACCACTTAGACTGTCTCTTCTCCATTATATAGTCTTGCCTTCTTTGTTGTAGATTAATTGACCATAGGTGCATGCGTTTATTTCTGAGTGTTCTGTCCTATTACTTTGACCTATATTTCTGTATTTGTTCCAGTATCATACTACTTTGATGACTGTAGCTTTGTAGTATAGTCTGAAGTCAAGAAGCCTGATTCCTCCAGCTCTGTTTTTCTTTCTCTAGATTGCTTTGGCTATTTGGGGTCTTTTGTGTCTCCATTCAAATTCTAAGATTTTTTTTTCTAGTTCTGTGAAAAATGCCCTTGGTAGTTTGATAAGGATTGTATTGAATCTGTGTATTGTCTTGGGTAGTATAGTCATTTTCACAATATTGATACTTCCACTCCAAGAACATGGTAAGTCTTTCCATTTGTTTGTGTCATTTTTTATTTCTTTCATCAGTGTCTTATAGTTTTCAGAGGACAGGTCTTTTGCCTCCTTAGGTAGGTTTATTCCTAGGTATTTTATTTTTTTGATGCAATGGTAACTGATTATTTCCTTAATTTATCTTTCTGATCTTTAGTTGCAAGTGTATAGGAATTCAAAAGATTTCTGTGTATTAATTTTGTATCCTGCAACTTCACTGAATTCATTGATGAGCTCTAGTTATTTTGTGGTAGCATCTTTAGAATTTCCTACGTATAGTATCATGTCATCTGCAAACAGTGGCAGTTTTACTTCTTCTTTTCCAATTTAGATTCCTTTTATTTCTTTTTCTTCTCTGATTGCTGTGGCTAAGACTTCCAAAACTATGTTGAATAATAATGGTGAGAGTGGGAAACCTTGTCTTGTTCCTGATCTTAGAGGAAATGGTTTCAGTTTTCCACCATTGAGAATGATGTTGGCTGTGGGTTTGTCATATATGGCCTTTGTTATGTTGAGGTAGGTTCCCTGTATGCCTACTTTCTGGAGAGTTTTTATCAAAAATGTGTGTTGAATTTTGTCAAAAACATTTTCTGTGTCTATTGATATACACTGATTTGCAGATATTGAAAAATCCTTGCGTCCCTTGAATAAATCCCACATGATCATTGTGTATGATCTTTTTAATGTATTGTATCCTGTTTGCTAGCATTTTGTTGAGGATTTTTGCATGTATGTTCATCAGTGACTTTGGCCTTTAATTTTCTTTTTTTGTGGTATCATTTTCTGGTTTGGTATCAGGATGATGGTGGCCTCGTAGAATGAGGTTGGAAGTGTTCCTTCCCCTGCAATTTTTTTGGAATAATTTCAGAAGGGTAGGTCTTAAATCTTCTCTAAATGTTTGATAGAATTCACCTGTGTAGACATCTGGTCCTGGAGTTTTGTTGTTGTTGTTGGAAGATTTTAATCACAGATTCAGTACTTGTGATTGGTCTAATCATATTTTCTATTTCTTCCTTGTTCAGTCTTGGGAGATTGTACCTTTCTAAGAATTTGTCCATTTCTTCTAGGTCGTCCATTTTGTTGGTGTATATTTGCTTGTAGTAATCTCTTATGATCCTTTGTATTTCTGGGTTGTTGGTTGTAATTGCTCCTTTTTCATTTCTAATTTTATTGATTTAGGGCCTCTCCCCTTTTTTCTTGATGAGTCTGGCTAAAGGTTTATCAGTTTTGTTTATCTTTTCAAATAACCAGCCTTTAGTTTTGTTGATCTTTTATTTATTTATTTAGTCTCTATTTCATTTATTTTTGTCTGGATCTTTATGATTTCTTTCCTTTTACTAACTTTGGGTTTTGTTTATTCTTCTTTCTTTAGTTGCTTTAAGTGTAATGTTAGGTTGTTTAATTGATATTTTTCTTGTTTCCTGATGGAAGTTTTTATCACCATATACTTTCTTCGTAGAACTGTTTTCATAGCATCCCATAGGTTGTGGATCATCGTTTTTTTTCATTTTCGTTTGTCTCTAGGTAGCTTTTTATACCTTCTTTGACTTCTTTGGTGATCCATTGGTTGCTTAGTAGTTTATTGTTTAGCCTCCAGGTGTTTGTGTTTTTTGGCAATTTTATTCTTGTAGTTGATTTCTAATCTCATAGCGTTTTTTTTCTCAGAAAAGATGCTTGATACAGTTTCAGTTTTCTTAAATTTACCAAGGCTTGCTTTGTGGCCCATCATGTAATATATCCTGGAGAATATTCCATGTGCACTTTAAAAGAATGTTTACTTTGCTGCTTTAGGATGGAATTCTCTATAAATATAGATTAAGTCCTTTGGGTCTAATGTTTCATTTAAGGTATGTGCTTCTTTATTAATTTTCTATCTGGATGATCTGTTCATTGATTTAAGTGGGGTGATAAAGTTTCCCAGTATTATTGTGTTACTGTCAATTTCTCATTTTAGGTCTGTTAGTATTTGTCTTATACTGAGGTGCTCCTATGTTGGGTGCATGTATATTTACAATTGTTATATCTTCTCAGATTGATCCCCTGATCGTTATGTAGTATGCCTTCTTTGTCTCTCGTAGCAGTCTTTATTTTAAAGTTTATTTTGTCTGATATCAGTGTTGCTACCCCAGCTTTCTTTTGATTTCCATTTGCATGGAATATCTTTTCCCATTCCCGTACTTTCAGTCTCTAAGTGTTTCTAGGTCTGAAGTGTGTCTCTTATAGATAGCATATAAATGGGTCCTGTTCTTGTATCCATTTAGCCAGCCTATGCCTTTTGGTTGGAGCATTTAATCCATTTTCATTTAAGGTAATTATCAATATGTACATTCTCACTGCCATTTTCTTAATTGTTTTGGATTTGTTTTTGTAGACCTTTTTTCTTCCTTTTCTCCTTTGTTCTCTTCTCTTCTGATTTGATTACTTCCTTTAGTTTTGTGTATGGATTCCTTTTTCGCATTTCTGTTTATATCTATTACAGATTTTCAGTTTGTGGTTACCATGAGGCTTGATATAACATCTATGTATATGCATGACTTTTTTAAGTTGCTGATCTCTTAATTTCAAATACATTTCAAACATCCTGCATTTGTACTCTCCTCCTGTTATGATTATTGGTTTAGATATTGTACTTGTGTGTGGATAGTTTTCTACATTTACTGTATGTTTGCCTTTATGTGTGAGCTTTCCCACTTCGTAATTTCCTTGTTTATAACTGTGGGCTTTTCTTTCCTGCCTAGAGAATTTCCTTAAGCAGTTGTTATAAAAATGGTTTGGTGGTGCTGAATTGTTTTTGCTTTTGTTTGTCTGTAAAGCTTTTGATTTCTCCACAAAATCTGAACAAGAGCCTTGCTGAGTAGAGTATTCTTGCTTGTAGGTTTTTCCCTTTCATTACTTTAAATATATTGTGCCACTCCCTTCTGGCCTGCAGAGTTTCTGCTAAAAAAATCAGCTGATAACATTATGGGTGTTCCCAATGTTTTGTTTATTGCTTTTCTCTCACTGCTTTTAATATTTTACCTTTAAATTTTGGTTATTTGATTACTATGTGTCTCCGCATGTTTCTCCTTGGGTTGAGCCTGTATGATACTCTCTGTACTTCCTGGATTTGGATGACTACTTCTTTTCCCATGTTAGGAAAATTTTTGCTATTATCTCTTCAAATACCTTCTCATGCTCTTTCTCTCTCTTTTCTCCTTCTGGGACCCCTATAATGTGAATCTTGGTGCATTTGATGTTGTCACAGAGGTTTCTTAAAGTGTCCTTATTTCTTTTCATTTTTTTCTTTATTCTGTTCTGAGGTGGTGATTTCAACCATTCTGTCTTCTAGCTCCCTTATCCGTTCTTCTGTCTCATTTATTCTGCTATTGATTTCTTCTGGTGGATTTTTCTTTTTAGTTATTGTATTCAACTCCATTTGAAGAATTCTTCAACTAATTCTTTGTTAAAAACTTTTTGTAACGTCTCACTCTGTGCCTCCATTCTTTTCCTGAGTTCTTGATTCATGCTTATGATCATTACTCAGAACTCACTCTCAGGTCGATTGCCTATCTCCACTTCAGTTCATTGTTCTTCTGGAGTTTTATCTTGTTCCTTCATCTGGAACATATTCCTCTGCTATCCCATTTTGTTGAAATTTCTATTTGTATTTTTATGTATGTAATAGTTTAGTTACACTTCTTGAACTTGGAGAAGTGGTCTTCTGCTGGTGATGTCCTATAAGTCCCAGCAGTACACTCCTTGTCATTACCAAAGTGCCAGGGACCTATTGGTCCCAGGGTAGGTTCTGATGTGTTTGCAGACTCAGTTCTGCAGATTGCAGGACCATAGTTTCCTTCCTTCTGGTGTCTGCCCCCTGCTGCATAAGCCTGGTCTAGATGTTTGTGCAGGCTTCCTGGTGGGAGGGGTTGGTACCTGCCCAGTTGTGGGTGAAGTTGGGTCTTGGCCCTCTGGTGGACAGGGCGGTTTGTGGCTGCGGGCTCAGAAAGACTTTAGGCACCCTTTTGTTGGTTTGGCCTGAGGCATCCCAGCACTGGAGCTTAGAGGCTGTTGTGTGGGGCCAGGTCTTGGTGCTAATGTCCCAAGCAAGATGTCAGTCGTCAGATGAGTACTCTTGGATATTTTCACCACCAGCTTTTATGTCCCAAGAGAGAGCCACAACCACTCCCTACCTCCCCAGGATACCCTTTAAGACCAGCAGGTATGTCTGGCCCAGGCTGCTATGGAGTCACTGCATTTGTGCTGAGACCTGGTGTGTGTGGGACCTTGCATGTGCCCTCCAAGGGTGGAGTCTGTTTCTCCCAGTCCTGAGGATTTCCTGTAATGAAGATCCACTGGCCTTCAAAGCCAAATGCTCTGGGGTTTCCTCCTCCTAATATCAGATCCTCAGGCTGGAGACCCTTATACCAGGCTCAGAATTCTCACTTCCATGGGAGAATTTCTGTGATATAATTATTCTTCAGTTTGCAAGTTGCCTACCAGGGGGTATGGGATTTGATTATATCTCAAGTGCACCCCTCCTATAATCTCGTTGTGATTTCTTCCTTGTCTTTGGATGTACAATGTGTTTTTTGGTAGGTTCTGGTATTTTTTATTGATGGTTGTTCAGCAGTTAGTTGTGATTTTGTTGTTCTCATGGGAGGAGGTGAGCTGAAGGTTTTCTACTTCACCTTCTTCTCTTCTGACTCTATCAACATTTTTTTTTTTAACCTTTTATTATTTTATTTTTAACATCATTATTGGAGTACAATTGCTTTACAATGGTGTGTTATTTTCTGCTTTATAACAAAGTGAATCAGCTATATATATATATATATATATATATATATATATATATATATATATATACATATATCCCCATATCCCCTCCCTTTTGTGTCTCCCTCCCTCCCACCCCTCTAGGTGGTTACAAAGCACCGAGCTGATCTCCCTGTGCTATGTGGCTACTTCCCACTATCAATTTTATATTTGATAGTGTATATATGTCTATGACACTCTTTCACTTTGTCCCAGCTTACCCTTCCCCCTCCTTGTATCTTCAAGTCCATTCTCTAGTAGGTCTGTGTCTCTATGCCCAGACTGCCCCTAGGGTTTTCATGACCATTTTTTTTCTTTTAAGATTCCATATACATGTGTTAGCATATGATATTTGTTTTTATCTTTCTGACTTACTTCACTCTGTATGACAGAATCTAGGTCCATCCACCACACTACAAATAACTCAGTTTCATTTCTTTTTAGGCTAATATTCCATTGTATATATGTGCCACATCTTCTTTATCCATTCATCTGTCAATGGACACTTAGGTTGCTTTCTATCAATATTCTTTAAACTGTACAGAAAGGGATAACATGATATGTACATATGTTATCATATGATATATTTTATTAAAATATTAAAATATATAAATAAAATAGTACATGGTAGAAATGCACAGATTAGATAGCCTCCCTCACCTTTCCCCAAAGAGTTAATCATTAGACAAGATAAAAATTACATTTTTTTACATCTTAATTGGAGTATATTTGCTTTACAATGGTGTGTTAGTTTCTGCTTTATAATAAAGTGAATCAGTTATCCATATGCATATGTTCCCATATCTCTTCCCTCTTGTGTCTCTCTCCCTCCCACCCTCCCTATCCCACTCCTCTAGGTGGTCACAAAGCACAGAGCTGATCTCTCTGTGCTATGCGGCTTCTTCCCACTAGCTATCTATTTTATGTTTGGTAGTGTATATAGGTCCATGCCACTCTCTCACTTTGTCACAGCTTACCCTTAGCCCTCCACATATCCTCAAGTCCATTCACTAGTAGGTCTGTATGTTTATTCCTGTCTTACCCCTTGGTTCTTCATAACATGTTTTTTCCTTAGATTCCATATATATGTGTTACCATACGGTATTTCTCTTTCTCTTTCTGACTTACTTCACTCTGTATGACAGACTCTAGGTCCATCCACCTCACTACAAATAACCCAATTTCGTTGCTTTTTATGGCTGAGTAATATTCAACTGTATATATGTGCCACATCTTCTTTATCCATTCATCCAATGATGGAAACTTGGGTTGTTTCCATCTCCTGGCTATTGTAAATAGAGTTGCAATGAACATTTTTGTACATGACTCTTTTTGAATTATGGTTTTCTCAGGGTATTTGCCCAGTAGTGGGATTGCTGAGTCATATGGTAGTTCTATTTTTAGTTTTTTAAGGAACTTCCAAACTGTTTTCCATATTGGCTGGACCAATTCACATTCCCACCAGCAGTGAAAGAGTGTCCCCTTTTCTCCACACCCTCCCAAGCATTTATTGCTTCTAGATTTTTTGATGATGGCCATTCTGACCAGTGCAAGTTGATATCTCATTGTAGTTTTGATTTTCATTTATCTAATGATTAATGATGTTGAGCATTCGTTCATGTGTTTGCTGGCAATCTGTATATCTTCTTTGGAGAAATGTCTATTTAGGTCTTCTGCCCATTTTTGGATTGGGCTGTTTGTTTTTTGCTATTGAACTGCATGAGTTGTTAGTAAATTTTGGAAATTAATCCTTTGTCAGTTGCTTCACTCACAAATATTTTCTCCTATTCTGGGGGTTGTCTTTTGGTCTTGTTTATGGTTTCCTTTGCTGTGTAAAATCTTTGAAGTTTCATTAGGTCCTATTTGTTTATTTTTGTTTTTATTTCCATTTCTCTGGGAGGTAGGTCAAAAAGGTTCTTGCTGTCATTTGTGTCATAGAGTGTTTTGTCTATGTCTTCCTCTAAGAGTTTGATAGTTTCTGGCCTAACATTTAGCTCTTTAATCCATTTTGAGCTTATTTTTGTTTATGGTGTTAGGGAGTGTTCTAATCTCATATTTTTACATGTACCTGTCCAGTTTTCCCAGCACCACTTATTGAAGAGGCTGTCTTTTCTCCACTGTATATTCCTGCCTCCTTTATCAAAGATAAGGTGACCATATGTGTGTGTGTTTATCTCTGGGCTTTGTATACTCTTCCATTGATCTATATTTCTGTTTTTGTACCAGTACAATACTGTCTTGATTACTGTACCTTTGTAGTATAGTCTGCAGTCAGGGAGCCTGATTCCTCCAGATCCACTTTTTGTTCTCAAAATTGCTCTGGCTCTTCGGGGTCTTTTGTATTTCCATACCAATTGTGAAATATTTTCTTCTAGTTCTGTGAAAAATGCCAGCTGTAGTTTGATAGGGATTGCATTGAATCTGTAGATTGCTTTGGGTAGTAGAGTCATTTTCACAATGACTAAAAGCTGGTTCTTTGAGAACATAAACAAAATTGATAAACCATTAATGAGACTAATCAAGACAATATGGGAGAAGACTGAAATCAGTAGAATTAGAAATGAAAAAGGAGAAGTAACAACTGACACTGCAGAAATACAAAATATCATGAGATATTACTACAATCAACTCTATGCCAATAAAATGGACATCCTGGAAGAAATGGACAAATTCTTAGCAATGCCCAAACTGCCAAGACTGAATCAGGAAGCAATAGGAAATATGAACAGAACAATCACAAGCACTGAAATTGAAACTGTGATTTAAAATCTTCCAACAAACAAAAGCCCAGGACCAGATGGCTTCATCGGTGAATTCTATCAAATATTTAGAGAAGAGCTAACACCTATCCTTCTCAAACTCTTCCAAAATATAGCAGAGGGAGAAACACTCCCAAACTCATTCTACGAGGCCACCATCACCTTGATACCAAAGCCAGACAAGGATGTCACAAAGAAAGAAAACTACAGGCCAATATCACTGATGAACATAGATGCAAAAATCCTCAACAAAGTACTGGCAAACAGAATCCAACAGCACATTAAAAGGATCATATAACATGATCAAGTGGGGTTTATTCCAGGAATGCAAGGATTCTTCAATATACACAAATCAATCAACGTGATACACCATATTAACAATTTGAATGAGAAATACAATATGGTCATCTCAATAGATGCAGAGAAAGCTTCTGACAAAATTCAACACTCATTTATGATAAAAACCCTCCAGAAAGTAGGCATTGAGGGAACGTTCCTCAACAAAATAAAGGCCATATATGACAAACCCACTGCCAACATCGTCCTCAATGGTGAAAAACTGAAGACATTTCCACTAAGATCAGGAACAAGACAAGGTTGCCCACTCTCACCTCTCTTATTCAACATAGTTTGGAAGTGTTAGCCACAGCAATCAGAGAAGAAAAGGTAAAAAAAGGAATCCAAATCGGAAAAGAAGAAGTAAAGCTCTCACTGTTTTCAGATGACATGATACTCTATATAGAGAATCCTAAATTTGCTACCTGAAAACTACTAGAGCTAATCAATGAATTTGGTAAAGTAGCAGGATACAAAATTAATACTCAGAAATCTCTGGCATCCCTATACACTAATGATGAAAAATCTGAAAGTGAAATCAAGAAAACACTCCCATTTACCATTGCAACAAAAAGAATAAAATATCTAGGAATAAACCTACCTAAGGAGACAAAAGACTTGAATGCAGAAAATTATGTGACACTGATGAAAAAAATTAAAGATGATGCAAATAGATGGAGAGATATATCATGTTCTTGGATTGGAAGAATCAACATTTTGACAAATTCCATTTTTAATGAAAAGTGGATGTAGCCTCACATAATGTATATAAAAGGGCTAAAATAAAGCACTTTGTTGCTAGAACCAGGCAGTTCTTAAGTAGTTTACAGCACAATTAAGAAAGTGCCTGTGACCCTGTATAATGTGGGAGATGTTTTCTAAAACATCTAAACATCAGTCTCTTTCTGAAACAGCTCTCTCCATCAAAAATCAGAGTAGGGTAAAATTTTTCCCATGTTTATAGGGCAGCTGAGATATACAGAAGGCAGAAAATAAGTTACGCAGCATTAAAGTGACTGTATCAGATAGCCATAAAATCAAAGCAAAGAAGCAGGAATGCTATTGTTCCAGCAGCTGCATCTGAAATCTTAGTGTGCCTTGTAGGAAAGCAACCTCCTTAGAAATAGAATTAATGAATGCATGTCATTTAAGAAGAGCATTTATTCAATTAAAGACAGAGGTATAAAATTATATGTGATTCATAGTAAACATCTAGTTATAAGGAAGAGGCCATGCCAAGAAACATGAAAAGAAACACAAACTGAGAAGGACTGCAGTAAAATACTCAAGGATTTTGAAATAAAATGTCTAAAATTTGTCTAAGGCGTAAACATTTCTTTTGGCCACACATGGATAAGAATTGCTCGAAATCTTAAGGAGGAGAAATTGTTATTTCATACCAAAATAAAATTCTGTAGTACTTATTTAGATTTTTGAATATATGTGGTGGTTTATGCATATGCACATTCATGTTTAACTTTAATTCAGTAAATTATGTACTGTTCTAATGGTATACTATGGATTTAATAATTTTCAAATTATTTTTTTCACTTTCTTCATAAAGTATTGGGTTAAAAATCATTCTTGGTAGGCTGGTAGAATAGACAGACATGCCAGTTATTATCTTACCACCTTCTTAGACAACCTGCAGCACCAAGAATTCCTGGAAGTGATAGCCTTATATCATAAGACACCAAAATATCCCTCAAGAAATGTCTCTAATCAATAATTTTTTTTTCACCCTAAGAACCTAGAAAAAGAAGGACAAAGTAAACCCAAAGAAAGAGCAATGAAGGTTAGAATGGAAATACACAAAATATAGAATAGAAAAACAATAGATAGAATCAATGAAAATGAAACTGACAAATTTTCAGCTACACTAATGAAGAAAAAAGAGAGAAAGTTCAAATCACTAGAATCAGAAATAAAAGAGAGGACATTACTGCCAACATTATGAAATGAAACACATTATGAATGAACCCCATGAGCAATTTTATGCCAATAAATTATATAACTTAGATGAAATGGACAAATTCTTAGAAATACACAAAGTACAAAAATTGACTGAAGAAAAAATAGAAAACCCAAATAGACCTATAATAAATAAAGAAATTGAATTAATAATAATAACTACCAACAAATAAAGCCTAGTCTCAGTTGAATTCATTGGTACATTTCCCAAACATTTAAAGAAGAATTAGCACCGATCCTTCTCAAAAATTTAAAAATGTGAAGTGGAAGGAACACTTACCAACTAATTCTATGAGGCCAGTATTAGCCTGATACCAAAACACACAAAGACATTACAAGAAAACTAGAGACCAATATCGCTTATGAATATACACACAAAAATCCTCAACAAAATACTAGCAAACCAAACCCAGCAACATATAAAAAGTATTATACAAGACTATAAAGCATGATCAAGTGGTATTTATCCCAGGAAAACAAGGTTGATATAACATTTGAAAATCAATGTAATACACCATATTAATAGAATAAAAGTAAAAAATAAAAACCCCATGATCAGCTTGCCAGATGAAAAAAAGCACTGGACATAATCTAACATGCTTTCTTGATAAAAACTTTCAGCAAACTAGGAATAGAAGGAAACTTCCTCAACCTGATAAAGGAAATCTATGAAAAACACACATCTAACATCTTAATAAGGAAAGACTGAAAGTTTTCCCCCAAGACCAAGAACAAGACAAAGATGTCCACTTCTACCACTACTACTCAGCAATGTACTGCAGGTTCTACTCAAGACTATGAGGCAATAAAATAAATAAAATGCGTTGGGATTGGAAAAGAAGAAGTAAACCTATATTCACAGATGACATAATTTCATATGTAGAAAATCCTAAGGAATCCATAAAAAGTTTAGAGGTAATGAATAAGTTCAGCAAGGTTGCAGAATACAAAGTGAATATAAAAAATCAATTGTATTTCTATACAATAATAATGAAAAGTATGAAAATGAAATTAATCAAATACTTGCATTCATAATAGAATCAAAATAATAAGATACTTAGGAATAAGTTTAAGAAAAAAAGTGGAATATGTATACAGAAAGCTACAAAATATTGACTGGGTTATGGAAATATTATCAAGAGAGAGCAGAGAAAAGTAGAATACAGAGTCCAATTAAATATAGGCAAGTTCCTTTAGTTCCCTACATTCCAGAGTCAGTTCTCACCAAGCCCTGCTCTCTTCTATTTCCTATCCTTTCAGTCATTCATTCTTCTATCTATTCATTCTTTCATTCCCGCAACAAACATTAATTGAATAACTGCTATATGCCAAACATTATTCTAAGTGTCAGTAATGTATTGGTGAATAAAACAAAGGCATTTCCTGTCATGAAGATTACATTCTAGTGGGAGATAGACAACAAACAATACATTTTAAAAGTAAATTACTTAAATGGCAGAAGGTAAAAATTACTATGGAAAAAAGAAGAAAAAGTAAGTATAAAGGAGATGACAACGTGGGCTACAGGTGAAGTAGATGGGTTGGTGAGTAAGGTGAGATTTAAATAAAGACTTGAAGGAGGTGCAGTGTTAAGTGGTGCAGTGGTTAAGTCTCTGTGCTCCCAATGCAGGAAGCCCAGGTTCAATACCTGGTCAGGGAACTAGATCTCACATTCATGCCACAGCTAAGAGTTCACATGCTGCAGCTAAACAGCCTGTGAGTCACAACTGAGGAGCTCACTTGCCACGACTAAGACCCAGCACAATCAAATAAATAAATATATATTTTTTAAAAAAAAGACTTGACGGAAGTGAAAGATTTGGCCCTGTACATTTGTGGAGGTGGTGAGGTGGCAGAGGCTAGTATACAGATATAACAGCCGAGACAAATGCCTTAATGCAGGATTATGCCTAGAATATTCAAGTAATACTTGTGAGGATGCAAATGTGTTTGGAATCGAATGGGCTGATATAAAGAGAATAGTAGGAGATGAAGTTAGAGACATGACATGGGGGTGATGGAGATTATGTAGGGCCTTGTAGTTAGATCATTTTGATAGAACTTTGGCTTACACCCTAAGGGAAATGCAGAACTATTAGAGAATGTTGATCAAAGGAGTGATTTAATCTAAGGTTTTAAAGAATTACAATAACTGCTGTGTTGAGGATAGATTGTAAGGACAAGGATGAAGTATAGAAACAAGTTAGAGGCTATAGCAAAAATACAAATGAAAAATCATGGTGGCTTAGATTAGAGTTATAGCACTAGATATGGTGAGAAGTGATGAAATGTAAATCAGTGCTATTGGCTCACAAATCAGATGTAGGGTTTGAGAAAAAGGGAGAAACCAAACATTACTCCACTCTTTCTGACCTGATAAGCTGGAAGGGTGAATGCTCATCAAATTACCTATGATATCACTTCAACAAACCCCCTTTACATCTTAAATAATGTAAGGACATGGAAGTTTGTTTCTTTCAACCAAATGATTACTAAGAAAGTGATATCCAGTCAGTTAGATACAAATTGACAAGTATAGTCAGGGTATTTGTGCCCAGAGTAGAGTAAACAGGAAAGCAAATTCATACACAAAATAATGCATTGAAAAGCCTTACTCCTCTCTGGCTATGCCACATGCTACAAGGTACATTAGTTTAAGTCCACATCAATCTGGAAACTGAATGAGAAAGTGAAATTCTTCAGTCTAAGAATTTCTTTACCAACAGATCCCACACTTTTCCAACCTACTGAATGGAATTTGGTCAATGTCATCAATTGTAACAATCTGAGATATTCAGTATACCAATTAAGAAACGGGTTTGAACAAGTTGGAGGCTCAGTTCCACCAAACTGAAGAGAATGACATAACTGCTTACATCGTGAAAGTCTCCTGTTGCTGACCCTTCTTGAGACTTTTCCATCAGAGACCGTGAAGCAAGACAAGCAGTAGAGCACAAGCTGAGTTTGAAATACCATGCCCCCACAGGCACTTGTCAGTCTGAGTTGAATAGAAACAGCAGAAGAAAGATACTTCTACTTTACAGAAAATTGTATTCCATTCTAGAGAAAGGACATAGTCCCCCCTATTACTGTATTTCATAAGATCTATTTGATAAGACAGGACTGGCTTTATAATGTTTAGAGAATATCTGTGTTTCAAGTCTAAACATAATAATGAACTCTCTCTAAAATGCAAAGCTTATGGAATTTTAACTTCTTTGGAAGAAGAATTAAGATAATTCAAGACATTATATTATCAGTTCCTTCATAGTATGGAAAGAGAAATGAAAATGAAGGCAGGACTTATTAAACAAATCATGCAGCGAGTTCTTGAATTAATGAAAATAATGTTGCTCTTTATTTAATATAATGTATTGCTGTTTTAAAGCATATTCATGGTTGTGCTATTATCTGAAAAAGAGGAAACTGAGTCTCTGAGAAGTTACGTGATTCTCCTGCTTAAGATCTTTATTTCCCCCTTAATTATATCAGAGGGAAATTAATGTAGGCTTCAAGTTCTTGCATGAGTAGGTATAACACTACTCCTTTACCTGTGGAGTGATTTTATAATTGAAAACAAATGCACCAATCAACGAAAGCACGGGAAATAGCCTAGCAAAAGAAAATAGTTTATAGGAAAATCAATAGGTAACTGTAATATCTTCGACTGGGGATAGAGGTGAGGAAATATCTAAACTGCAAGCGCTTTGGAAAACAGCACAATAGTCACAGGCCTACAATGGGTAAGGTAGTTTAAACTATCAGCAGCAATCTGATCTGATGGCTGCTGCTAGTGATTGACAGCCACTATAACTCTTCTCCCAAAGTACCAGTTTTGGAGGTATGTACAACACAAGGACTGGAATTGATTTGGCAGAAAAATATGCCTTCCATGGCATGGACATATATACACTACCAAACATAAAATAGATAGCTAGGGGGAAGCAGTCACATAGCACAGGGAGGTCAGCTTGGTGCTTTGTGACCACCTAGAGGGGTGGGATAGGGAGGGTGGGAGGGAGGAAGATGCAAGAGGGAAGAGATAAGGGAACATATGTATATGTATAACTGATTCACTTTGTTATAAAGCAGAGACTAACACACCATTGTAAAGCAATTATACTCCAATAAAGATGTTAAAAAAAATGCCTTCCTTTTGCTGAGTATGGCTAGCTTAAGTATACTGCTGATACAAATAGCAGTTGAAAAGTCATCATGGAAATTAGCATGAGTGTCTATATTTAGAGATATTTTAAGAATATCAGTGAATGGAAAGTGACTTCATTGACCCTATACGATAATTAACAGAAAAGGGAATTTTTGGTATACATGATACTCTTATAAAAATTGTGTAGATACAAGGGGCACATACCAAATAAATATATGCATTACAATAGACCTCTTGCACTGCTGCATGGGGCTGCCCTTAATAAGGACATTAAACAGCTGAAACTATTAGTACTGCAGATGTTTCTTCAAGTAAGAGAGGCAATGTACTGATCCATCCACACTGCCTCCCGGATCCCCCTGAAAATTATAATACATATTTTAATAGAGTTGATTGAGATTAAAGGTAAAGTTTACGGCTGGGGAACAAAATAAAGCCAGCTGTACTATGAAGAGAGTAAACCTGTGGCATCAGCTGAATTAGCAATGTTTCAGTAGAGCTAACTGCCCACAGTTAAGATAAAGCATAAACTGAAATGGAACAAGGATATCATTTGGCCACAAAGAGAATACATTAGTACCAGATATCTGTATTTTCTCTTTCAAACATCTGAAATTATTTGCTGCACGTTTATTGCTAAGCTCTTGTGGCTGCCTCCTCCAAAAATAAAATGATGATCAATGGAATTAAGTCTCCAAGTTAACAAATGCTAGGTCTTTCTGGTCCTTTAAAACTATAGGAAGGGGTTTCCTTGGTGATGCAGTGTTAAGAATCCACCTGCCAATGCAGGGGACATGAGTTTGAGCCCTGGTCCGGTAAGATCCCACATGCCGCAGAGAAACTAAGCCTGTGGGCCACAACTACTGAAGCCGGCATGCCTAGAGCCAGTGCTCCACAACAAAGACAAGCCACCGCAGTGAGAAGCCCACGCACTGCAATGAAGAGTAGCCTTCGCTCGCCACAACTAGAGAAAGCCTCCACGCAGCAATGAAGAGCCAACTCAGTCAAAAATAATAAATTAATCAATTAAAAAAATATTGCCTTAAAAAAATAAAAAAATAAAACTAGGGCTTCCCTGTTGGCGCAGTGGTTGAGAGTCCGCCTGTCGATGCAGGGAACATGGGTTCGTGCCCCGGTCCAAGAAGATCCCACATGCTGCAGAGCGGCTATGCCTGTGAGCATGGCCACTGAGCCTGCACGTCCGGAGCCTGTGCTCTGCAACGGGAGAGGCCACAGCAGTGAGAGGCCCGCGTACTGAAAAAAAAAAAAAAAAAAAAAACTATAGGAAGAAACTTTTAGGGCTTAGAAGCTTAGAATACTTTACTGAAAAATATTCTAGATTCTATTACTATGTCTGAGATAATGTGAGCATGATTTGGTTGAAGACAATGATTTGGACAAAATTTCCTTTCAAGATACATTCCAGGTCTATGAATCTATGTCTATCATTCTGCCTGATGTAATATAGACATGCTATACATTGGGTTTGTGATTGAGTCTACCCACTCAGGTCAAAGTGATTAGAAGCATGGCTTATGAAAGATGTAAAATTTAAAAGACAGAATATGTGATTTGGACAGAGTAAATTGTAACTGGATTCATTCCCACATTGGCTAATGTGTTTCACATACAGAAAAATCCTATTCCTCACCCATTGGCAAGTCTTTCCAGAACAGGAATAACTTGAAGAAATCAAACAGTCATATGTATATGTATAACTGATTCACTTTGTTATAAAGCAGAAACTAACACACCATTGTAAAGCAATTATACTCCAAAAAAGATGTTTAAAAAAATCATAACACTATAAGAAATCAAATGAAATCCACTTGTATGTTGCAAATAGCCTTGGGACTTACTGATCAAAACAGGTAACTGTGCCTAGAAACATGTGAGGTTATACTGACAGGAAAATCAAAGCTGTCAAATGGACATTAGGATTAAAAAGTGAAAATAAAGGAAGTAGAACTGACCACCATTCTTTAATGCAAAATAGGAAACAATGATTCTTTCTTAAATGGTATTACCACTGAAAGGCTTTGAAATCCCTTCCAACTTAAGCCTCTAATGGAACTGCGAGGTCTATTGTGTCCTTCATCTAGGAGAACTTTGCCACTGATCAAGTGGAATAACTGATTATTCCTTCCTCTTTCCTTCATAGATTTAGAGATAAATAAAATGGGCAACAGAACTCAGGAATGGAATAGGTATCTCCCCCAAACTAACTTCTATCTTCATATCTGTTGTTTTAATTACTAATAGGTAAAGTTCAGCATTGTTTCAGAAGCCACTATCTGCTGATGGGTTCATAATTCATAAAAGCTAATAGGAGTGGCATCAATCCAGTGTTCATCAAGAGGTAAGGTATTTTCTGTTGTCAATTTCAGAAATGCATTGTCTGTTCAAAGGCACAGTAAGAAAGGGAGACAGCACAAAATCTCCTTTCCTTTTAAAATATGTAAATTCAGAACAGTGTTTTAAAGCAATTGTTTGTGCTACTTTTGGGTTGTGAATAATTTAAAATTTAAAAATTTGCATGGAAACACAAAAGACCCTAAATAGCCAAAACAATATTTAGGAAGAAGAACAGAGCTGGAAGAATCACACTCCCTGACCTCAGACTATACTACAGAGCTACAGTGAGACAGGAGAAGATGACAGAATAGTAGGAGGCAGAGATCAACTTCCTCCCCACAGATACATCAGAAATACATCTACATGTGGAACTGCTCCTATAGAACAGCCACTGAATGCTGGCAGAAGGTCTCAGACCTCCCAAAGGCAAGAAACTCCCCACGTACCTGGGTAGGGCAAAAGAAGAAAGAAAAAACAGAGACAAAAGAAAAGGGATGGGACCTGCACCAGTGGGAGGGAGCTGTGAAGGAGGAAAGGTTTCCACACACTAGAAGACCCTTCATGGGTGGAGACTGACGGTGACAGAGTGGGGAAGCTTCAGAGCCATGGAGGAAAGCACAGTCACAGGAGTGCGGAGAGAAAAGTGGAGAGATACCCGCACAGAGGATTGGTGACAACCAGCACTCACCAGCCCGAGAGGCTTGTGTGCTCACCCACCAGGACAGGTGGGGGCTGGGAGCTGAGGCTTGGGCTTCGGAGCTTAGATCCCAGGGAGAGGACTGGGGTTGGTGGCGTGAACGCAACCTGAAGGGGTTAGTACACCACGGCTAGCCAGGAGGGAGTCCAGGAAAAGTCTGGAGCTGCTGAAGAGACAAGAGAATTTTTCTTGCCTCTTTGTTTCCTAGTGCGCGGAGAGAGGGGATTAAGAGCTCTGCTTAAAGGAGCTCCAGAGATGGGCATAAGCCGTGGCTATCAGCGTGGACCACAGAGATGGGCATGAGATGCTAAGGGTGCTGTTGCCGCCACCAAGAAGCCTGTGTGAGACCACAGGTCACTATCCCCACCTCCTCTCTCTGGAAGTTGTGCAGCCTGCCATTGCCAGGGTCCCGTGATCCAGGAACAAGTTCCCTGGGAGAACACACAGCGCACCTCAGGTTGGGGCAACGTCACTCTGTCCTCTGCCGCCACAGGCTCACCCCGCACTCCATAGCCCTCCCTCACCCCCAGCCTGAGTGAGCCAGAGCCCAAGAATCAGCGGTTCCTTTAACTCCATCCTCTATGAGCGAAGAACAGATGCCCTCAGGCGACCTACACGCAGAGGCGGGCCAAATCCAAAGCTGAGCCCCAGGAGCTGTTCCAACGAAGAAGAGAAAGGGAAATTTCCCCCAGCAGCCTCAGAAGCAGCAGATTAAAGCTCCACAATCAACTTGATGTACCCTACATCTGTGAAATATCTGATTAGACAATGAATCATCCCAAATTGAGGAGGTGGACTTTGGGAGCAAGGTAGATTATTTTCCCCCCATCCTCTTTTTGTGAGTGTGTATGTGTATGCTTCTGTGTGACATTTTGTCTGTATAGCTTTGCTTTCACCATTTCTACTAGGGTTCTGTCCATCCGTTTTTGTTTTTTTGTTTGTTTTCTTTGATTTTTTACATTAAAAATTTTTTTCTTAATAATTATTTTTTATTTTAATAACTCTATTTCATCTTATATTTATTTTATTTTATCTTCTTTCTTTCTTTCCATTTTTTCTCCCTTTTATCCTGAGCCGTGTGGAGGACAGTCTCTTGGTGCTCCAGCCAGGCGTCAGGGCTATGCCACTGTGGTGGGAGAGCCAATTTCAGGACACAGGTCTACAAGAGACCTCCCAGCTCCACATAATATCAAATGGTGAACATCTCCCAGAGATCTCCATCTCAGCACCAACACTCAGGTTCACTCAAAGTCTGGAAAGCTAGAGTGCTGGACACCCTATGCCAAACAACTAGCAAGACAGGAACACAGCCCCATCCATTAGTAGAGAGGCTGCCTAAAATCATAATAAGGCCATAGACACCCCAAAACACACCACAAGGCGTGGGCCTGCACACCAGAAAGACAACATCCAGCTTCATCCACCAGAACACAGGCACTAGTCCCCTCCACCAGGAAAACTACACAACCCACTGAAACAACCTTAGCAACTGGGAACAGACACCAAAAACAATGGAAACTACAAACCTGGAGCCTGTGAAAAGGAGACCCAAAACACAGTAAGATAAACAAAATTAAAAGACAGAAAAACACACAGCAGATGAAGGAGCAAGGTAAAAACCCAACAGACCTAGCAAATGAAGAGGAAATAGGCAGTCTATCTGAAAATGAATTCAGAATAATGATAGTAAAGATAATCTTGGAAATAGAATAGAGAAAAAGCAAGAAACATTTAATAAGGACCTAAAAGAACTAAAGAGAAAACAAGCAAAGATGAACAACACGATAAATGAAATTAAAAGTACTCTAGATGGGATCAATAGCAGAATAACTGAGGCAGAAGAACAGATAAGTGACCTGGAAGATAAAATAGTGGGAATAACTACTGCAGAGCAGAATAAAGAGAAAAGAATGAAAAGAACTGAGGACAGTCAAAGAAACCTCTGGGACAGCATTCAAATTATAGGGGTCCCAGAAGAAGAAGAGTAAAAGAAAGGGACTGAGAAAATATTTGAAGAGACTATAGATGAAAATGTCCCTAATATGGGAAAGGAAATAGGTAATCAAGTCCAGGAAGCACACAGAGTCCCATACAGGATAAATACAAGGAGAAACATGCCAAGACACCTATTAATTAAACTATCAAAAATTAAATACAAAGAAAAAATATTAAAGGAAGCAAGGGAAAAATAACACACAAGGGAATCCCATTAAGGTTAAGAGCTTATCTTTCAGCAGAAACTCTGCAAGCTAGAAAGGACTGGCAGGACATACTTAAAGTGATGAAGGAGAAAAACCTACAATCAAGATTACTCTACCAGCAAGGATCTCATTCAGATTTGATGGAGAAATCAAAATTTTTACAGACAAGCAAAAGCTGAGAGAGTTCAGCACCACCAAATGAGCTTTACAACAAATGCTAAAGGACCTTCTCTAGGCAAGAAACACAAGAGAAGGAAAAGGCCTACAATAACAAACAGAAAACAATTAAGAAAATGGGAATAGGAACATACATAACGATAATTACCTAAAATGTAAATGAATTAAATGCTCCCACAAAAAAACAGAGACTGGCTGAATGGACACAAAAACAATATCCATATATATGCAGTCTACAAGAGACCCACATCAGACCTAGGGACACATATAGACTGAAAGTGAGGGGATGAAAAAAGATATTCCAGGCAAATGGAAATCAAAAGAAAGCTGGAGTAGCAATTCTCATATCAGAAAAAATAGTCTTTAAAATAAAGGCTATAACAAGAGACAAAGAAGGACATTACATAATGATCAAGGGATCAATCTAAGAAAAAGATATAACAATTGGAAATATTTATGCCCCAACATAGGAGCACCTCAGTACATAAGGCAAATACTAACAGCCATAAAAGGGGAAATCGACAGTAACACAATCATAGTAGGGGACTTTATCAGCTCACTTTCACCAATGGACAGATCATCCAAAATGAAAATAAATAAGGAAACATAAGCTTTAAATGATAAATTAAACAAGATGGACTTAATTGATATTTATAGGACATTCCATACAAAAACAGAAGAATACACATTTTTCTCAAGTGCTCATGGAACATTCTCACTTCAATTTTCTTAAATTTTCCAAGGCTAGATTTGTGACCAAAGATATGATAGATGATAACTTCGGTTACAACTCTAGCCTTGGCAAATTTAAGAAAATTGAAATCATATCAAGTATCTTTTCTGACCACACCGCTATGAGACAAGATATCAATTACAGGAAAAGATCTGTAAAAAATACTAACACATGGAGGCTAAACAATACACTACTTAATAACGAAGTGATCACTGAAGAAATCAAAGAGGAAATCAAAAATTACCTAGAAAGATATGAAAATGGAGACATGAAGACACAAAACCTATGAGATGCAGCAAAAGCAGTTCTAAGAGGGAAGTTTATAGCAATAAAATCCTACCTTAAGAAACAGGAAACATCTCAAATAAACAACCTAAACTTGCACCTAAAGCAATTAGAGAAAGCAGAAGAAAAAAACCCCAAAGTTAGAAGAAGGAAAGAAATCATAAAGATCACATCAGAAATAAATGAAAAAGAAATGAAGGAAACAATAGCAAACATAAATAAAACTAAAAGCTGTTTCTTTGAGAAGATAAACAAAATTGATAAACCATTAGCCAGACTCATCAAGAAAAAACGGGAGAAGACTCAAATCAATAGAATTAGAAATGAAAAAGGAGACGTAACAACTGACACTGCAGAAATACTAAGGATCATGAGAGACTATTAAAAGCAACTCTATGCCAATAAAATGGACAACCTGGAAGAAATGGACAAATTCTTAGAAATGAACAACCTGCCGAGACTGAACCAGGAAGAAATAGAAAATATGAACAGATGAATCACAAGCACTGAAAGTGCAACTATGATTAAAAGTCTTCCCACAAACAAAAGCCCAGGACCAATGGCTTCACAGGGAAATTCTATCAAACACTTAGGAAAGAGTTAACACGTATCCTTCTCAAACACTTCCAAAATATAGCAGAGGGAGGAGCACTCCAAAACTCATTCTACAGGCCACCATCACCCTGATACCAAAACCAGAAAAGGATGTCACAAAGAAAGAAAACTACAGGCCAATAACTCTGATGAATATAGAAGCAAAAATCCTCAAAAAAATGCTACCAAACAGAATCCAAGAGCACATTAAAAG
Source organism: Phocoena sinus (assembly GCF_008692025.1). NCBI lineage: Eukaryota > Metazoa > Chordata > Mammalia > Artiodactyla > Phocoenidae > Phocoena > Phocoena sinus. The sequence continues at coordinate 84,805,009 of NC_045784.1, forward strand.
GATCATACACTATGATCAAGTGGGGTTTATTCCAGGAACACAAGGATTCTTCAATATACGCAAATCAATGAACGTGATACACCATATTAAAAAATTGATGGAGAAAAACCATATGATCATCTGGATAGATGCAGAGAAGCCTTTTGACAAAATTCAATACCCATTTATGAAAAAAACCCTCCAGAAAGGAGGCATAGAGGGAACTTTCCTCAACATAATAAAGACCATATATGACAAACCCACTGCCAAGATCATTCTCAATGGTGAAAACCTGAAAGCATTTCCACTAAGATCAGGAACCAGACAAGTTTGCTCACTCTCACCACTATTATTCAACAGAGTTTTGCAAGTTTTAGCCACAGCAATCAGAGAAGAAATGGAAATAAAAGGAATTGAAAGGGAAAAAGAAGAAGTAAAGCTGTCACTGTTTGCTGATGACATGATACTATACATAGAGAATCCTAAAGATGCTACCAGAAAACTACTAGAGCTAATCAATGAATTTGGTAAAGTAGCAGAATACATTATTAATGCTCAGAAATCTCTGGCATTCCTATACACTAATGATGAAAAATCTGAAAGTGAAATCAAGAAAACACACTCATTTACCATTGCAACAAAAAGAATAAAATATCTAGGAATAAACCTACCTAAGGAGACAAAAGACCTGTATGCAGAAAATTATAAGACACAGATGAAATAAATTAAGGATGATACAAATAGATGAAGAGATATACCATGTTCATGGATTGGAAGAATCAACATTGTGAAAATGACTCTACTACCCAAAGCAATCTACAGATTCAATGAAATCCCTATCAAACAACCACTGGCAATTTTCACAGAAGTAGAAGAAAAAAATTCACAATTTGTATGGAAACACAAAAGACCCTGAATAGCCAAAGCAACCTTGAGAAAGAAAAACAGAGCTGGAGGAATCAGACTCCCAGTCTTCAGACTGTACTACAAAGCTACAGTAATCAAGACAGTATGGTACTGGCACAAAAACAGAAATATAGATCAATGAAACAGGATACAAAGCCCAGACATAAACCCATACACATATGGTCACCTTATCTTTGATAAAGGAGACAGGAATGTGCAGTGTAGAAAGGACAGCCTCTTTGGTAAAAGGTGCTGGGAGAACTGGACAGGTATATGTAAAAGTATGAAATTAGATCACTCCCTAACACCATACACAAAAATAAGCTCAAAATGGATTAAAGACCTAAATATAAGGCCAGAAACTATCAAACTCTTAGAAGAAAACATAGGCAGAACACTATGACATGAGTCACAGCAAGATCCTTTTTGGCCCACCTCTTAGAGAAATGGAAAGAAAACCAAAAAAATCAAATGGGACTAATTAAACTTCAAAGCTTTTGCACAGCAAAGGAAACCATAAACAAGACGAAAAGACAACCCTCAGAATGGGAGAAAATATTTACAAATGAAGCAACTGACAGAGGATTTATCTCCAAAATTTACAAGCAGCTCATTAATCTCAATAACAAAAAAACAAACAACCCAATCCAAAAATGGGCAGAAGTCCTAAATAGACATTTCTCCAAAGAAGATATACAGACTGCCAACAAACACATGAAAGAATGCTCAATATCATTAATCATTAGAGAAATGCAAATCAAAACTACAATGAGATATCATCTCACACCGGTCAGAATGGCCATCATCAAAAAATCTAGAAACAATAAATGCTGGAGAGGGTGTGGAGAAAAGGGAACACTCTTGCACTGCTGGTGGGTATGTGAATTGGTGCAGCCGCTATGGAGAACAGTATGGAGGTTCCTTCAAAAACTATAAATAGAAATACCACATGAGCCAGCAATCCCATTACTGGGCATATACCCTGAAAAAACCATAAATCAAAGAGAGACATGTACCAAAATGTTCATTGCAGCTCTATTTACAATAGCCCGGAGATGGAAACAACCTAAGTGTCCATCATTGGATGAATGGATAAAGAAGATGTGGCACATGTATACAATGGAATATTAGTCAGCCATAAAAAGAAATGAAATTGAGCTATTTGTAATGTAGTCGATGCACCTAGAGTCTATTATACAGAGTGAAGTAAGTCAGAAAGAGAAAGACAAATACCGTATGCTAACACATATATATGGAATCTAAGGAAAAAAATGTCATGAAGAACCTAGGGGCAGGACAGGAATAAAGACACAGACCTACTAGAGAATGGACTTGAAGATATGGGGAGGGGGAAGGGTAAGCTGTGACAAAGTGAGAGAGTGGCATGGACATATATACACCACCAAACGTAAAATAGATAGCTAATGGGAAGCAGCCGCATAGCACAGTGAAATCAGCTCGGTGGTTTGTGACCACCTAGAGGGGTAGGATAGCGAGGGTGGGAGGGAGGGAGATGCAAGAGGGAAGAGATATGGGAACATATGTATATGTATAACTGATTCACTTTGTTATTAAGCAGAAACTAACACACCATTATAAAGCAATTATACTCCAATAAAGATGTAAAAATCCAAACAAACCAAAAAAAAAAACAGTATGGTCCTGGCACAGAAACAGAAACATAGATCAATGTAACAGAATAGAAAGCCCAGAGATAAACCCACACACTTACGGTCAATTGATCTATGAGAAAAGAGGCAATAATATACAATGCAGAAAAGACAGTCTCTTCAATAAGTGAGGAAAACTGGACAGCTAATTGTAAAAGAATGAAATTAGGACATTTTCTAACACCATATACAAAAATAAACTCAAAATGGATTAAAGATCTAAATGTAAGACTGGAAACCATAGAACTGGAAGAAAATATAGGCAGAACACTCTTTGACATAATTCATAGCAATATTTTTTAATCTGTCTCATAAACAAAGGAAATAAAAGCAAAAATAAACAAATGGGATGTAATTAAACTTAAAAGCTTGTCACAGCAAAAGAAACCGTCTACAAAATGCAAAGACAATGTTCTGAATGGGAAAAGATATTTTCAAATGGTATGACTCATAAGGAATTAGCATTCAAAATATATAGACTCAGTATCAAAAAAGCAAACAAACCAATTAAAAAGTGAGATGAAAACCTGAATAGACATTTTTCCAAAGAAGACATACAGGTGGCCAATAGACACATGAAAATATGCTCAACTTCATTAATCGTTAGAGAAATGCAAATTAAAACCACAATGAGATATCACCTCACACCTGTCAGAATGGCTATCATCAAAAAGAACGCAAATAACAAATACTGGCAAGGATGTGGAGAAAAGAGAACCATTGTACACTGTTAGTGGGTAAATGTAAATTGGTGCAGCAACTGTGGAAACAGTATGGAGGTTTCTCAAAAAACTAAAAGTGAAACTACCGTATGAGTTAGCAATTCCAGTGCTGGGTATATATCTGAAAAAAAAATGAAAACACTAATTCAGTAAAATACGTGCACCCCAGTGTTCATAGCAACATTATTTACAATTGCCAAGATATGGAAGTAACCTTAGTGTCCATCAACAGGTAAATGGATAAAGAACATGTGTCACACACACACACACACACGCAATGAATACTACTTAGCCATAAAAAAAAATGATCAGAATTTTGCCATTTGCAACAGCATGAATAGACTTGGAGGGTACTATGCTGTGAAATAAGTCAGACAGAGAAAGATAAATACTGTATGTTATCACTTATATGTGGAATCTAAAAAATATAACAAACTAAACAATGTAACAGAAAAGAAACAAGCTCATAGATATAGAGAAAAAACTAGTGGTTACCAGTGGGGAGAGTAAAGAGGGGAAGGGTGATATAGGGGTAAGGAATTATGAGGTAGAAACTATTTTGTATAAAATAAACAAGCTACAATTTATATTGTACAACACAGGGAATATAGCCAATATTTTATAATGAGTATACAGGCAGTATAACTTTTAAAAATCACGAATCACTGTGTTGTGCATCTGTAACATATATATATTGTATATCAACAACAAAAAGCAGTAAATAAAAAAAAACTTAAGTAGAGTGTCTACTTGTATGCCCTTGCGTTTCCTCTCCATCAGTAAGCTGGGAACTGTGATATCTACCTTGCAATTTAAGACATATATGTATACATAGACAGACAGATATAGCTATATAGATACATATCACACACTGTTTGGCACCCAGGTGACATTCAATTAATAGTAAGTATTACTACTACTACTACTACTACTACAAATTGCTATTATCATTATTACCCCAGCCTGTTATACCTGGTAGAGAGTAAGTAGCATAGAAAGCAAATGCTGGTATGTCCAAAAGAGGCAGTTAAATTTGGTCTTGGGCACATTCTCTTTTTTTAGAGAAAAAATTTTATTTTTGTTCTTTTGGTTCTTTATTTTATTGAATTATAGTTGATTCACAATATTATATTAATTTCATATATATAGCACAGTGATTCAGTATTTTACATATTATACTACATTAAAAGTTATTGCAAGATAATGGCTATAATTTTCTGTGCTATGCAATATATCCTTCTTGCTTATATATTTTATACATAGTTGTTTGTATCTCTTAAGGTCTTGGGCACAGTTAAGCCTTATGTTTAATCTCTTTATTTATTTCTCAAATTAAACTGATTAAATTTTAATATCTTATGCTTATATACTCCTTTATCATTTTCAAAGAGCTTTCAAAAAACATCTATTGTTATTTGAATTGTTTTCAACAATTTTTTGTCTGTTTTTTCATCCTGACCAAGTATTATTCTGAGACAACTGCAGTATTAGAATTGTCAAATTGTGAAATGACAGAGATGGAAAATTATTTAGTCTGCTCCTCAGTGACATAGGAAGAAAGTGAGGCCTCAGAAGGTTGAAATAACCTGCCCCAAAACACGTAGAAAATAAGTAGCTATTCTGAAACATTTGCAATAAATACAAATAAATATCAACAAAAACTATCATAAGAAGATATAGTTCCAAGTCCAATCAATAGACCAACAATTCTAAGTGATATTTAATAAAAAACAAATTCAAAACAACAAAAAGTGTCAACAGTTTCTCAGATCACGTTTGTGATGCAATGTGAACCTGAGATTAAGTATATCAATGTCCATTATGTAAGCATATTATTGACCTAGCACAGCCATGAGTACATTTTGTGTTTATGTCACAAGTATTTCCAAAGTCATATTTAGAGTAATGTTTAATTTTGATGTACTTCCATTTGGAGAATTGCTTTATTCCTATAGTATAGCACCAGGAATAGAAATGCAAATCTGTAAGTCTTTTTTGTGGTATGATCTTTTAATATAGTACTCCTCAACTTTTTTTCAGGTGGCTGATCCTTTTGGCAAAACAAAATCTTCATGATCTTTTGATCTCATCCTCTTGAGTTTTCTCCCATGAAATAAATCACTATATTCAATTTTATAAAATAAGTAATATATTCATTCACAGCAGAAACAAAAGTGAAGACAACATTCCTTATTACATATATAAACATTTTAGTGATTAATTCACAGACTACTTAAGATTATTAAATATTAAAATTCATGTACTCAGCCTTAAAAAGAAATGAAATTGAGCTATTTGTAATGAGATGGATAGACCTAGAGTCTGTCATACAGAGTGAAGTAAGTCAGAAAGAAAAAGACAAATACCGTATGCTAACACATATATATGGAATTTAAGGGAAAAAAATGTCATGAAGAACCTAGGGGTAAGACAGGAATAAAGACGCAGACCTACTTGAGAACGGACTTGAGGGTATGGGGAGGGGGAGGGGTGAGTTTTGACAAGGCGAGAGAGAGTCATGGACATATACACACTAACAAACGTAGTAAGGTAGATAGCTGGGGGGAAGCAGCCGCAAGGCACAGGGATATTAGCTCGGTGCTTTGTGACAGCCTGGAAGGGTGGGATGGGGAGAGTGGGCGGGAGGGAGACGCAAGAGGGAAGACATATGGGAACATATGTATATGTATAGCTGATTCACTTTGTTATAAAGCAGAAACTAACACACTATTGTAAAGCAATTATACCCCAATAAAGATGTTAAAAAAAAAAAAAACTAATATCCCTTCAAAAAAAATAAATAAAATAAAATCCATGTAAGAGAACTAATATTTACTTAGTTTTCACTATTTTCCATGCACTATGTTTAGAATTGTATATTGTCATAATGATGAATCTTAATGATCACTCTCTTAGGTAGGTGTTATTCTTGAATATATCTTGACCTTTTTCAGATAAAGAACCTGATGCTAAGCAAGTTTAAGTAATTTGTTCATGGTTACATAACCTGAATTTGAACAAAGGCTTTACTGACTGTAGAGCCTGTTCTCTTTCCACTATGTCATGCTGCCCAAAACAACACTCAAATATTGTTTACAAAAATCTAAGAAGAGGAAATGCTTCCCAGGTTTGGCCTAGATCTGGTATCAAATAAAAATAGAATTTTGCCCTGGGCACAAGCTTCCATAATGGTCAGAACACTCCTCCATCCTGTTCTCCCTATTGATGCCACAGAGTATTTGATGGTTGCAATTGGTATCAGAGGCAGTAGACACAGAAGCAATACCTGGGAGAATGTCTATGTCTAACAGTGGATAAACAATTAATTATTAGGAAAAGAAAAGGGAAGTCCTAGTGGAACCTTCACTGCATGACAGTCTTACACTTCTCTTACTCAGCCTTTCCTTTACCTCTCCCATAGCTTACTTCCTTATTCTTTATTCATTTTTCCTTTCCTCATCTGCCTGCTCTGACCCAGCGCATTTAACAGTAACCCCTCCCCAAATAAATGTGGAAAGTATTGAAAAAAATATAAAACTATAGTAATATATCCACAACACTCTACTTTCATTTTCTACTGATATTTTACCATTCAGTAGTGCTTGGTCTATGTGTTTCTGATTCAGTTCCTAATATACATGAAACCCTAATTTGCATGAAGAAATATATATCTTGAGTGATCGCTGCATATGTTCTCCAGCCATTATATTCTAGTATAATGTCAGGCACACAATGGGTGCTCAACATACATATATGTTCATGATGATAGTGATAATGAAGATGATAATGATGATAGACCTGGTACATTTTTTAAAAGCTATAGTTTGTGACACTAGGGTACCATTTAAGTTATCTCAGTGACTACTGATTAGTGTCTCCTTTTAAAGCATAGAGTTTATGATAAAGTTAATGTAAGGACCTTAAACACTACTTTGCACATTTAAATGTTCTTGGTGTTTAAAACTCTAGTTTTACCTCGAAGGAGTCTAACACGTGTGATGACAGCTGGCACAGGATTTTAGAAAAAACTGATCAGACAAAATGAGAAAGTTCACAGCAGGTTGGACTCTTCACAGAAAATAATGTCAGCAATAGACCAAAATTGTGAAATATATCAGAACACACACCTGATGGTTTGAAGGGAAAATAGCACCACACAAGATTTCCTCTAAGACAGCCACTATACTTGTTACCCAGCCTATATCGACTGGCCTGTACTGTGATATTCTGGAGAAGCACTTATGATCCCTGGGGCCTCTCCAACATCATGTATGAAGAGACTGGCACAGGCCTCGGTGAGCTAATCTCTAAGAGTATATGTAGGTTACTTAATCCTTAGCGTTCTCTACTTCCAACATACATTTAAGATATCTAAAATTCTATAAAATTCCACACTAAAGCAATTTTGTAATTTACCTTTAAAGAAAAATATTTAAAATAATTTAAATCAAGGTGGAAATGGAATATATGATCTGTCCAGAAAGTGAGAAAAATCATTATTGGCAATAGATTTTGGCTAGGCTTAGGAAGGGAATATGTTGACATTTGCACGTGCATAAATGCATAACATTAAATTGTTATGATTCAGATTCACTGATCAGGAAAGACTGGGTATAAAAGAACCTCTGAAGAGTCAATGTCGGCTCCATTTAGTCTGGGACTCTGGAGAATAGGTGTTCACTAAGAACATAAAACTTCTCCAAACTAAAGAGCTCTTTCATGACTCAGAAGTAAGCTGGAATCCTTTCAAGATTAAACGTTCTCCTAAAATTTTCACAATTTCCTGAACCTAAAAATGCCATGAGAAACTTTCTTTTTATTTCTCTTCCTTTCAAAGCTCCTAAAATTTCAGAAAAAATATTAAATAATAATAAACCCCTCAAATATGTAAGAATCTTTTATTCCAATTTTGAGGCTGAGGTTAAAAAAAGAAGTGGAAATAGTTCTTATATCACTAAAAAATAAACAGAACAGCTATAATTGCAATTGACACATGAATTAAAATATTTGCTGTTTTAATGGGTAAAAGCAATCTGCTAGTTAAATGAATTTAGACACTCATGCATAGTATTAATTGATGTTATAATATTTTAAAAGCCTTCAATTGGATAATTTTTTGGTCTACATTTAAATGCCCTTGCATTACAGCTTTTCACAGAAACCTTGTTATTTATGAGCACCTGGTTACCTTCTCCCATTTCTATACTCTGCCTAGACTCGGCATGATTGTGATATGAACATAGATGGCAGATGCCTTGACTTTTGATGTAGTTCATCGTGACTGGAGGCATTCCAAGACATTGGTCCTGAAGAAACGTAGCAGTGTGTGGGATGTGTGTGTGTGTGTGTGTGTATTGGTAAATAAAGCAATGAAGTTCCTGTACAGTTTCTCTTCTCATTTAAGTTTTTGAGTTTCATTTTCTCTGCCTTTGAATAATTGCCATTAAGTAGAACTGTTTGACAATGCTGAGAGAAAAAAAAGCTGTTTTCTGCATACTCTGTTTAACGTTGCTCAATACTTAATCATAGGAAAAGTCAACTGCCTGTTTTCTATATCTGATTGTAGAAATTAATTTGGTGGACTGCTTTTGCATGTGAAATGTTGGTAAACCATCAAAATTACATATATGCATCACATCTTCTTTATCCATTCATCTGTCGATGGACACTTAGGTTGATTCCATGTCCTGACTATTGTAAATAGAGCTGCAATGAACACTGTGGTACATGACTCTTTTTAAATTATGGTTTTCTTAGGGTATATGCCCAGTAGTGGGATTGCTGGGTCCTATGGTAGTTCTATTTTTAGTTTTATAAGGAACCTCCATACCGTTCTACATAGTGGCTGTATCAATTTACAATGAAATATTACACAGCCATAAAAAGAAATGAAATTGAGTTATTTGTAGTGAGGTGGATAGACCTAGAGTCTGTCATACAGAGTGAAATAAGTCAGAAAATGAAAAACAAATACCGTATGCAAACACATATATATGGAATCGAAAAAAAAAAGAGAAGAAATGGTTATGAAGAACCTAGGGGCAGGACAGGAATAAAGATGCAGACCTACTAGAGAATGGACTTGAGGACATGGGGAGGGGGAAGGGTAAGCTGGGACAAAGTGAGAGAGTGGCATGGACTTATATATACTACCAAATGTAAAATGGTTAGCTAGTGGGAAGCAGCCGCATAGCACAGGGAGATCAGCTGTGTGCTCTGTGAACACCTACAGGGGTGGGATAGGGAAGGTGGGAGGGAGGGAGACACAAGAGGGAAGAGATATGGGGATATATGTATATGTATAGCTGATTCACTTTGTTATAAAGCAGAAACTAACATACCATTGTAAAGCAATTATACTCCAATAAAGATGTTAAAAAAAAAAAGCTACATCTACAAATATCTATTCTCTTGTTCTTGGTGGTGAGAGAAGAACTTTATAATAAGTCAAAAAATAGAAGAAAATATAGTGAATGTTCTTCCTGAAATTAAAAAGAGACTGGCAATCAACTTCAGACTACTCTCATTCATGTAAAATTTCATTTTTCTTTCAGTAATAGTCTTTAAGCAGCTGAAATATTCATCCATTCTCCCAATACAATTGCTCTTCCCACAGATTGGCAGACCATAGTCCCATTAAGGCTACCGAAAAGCTGGGCTTCCCCTGAATTTCAGGCTTTTTGTGAAAGTTAGCAACATTCAGTATCTAACTGATAACTGAATAGAAGGGAATAAAAGATAACAACAAAACCAGAGACAAAGTTCCTAGCGGAATGAATTCAAAAAGCAAACATGTACTGAACAAAGTGGAGACACTCCTGCTAAATCAGTGGCATTAATAGGCATTATTTCAAGCTTAGCCTTTTTATACAGGAATCATCCTGCAAGTTGCCTTTTGGAGCATTCGCTATCTCATAAAAAGCTGTGTGATTTCAAAGACTGAAACAATAAAAAGCCAGAATAACTAATGTAAAATAAGAGATCAGTGCTCAGAGATGCCACTTTAGTATGGAAGCATCTTAAAAAGAAGTGTCAGAAGCCCAGAAATGAATAAAAATTATCGTTCAATGAATATAGCCATGACTTGTCAATTTCAAGAAGTTTTGTATCCTTCAAAAATAAGGTTAATTTGTCCTGATATTAAGCTGCTATTGATTTGAAAATTTCCATTCCTCCAGGTCACACCTCTTTCTTCATCTGACGTATAGCTCTTGGTGTATTTTTTTTTCATTTTTAATAAAGGCTCTGATACAAGAACAAAACAAAAGCTTATTGTTTCCATTGATCTTTTCTGCACTTGCTTAATATTTCTTTCTATTCTTTTAATATTGAATTTTCTTAGAGCTCTCTTCCTGCTTATGACTTTGCTTCCTGCTAGGGCAGCCCTTTGCCTCTGCCATCTTCTCCAGTTGCTTGCTCAACACTGGCTAACATTTTCATCTTTGAAAGATATAGCCATCTTCAGGATTCAAATTAAAGGCAGTGTCATTTTAAGAACAGCCTATCTTGAAGGCTATGACCTACCCATTTCATCTGGAATACATTCTGGAGTACTAATTTAATATATCTAGAAATTCACTTAAGTAGTTGCTATAGCCTTGTGTTCTGAAATATGACTTATCCACTGCTAGGAGTTTAGGACAGAGTTTGTCTCTGTAGAGATGGCTACAGTACAGAATTTACATGTTCAGCAGAGCAATAGGTGACACAAATTTACTATAGACAACACTGTAGCACTGGAGAGGTGGTCTCTTTTCACTTCTCAAACTAATTAATTCTCAAACCTTCCTAATTGCCTTTAAAGACCCAAATGGTTATAAAATCATGTCATTTGCTTAATGTTCTCATAATAAAATATATTATCTAATCAGAAATATTTTTCCTAAATCTATTTCCTGGAAATCTGTACAGCTTTCACATTATGCTCTTGTAAGAAGGAGAAACAATTCATAGGGAAGATCTATGAATTCTAACATATTATTATGTACTCTATAATTCTTTGTCCAGCAGTTGCCCTGGAATCTGGCTCAGAACCAAGAACTAATGTCTTCTCACCACTGAGAGGGAATGGAGCAAAAGTTTCAATTCTCTTCAATGTAACCTATTCAGTACCCCCACAAAGTGGTAATCCAAATGTATTCCCCCATTCTGCTCTTTCCCCAACACATGTATTAAGCACAGATAGATCTTTTCCTGCCCTCCATAATATTAGATTTAAGTTTAATTATGTCTGCCACACATTGAAGGAAAGACTGTTTTGTTTTCAAATTGGACTTGCCTTTACCAAATGTCAGTAGTCCATCTTGGTTTCTGAAATTGGATTTGCATATTTCCCTCTTTGTTACATCTAAATTAAACTGCTAAGGCATAACACGTATTGAATTCTGTTCAGAGACATTCTCTCATTACTAAAGTGTGATCCTCTCTTTAAAAGTTAAAAGAAATCATATGCATGAGTGTGTACGCGCAAACAAAATGTATGTGGGAGTAAAATGTGCACTGCAGAGGTTGCCTGCCAGCAGCCCATTAATTGAAGCTTCCTTGTTTTTCCAAATTCTGAATAATTCCCATCTGCCTTGGCTCTCTTTCGGCATAAAATCCAAATCCCTTAATGTGGGAACGGGGAAAGCTGCAGACTAGAGCACTGAGACAGTTTAAGAATGTTAGTTTTGCCTCATGGGTATTACAGAGCAAAGGTTTCAAAGGACCTTTCAAAATTCTGTTTATCCTCTAAACAATGTGCAACTGCTAAGATAAAATGATAATATGCTGATTACCAGCTATGCATTTGCACACGTGTGTTTGTTATGTGCAAATATTTTCTCCCAGAAATGGTGCAGGTGCACTGTAGGCTTTTGTTGTATCTGACTAAAATAGCCTTAAGTTCAGTGCTACTGTTATAATTTAATTCCTGTACATAGCAGTCTGTCACCTCCATTCACATAGAGTTCCTCAATTTTGTATTTCCAGTGCTATCTTATAAAATTGCACCATCCCTTCCTTCAGCCACCCATTTGCTTTTCCTTGATAGGAAGATGGGATCACATCCCTGAGTCAGCAGGTTTTTAATTTATTATTTACCCCACTGCACATTCAGTTTTTTGGTAATAACAGCTCTTCAATTCCTGTACACAGCGAGAATTGGTACTTTCTGCTCATTTCTTCTTAGGGCCCTCTATCAGTTTATGAATTTCCTGAACTTAATACCAACAGATAATGACCCACTATTATTTTATTGCTCATTACAGGTGAGTTTTCAGTACCACTGGTCTTTCATCTTTCTCTTTTCATCAGCATACTTTATGTAATGGCTCTTCCATCCAAATTGTATATTTCATAGTCTTTTGCCTCTAAAAGATTGCTCTGTAATAATATGCCATACCGATCATGCATCTACTTAAAACTAGGTTTTGCTTTTGATCACTCACCTCTATCAAAACACGGCATATGTATTTCTCCCTGTTCCTCAACTTTTCATCTCTAGAAAATTGTTCGATTTCTGAAAAAGAAGAATATTTTTCCCATTAAGAATTTGGAAGCTTGACTTAAGATCACTTTGGACATAGTTAACATTTATAAGCATATAACAACATCCTGCACTCTGCACATGAAACATATGAAGTTATTTTCTTAAAATACCTAGTCATTCTGGTCCTTTGCTCCTTAATTCATCTTTCCCTCTTGCTCCAATTTTCTCCTTACCTTTATATGTGCTGTTTTCTGATATTGCTATATTCTATACTTGGGTAAAGCGTCTAGTAGTATTGCAGTGGCTCACACTCAAGGACCTTGGAGAGGAGCGATGTCATGCAAGAATAAGAGACTCTCTTAGTTGAAGACAAAAGTAGCTGTCAGATATGGTACTTCCAAATAATGTTCTCGTAGGCTTGCCTTAACAGGCTAGAGACTCAAAATCTTTTCAAGGGTACTAAGGAGTGCCATGGAGGAAAAAAAGGCTAGTGACATTCTTCTATTTGCCTCAAACACAGCAATTAATTTTTTAAGCACAAAGTTGGTTTTATGCTCTATAAAATCACCAAGTGGGTTCTATATACTATAGTATTTCAATGTAAGGAATATTAAATTTCAAATTAGTATATTGTCTCAAATGCGGACGGGGAAGACTTACATTGATCTCCTGAGAAGTGCTTTTTTGCAAGGACATGCTGACAAAATAAATCATCTTCTATCCCCTTCTCATTTCCTCTTTCAAGGAATAAAATTTAGAGCAAGGAAATCTTCCAAATGAGAAAAATTGAAATTGCATAATTAAAGGCCTAGCAATATTAAGGTCAAATAAGCCCTACTGTGATGGAGAAAAAGTCATGATCCTTAGGAAGTTCTTCAGACTGGACTTCACCAACAGTGCTGGGAAAACATTGTTTTGCCTTCTGTGCTCATTCAAATCAGAACAAGACATAAACTACAAGAATTTAGCTGAGGAAAATTAGCTACCCAAGTGACATCTATTGGAGTAAACCAATTACTTATGAATGAACACTCTGAATTATTTCTGAAATTATACCTGTCTTTTGTGCTCTTCATTACCATCCAGGTAGTTATTATTTCATTTCTAATCACTTGAGAGAAAAAGAAAGTAATAAAAGCTTTAATAAAAGCTATGGAAGACTTTCCTGTATGCAGTTGAGGACTCATATTGGCCTGCATTATCCCTGTGTATAACCCTGTTTGACCTATCCATTTCTATTGGGGCTGGTATAACAGATCAAATAAAATTCCTTTCTGAGGGGAGCAAAGGGAAGTAATCCAGATCTTTTGCCAAGGATGGCTAATCTTGAAAACCACCTGCATCCAGGAACTGCATCCAAACTATTTCTTCTTTTAAGCTAATTTATATATTCTTCATTCTCTAGCCATGATCAACAGGTTCTACCTAATATTTGGCCTTATACTTTGAGAAAGACTCAGAAATTTCTTTTAATTGCTGTATCTCAGAAAGTACTATCTTAGGAGGGAAAAGCCCATTAGTAAGATGCCCAAAAATTATCAGAAGTCATGCACAATTGGCATTCTGTTTATTTGAGCCAATTTGCAGCTGGGAGACATCCACAGAACTAGGAAGGGAGTTGCCCACAAATTATAGTCAATGGTTAATTGAAAGAAAGACAGATTGGTAAACCATCTGTGTCCTGACTATCACTGGGAAGAAACTAGATCAGCTGGCTCTCTGTCATTGTTCTAATTTATAAGTCCAAGGAAATAACCACACTGCCATTTCCAGGCCTGTTCTCATGGCTCTGCCACATAATAACTGCAACCATAAGCAAGTCACATAGCCCCAATATTATTTGTGCCTCAGTTTTATTACCTGTAAGATTCTGATAATGGTCATGCCTACTTTACAGAGTTGTCTGAGGATTTCCTGAAATAAAGTGTGGCATGATTCTAAAAAAAATAAATAATGTACCTAACAAAATGCCTAGTAGAGTGTTAAATAAATATTAGGTGCTGATGTTTTGGTTACTCTTATTACCTAATATCTAATCTGAAGTAGTAAATTAATCATTTTGTGTTTGTCTCTGCTTTACTAGACATACATTTTTGTTAATAGCTTTTTTCTCCAACTAAAATCAAAGTATGTGTCTTCCTAAATCACACATCCCAGTAGGTTCCACTTTTCATTTCATAAACCCTATGTATAGGAGTTTCTACAAAATATCAGTGTTTGATGTCCAAGTTATCCAACATTATGCCTATCTATCACCAAGATATGAGGTGAAGCATTCAGTCAATAATTAAAACAACCTATTTATCCTTTGTGTGTGTATTTGTAAGTGGAGGGGGGAGAAGATAGCCTTTATCTGAATAATCTAAATCAGTCTCCTTAGTTATGCAAACCACTCTTTTCACCTGTCAATATCAACCAGGCCATACAGATTTTCAGTTTGAGAAAACTACTAAATCTGCTTTAGCATATAGGATTCTTTTGTTTTTAGTCCATTTCTGTAGTCTATTCCACTTATTATCAGATTCAGTTGTTTCATATTTGACCAGCCAGACGTTGAAAGTAACACAGTTGCTTGCCTCACATAGCTGGAGACCAGACATAATCCAGGCGTGTCCCTGGTAGCTGATTATTTAACATGGAAATAGTGGGGAAAGGCACCTAAGCTGACAAATAGCTGGCACCACTGTGCACAGCAAACAATGAATATTTGGTACTCATTTACTATCCAGTTCCATAAATAATATTAGGCTTCCAAAGCATATTACAATGAGACCCTTTAAATGTAGAAATAAATGTACCTTTTATCTCCCTTCAAATACTACCATGCTAACCACAACATGAAATCCACCTGCTGTTTTCTTTTCATGAGTTCTTTAAAAAGAAAACTCCAGTGTAATATAAAACATGTTCTAATCACTACATCTAATTATCAAGAAAAATAAATAACTCTCACATTAATTGCTTTAAACATAGCAAAATGAATAATTAAAAATTACAGACTGAAATTTCAGAAATATTCTGTCAAACAAAACAAAGTCAAACAAAGTGTGACCTTATCTGTCCACTGATTCTACCCATTTACCATGGTCATTTTGAAGAAAATGCCTATCAGTAGATATCACCTGAACAAGGTGAGATATTATTGGACTTTAAGCTAATGTTTGTAAAATATTCTGAATTAATTGGTTGAATGGTATTAAATATTAATAAGATATCAGTATTTTCATTGTCTTAATAATCTTATTAACCATCCTTTTGTTTAGCTAATTCTATCTTCTTACTCCACTCTTGCTCTCATTCTCACTGTATCCCATTCCTTTCTCAAGGATTAGAAAACATGTGTATTTGGAATTCACTGAATTATTTCTTTTTATTTCTCAAATGACAAGCTGTTTCTCTTTGAAACATGTTAACTAATCCAATGAATTCAATGACTACATTTGGAACCTTGTCCATGTTTCTGAAAGAACCAATTCAGGAACAAGTTCTAAGCAGATATATCAAGAATTGAAAAGTTGTACTGTTTTGTCAAAATGTGGACATTTATTTTCTATTGTGACATCCTCCTTAGTGAAATGGAATTTTAAAATGTATGCCATCATGAAGCTGTACTTTTATGTTAAAAGCCTTCATTTTTCTATCTTACTTGACTTTCAATTCTAGCTGGTTGATGGTCTATACATAAATAGCTAGAAGGAGAAAGGCTAAGTTGACTCATCTTAACCCTTTGCTCTAACACAATCATAGTTGAGCTCATTCTAAACCATTTTTCAGTTATAATTTAAACAATGGAGACTAGTATGAAAAGATTTGATAGTCTTCTAATTTTAACCACCACAGCTTTAGGCCTAGAGGCAGTGCCAAGTCTTTAGTCAGTAAACACTTGAAGGTACAATGATACCATACTTTATTGTCACCAGTTGGACATCTGCATATTTCTCCTATTTTTTAAGGTGTGTTTTTCCTGGATATAGGCTTGACAAAACACAACAATGGCTTTCTCTCAATCACACTCATTTCAACGAATTGAAGGGGTAGGGGGAAGTGAATAATGTCATTTTGAAAGTCTAAAGCCTAAAAATATATAGAAAAAACTATGCTGGCTTGAGTAATTTATTGTACTACATTACAATATTTATTGTAAAGAGTGTAGAACCATGATGAGAGAAACTAACCAACCCAAGCTTCATTGTTGAAAGAGGGAATGGGTGAACAGACAGCATAAATATTAAGAAAACGGATAATCATATTAGCCTTTCTGACTGGAGGAACTCATGATGAGGTGATGCCTGATAAATGGCTATTCTGCTATTATATAAACTTCTGTTCATTTTTAAACTTCAGCCAACACCATTTATACAAGGGGCTCTGGTAAGGAGATAGGGCTAGATAAGGCCACTGCTGAGAGTGGTTAGAGTTAACAATAATAAAAAGTTTGGTAACAGAGATTTGATACCAGCAAATTCAGCACCAGAAGCAGGATGACTGTGGGAGCTGTGCAGTCTGCAACTCACGGCTGCATTCAAATACCAAAAAGCTTGATGGCATATTTGGATGCTTTGGGTGGCATCAGGATTAGAAGGTTGCATATAAATGTTAAAGTCTAAAGTGCAGCCCCTCCTTTTCAGATGAGGAAACTGAAAACAACCCTGTGAGGGAAAATGATCTTCCCAGGTCATTGAATTAGCTACTGGAAAAGCCAAGAACCTTCTCCTGACTCTCAATCTAGTGTTTTCCCTACATTAATAAATGGATTCTAAAAGTTGAAGTTGTTTTCATGTCTTGACTATTTTAAATAATGCTGCAATGAACATATGGGTGCACATACACATATCTTTTTGAATTAGTGTTTTTGTGTTCTTCAGATAAATGCCTAGAAGTGGAATAGCCGTGTCATATGGTAGTTCTATTCTTTTTTTTTTTTTTAGGAATCTCTGTACTGTTTTCCATAGTAGCTGCAATTTACAATCTCACCAAAAGTGTTACCTTTTTTCCACATCTTTTCCAACACTTGTTATTTGTTGCCTTTTTGATAATAGCCATTCTGACAGGTGTGAGGTAATATCTCATTATGGTTTTGACTTGCATTTCCCTGATGATGAGTGATTTGAGCATCTTTTCATATGCCTGTTGGCCATCTGTATGTCTTCTTTGGAAAAATGTCTATTCAGATCCTCTATTTTTTAATCTGTTTATTTGTTTTTGTTGTTGAGTTATGTGAGTTCTTTCTGTATTTTGATTATTAACGCCTTTCAAATATATGATTTTCAACTATCTTCTCCCACCCAGTAGGTTGCATTTGCATTTTGATGATGGTTTCCTTCACTGTGCAGAAGCTTTTTAGTTTGATGCAGTCCTATTTGTTCATTTTTGCTTTTGTCTCTAAGTGTCCAACAAAGGATGAATGGATAAAGAAGATGTGGTATATATATACAATGGAATACTACTCTGCCATAAAAAGAATGAAATCCTACCATTTGTGAAAACATGGATGGACCTTGAAAGTGTTATGCTACGTGAAATAACTCAGACAGAGAAAGACAAATACCTTATGATTTCACTTATATGTGGAATCTAAAGCAAAACAAACAAAACAAACTCTGGTACAGAGATCAGATTAGTGGTTACCAGAAGGGAAGGGGGTTGGAGGGTGGTAAAATGGGTGAAGAAAGTCTACTGTATTATGATGGACGGTAACTAGACTTGTGGTGATCACTTTGTAGTGTATATAGATGTTGAATTACAGTTGACTCGTGAACAACAAGGGTTTGAAATGCATGGGTCTACTTATATGCAGATATTTTTCAGGAGTAATACTATAGTACTACATGGTCCATGGTTGGTTGAATCTGATGTTGCAGAGGAACCTCAGATACAGAAGGCCAACTGTACGTTATATGTGGATTAAACCCCATATTGTTAAAGGGTCAAATGTATCACATTATACACCTTAAACTTATATAATAATGAAAAAGAAGTTGAAGTTAGCCAAAAGTCATCCATTTTTTTCAGCTGGTTTCATTTGTTTAAATTATACTATGATGTTTCTTTTAAACAGTAATAGGCATAGTTAATCAGTGTTTAATCTACATTGGGATGAAGAAGGGGAGAAGTCAACGTTATATAGTGGAAAAAGCACTGAACTAGAATTGGGGAGATCTAGGTTCTAGTTCCAGATATTTGCACATCTAGCACTGTGACCTTAGATTAATTATTTAACCTTACTAGATCTCACTTTCCAAATTGGAAACCAAAAACTGTGAACTAGACAATGTTTTTGATGGTTAATTTTATTTGTCAACTTGACTGGGAGATAGGGTGCATACATATTTGGTCAAACATGATTGTGTAATGGTTACTTTGGATGACATTAACATTTAAATCAGTAGATTGAATAAAGCAACTTGCCCTCCCTAATGTGGGGGGTGACACATCCAGTTAATTGAAGACCTGAATAGAACAAAAAGGCTGAGCCTCCCATGAGTAAGAGAGGATTCTTTCTGCCTGACCGCATTTGAGCTGAGGCATCAATTTTTTTTCCCTGACTTTGGACTCAGACTGGAGCTACACCATCAGCTCTCTTGGGTCTCCAGCTTACCAACTGCAGATCCTGGAACTTGTCAGCCTCCATAATCATGTGACATATTCCTTATAAAAAATCTTTCTCTCTCTCTCTCTCTCTCTCTCTCTCTCTCTCTCTCTCTCTCTCTCTCTCTCAATAGATATATTGAATTGGGGAAAGGGAAGGAAAATATACAGACAGAGACAGACACATAAATATATATCCTATTGGTTCTATTTCTCTGGAGAACCCTTGACTAATACAGTGTCTAAGAACCTTTCAAACATCTTAAGAATTCTTTCTGGATAAATGATCTTGGACAAATAACCACTAATGTCCTCTTTCTACTGATATCCTCTGCCCTCTCCAGCCAAAGTGAACTTTGAGAGCCAAGAAAGAACATAGTTAAAGCCATCTTCCTGGAGAATCAGTATAGAAAATTATCCACTTTTGAAAACCTAAAACATTGAGACCCAAGAAAAGCAGAATGAAAATTCTGAATTAAATCCTCATGAGCAGCTCTGCAAATATGGATAGCCAAATGTTTTTTGATATTTTTACATGTATCTGTACCTTCAATTGTTATCTATCTTCTTTCCCTTTAAATTGCAGATTTTTAATGCCAAGGACTACATCCCTTATTTCTTAGACTTACATTCTCCTTCATTTAATGTTAGTGCCAAGTTCAGAGTCCTGTCCTTATTGTCTCCTCAATCAATGCTGACAGAGAAAGGATTGAGAGTTATCATAAGAAGTCAAGGGATGCAACTAATCAAGAAATCCACTGAGTCCAAAGGTAGGAAATTTGAGGTCTGAAATAATATATAAAACACTTATAGTCAATGAGTAGAGGAGAAAAGATTAAAGCTTTGGTGAGAAGTGTGTTTTTTCAACACATCTCTACTGCTGATTCTTTTTCTTCAGCTTTCCTTAAATGTATTGATCAAGAATGTTTGGTTGCAGGTGCCAGGAATCCTACTTTAAGAAGCCTTAGCCAGAAAGGAGAGTTATTTGCTCATTTACCTGGGAATGGAATTCATATCTAATATGACTGTATCAGGGATTCAGACAACAACATTAGGACTCTCTTGAGCTCTACTTTCTGCTTCTTGCTGCATGCCAGAATAACAGGTCATTTTTGTAGACCAGGTCTTCCAAGTAGTGGAAGATACGGACATCAGAATTTCATGTCTCTCATCCTCACAATCTACAATCTGAGAGATAAAGGGGCCATACCACCAATACCACTGAGAAAAATCTCTGGGTAAGACACTGACTCACTTGGAATCACTTTCATTCCTAATCTAGTCATTGTGGCCAATAACCAGGAAGATTGTTTACTATTACTTGTGTGCCCTAGGTAATGTGAGGAAATTGTCTTGTTTCTTTAGGCCTCAACTTTCTGACTTGTCAAGTGAGAGTCAAATTAAACAAAAGGAATTCTGCCAGTTGTGTCATCAAATGAAGCTCACTTTATCTCAGGGTGTGGCACACTTCAAAATTTTAGCAACACAGAAAGGGTCATACAAAGAAGTGTTATTTTCTAATTATATAACAAACTCCATTAAACCCATCACCCAAACTGAGAACCAGAACATTGATAGTAACTAACATCTAACTTTGTGCTTCTTTGTCAGCTTATTGCCTGTCTCCCTCTACCTAAGATAATCACTACCCTGATTTTTATTTTATCCTTTCCTTGCATTTTAAAATAAGGTTTATCTCATACTTCTGTGTGCTAAAGATATATATTGTTTAATTTTAGTTGAATTTGCATTTTATAAAAAGTGTATTATCCTATGCAATCTTCTGGGTCTTGCTTTCTGCACTGAACAAATATCTATTCTGATGACTGGGGTTTGCTTTTTTCTAAGCTTTTGCTTTTCTTATTGTGATTGTTTTGAAGGTTTTGTTTTACTTTCCTTTTCTGCTTCTCCTCCTCCCCACCCTCTGTCTATTACAAACAATGCTGCTATGAATATTTCTGTGCTTGTGCAAGAAAATTGGGGGAAGATATTTTGAGTCATAAGGTCCTTGAATATTCAACTTTATAAGACAATGCCCAACTGTTTTCCAAAGTGGTTATGCCAATTTACACTCTCACTAGCAACATATCAAGATTCTGTAAAACCATACCCAATGGTATTGTCAAAATTCTTAACTCCCTTTTCCATTCAAATGAGTATAATATATCTCTTTGAGATTATATCATTATTATATTTTACATTATTTATTATTTTATTATATTATATATTATTAATGAGGAAAAGACTTTCTGTGTATGTTTATCAGCCATATGTATTTTTTATCTTCTGTGAAAATACTTAACTTTTGACCTATTTTTCTGTGCTTGCTTTTTGTCCTTTCCCTATGGATTGATTTATAAGATTTTTATTGTTGGTATCAGCCCTTTGACACTTATATGTGTTGCAAATGCCTTCTCTCAGTTAGGGTGTTACCTCTTCACTACATTTTAACGGAAATAAGTTGTTAATATAGTCAAAACAATAAATATTTTATTTTATGGCTAGCACATTTTATATTTTGCTTATGAAATTCTTCACCTACCCTAAGGTGATAGTCACTTAAAGTTTATACAAATAGTGCTAAAGTTTGCTTTTAACATCAAAACACTTAATTCATCTGGAGTTGTTTTTCTGCACAGGCATACCTTGGAGATATTGCAGGTTTGTTTCCACACCATCGCAATAAAGTGAGTCATACACTTTTTGCTCTCCCAGTGCAGATAAAAGTTACATTTACACTATACTCTATTAAGTGTGCAATAGCATTATCTCTTAAAAAACAATGTATATAACTTAATTAAAAATACTTTATTGCTAAAAAAATGCTCACCATCATCTGAGCCTTCAGTGATTCTTAATCTTTATGCTGATAGAGGGTCTTGCCTTGATATTGATGGCTGCTGACTGATCAGGTGATTGTTGCTGAAGTCTGGGATGGCTGTGGCAATTTCTTAACATAAGACAACAATGAACTTTGCCGAATCAATCGGTGTTTCCTTTCATGAACAATTTCTCTGTAGCAGGCAATGCTGCTTAATAGAATTTTACCTACATAACTTCTTTCAAAATTGGAGTCAATCCTCTCAAACACTGTTCCTGCTGAACCAACAAGGTTTATGTAATATTCTAAATCCTTTGTTGTCATTTCAACAACCTTCATAGTGTCTTCACCAGGAGTATCGATAGATTCCGTCTCAAGGAACCACTTTCTTTGTTCAATGACAAGATAAAACTCCTCATCCATTAGTTTTATCATGAGATTGCAGCAATTCAGTCACATCTTTAGTCTTTACCTTTAATTCTAGTTCTCTTGCTCTTTCTACTACATCTGCAGTTACTTCCTCCACTGAAGTCTTGAACCCTTCCAAATCATCCATGAGGGTGGGAATCAATGTCTTCCACACTCTTGTTAATGTTGATATTTTGACCTCTTCCCATGAATTACAAATATTCTTAATGACATCTAAAGTGGCAGATCCTTTCCAGAAGGTTTTCAGTTTACTTTGTGCAGATCCATCAGAGGAATCACTATCAATGGCATCTATAGCCTTCCAAATATATTCCTTAAATAATAAAACTTGAAAGTAGAAATTACTCCTTGATCCATGGGCTGCAGAATGGATATTGTGTTACCAGGCATGAAAGCAACATTAATCTCATTGTACATATTCATCTGAACTCTTGGGTGACCAGGTGCATTGTCAATAAGCAGTAATATTCTGAAAGGAATCTTTTTTTTCTGAGTAATAGGTCTAAATACTGGGCTTAACAGATGTGGTAAACAGATGTGCTGTCATCCAGACTCTGTTGTTCAATTTATAGAACACAGGCAGAGTAGATATAGCCTTATTCTTAAGGGCCCTAGGATTTTCAGAGTGGTAAATGAACAGTGGCTTCAACTAAAGTCATCAACTATATTAGCCCCTAACAAGAGAGTCAGCCTATTGAAGATTTGAAGCCAGGCACTGACTATTCCTCTCTAGCTATGAAAGTCCTAGATGACATCTTCCACTATATAAGGCTGTTTCATCTACCTTGAAGATCTGTTGTTTAGTGTAGCCACTTTCATTAATTAATTACCTTAGCTAGATCTTCTGGATAACTTGCTTCAGCTTCTACATTACCACTTGCTGCTTCACCTTTCCTTTATATGTTATGGGAATGGCTTCTTCCCTTAAACCTGATGAACCAACATTGGCTACCTTCAAACTATTATTCTGC
Organism: Phocoena sinus; assembly: GCF_008692025.1. NCBI lineage: Eukaryota > Metazoa > Chordata > Mammalia > Artiodactyla > Phocoenidae > Phocoena > Phocoena sinus. The sequence continues at coordinate 84,828,564 of NC_045784.1, forward strand.
AGCTTCTTCACCTCTCTCAGACTTCATAGACTGAAAGAACATTAGGGTCTTGCTCTGGATTAGGCTTTGACTTTAGGGAATGTTGTAGCAGGTTTGCTCTTCTATCCAGACCAATAAAATATTATATCAGCAATAAAGCTGTTTTGCTTTCTTATCATTTATATGTTCACTGGAGTAGAACTTTTAATTTCTTTCAAGAACTTTTCCTTTGCATTTAAAACCTGGTTAGCTTTATGACGCAAGAAGTCTAGACTTTGGCCTATTTTGGATTTTGGTGTGTCTCCTTCACTAAACTTAATCATTTCTAGCTTTTTGATTTAAAGTGAGAGACATGCAACTCTTTAACTTAATCACTTAGAGGTCATTGTAGGGTTATTATGTGATCTAATTTCAATATTTTTGTGTCTTATGGAAGAGGAAAGCTGAGAAGAGGGAGAGAAATGGGGCAATGGCTGATCAGTGGAGCAGTCAGAGCACACACAACATTTATTAAGTTCACAGTGTTATATGGGCATAATTTGTGTAGCCCCAAAACAAAATAGCAACACCAAAGATCACTGATCACAGATAACAATAACAAAAATAAAAATAATAAAAAAGTTTGAAATATTGTGAGAATTACCAAAATGTGACAGAGAGACACAAAGTGAGCAAATGCTGCTGGAAAAAATGTTGCCAATAGCCTTGCTTGAGGCAGGGTTGCCACAAACTTTCAAGTTTTTAAAAAAATGCAATACCTGAAAAGCAGGATGAAATGAGGTATGCCTGTATATAGTTTGAGGTAAGGATTCAATTTTATTTTCTCCATGTGTATAACAATTTGTACTAGCTCTGTTTATTGAATAGTTCATCTTTCATCATAGATCAGTCTTGACATCACCGACAAATATCGAAGTTTCCATGATGCATGGTATACCTAGTGTTTAACCACCTGCCAAAAAATAATTTGAAAACTTTGTTTTAAACATATAAAAGCTGGATTCACTTTCTATAGATGAAGCATTTGCAATAACAGAGAACATTTCAACAGTTCATTCAAGTGAAAAAGAAAAGATTTTGTACATAGTTTCCACCCCATCATTTATCAGGCAGGTTTGCGCTTCGTAAGATAAAGTCATGTGAGAGAAGTGATCGAGACTGAATTTTCTTTGTGGTTATGCTGGTAACCATAGTCAGTTTAAGAGATATTTGTAAAAAACTGAAGAGAATAAGATGTTTATTTTTTAACATCTTTATTGGAGTCTAATTGCTTTACAATGGTGTGTTACTTTCTGCTTTATAACAAAGTGAATCAGTTATACATATATACCCTTACCTCTTCACACTTGCATCTCCCTCCCTCCCACGTTCCCTACACCATCCCTCTATGTGGTCACAAAGCACCGAGCCTTGGTGCCTGCTTTCTGGAGGGTTTTTATCATAAATGGGTGTTGAATTTTGTTGAAAGCTTTCTCTGCATCTATTGAGATGATCATATGGTTTTTCTCCTTCAGTTCATTAATATGGTGTATCACATTGATTGATTTGTGTATATTGAAGAATCCTTGCATTCCTGGGATAAACCCCACTGGATCATGATGTATGATCTTTTTAATGTGCTGTTGGATTCTGTTTGCTAGTATATTGTTGACGATTTTGGCATCTATGTTCATCAGTGATATTGGTCTCTAGTTTTCTTTCTTTGTGACATCTTTGTCTGGTTTTGATATCATGGTGATGTTGGTCTCGTATAATGAGTTTGGGAGTGTTCCACCCTCTGCTATATTTTGGAAGAGTTTGAGAAGGATAGGTTTGAGCTCTTCTCTAAATATTTCATAGCATTCGTCTGTGACGCCATCTGGTCGTGGGCTTTGTTTGTTGGAAGATTTTTATTCATAGTTTCAATTTCAGTGAGTGTGATTGGTCTGTTCATATTTTCTATTTCTTCCTGGTTCAGTCTCGGAAGGCTGTGCATTTCTACGAATTTGTCTATTTCTTCCAGGTTGTCCATTTTATGGGCATAGTGTTGCTTTTAATAATCTCTCATGATCCTTTGTACTTCTGCAGTGTCAGTTGTTACTTCTCCTTTTTCATTTCTCATTCTATTGATTTGAGTCTTCTCTCTTTTTTTCTTGATGAGTCTGGTTAATGGTTTATCAATTTTGTTTATGTTCTCAAAGAACCAGCTTTTAGTTTTATTTATGTTTGCTATTGTTTCCTTCATTTCTTTTTCCTTTATTTCTGACCTGATCTTTATGATTTCTTTCCTTCTGCTAACTTTGTGGGTTTTGTTGTCCTTTCTCTAATTGCTTTAGGTGTAAGGTTAGGTTGTTTACTTTAGGTGTTTGTTGTTTCTTGAGGTAGGATTGTATTGCTATAAACTTCCCTCTTCAAACTGCTTTTGCTGTATCCCATAGGTTTTGGGTTGTCGTGTTTTCATTGTCATTTTCTTCTAGGTATTTTCTGATTTCCTCTTTGATTTCTTTGGTGATCTCTTGGTTATTAAGTAGCATATTGTTTAGCCTCCATGCATTTGTATTTTTTACAGATTTTTTTCTGTAATTGATATCTAATCTCATAGTGTTGTGGTTGGAAAAGATGCATGATGTGTGATACGATTTCAGTTTTCTTAAATTTACCAAGTCTTGATTTGTGACCCAAGATATGATCTATCCTGGAGAATATTCCATGAGCACTTGAGAAGAAAGTGTTTTCTGTTGTTTGGGGATGGAGTGTCTTATAAATATCAATTAAGTCCATCTTGTTATAGAGCTCTACAGGGCTAACTTTGGACCTCCATGTTTCTTTATATTGTACTTTCTTACTGATGTGACATCTAACCACAATGAACTTCAGACTTCAGGATAAAAGCTAAAGCACTGCCAGTGCATTCAAGGAAATATGAGTTTTGAACTCAAAATGACTACGAATTTAGCAGATATTATTTGAAGACTGCATGCATATTATACTGTAGAATGTTACTGAACTCTTTTTTTTTTTTTTTGCGGTACGCTGGCCTCTCACTGTTGTGGCCTCTCCCATTGTGGAGCACAGGCTCCACATTTCTGCATGGCTCAGTGGCCATGGCTCATGGGCCCTGCTGCTCCATGGCATGTGGGATCTTCCCAGACCGTGGCATGAACATATGTCCCCTGCAGCAGCAGGCGGACTCTCAACCACTGTGCCACCAGGGAAGCCCACCATGACGTATTTTTAAGTATAAAAGCAGGTTATAGAACACTAGTATTTTTACATTTTTATTAATAAGTAACACACACACTCTCTCTCTCTCTTTCTCAGTCTCCCTCTCTCTTTTATATACACACACACATTTCTAGATAAATATATATCAATATGTTAGCAATGGCTAACTCTGAATTGTGGGATTTGGAATGACCTTATTTTTTTCTGCTTATCTATATTTTTTGTTTATCTAAAATGGTCTTGTGTTATCTGGGTATTTAAAGAATAAATGATTCATGCTAAAAAGATTCTGCAGCTGTCTTTAGAATTCATATCTCATGAAGTAACTGAATTATCACACATCTGACCCATTAGTGAAGCTCATTTCTGAAAGGAACTGACTGAGCTGAAAGAAAACCTATCTGCACTACATATACATAATATCCTTCAAATTTTGGAGAGGAGAATATAATTGCACAAATAATTCTAAAATTTCTGGCTATATGGCCAAACTCTGGGCTATGTTTGGATCCATCTAACTATGAAAGCATATTTTCCCTTATGTCACTTCTGAAATCACTTTTAAGACCATTGTAGATGGAAAGCTGGAGTTAGTGCTAAAAGTAAATTCACCCTTGGCTCCAAAGTCCTCTGTTCATAACACTATTCTCATTTACTTGTAACAGTGCACTTTGTGTGAATACAATTTTTAACATAATTTAAAATGACTTTTTATCATTTCTGCTAAAATTCACGTTTAAAAATATAATTTTTTAGGAATCAAATTGTTTACTGAAGTATAGTTGATTTACAATTTTGTGTATGTTTCATGTGTACAGCAAAGTGATTTAGTTATACATATATATTCTTTTTCATATTCTTTTCCGTTATGGTTTATCACAGGATATTAGATATAGTTTCTTTTTTTAATTGAAGTATAGTTGATTTACAATGTTTTGTTAGTTTCAGGTGTACAGCAAAGTGATTATGTTTTATATATATATATATATATATATATATATATATATATATATATTCTTTTCAGATTCTTTTCCATTATAGGTTATCACAAGATATTGAATATAGTTCCCTGTGTGTATTGTTAACTCCAGACTCCTAATTTATCCCTCCACCCCCTTTCCCCTTTGGTAATCATAAGTTTTTTTTGTATGTATGTCTGTGAATCTATTTCTGTTTTGTAAATGAGTTCATTTGTATCATTTTCTTTCAGATTTCACATATAAGTGATATATAATATTTGTCTTGGCCTGATTTACTTCACTTAGTATGATAATCTCTAGGTCCATCCATGTTGCTGCAAATGGCATTATTTTACTCATTTTTATAGCTGAGTAAAATTCTATTGTGTATATATACCATGTCTTCTTTATCCATTCATCAATTTTTTTTTTTTTTTTTTTTTTTTTTTTTGCGGTACGTGGGCCTCTCACTGTTGTGACCTCTCCCGTTGCAGAGCACAGGCTCCAGACGTGCAGGCTCAGCAGCCATGGCTCACGGGCCCAGCTGCTCTGTGGCATGTGGGATCTTCCCGGACCGGGGCACGAACCCGTGTCCCCTGCATCGGCAGGTGGACTCTCAACCACTGCGCCACCAGGGAAGCTCTATCCATTCATCTTTTGATGGACATTTAGGTTGCTTCCATGTCTTGGCTATTGTGACTAGTGCTGCTATGAACATTGGGTGCATGTCACTATGATCAATATATGTCGATTACATAGAAATGCCTTCCATTTTCCCATTAAAAATCCTATAATTCACTAACATAATAGGCTATATAAATATATTTTACTATGATATTATTAAAATTCTTATGGTTTTTCATATCCATCATTTTATTTCATGCTTCCATGCCTGCTCTTATGCCATTTTTCTGCCTAGAAGACTTCCACCTGACTAAAATGTTAATGTTTACGATTCAGTACAGCCATCATCTCTTCAAGAAGCTCTCTACAAACCACAGGTTGTGATCTTCCCTATTCTCTGATCCCATACTACCCATCATATGTTTCTGTTCATTTATTCAACATTTATTGAGAATTTACCATGTGTAAGACAATGTGCTAGATGATCGGGATACGAGTGAGCAAAGTTAGACCTGACTCCTGCCTCCACAGAGCTTAGAGTTCATCTTGTCAGTTACCATATTAAAATGAAATCCACTATTTTGTTTTTCTAAAGTCTCTAAATTATAATACTAAAGCTTGTAAATATTCCCATTAGTACCCTTAGTGCCCAACACTGTCCTGAAATATAATACGCACACAAGAAATGTTTGGTGAATTGAATTTTCAGATTATAACAAAGAAAATATGTCCTTTTTCCAAATTGTCAATGCCATGAAATTTTATTTTTCTAATGTATCCCTACTTTCTGCTAATGGTCTTTATATCACAAGGAAAAGAAAACACATTCATTGGATGATTGGAGGTGGGAGATGTTGGAGGGAAAGAATATATAAAGCACATTCATAAAAAGCTTGACCCAAAACTATTTGTAGTACTTTTTTCTATTTGATTTGCTTGCATTCTCACCACATTAACTCCCTACTACCATGTATTCTCAAATCAGTGTCTTATGTCACATAATTGAGTTAAAGAAAAGTTCGTGTATGTGTCTGTTTGTGTGTATGTGTCTGTGTGTGTGTCTGTGTGTGAAAGAGAGAGAGAGAGAGAGAGAAAGAAAGAGAGAAATTGGACATCTTCCTAAATTCTGATGCAGATGAGCCTCACATACAATCAGCATTAAGGAGCACTCATAACACACCTGAGGTGCTGAGAGTGATGCATGCACCCAATCCATTGGATAAAATTGGATCAATGGTAGAATCAATTTGGTATTTACACTTCACTTTCATTGTCCTCAAAACTCAGTTTCAATCCACCCACTTGTTTTTTTTAGGTTCCAAACTACTGGCTTCCACATTGCCACATATGTGGGTTCTTCAGACAGTACTTTGCCAACTGACTTTTAGAAATTATAGAATAACAATGGCTTAGAAAAAATAGCTTAGTGAAAACATTTTACTTAGTAGCATTAGATCCAGTAAGAACTAAAAGAGGTATGAAAAGTTTTCACTATATTACACTGTTACTAAAACACAAATCCCTGGACTGACCTGCTGCCTTGACAACTGTCTACATACAGCCATTTAGATGATTTAAGAAAACAATAGCCTGAGTGGATACTTATTATTTAATCCTTCTACCCACCTATGATTTCTTGCTTTCTGCTGGCTTTCTCTTTCAAATACTCTTCCTCTCCCCCTACACACACACACACACACACACACACAAACACACACACACACACACACTTTCACAGTCTGAAAAATTCGTCCATGCAAGAAGAAATTGTGGCTTCTGCATTTGCCTTCACCAGCTCTTTATTTGCATAATGAGAAAAGGTAAACTTTGTTGATTTAAAAACATACTTCTTGCCCATTTCACTTTAGTACTAACCATGTTTTTCACTTTTCTCTTGTGATGTGAAGGGAAAACATAATACATACTTCAAATAGTAGCTACCTACAAGATTATTTTTGCCAAGAGAGGTAAATTACTTTAAATTCTATGTTTACGGGACTTCCCTGGTGGTCCCGTGGCTAAGAGTCTGTGTTCCCAATGCAGGGGGCTCGGGTTTGATCCCTGGTCAGGGAACTAGATCTTACATGCCGCAACTAAGAGTTTGCATGCCACAACTAAAAGATCCTGCATGCCGCAACTGAAGATCCTGCACATCACAACGAGGACCTGCATGTGACAACGAAGATCCCGTGTGCCGCAACTAAGACCTGGCACAGCCAAATAAAAATATATATATATTTTTAAATAAATAAATTCTATGCTTGAAACAATTAGTTCTTATAGTAAATAGAGGTGACTCAGTCTCTATAATGTGAATACAGTAACTTTATTATGCCCTATAGCTATACATTTTTATTTTAAAAGGCTAAATTAAAATAAAATACTGATAACTAAATTGTACATCAATCTCATGATTATTAGAACTTTAATCAAATCACTCGGTCACTTTTTTCTCTTTGCCAATATTGTAAAAACCATGTTGTAGAGTATATTTCAGTCTATTTTCTAGTAATATAAAGAAAACATGAAATAGGTATTTGTCCTCTGGAAATTCTATGACTACCCATGTGTATGCGTTTTCATGCTATGCAAAAATAGCTCATTTTTGCCATGAATGTGCTATTTATATGCAGGTAGATCTGACATTTTAAGATTGTCATCAATTCTGAGACAAAGAAGCACATGTTACCTTCTTTGTTCTTTTAGAAACTAATTTCATTCAAGATCATTTTCCCCCCAGAATTTGGCACTGGAGTTTTAAATGAATGCTATCAAAGGCACTATTAAATAGGATTTTATCCAGTTGACCAAGGTTCATGCTAGCAACCATTTTAGAGATCTTCTAACATTGAAAATGCAATTCTTCAATTATACTTCCCAGATAAAATGAAATTACCTTGAATGCTTGGTCTAGTGGGCTTACTCTTTATAATACAATGTTAAATGATCAAATCCATCCTTACAGCAAAGTGGATCTGATCAAAAAATTTAATGCATCATAAAAAAGGAAAAAGCTAAATGAAAAACAAAAGACCCAGGAACTAGTAAAATGTGATCTCTCAAGCACCCATCTAAAGAATCCCTCTAACTCCTTCATTCTGATGGATGTAATTATGGGCTGACTTGTTGGATTTATTTTTTTCCTACCTGTACTTGGTCTTCACAAATACATTATAAGTAATATTTATTTGGGCTGACTCTTTGTCATTTTGAGGGCTTTCACATTTCTGAAGTATTATTCTTTTTATGCCTACTAAGTTTCAATGAATTTTGAGTACCTCACTGGTTGTAGGTAAGCTCTGAATAGATTCATATTCAGGTGTTATAATAAAATTTCCATGGAGTAAGTAATTTCAGAAATTCAATGTAAACAAACATAAATTAATTATTTTTATAACAGAAAGTAGAACATATGCATTGTAGAAAATTTAGAAAACATGGAAAGTCTAAAAAAAATTATAATCCCAACACAGACATACACACTGTTAAAAATTATATATTTAGTATTCTCTATATATCTAGGTATATATAAATACCATAATATCGTTCAAATATTTTTAATATTCTTAATTATTTACCTAAAATTAAGTTATATACATTTCCCATGTTGTTAAATACTATGTCAAAACATGCTTCTGAATAGCATCAATATTCCATCATTTGGATGCATCATAATTCACAATCTTTGCATATTTAAGCTGATTTAAAATGTTTGCTACTAAATATTATAGTGAACATCCTTGAAACATGTCTTTATACATGTTTCTGATTACTTTTTTAGAATATTTTCTAATCTGTGGATTTACTAGGTCAAAGGATGTAAAGTTGTTTAAAACTCTTCGTAGTTATTGCCAAGTTTCCCTCAAGATGATTTGTAGCAATTTACACTCCATTATCTGTGCATATGAGTGCCAATTTCACATTCTTGTCAGAACTAGCTATATTTTAAAAATATTTTTCTAGTTTGATAATTTAATTTGAATTTTAATCATTTGGTTGTTAAACATTTTTCATAGATTAATTGACAATATTTATAAATTTTCTGTCTATGTCCTTTCTTCAATTTTCTTCTAAAGTGTTTCATGCTTTCTAATTGACATGCATGTTTTATTCATATATTGAGAACAGATCACATGTCAGGCCACAAAACAAGTCTCAATAAATTTAAGAAGATTGAAATCATATTCAACATATTTTCTGACCACAGATGTATGAAACTAAAAATCAATTACAAGAAGAAAACTGTAAAAAACATAAACATATGGAGGGTAAACATGCTACTAACAATTAATTTGCCAACAAGAAATCAAAGAGGAAATCAAAAAATACCTTGAGACAAATGAAAATGCAAACACCACATTTCAAAATCTGTGGGATATTTCATTGTAGTTTTGATTTTCATTTCTCTAATAATTACTGATGTTGAGAATCTTTTCATGTGCTTTTTGGCCATTTGTATGTCTTCTTTGAAGAAATGTCTGTTTAGATATTCTGCCCATCTTTCAATTAGGTTGTTTGTTTGACATTGAGCTGCATGAACTGTTTGTATATTTTGGGGATTGATCTCTTGTCAGTCACTTTGTTTGCAAATATTTCCTCCCATTTTGTGGGTTGTCTTTTTGTTTTGTTAATGATTTCCTTTGTTGTGCAAAAGCTTTTAAGTTTAATTAAGTCCCATTTGTTTATTCTTGTTTTCATTTTCATTACTGTAGGAGATGGATCAAAAAAGATATTGCTGTGATTTATGTCAGAGAGTGTTCTGTCTATGTTGTCCTCTAAGAGTTTTATAGTAACTGGCCTTACATTTGGGTCTTTAATCCATTTTGAGTTTATTTTTGTGTAGGGTGTTAGAATGGTCAGAATTGTTATCATGAAAAAATTTACAAACAATAAATGCTGGAGAGGCTGTGGAGAAAATACACTCCTACATTGTTGGTGGGAATGTAAATTGGTACCACCATTATGGAGAACAGTATGGAGGTTCCTTAAAACCTAAATATAGAACTACCATATGATCCAGCAATCCCACTCCTGGGAATATATCTGGAGAAAACCATGATTCGAAAAGATACATGCACCCCAATGTTCATTGTAGCACTATTTACAATAGCCAGGATATGGAAGAAACTTAAATGTCCATCAACAGAGGAATGGATAAAGAAGATATGGTACATATATATGATGGAATATTACTCAGCCACAAAATGAATGAAATAATGCCATTTTCAGCAACATGGAGGGACTTAGAGATTATCATACTAAGTGAAGTAAATCAGAAAGAGAAAGACAAATATCATATGATATCAGTTATATGTGGAATCAAATAAAAATATGATACAAATGAACCCATTATCAAAACAGAAACAGATCTCAAAATCAAATTTATGGTTACATTTTTATGGCTGAGTAATATTCCATTGTATATATGTCGGGGGATGTGATAAATTAGGAGATAGGGATTAACATATACACACTACTATATATGAAATAGATAACTATAGCACAGGGAATTCTACTCACTATACTGTAATAACAATTATGGGAAAAGAATCTGAAAAAGAATGGATATATAATGGTCAAAATGTTTGTTTGAGTTTTTCCATAAGATGTTATGGAAAAACCCAAAGGAACATTTTGGCCAACCCAATATATATATATATATATATATATATATATATATATATATATATATATATATATATATATAAAACTGATTCACTTTGCTGTAAACCTGAAACTAACACAACATTGTAAATCAACTATGCTCCAATAAAATTTTTTAAAAATCTATTGGATGCAACAAAAGCAGTTTTAATAGGAAGTTCATAGTGACACAGGCCTACCTCAGGAAACAAGAAATAGCTCAATTAAACAGTATAACTTTACAATTAAAAGAAATAGAAAAAGGAGAACAAACAAAGCCCAAAGTTAGTAGAAGGTATAAAATAATAAAGATCAGAACAGAAAAAGAAATGAAATGGACTAAAAAAATAGAAAAGATCAATGAAACTAAGAGCTAATAAGTTAAAAAGATAAATAAAATGGACAAACCTTTAGCCAGACTCATCAACAAAAAAGTGATAGAGCCCAAATAAATAAAATAGAAAATGAAAGAGGAGAAATTACAAACAAAACCACAGAAATACAAAGTATCATAAGAGAATACTGTGGGGGTTTGGAGAAGATGGCAGAAGAGTAAGACGCGGAGATCACCTTCCTCCCCACAGATACATCAGAAATGCATCTACACGTGGAACAGCTCCTAAAGAACACCCACTGATCACTGGCAGGAGACCTCAGACCTCCCAAAAGGCAAAAAGCTCTGCACGTATCTGGATAGGGCAAAAGAAAAAAGAATAAACAGAGACAAAACAATAGGGATGGGACCTGCACCAGTGGGAGGGAGCTGTGAAGGAGGAAGGGTTTCCACACACTAGAAGCCCCTTCACGGGTGGAGACTGTGGGTGGCGGAGGGGGAATCTTCAGAGCCACGGAGAAGAGTACAGCCACAGAGGTGCAGAGGGAAAAGCAGAGATATTCCGACACAGAGGATTGGTGCCAACCAGCATTCACCAGCCCGAGAGGCTTGTCTGCTCACCCACTGGGGCGGGCAGGGGCTGGGAGCTGAGGCTCAGGCTTCGGAGCTTAGATCTCAGGTAGAGGACTGGGGTTGGCGGCGTGAGCACAGTCTGAAGGGGGCTAGTGCACCACGGCTAGCCGGGAGGGAGTCCGGGAAAAATCTGGAGCTGCCAAAAGAACAAGAGACTTTTTCTTCCCTCTTTGTTTCCTGGTGCTCGAGGAGAGGGGATTAAGAGCACTGCTTAAGCTCCAGAGACAGGCACGAGCTGCGGCTATCAGCGTGAACTGAAGAGACAGGCATGAGATGCTAAGGCTGTTGCTGCTGCCACCAAGAAGCCTGTGTGTGAGCACAGGTCTCTATACCCACCTTCTCTCAACAGAGCCTGTGCAGCCCGCCACTGCCAGGGTCCCGTGATCCAGGAACAACTTCCCCGGGAGAACACATGGCACGCATCAGGCTGGTGCAAAGTCAAACCGGCCTCTGCCACCACAAGCTCACCTCGCACACGTATCCCTCCCTCCCCCCAGCCTGACTGAGCCAGAGCCCCCACATCAGCGGCTCCTTTAATCCCGTCCTGTCTGAGCGAAGAAAAGACGCCCTCAGGCGACCTATATGCAGAGGCGGGGCCAAATCCAAAGATGAACCCCCGGAGCTGTGCGGAAAAAAGAAGAGAAAGGGAAATTCCTCCCAACAGCTTCAGAAGCAGAGGATAAAAGCTCCACAATCAACTTGATGTACCCTGAATCTGTGGAATACCTGAATAGATAACGAATCATCCCAAATTGAGGAGGTGGACTTTGGGAGCAAGATAGATTATATTTCCCCTTTTCCTCTTTTTGTGAGTGTGTATGTGTGTAATTCACCATTTTTCCTAGGGCTCTGTCCATCCGTTTTTTTTTTGTTGTTTTATTAATTTTTTTACTGTTAAAATTGTTTCTTAATAATTATTTTTTATTTTAATAACTTTATTGTATATTACCTTATTTTACTTTATTTTATCCTCTTTCTTTCCTTCATACTTTCCTTCTTTCTGTCTTCCTTCCTTCCTTCCTTTCTTTCTTTCTTTCTTTCTTTCCTTCTTTCTTTCTTGCTTGCTTTCTATTTTTTCTCCCTTTAATTCTGATACGTGTGAAGGACAGTCTCTTGGCACTCCAGGCAGGCATCAGGGCTGTGCCACTGAGGTGGGAGAGTGAAATTCAGGACACTTGTCCACAAGAGACCTCCCAGCTCCACGTAATACCAAATGACGAAAATGTCCCAGAGATTTCCATCTAAACAACAACACTCAGTTTCACTCAACAACCAGCAAGCTACAGTGCTGGACACCCTATGCCAAACAACTAGCAAGACAGGAACACAGCCCAATCCATTAGCAGAGAGGCTGCGGAAAATAATAATAAGGCTACAGACACCCCAAAGAACACCAACAGACGTGGACCCACCGACCAGAAAGACAAGATCCATCCTCATCCACAAGAACAGAGGAACTAGCCCCTCCACCAGGAAATTTAAAAAACCCACTGAACTAAATTTAGCTACTGGCAACAGACACCAAAAGCAATGGGAACGACGGACTTTCAGCCTGCCAAAAGGAGATCCCAAACTCAGTAAGATAAGCAAAATGAAAAGACAGAAAAACACACAACAGATGAAGGAGCAAGGTAAAAACCCACCAAAACTAAAAAATGAAGAGTAAATAGCAGTCTACCTGAGAAAGAATTCAGAATAATTACTGTAAAGATGATCCAAAATCATGGAAATAGAATAGAGAAAATGAAAGAAACATTCAACAAGGATGTAGAAGAACTAAAGATGAAAAAGCAATGATGAACAACACAACAAATAAAATTAAAAATACTCTAGATGGGATCAATAGGAGAATAACTGAGGCAGAAGAACGGATAAGTGACCTGGAAGATAAAATAGTGGAAATAACTACTGCAGAGAAGAATAAAGAAAAAAGAATGAACAGAACTGAAGACAGTCTCAGAGACCTCTGGGACATTAAACGAACCAACATTCGACTTATAGGGGTCCCAGAAGAAGAAGAGAAAAACAAAGGTACTGAGAAAATATTTGAAGAGATTATAGATGAAAACATCCCTAATACGGGAAAGGAAATACTTAATCAAGTCCAGGAAGCACAGAGAGTCCCATAAATGATAAATCCAAGGAGAAATATGCCAAGACACATATTAATCAAACTGTCAAAAATTAAATACAAAGAAAACATATTAAAAGCAACAAGGGAAAAACAACAAATAACACACAGGGGAATGCCCATAAGGTTAACAGCTGATCTTTCAGCAGAAACTCTGCAAGCCAAAAGGGACTGGCAGGACATATTAAAAGTGATGAAGGAGAAAAACCTATAACCAATATTACTCTACCCAGCAAGGATCTCATACAGATTTGATGGAGAAATTAAAACTTTACATACAAGCAAAAGCTGAGAGAGCTAAGCACCACCAAACCAGCTTTACAACAAATGCTAAAGGAACTTGTCTAGGCAAGAAACACAAGAGAAGGAAAAGACCTACAATAACAAACCAAAAACAATTAAGTAAATGGGAATGGGAACATACATATTGATAATTACCCTAAAGATAAATGGATTAAATGCTGTCACAAAAAACAGAGACTGGCTGAATGGATAGAAAAACAAGACCCATATATATGCTGTCTACAAGAGACCCACTTCAGACCTAGGGACACATACAGACTGAAAGTGAGGGGATGGAAAAAGATATTCCATGCAAATGGAAAACAGAAGAAAGCAGGAGTAGAAATTCTCATATCAGACGAAATAGACTTTAAAATAAAGACTCTTACAAGAGACAAAGAAGGGCAGTACATAATGAGCAAGGGATAGATCCAAGAAGATATAAAAATTGTAAATATTTATGCACCCAACATAGGAGCACCTCAATATATAAGGCAAATACTAACAGCCATAAAAGGGGAAATTGACAGTAGCACAATCATAGTAGGGGATTTTAACACCCCACTTTCACCAATGGACAGATAATCCAAAGTGAAAATAAATAAGGAAGCACAAGCTTAAATGATACATTAAAGAAGATGGACTTAATTCATATTTATAGGACATTCCATCCAAAAACAACAGAATACACATTTTTCTCAAATGCTCATGGAACATTCTCCAAGATAGGTCATATCTTGTGTCACAAATCTAGCCTTGGTATATTTAAGAAAATTGAAATCATATCAAGTATCTTTTCCAAACACAATGTTATGAGACTACACATCAATTACAGGAAAAGATCTGTAAAAAATACAAACACACGGAGGCTAATAATACACTATTTAATAACGAAGTGATCACTGAAGAAATCAAAGAGGAAATAAAAAATACCTAGAAAGAAATGAAAATGGAGACACGAAGATCCAAATCCTATGGGATGCAACAAAAGCAGTTCTAAGAGGGAAGTTTATAGCAGTACAATCCTACATTAAGAACCAGGAAACATCTCAAGTAAGCAAGTTAACCTTGCACCTAAAGCAATTAGAGAGAGAAGAACAAAAAAACCACAAATTTAGCCGAAGGAAAGAAGTCATGAAGATCAGATCAGAAATAAATAAAAAAGAAATGAAGGAAATGATAGCAAAGATCAACAAAACTAAAAGCTGTTTTTTTGAGAAAATAAACAAAATTGATAAACCATTAACCAGACTCATCAAGAAAAAAAGGGAGAAGACTCAAATCAATAGAATTAGAAATGAAAAAGGAGAAGTAACAACTGACACTGCAGAAATACAAAAGATCATGAGATATTACTACAAGCAACTCTATGCCAATAAAATGGACAACCTGGAAGAAATGGACAAATTCTTAGAAATGCAAAACCTGACAACCCTGAATCGGAAAGAAAGAGAAAATATGAACAGACCAATCACAAGCAGTGAAATTGAAATTGTGATTAAGAATCTTCCAAGAAACAAAGCCCAGGACCAGATGGCTTCACAGGCGAATTATAGCAAACATTTAGAGAAAAGCTAACACCTATGCTTCTCAAACTCTTCCATAATGTAGCAGAGGGAGGAACACTCCCAAACTCATTCTATGATGCCACTATCACCTTGATACCAAAACCAGACAAGGATGTCACAAAGAAAAAAAACTAGAGGCCAATAACTCTGATGAACATAGATGCAAAAGTCCTCAACAAAATACTAGCAAACAGAATCCAATAGCACATTAAAAGGATCATACAACATGATCAAGTGGGGTTTATTACAGGAATACAAGGATTCTTCAATATACGCAAATCAATCAACGTGATACACCATATTAAGGAACGAAGGAGAAAAACCATATGATCATCTCAATATATACAGACAAATCTTTCGAAAAATTTCAACACCCATTTATGATACCAACCCTGCAGTAAGTAGGCATAGAGGGAACTTTCCTCAACATAATGAAGGCCATATATTACAAACCCACAGCCAACATCGTCCTCAATGGTGAAAAACTGAAACGATTTCTACTAAGATCAGGAAAAAGACAAGGTTGCCCACTCTCACCACACTTATTCAACATAGTTTTGGAAGTTCTAGCCACAGCAATCAGAGAAGAAAAAGAAATAAAAGGAATCCAAACCGGAAAAGAAGAAATAAAGCTGTCACTGTTTGCAGATGTCATGATACTATATATTGAGAATCCTAAAGTTGCTACCAAAAACTACTAGGGCTAATCAATGAATTGGGTAAAGTAGCAGGATACAAAATTAATGTACAGAAATCTCTGGCATTCCTATACACTAATGATGATAAATCTGAAAGTGAAATGAAGAAAACACTTTCACTTACCATTGAAATAAAAAGAATAAAATATCTAGGAATAAACCTACCTAAGGATGTAAAAGTCCTGTTTGCAGACAATTATAAGACACTGATGAAAGTAATTAAAAATGATGCAAATAGATGGAGAGATATACCACGTTCTTGGATTGGAAGAATCAACATTGTGAAAATGATTCTACTACCCAAAGCAATCTACAGATTCAATGCAATCCCTATCAAACAACCACTGGCATATTTCACAGAACTAGAACAAAAAATTTCACAATTTGTATGGAAACACAAAAGACCCCGAATAGCCAAAGCAATCTTGAGAATGAAAAACGGAGCTGGAAGAGTCAGGTTTCCAGTCTTCAGACAATACTACAAAGCTACAGTAATCAAGACAGTATGGTACTGGCACAAAAACAGAAATATAGATCAATGGAACAGAATAGAAAGCCCAGAGATAAACCCACACATATATGGTCACCTTATCTTTGATAAAGGAGGCAGGAATATACAGTGCAGAAAAGACAGCCTCATCCGTAAGTGGTGCTGGGAAAACCGGACAGGTACATGTAAAAGTATGAGATTAGAACACTCCCTAACACCATACACAAAAATAAACTCAAAATGGATTAAAGACCTAAATATAAGGCCAGAAACTATAAAACTCTTAGAGGAAAACATAGGAAGAACATTCTACGACATAAATTATAGCAAGATCATTTTTGACCCACCTCCTAGAGAAATGGAAATAAAAGCAAAAATAAACAAATGGGACCTAATGAAACTTCAAAGCTTTTACACAGCAAAGGAAACCATAAACAAGACCAAAGGACAACACTCAGAATGGGAGAAAATATTTTCAAATGATGCAACTGACAAAGCATTAGTCTCCAACATTTACAAGCAGCTCCTGCAGCTCAATAACAAAAAAACAAACAACCCAATCCAAAACTGGGCAGAAGACCTGAAGAGACATTTCTCCAAAGAAGTTATACAGATTGCCAACAAACACATGAAAGAATGCTCAACATCCGTAAGCATTAGAGAAATGCAAATCAAAACTACAATGAGGTATCATCTTAGACCAGTCAGAATGGCCATCATCAAAAAATATGGAAACAATAAATGCTGGAGAGCGTGAGAAGAAAATGGTACCCTCTTGCTCTGTTGGTGGGAATATGAATTGTTACAGCCACTATGGAGTACAATATGGAGGTTCCTTAAAATTCTACAAATAGAACTACTATACGAGCTAGCAATCCCTCTACTGGGCATATACCCTGAGAAAACCATAATTCAAAAAGAGTCATGGGTTTTCCTGGTGGCTCAGTGGTTGAGAGTCCGCCTGCTGATGCCGGGTCACAGGTTCATGCCCCAGTCTGGGAGGATCCCACATGCTGCAGAGCAGGTAGGTCTGTGAACCATGGCCACTGAGCCTGCATATCTGGAGCCTGTGTTCTGCAACAGGAGAGGCCACAACAGTGAGAGGCCTGCGTACTGAAAAAAAAAAAAAGTCATGTACCGAAATGCTCATTGCAGCTCTATTTACAATAGCCAGGGCCTGGAAACAACCTAAGTGTCCATCCACAGATGAATGGATAAAGAAGATGTGGCACATATATATAATGGAATATTACTCAGCCATAAAAGGAAATGAAATTGAATTATTTGTAGTGAGGTGGATAGACCTAGAGTCTGTCATACATAGTGAAATAAGTCAGAAGGAGAAAAACAAATACCATATGCTAACACATATATATGGAATCTAAGAAAACATAAATGTCATGAAAAAGCTAGGGGTAAGACAGTAATAAAGACACAGACCTACTAGAGCATGGACTTGAGGATATGGGGAGGGGAAAGTGTAATCTGTGACAAAGTGAGAGTGGCATGGACATATACACACTATTGAATGTAAAATAAATCACTAGTGGGAAGCAGCCACATAGCACAGGGAGATCCGCTAGGTGGTTTGTGACCACTTAGAAGGGTGGGATAGGGAGGGTGGGAAGGAGGGAGATGCAAGAAGGAAGAGGTATGGGAACATATGTATATGTATAACTGATTCACTTTATTATAAAGCAGAAACTAACACACCATTGTAAAGCAATTATACTCCAATAAAGATGTTTAAAAAATAATGATACTGTGAAAAAAAATGCCAACAAATTAGACAACCAATAAGAACAGGATAAATTCCTAGAAATACACAATCTTCCAAGACTGAACCATGAAGAAATAGAAAATCTGAATAGAATGATTATTAGTAATGAAATTAAATCAGTAAATAAAAAACTCTCCCTCAAAAGTCTAAGTCCAGTTGGCTTCATAGGTGAATTCTACCAAAGATTTGAAGAGGAGTTAACACTTATTCTTCTCAAATTATTTTTAAAAATTGAAGAGTAATGAGTACTTCCAAACTCATTTTATGATGACAGCAACCCACTAAATTGGAGAAGATATTTGCAAATGATATATCCAATAAGGGGTTGATATATAAAATATATTACTAAACTCATACAACTCAATATCAAACAAACACACTTCCTGATTAAGAAATGGCCAGACCTGAATAGATATTTTTCCAAAGAAGAAATACAGATGGCCAACAAGCAGACAAAAAGATGCTCAATATCACTAATTGTAAGGGAAATGTAAGTCAAAACCACAATGAGACATCACTTCACACCTGTTAGAATGGCTATCATCAAAAAGAAAAAAAAAGCAGAAATGTTCGTGAGGATATGGATGTGCACTGTTAGTGGTAGTGCAAATTGACACAGCCACTGTGGAAAATAGTATGGAGGTTCCTCAAAGAACCAGAAGTAGAATTACCATATGATCTAGCAATTCCACTTCTGGATATTTATCTGAAGAAAACAAAAATAGTTATTTGAAAAGACACATGCACCCTCATATTCATTGCCCCAGTATTTAAAATAGCCAAGATATGAAAGAAACCTAAGTGTTCATCAATAGATGAATGGATATAAAAGATGTGGTATAAATATTCAACAGAATATTACTCAGCCATAAAGAAGAATGAAATCTTGCCACTTGTGACAACATGGATAACCCCAGAAAGTATTATGCTAAGTGAAATAAGTCAGATAGACAAAGACAAATACTGTATGTTATCACTTATATGTGGAATCTAAAAACCAAAACAAATGAACAAACAAAACAAAACAGAAACAGACTTATAGATACAGAGAACAAACTGGTGGTTGCCAGAGTTGAGTGGTGGGGGTAGTGGGTGAAATAGGTGAGGAGGATTAAGAGTTACAAACTTCCAGCTTTAAAATCAAAAAGTCATGGGGTTGTAATGTACAGCATATGGAATATAGTCAATAATATTGTAATAACTCTGTAGGGCTTCAGAATGTAACTAGATTTATCATGGTGATCATTTCATAATGTATAAAAATATTGAATCACTATATTGCACACCTGAAACTAATATTATAGTGTATGTCAATCATAATTCAATAAAACTTTCAAATAAAGGATATAACCCCTTATCTCAGATAAGATTCCTTTCTCAGTAATCCTGAATCAATATGCTAATTATTAACCTATGTTCTCTTTTCCCCTACTTTCAGCATTAATGAGACTGCATATTAATTTATGGTTTAAAAATTTCTATTGTATTATTACAAACCTTCGGACCTCTTTGAAAGTTAAAAAAAAAATTAAAACTACAGCTTTCCAGTTTTGCAAAAACTTATCCGTGTCTATCAGAGACCAGGCTACTTCCAAAAAATATCAAAGCTCTGAAGTTGTTTTCTAGCAGCCCTAAAATTTTTTCTCTACCATGGTAAAAATGAAAGGAAGAGAGAAAAGTTTATAAATAAATGTGTTTGCTGGTGTCACATTCTTCCATTCAAGTGAGTGGAATTTTCCATTTCTCAGTACTGATTCATTGCCCTTTGAAACAGTATTTTAAATATATTTATACATTTTAAATCAACCTATTGTTTAACAATGTAACACAATATTATGAATACATAAAATTTCAGACTATGCTTTGAAAATTTTTGATATTAGAAACCATGTTTTTCATAGTTTACTTAAAATATCACATTGACACACAACTAAAAACTTTGAAACCTTGTTAGAACTAGAATAGTTTCAATACAGCCTCTAGAAAACAGCATGTACAAGGAACTTCATGTCCCTAATAAGGTGTAGCTACATCTTAAGATCCATGTATCTATCCTATTATTATAAATCAAATAAAGCCCATTTATTTATCTGTTCACTGTTTTCCAATATGGTGGGAGATACAATCGGAGTAGAGATAAGCAATATTTCCAATATTTAACTGTGTCTATATTTTCATTTGGGAGCAGGAGAGGGAATTGACTGTGAAAGCAAATATTGTTTCATTAGATTATACAAGATTGCTGAAAGTCACATAAGTGAATGTACTACATTTTAAAGCACCAAATATCTTTTGAACTTTGACCACTGATATTTCCTTTTTGAACAGTGTGCTCTCACAATGTAAAATATGTGTTAATCTTAATCAAAAAGCACTAGCTGAGTTCATAAACGTTCTGTGACACCACATAAGGGAAGTTCTAATAGGTACAGAGGATCAATTTGCAATGGATCTTGTCTTTGATGAAAATAAGATTAACAAAATACAGCAACACACAACAGAACTGATATGTTCAGCTATTGTAGGGATCTAAACCATCACTGATGCTTTAGTTCCACTATTTATCCCACAGTCCAAAGAAGATATGTTTCCATTTTGGTGTGAGTGAGGCATGGTGACCATGAGGCTATAGCAACTTTGAAATTTTCCCAGAGGATTCTCTGAGTCCTCCAAATCTAGTGTTTGTTTACACTGATTCTGAAGTGCTACAACTTGTTTTTAGGAGTGTAAAACTACAACATCCAGGAAAAGGCCAAGCATTAACAAGAATCTAAAGATTCTATGGAACTTCTCTACTCCAGGCCCAGTATGGTAGACAGAAGCCTTTCCACTAAGCAAATATTTGCTAATCACCTATGATGGGCCAGGTACTGTTCTAGCACTGTAAACAAAAGAAGGAAACAAATAAGACAAGATCCCAGCTCTTGTGAAATTTATATTCTGATTCTACACTTATGTTCTAAAATTTAAAAAAAGAAATAGGAAGAATCACAGCAAATGTTATTGTTTGTTTGTTGTTTTCTGGGAAGATAGTCTTCCTAAAAAATCAATTTATAGATAGGGAGAGATATGATATGATCAATAAAAGTTTTAAAAAGGCAGTTTCAAAGATATGAGACAATTTTAACAGACGTTTTTGGAAAAATAAGTAAAGGGAGTAAGTGGAAAGAAGGCTTGTTTCATAGGAGAAAGATGAAATAATGTGGAGTACAGTACAAGAAATAAAAATGTCTGTGTCACTTTTCTAAAGCTAATTCTTGTTATGAAATTAAACCTAAGCATATACATAGATCTGACTGATTAAACCCTAAACACATCACTGGATAAGTTCATTTAAATAATTATTGAGCACCTTTTCTGTTCCAGGCACTATGCTAGGGATATGACAGTAAATAAAACATATCCCCTGCTCTCCATCCTGGAAACAGAATGAACTGTGTTGAGCATAATGATGGAGGGTACAGGGGCCTATGAGAGTACATATTAGAGATTTCAACTTGTCTGAAGGGTAAGGAAAACCTCTTTGAGAAAGTAACATTTTGTGTGAAACTTGAAGGATGAGTTAGGAAGGGGAGGAGGCTGAGGAAAGATTGTTTCAAGCTGATGGAATAGCATATGTGAAGACCTAAACTAAGAGAAAGGACATGGCACATTCCAGAACAGAAAGAAGAACAAAGTGGCTTGAGTGTGGAAAGCCAGATTGTTCAGAGACTCTAAAAATAAGGTAATGATTTTGGATGTTATCCACTGAAAAGAATTAGTCATGTGAATGTTATCACATTTACATTTTTTAAAAGATCATTCTGTCTAGTGTGAAGAATGGATTGGAAAAGAAAATGATGTGATAGAGGCTCTGAGAAGATCCATTTTTAACATCCATATTCAAGGCCATCATTATCTGAATTTTCAAATATTGGGGAAAAGGAGAGCAGAGGGGTTTTTAATGGAGTTCAGAATTATGGGACTTACATCAAGGGTTGCTTTAGAAACCTTCTCCCCTGCTGATTTGAATGTACTCAGAACTCCTTCTCTGATATTAGATTTTAGGGCCCTTGCTCCTGGAGCCCAACTGTTGATCACAACATACATTAATCTTCTGAAATTAGAAACTGGGGGAGGGAGTATAAGTCAATGTTAAAAATTATTAATTCATTCAGTAAATTATGAGTGTCTATTGCAACACAGGCACTGTTCTAAGTATGAGATATTGCTGTGAATCAAACAGCAAGGCCCCACTTTTATTGGGCTTATATTATAGTGAGTGGAGATAGACAATACAAACAAGACAATTCCAGATAGAGATAAATGCTATGAAGAAATACTTAATATGAAGAAATAAGTAATAGAAAGTGACTATCAGTGATGAGTGGGATTGAATAAATATGACATTAGATTGGGTAATCAGGGAAGTCCTCCCTATAGCAACAACATTTGAGCTGTGACCTGAATGAAAATAAGCACATTATCCAAGATCAGAGGGCATAGCGTTCTAGGCAGGGAGAATGAAAAGTGAAGAGGCCTCTGAGAGAGAATGAATTTGTTGTGTCTGAGGGAGAAATGTCAATTTGGCTGGGCCTTAGCAATCAAAGAGGAAAATAGTAGGAGATGAGGTTGGAGAGGTGTGCAGGGATGAGATCATCTAAGGCTTTGTAGGTCATTGTAAGTAGTGAGGTCTTGTTTTATGTAAGGTGGGAAGCCAAAACAAGGCAATGCTAATCATGAACAATCCTAAGATTACAGTTTACAACCACCTAATAGATCATCATCCACCCTCACCTGAAAGGAAGCATAAAGCTGCATATCCACATCTAGTCAACAGGTCTCAATGGAAAAAAAAGAGACCAACTATAGCCAGTTGTGAGGTCAATTTGCAATAGTGAAGAGTGCATACTCAGGTCTGGACTGAACTTACACTGACTTCATATAAATCAAAGAGCCATCAGGAGGTAGCTGCACATACCTTCACCTACAAATTTGGATTCATGGCTTGAAGACTTAACAGGTTCTGCTTCAAGGAATCCTTGAGAATAATCATTAGTAGAGTCAGCAGGGGCATTTGATTGTCTATCAAATGGTGTAATTTCAAAATGGTAAGGAATCAGCTTTAAATCATTCCCAGAATTTAGGGCACATAATTTTGACTACCCAACATTCTGCCTATAAAAAGAAAAGATAGCCTATGTGTTTCCATAGCAAAGGCAAATATTATCAAAAAATAATCCTTTCTTAAAAGCTTGGTTTGCTTCTGAAGCGGTAAGAAAAGAACTCTTCCCTTTTGGAGAAAATTATTTTGTGGCAGTGAGCATATGTATTAAATCATTTTCTTTCTTGAGAGTAATAATAGAGCAAGTAAGCCAGAGCAGAAACAAACAAAAAGCAGAAATTCCTGTCATTGGAATTGCCATGGCTCTATTTTATATTCCTCAGAAAGTTTACTTCTGTTTAGTCATTTAAATTCTCCTTTTCTTACTTGTCTGTGACTGTCAAACCTTTGCATTTTGACAGTCTAAATCAGTGTTTTGATAGTTCTCCCTTAAAAGAAGGCAACAGAGAAGAGAATTGCCAAATATATATATCAGAAGCTATATAAATTGGGGTTACTGTGCCTCGATAAATCCAGAATAAGTTCCATCTTATTACCTGATTATATGTTAATAAGTGATTTCTAAACAACTCATTTGTTAGGCTTTGGAACTGCTTAAACAAGCAAGTTTTAATTTTGCTAATAATATATGCACATATTGAGTGTTCAACAAATGTTTGAGGATGTAAGCACAAACATGACTAATCAAGTAATTAAAAAATGGGAGATTAAGGCAAATGAGGTTTAACAATGTTAACTAACTTGTCCAAATTTTCCCAATCATGATTGTAATCTTCAGAGCTATAATTTGAGCCCAAGTCTAATTCCAGAACACCTGCTACCTCTACCATATAACTGGTTATTAAATAAGTAAATGACTACATAAACAAAAAAAGTGTAGACAGGATGTCTACCTTTAGAAACAAAGCATTTTCTTAGGTAAAATTCAGGTGCTCTATTTGACAAACTTAGCCATTTGATTTATCACAAGTTAAGCATGAAAACTACAAGTACTATCTTAAGTTATAAAAGTTCTTGTTCATAAATAGAATTCTGTCAAAAATTTATTTATATGCTTTTCATTTTTATATCAAGTTAAGAAGAACAATATAAAGAGTGCCAAACAAAAACACTAAGAGATCAGGAAATACTTTAAAAATCTGCCTTCAGCCACTATCTCAAAACATGGGGAAAATAGTATCTTTAATTTTACATTGCAAATTATGCAGACATTTCTACAAATATATATTCATAAAGCTTTGTCATACTCTTCACTTTTTGCACATACTACTTTTAATTCATGCACATCTTCATATATAATATATTTAATTAGATTTTCAACCGAAGTTTTGCAAGTTTAATTGGCTCTGTGTGTCTTTGAATGCATGTTTTTATGTTCTGTCAGGAATTCGAGGCATTTGGGGCTGATAAAGGAAAAGATATGACCACAAGAGACGGTAACATGAAACAGTCTTACTGGGTGGCGTTTGGACAGTTTCCTGAGAGGAGATGTTCCTCGCAGCAGGAGCTTGTCCAAATGCTAAGGTGAAAGGGTCTCTACTCAGAAGGAGAGGAGGACAAAGGAACTTCCTTGGGAAGAGGTGGATCAGAGAAGGGCTTAAGTGTCTAGGTGACATCACTCAGCAGCATGGCAGGGAGTCTCTGGTCAGAGACACCAAAGGGCCATAGCATCTTGGGGTCTTATAACCACAGGGCTCTATCTTATCAGTGGCCAGTAGATGGGGGGTGAGGTTTCACAGAGTATACAAATCAGGCAGGTCCTAAATGGCTAAAAAATTCTTTGGGGGCTACTGTAAAAATAATTGGATATATACAAATTTGAATTTGGCACCAGCGGGCTTTTGAGCTAATGGGGTTCAGCCTGCAGTGAAGAAATGAACAACCTTGCAGTCAATGCACAAAGGCCATCTTTGGTTCGACCTTTTAAAAAAATGCAGTAATAATCAGAACCAATTAACAAACATTTGAAAATCTTTGTATATACAACATAATTTATACTTATGAGTTTTTATAATTTCAATATCCCTACATATACACATATACATATGTGAATATGTAGAGAATAGACACAAATATAATCATGTTCCCAAGGTCTTCATACTAAATAAAAAAACAAGTGAACAATTTAAACTAAAAGGTATCTTTAATGTAGTAGACATTTTTGGTAATTTGAAAAGAAAAATAATCGTTTGGATCAGGAGATAAGCAGCCATGCAAGTATGCAGTTTTGAACACAATGGCTTTGACATAAACCAGATATCTTCCTTTATATATATATAGGCATATATATTCAAAGATACATGTACAGATATATGTGTGTGTATGTGTGTCTGTGTATATAGTAACCATCCCAAAATATAAAACAAAACCTCAAATAGAAATATCAAGATTGTAATTGCAAATCATAAGTATTTCTCCATCACCTAGTCAGATAATGCAAATTTCATTGGACATATTTTTCTAAGTAGAGCACAATATTTTTTCTTAAAGAAGATACATTTTGGGACTTCCCTAGTGGTCCAGTGGTTAAAACTCCATGCTTCCACTGCATGGGGAACTCCACTGCAGGGGGAACGTGTTCAATTCCTGACCGGGGTGCAGCCAAAAAAAAAAAAGCAGAAGATACTTTTCCACAGAGCAATTTTGAGAGAAATGGAAGAAACAGAGAAGAAGGGAAGAAGGATGAAATACCTACCTGGATTGGTTGAAACCTTTTTCATCCTTTTATCTACATAAATAAATCCTTTTATCTACATACACATTATCAGGTACATCTCAGTTTTCAGCACTTGTTCTTCACACTAGTGTTGAGTGAAGACAAGTTGTTTGTAACTGCTCTCCCATTCTTTAATGTTCACCCTTAATTTTAGGTATTGCTTTTCACGTTCCAGAAAACCAGTATTCTTGTATCCCACCACAAAGCATCCTACCTGGGATGTCCAGTATTTCAAATATTATCTCCTGTTACCCATCTCTATCAAAACATGTCTTTCATAAGTACCATGCCCTTGGGAACATAAGTGACTAGAACTTCCCTGGTGAACACATCCAACTTAAAGCGCTAATGGCATAATGTTTATCCTTCTTTAATAACATTGTATATTCTTCAAACACTTAAGTCAAAAAGATAGGCAATTTAAAGACACTTAAGGGAGAGGAAATATTGGATGTCAGGGGAAATTTCAAAGGTTTTTCAAAGTACGCCATTTGATCCACAACCTATTTCAACTATGCCTAAAGAGATGGCATTTAATCAGGTAACTAGAGGAGTAAAGTCAAGGAGCCTCTGATGTAATTTCCTCTCAATGAGATATCACCTTACACCTGTCAGAATAGCTATCACCAAAAAGTCTACAAACAACAAATGTTGGCAAGGATGTGAAGAAAAGGAAACCCTTGTACACTGTTTGTGTGAATGTAAATTTGTGAAACCATTGTGGAAAACAGTATGGAGGTTCCTCAAAAAACTAAAACTGAAACTGTCATATGATATAGCAATTCCACTGCTGGGTATATATCTGGATAAAATGAAAACACTAATTCAAAAAGATACATGCACGCCAATGTTCATGGAAGCACTATTTACAATAGCCAAGATATGGTAGCAACCCAAGTATCCATCAACAGATAAATAGATAAAGAAGATGTGATATATATGCAGTGGAATATTACTCAGCCATAAAAAAGAATGAAATTCTCCCATTTGCAGCAATATGGATGGCCCTAGAGAATATTATGCTTAGTGAAATATCAGACAAAGACAAATGCTATATGTTATCAATTATATGTGGAATCTAAAACAATAATACAAATGAATATATAGAGCAAAACAGAAACAGACTCACAGATATAGAAAACAAACTAGTGGTTACCAGTAGGGAGAGAGAAGGGGGAGAGATACATTAACAGTATTGGATTAAGAGATACAAACTATGTATAAAATAGACAAGCAAGAAGGATATATTGTATAGTACAGGGAATCATAGCCATTAACTTGTAATAACTTTTAATGAAATATAAACTGTAAAAATACTGAATCACTGTGCTGTACACCTGGATCTAATATAATGTTTTAAATCAACTATACTTCAATAAAAATTTTCAGTGTATTAAAATACTTTTAAAAACCATACAATCAAAGATGTTTACAGTATTTATTTATGATGCAATAGTGGAAATAACCTAAATGTCCAAATACAGAGTACTGGGAAAATAAATTACCAGTCTTACAATGAGATACTATGTAGTATTTAGTACATTTAGCATGTGCTAAAATGGTATACAATTACATTTATTGATACAGAAATATGGTCATAAGAAATTATGTGAAAATGTAATTTATAAACCAATGAATAAATCATATTTTTATAAACACACACACCTCTAAAAATGTTGGAAGTGATTTTAATGACATCTCCAGATAGTGGGTTTATGAGCAATATTTTATTATCTTTATCATGGTTGTCTACATTTTCTAGCTTTTTATATCAAAAGAAGGATATGTGTTTCTTTTTATATTTTTAAATGAAAATCTGATACATTGCTTCAAATAGGTAAACATGAGTAACTTGCAGACAAGATACTCATCACCATATCCTCAACATCTAGCATAAGCCCTAAAACAGATGCTTAATTAAAATTTTTAATCAAAGGGAATCATACAAGTTATTGGTTTTCAGATTAATCGATTCTGTAGTATTTTAGTGATTTCTGCAATGTATCCTACTCCTTTTACTCATTCTTTTGGAAAGTTTTAGGTTAGGCATTAAAATTTCATCCAGAAACCATCATATGATTATAAAGTAGATTTGATATTATAAGATACAAATTTAATAAAATATAAGTTTGAGAGGCAACTTCATAATGCTCTAATAATTTATTAAAAGATCTCATGTAACAAAATTATTTCCTTATAATGGTATTATAATAATTCTTTCATCTTAAATGATTTCCATCTCTATTCCACCTCAGTCCTCATCTTAGACCTTATCATTGCATGGAATTTCTGTGTTGCTTTAATTGTGTTCCTTCTTGTTCCATGATTGTTCCCTATTATCATATTTTAATAACTTTCTCAATGCCTTATTGGCCTTCTTAACTCCCTTGACTTTGCACTATACTTACAGTGCTGAACTCCAACCCTGAATTAATCCAACAACCATTTTCTTAAATCGCCTTCTTGATGAAACTTAGCATATGTTGGCCACCAGTTGTGTTTCTAGGTTCAATTCCAACAGCCTAATAGTGTACATTTTCTCAAACTTTTGGCAACTATTGGTGCCAGGTTTCAGTGTTGTTGTCAGTTTGTGTACGTGAGTCTCAAAAAAATTTAGAAGGAAGTTGGGAGAAGCTATATCTGGTAAAATTAGATACAATTTAACACTTATAAACTGTCAGTATCTAGTCAGGTGCTTATTCTCACTGTCCTACAGATAAGCCAAACTCATTCCTACACATGTATTTTACTTCACTTTTCAAATTGAATTACAGTTGATTTACAGTATTACATTAATTTCAGTGATTTATTATTATTATAGATTATACTCCATTAAAAGTTATTACAAAAAAAGGCTAAAATTCTCTGTGGTATACAATATATCACTGTTGCTCATCTATTTTACACATAGTGGTTTGTATCCCTTAGTCCCATATCCCTAATTTCCCTACCTTCCTTCCTTCTCCCCAGTAGGAACCACTAGTTTGTTTTCTATATCTGTGACCATGTTTCTGTATTGCGTGTACATTCACTTGTATAATTTTTTAGATTCCACATATAAGTGATATCAGACGGTATTTGTCTTTCTGTCTGACTTATTTCACTAAGCATAATATTCTCTAGATCCATCCACTTTCCTGCAAATGGCAGAATTTTATCCTTTTCTTATGGCTGAGCAATATTCCATTGCATATATATACCACATCTTTATACATTCATCTGCTGATGGACACTTGGGTTACTTCCATATCTTGGGTATAGTAAATACTGCTGCTGTGAACATTGGAATGCATGTATCTTTTGGAATTTTTTTTTTCAATTTTTGCAGATTTATACCCTGGAGTGGGATTGCTGGATCATATGGTAGTTCTATTTTTAGTATTTCAGGAACCTCCATACTTCTTTCCATAGTGACTGTACCAATTTACATTCCCACAAACAATGTAGAAGAGTTCCATTTTCTCCACATCTTCGCCAACATTTGTTGTTTGTAGACTTTTTGATGATAGCCATTCTGAGGGGTGAGGTGATATCTCATTGTGGCTTTGATTTGCATTTCTCTAATAATTTTTGATGCTGAGTATCTTTTCATGTGCCAGTTAGCCATCTGTATATCTTTTTTGGAAAAAAGTCTATTCAGGTCTTCTGCCCATTCTTTGACTGGGTTGTTTGGTTTTTTTTGATATTGAGTTGTGTGAGCTGTTTCTATATTTTGTTTTTTTGTGTTTTTGTTGTTTTTTTTTAACGTCTTTATTGGGGTATAATTGCTTTACAATGGTGTGTTAGTTTCTGCTTTATAACAAAGTGAATCAGTTATACATATACATATGTTACCATATCTCTTCCCTCTTGTGTCTCCTGCCCTCCCACCCTCCGTATCCCACCCCTCCAGGCGGTCACAAAGCACCAAGCTGATCTCCCTGTGCCATGCGGCTGCTTCCCACTAGCTATCTACCTAACGTTTGGTAGTGTATATATGTCCATGCCTCTCTCTCGCTTTGTCACAGCTCACTCTTCCCCCTCCCCATATCCTCAAGTCCGTCCTCCACTAAGTCTGTGTCTTTATTCCTGTCTTATCCCTAGGTTCTTTATGACATTTTTTTTCTTAAATTCCATATATATGTGTTAGCATATGGTATTTGTCTTTTTCTTTCTGACTTACTTCACTCTGTATGACAGACTCTAGGTCTATCCACCTCATTACAAATAGCTCAATTTCCTTTCTTTTTATGGCTGAGTAATATTCCATTGTATATATGTGCCATATCTTCTTTATCCACTGATCCGATGATGGGCACTTAGGTTGTTTCCATCTCTGGTCTATTGTAAATAGAGCTGCAATGAACATTTTGATACATGACTCTTTTTGAATTATGGTTTTCTCAGGGTATATACCCAGTAGTGGGATTCCTGGGTCATATGGTAGTTCTATATGTAGTTTCTTAAGGAACCTCCTTACTATTCTCCATAGTGGCTGTACCAATTCACATTCCCACCAGCAGTGCAAGAGTGTTCCCTTTTCTCCACACCCTCTCCACCATTTATTGTTTCTAGATTTTTTGATGATGACTATTCTGACTGGTGTGAGATGATAGCTCATTGTAGCTTTGATTTACATTTCGCTAATGATTAATGATGTTGAGCATTCTTTCATGAGTTTGTTGGCAGTCTGTATATCTTCTTTGGAGAAATGTCTATTTAGGTATTCTGCCCATTTTTGGATTAGGCTGTATGTTTTTTTTGTTATTGAGCTGCATGAGCTGCTTGTAAATTTTGGAAATTAATACTTTGAAAGTTGCTTCATTTGCAAATATTTTCTCCCATTCTGAGGGTTGTCTTTTGGTCTTGTTTATGGTTTCCTTTGCTGTGCAAAAGCTTTGAAGTTCCATTAGGTCTCATTTGTTTATTTTTGTTTTTATTTCCATTTCTCTAGGAGGTGGGTCAGAAAGCATCTTGCTGTGATTTATGTCATAGAGTGTTCTTCCTATGTTTTCTTCTAAGAGTTTGATAGTTTCTGGCCTTACATTTAGGTCTTTAATCCATTTTGAGCTTATTTTTGTGTATGGTGTTAGGGAGCGATCTAATCTCATACTTTTACTTGTACCTGTCCAGTTTTCCCAGCACCATTTATTGAAGAGGCTGTCCTTTCTCCACTGTACATTCCTGCCTCCTTAATCAAAGATAAGGTGACCATATGTGCATGGATTTATCTCTGGGCTTTCTATCCTGTTCCATTGATCTATCTTTCTGTTTTTGTGACAGTACCATACTGTCTTGATTACTGTAGCTTTGTAGTATAGTCTGAAGTCAGGGCGCCTGATTCCTCCAACTCTGTTTTTCGTGCTCAAAATTGCTTTGGCTATTCGGGGTCTTTTGTGTTTCCATACAAATTGTGAAATTTTTTATTCTAGTTCTGTGAAAAATGCCAGTGGTAGTTTGATAGGGATTGCATTGAATCTGTAGATTGCTTTGGGTAGTAGAGTCATTCTCACAATATTGATTCTTCCGATCCAAGAACATGGTATATCTCTCCATCTATTTGTATCATTTTTAATTTCTTTCATCAGTGTCTTATAATTTTCTGCATATAGGTCTTTTGTCTCCTTAGGTAGGTTTATTCCTAGATATTTTATTCTTTTTGTTGCAATGGCAAAAGGGAGTGTTTTCTTGATTTCACTTTCAGACTTTTCATCATTAGTGTGTAGGAATGCCAGAGATTTCTGTGCATTAATTTTGTATCCTGCTACTTTACCAAATTCATTGGTTAGTTCTAGTAGTTTTCTGGTAGCATCTTTGGGATTCTGTATGTATCGTATCATGTCATCTGCAAACAGTGACAGCTTTACTTCTTCTTTTCCGATTTGGATTCCTTTTACTTCCTTTACTTCTCTGATTGCAGTGGCTAAAACTTCCAAAACTATGTTGAATAAGAGTGGTGAGAGTGGGCAACCTTGTCTTCTTCCTGATCTTAGTGGAAATGCTTTCAGTTTTTCATCATTGAGGATGATGTTGGCTGTGGGTTTGTCATATATGGCCTTTATTATGTTGAGGAAAGTTCCCTCTATGCCTACTTTCTGCAGGGATTTTATCATAAATGGGTGTTGAATTTTGTCAAAAGCTTTCTCTGCATCTATTGAGATGATCATATGGTTTTTCTCCTTCAACTTGTTAATATGGTTTATCACATTGATTGATTTGCATATATTGAAGAATCCTTGCATTCCTGGAAAAAACCACACTTGATCATGGTGTATGATCCTTTTAATATGCTGTTGGATTCTGTTTGCTAGTATTTTGTTGAGGATGTTTGCATCTATGTTCATCAGTGATATTGGCCTGCAGTTTTCTTTCTTTGTGACATCCTTGTCTGGTTTTCATATCAAGGTGATGGTGGCCTCGTAGAATGAATTTGGAAGTGTTCTTCCCTCTACTATATTTTGGAAGAGTTTGAGAAGCATAGGTGTTAGGCCTTCTCTAAATGTTTGATAGAATTCGCCTGTGAAGCCATCTGGTCCTGGGCTTTTGTTTGTTGGAAGATTTTTAATCACAGTTTCAATTTCAGTGCTTCTGATTGGTCTGTTCATATTTTCTCTTTCTTTCCGATTCAGTCTTGGCAGGTTGTGCATTTCTAAGCATTTGTCCATTTCTTCCAGGTTGTCCATTTTATTGGCATAGAGTTGCTTGTAGTAATCTTTCATGATCTTTTGTATTTCTGCAGTGTCAGTTTTTACTTCTCCTTTTTCTTTTCTAATTCTATTGATTTGAATCTTCTCCCGTTTTTTCTTGATGAGTCTAGCTAATGGTTTATCAATTTTGTTTATCTTCTCAAAGAACCAGCTTTTAGTTTTATTGATCTTTGCTATTGATTCCTTCATTTCTTTTTCATTTATTTCTGATGTGATTTTGATTTCTTTCCTCCTGCTAACTTTGGGGTTTTTTTTTGTTGTTGTTGTTCTTCTTTCTCTAATTGCTTTAGGTGCAAGGTTAGGTTGTTTATTCGAGATGTTTCCTGTTTCTTAAGGTGGGCTTGTATTGCTATAAACTTCCCTCTTAGAACTGCTTTTGCTGCATCCGATATGTTTTGGGTCGTTGTGCCTCCATTGTCATTTGTTTCTAGGTATTTTTTAAATTTCTTCTTTGATTTCTTCAGTGATCACTTCGTTATTAAGTAGTGTATTGTTTAGCTTCCATGTGTTTGCATTTTTTACAGATCTTTTCCTGTAATTGATATCTAGTCTCATGGCGTTGTGGTCGGAAAAGATACTTGATACAATTTCAGTTTTCTTTAATTTACCAAGGCTTGATTTGTGACCCAAAATATGATCTATCCTGGAGAATGTTCCATGAGCACTTGAGAAAAATCTGTATTTTGTTGTTTTTGGATGGAATGTCCTATAAATATCAATTAAGTCCATCTTATTTAATGTATCATTTAAAGCTTGTGTTTCCTTATTTATTTTCATTTTCTATGATCTGTCCATTGGTGAAAGTGGGGTTAAAGTCCCCTAATTTGAATGCATTACTGTCAATTTCCCCTTTTATGGCTGTTAGTATTTGCCTTATGTATTGAGATGCTCCTATGATGGGTGCATAAATATTTACAATTGTTATACCTTCTTCTTGGATCGATCCCTTGCTCATTATGTAGTGTCCATCTTTGTCTCTTCTAATAGTCTTCATTTTAAAGTCTATTTCGTCTGATATGAGAATTGTTACTCCAGCTTTCTTTTGGTTTCCATTTGCATGGAATATGTTTTTCCATCCCCTCACTTTCAGTCTGTATGTGTCTCTAGGTCTGAGGTAGGTCCCTTGTAGACAGCATATATATACGTCTTGTCTTTGTATCCATTCAGCCAATCTGTGTCTTTTGGTGGGATAATTTAGTCCATTTACATTTAAGGTAATTATCGATATGTATGTTCCTATTCCCATTTTCTTAATTGTTTTGGGTTCGTTATTGTAGGTCTTTTCCTTCTCTTGCGTTTCTTGCCTAGGGAAGTTCCTTTAGCATTTGTGATAAAGCTGGTTTGGTGGTGCTGAACTCTCTCAGCTTTTGCATGTCTGTAAAGGTTTTAATTTCTACATCAAATCTGAATGAGATCCTTGCTGTGTAGAATAATCTTGGTTGCAGGTTTTTCTCCTTCATCACTTTCTATATGTCCTGCCACGTCCTTCTGGCTTGCAGTGTTTCTGCTGAGAGATCAGCTGTTAACCTTATGGGGATTCCCTTGTGTGTTATTTGTTGTTTTTCCCTTGCTGCTTTTGATATGCTTTTTTTGTATTTAATTTTTGACAGTTTGATTAGTATGTGTCTTGGCATATTTCTCCTTGGATTTATCCTGTATGGGACTCTGTGTGCTTCCTGGACTTGATTAACTATTTCCTTTCCCATATTAGTGAAGTTTTCAACTATAATCTCTTCAAATATTTTCTCAGTCCCTTTCTTTTCCTCTTATTCTTCTGGAACCACTATAATTCGAATTTTGGTGCATTTAATGTTGTTCCAGAGGTCTCTGAGACTGTCCTGAGTTCTTTTCATTCTTTTTTCTTTATTCTTCTCTGCAGTAGTTATTTCCACTATTTTATCTTCCAGGTCACTTATCCGTTCTTCTGCCTCAGTTATTCTCCTATGGATCCCATCTAGAGTATTTTTCATTTCATTTATTGTGTTGTTCATCATTGTTTGTTTCATCTTTAGTTCTTCTAGGTCCTTGTTAAATGTTTCGTGCATTTTGTCTATTCTATTTCCAAGATTTTAGACCATCTTTACTATCATTATTCTGAATTCTTTTCCAGGTAGACTGACTATTTCCTCTTCATTTGTTAGGTCTGGTGGATTTTTATCTTGCTCCTTCATCTGCGGTGTGTTTTTCTGTCTTCTCATTTTGCTTATCTTACTGTGTTTGGCATCTCCTTTTTGCAGGCTGCAGGTTCATAGTTTCCGTTGTTTTTTGTGTCTGTCCCCAGTGGCTAAGTTTGGTTCAGTGTGTTGTGTAGGCTTCCTGGTGGAGGGGACTAGTGCCTGTGTTGTGCTGGATGAGGCTGGATCTTGCCTCTCTGGTGGGCAGGTCCACGTCTGGTGGTGTGTTTTGTGGTGTCTGTGGACTTATTATGATTTTAGGCAGCCTCTCTGCTAATGGGTTGGGTTGTGTTCCTGTTTTGCTAGTTGTTTGGCATAGGGTGTCTGACACTCTAGCTTGCTGGTCGTTGAGTGAAGCTGGGTACTGGTGTTGAGATGGAGATCTCTGGGAGATTTTCGCCATTTGATATTATATGGAGCTGGGAGGTCTCTTGTTGACCAGTGTCCTGAAGTTGGCTCTCCCACCTGAGAGGCACAGCACTGACTCCTGGCTGCAGCACCAAGAGCCATTCATCCACACGGCTCAGACTCCTCAATTTGGGATGATTCGTTTTCTATTCATGTATTCCACAGATGCAGGGTACATCAAGTTGATTGTAGAGCTTTAATCCGCTGCTTCTGAGGCTGCTGGGAGAAATTTTCCTTTCTCTTCTTTGTTCTCACAGCTCCCAGGGGCTCAGCTTTTGATTTGACCCCATCTCTGCATGTAGGTCGCTGGAGGGCATCTGTTTTTCGCTCATACAGGACGGGGTTAAAGCAGCCTGGGGGCTCTGGCTCACTCAGGCCCAGGGAAGGAAGGGGCACAGAGTACGGGGCGAGCCTATAGTGGCAGAGGCTGGTGCGACGTTGCACCAGCCTGAGTCCTGTTGTGCGTTCTCACAGGGAAGTTGTCCCTGGATCCTGGGAACCTGGCAGTGGCAGGCTGCACAGGCTCCCCGGAAGAGGGGTGTGGATAGTGACCTGTGCTCGCACACAGGCCCCTTGGTGGTGGCAGCAGCAGCCTTAGCGTCTCCCGCCCGTCCCTGTGGTCCACGCTTTTAGCCGCAGCTCGTGCCCGTCTCTGGAGTTTCTTTAAGCAGTGCTCTCAATCCCCTCTCCTTGCGCACAAGGAAACAAAGAGGGAAGAAAAAGTCTCTTGCCTCTTCGGCAGCTCCAGACCTTTTCCGGACTCCCTCCCGGCTAGCCGGCTAGCCGTGGTGCACTAACCCCTTCAGGCTGTGTTCACGCAGCCAACCCCTGTCCTCTCCCTGTGCTCGGACCAAAGCCCGAGCCTCAGCTCGCAGCCCCACCTGCCCCGGCGGGTGACCAGACAAGCCTCTCGGGCTTGTGAGTACTGGTCGGCACTGATCCTCTGTGCGGGAATCTCCCCGCTTTGCCCTCCGCACCCCTGTTGCTGTGCTCTTCTCCGTGACTCTGAAGCTCACCCCCTCCGCCACCCGCAGTCTCCACCCGCGAAGAGGCTTCCTAGTGTGTGGAAAGCTTTCCTCCTTCATAGCTCCCTCCCACTGGTTCAGGTCCCGTCCCTATTCTTTTGTCTCTGTTTTTTCTTTTTTTCTTTTGCCCTACCCAGGTACATGGGGAGTTTCTTGCCTTTTGGGAGGTCTGAGGTCTTCTGCCAGCATTCAGTAGGTGTTCTGTAGGAGTTGTTCCACTTGTAGATGTATTTCTGGTGTATCTGTGGGAAGGAAGGTGATCTCCGCATCTTACTCTTCCACCATCTTCCCCTCATCCTGTTTCTATATTTTGCATATTAACTACTTGTCAGTTATATCATTTGCAAACTTTTCTCCCATTCTGTAGGCTGTATTTTCATTGTGTCAATGGTATCTCTTGCAAAAGCTTTTAAATTGAATTAGGTCCTGTTTGTTTATTTTTCCTTTTATTTCTTTTGCCTTAGGAGACATGCAAAATAATATGGCTACTCATTGTTAAAGAGTGTTCTGCCTGTGTCCTCTTCTAGGAATTCATGGTTTCAGGTCTTACATTTAGGTATTTAAATCATTTTGAGTTTATTTTGCATGTGGTGTAGGGAAATGTTCTACTCTCATTGTTTTACATGTAGCTGTCCAGTTTTCCAAGTACCATTTGTTGACAAGACTGCCTTTGTTGCATTGTATATTCTTAACTTTTTTGTCATAGATTAATTAACCATAGGTGCATGGGTTTACTTTTGTCTTCTCTATTCTTTTCCATGGATCTATGTGTCTGTGTGCCAATACGATGCTGTTTTGATTACTGTAGCTTTGTGGTATAGTTGAAAGTCTGGGAGGGTGATACCTCCAGCTTTGTTCTTTTTTCTCAAGATTGCTTTGGCATTTCAGGATCTTTTCTAGTTCCATATGAATTTTAAGATTATTTGTTCTAGTTCTGTGAAAAATGTCATGTGTATTTTGACAGGGATTGCATTAAATCTGTAGATTGCTTGGGTAGAAAACCAATTTTAACAGTATTAATTCTTCCAATCCACGAGCATGATATATCCTTCCATTTCTTTGTATCATCCTCAATTTCCTTCATTAATGTTTTATAGTTTTCAGAGTATACATCTTTCACCTCCTTGGTTAAGTTTATTCCTAGTTATTTTATTCTTTTTGATGCAATTTTAAATGGGATATTTTTACATTTTTTTCTAATAATCCATTTTTAGTGTATAGAAGTGCAACAGATTTTTGTATATTAATCTTGTATCCTGTAACTTTGCTGAATTCATTTATTAGTTCTAAGAGTTTTGGGGTGGAGACTTTAGGGTTTTCTATATAATGTATCATGTCATTTGAAAACAGTGACAGTTTTACTTTTCCCTTCCAATTTGGATGTCTTTTATTTCTTTTTCTTGTCTGACTGCTGGGGTTACAACTTCAAATACTGTGTTAAATAGAAATGGTGAGAGTGGCTATCCTTCTCTTGTTCCTTAACTTAGAAAAACGGCCTTCATCTTTTCACCATTGAATAAGTTGTTACCTGTCTTTTTGTAACAAATGTCCTTTATTATATTGAGATATGTTCCCACTATATCCACTTTAATTCGAGTTTTTATCATGAATGAGTGTTGAATTTTGTCGAGTTCTTTTCCTGCATCTATGGAGATGAACATGTGATTGTTATCCTTCCTTTGTTAATGTAGTGTATCAAATTAATTGATTTCCAAATGTTGAACAATCCTTTTGTCTCTGAAATAAATCCAACTTGATTATGGTATTTGATCCTTTTAAAATATTGTTGGATTCGTTTTGCTAATATTTTATTGAAGATTTTTGCATCTATATTCATCAAAGATACTGGTCTCTATTTTTCTTTTTTTGTAGCGTCTTTGTCTGGTTTTGGTATCAGGGTAATGGTGGCCTCATAGAATGAACTTGGGAGTGTTCCATCCTCTTCAATTTTTCAGAATAGTGTGAAAAAGACAGGTATTAGGTCTTCTTCATATATTTGGTAGAATTCCTCTGTGAAGCTATCCAGTCTTAGACCTGTGTTTTCTGGGAGGTTTCTTTTACTATTACAAATTAAAATTCACTACTAGTGATTGGTCTGTTCAAATTGTGTGTTTCTTCTTGATACAGTCTGTGCAGGTTGTATGTTTGTAGAAATTTGTCCATTTCTTCTAGATTGCCCTTTGTTGACATATAACTGTTCAAAGTATTGTCTTATTATTTTTCGTATCTCTGTGGTATTGGTTGTTATTTCTCCTGTTTTATTTCTTATTTCATTTAGGTTGTCTCTCTTTTCTTCTTGGTGAGCCTGGCTAAAGGTTTATCAAATTTGTTTATCTTTTCAAAAACCCAGCTCTTGGTTTCATTGATATTTTCTATTGTTTTTTGCTCTCTATTTTATTTATTTCCTCCCTGATCTTTATTATTTCCTCCTTCTTCTGACTTTGGACTTTGTTTTCTCTTCTTTTGTTTATTCCTTTAGGTGGTAAGTTAGGGTCATATGTTTGAGATTTTTCTTTTTTCTTGAGGAAGGCCTGTATTGCTACGAGCTTCCCTGTTAGAACTGGTTTTGCTGTAGCCCACAGATTTCGGAAAGTTGTGTTTCCATTTTCATTTGTCTCAAAGTAGTTTCTGATTTCCTCTTTGATTTCATCATTGACCCATTGGTTTTTTAGTAGCATGTTGTTTAGTCTTCACCTGTTTATTCTTTTCTTACTTTTATTTCTGCAGTAGATTTCTCATTTCATACCATCTTGGTCAGAAAACAAAAAGCTTGATATAATTTCTAAACTTTAAAATTTTTTGAGACTTGTGTTCTGGACTATCATGTGATCTATGCAAGGGAATGATCCATGTGCAATTGAAAAGAATGTGTATTCTGCTGGTTTTGAATGGAATGTTCTGTAGACATCTATTAAGTCTAATTGGTCTATTGTGTCATTTAAGACTGCTTTTGCCTTATTGATTTTATGTCTGTATGAACTGTCCACTGATGTAAGTGGATTGTTAAAGTTCCCTATCATTATTGTATTTTTGTCAATTTCTCCCTTTATTTCTTCTGATATTTGCTTTATATATTTAAGTTCTCCTATATTGGGTACATATATGTTAATGTCATGGAGTATAATATGCTTTTATTGTATTGATTCCTTTATCATTACATAATACCCTTCTGTGTCTTTTGTT
The DNA here is from genome assembly GCF_008692025.1 of Phocoena sinus. Taxonomy (NCBI): domain Eukaryota; kingdom Metazoa; phylum Chordata; class Mammalia; order Artiodactyla; family Phocoenidae; genus Phocoena; species Phocoena sinus. The sequence continues at coordinate 84,868,185 of NC_045784.1, forward strand.
ATTGCCCTTGTTTTAAAGTCTATTTTGCCTGATATGAGTATTGCTAGTCCTGGCTTTCTTGTCATTTCTATTTGCATGATATATTTTTCCATCTGTTCCCTATCAGTTTGTGTGTGTCTTTAGCCCTGAAATGAGTTTCTTGTAGCCAGCATACTGAAGGGTCTTGTTTTTTATCCAATCAGCCACCCTATGTCTTTTGATTGGAGCATTTAGTCCATTTACATTTAAAGTAATAATTGATTGGTACGTACTTATTGCCATTTTATTACTTGTTTTCCTTTTTTTTTTTTTTTTTTAGTTCTTCCCTTGTGGTTTGATGATTTTCTTTAGTAGTATACTTGTGTTCTTTCCTTTTTGGTTTTTGTATATCTATTATAGGTTTTTGATTTGTGGTTACCATGGGTTCATGTATGTTATATATGATAATATATCTACTTATTTTAAACTGCTAGTCATTTAAATTCAAACACATTCTAAGAGATCTACATTTTTACTCCCCTCCCCCACATTTGTGTTTTTGATGTCATATTTTACATCTTCATGTTTTACCCTTAACTACTTATTATAATTATGGTTGCTTTTACAATTTTTGTCTTTTAATCTATGTACTGGCCTTTTTAAATTGTCGATCCTCAATTCTTACTATATATTTGTCTTTCCCAGTGGGATATTCCTTTTCCTATAGATTCTTCCTTATTTTTCCATTTAGAGAAGACCCTTCAATATTTCATTTAGGGTAGGTTTAGTATTGATGAGTTTAGTATTGAGTTCTTTTAGTTTTTGCTTATCTGAGAAGATTTTATCTCTCCTTCTATTCTAAATATTTCTGGGTAAAGAATCCTAGGTTGCTAGTTTTTTGCTTTCAGCACTTTGAGTATATCATAGCACTCTCTTCTGGCCTGTAAAGTTTCTGCAGAGAAGTTGGCTGACAACCTTACGGGGATTCCCTTTTATATGACTCTTTTGCTCTTGCTGCCTTTAGAATCCTCTCTTTATCTTTAATATATGCCATCTTAATTATGAAATGTCTTTGTATAGGTCTGTTTGGATTTGTCTTATTTGGGACCCCTCTGTGCTTCCTCTACCTGGATATCTGTTTCCTTCTACAGGTTTGGGAAGTTTTCAGCCATAATTCCCTCAAATACATTTGCAATACCCCTCTGTCTCTTCTCCTTCTGGAACTCCTATAATGTAAATGTTTTGAATGCTTAATGTTATATTAGAGATCTCTTAGGTTGCTTTCATTTTTTTAAATTTATTCTTCTTTCTGCTGTTCTGATTGGGTGATTTCCATTACTATATCTTCCAGATAACTTATGTGTTCTTCTGTATCACTTAGCCTGCTCTTCATTCCTTCTAGTGTGTTTTTTTTTTTAATTTCAGGTATTGAATTCTTCATTTCTGATTGGGTATCTTTTTCTAGTTCCTTGTTTAAATATTCAGTGATTAGAACAATTCTTTTCCCTAATTCACTTAACACTTTTATTACCAATTTTTTGAATTCTTTATCTGGTTAAACCTCTGTTTCATTATTTATTTTTTTCAAGGGTTTTCTCTTGATCTTTCAATTGAGAGTAGTTCCTCTGTCTGTTCATTTTGTTCCCAGGACCTTTGTTCCAGAGGACGGGAGTGCTGAAGCAAGAGGGGCCCAAGCATAGACAGAGGTCTTATGCACTGCCTGTGTAGGCATCTGTGGTTCTGCTCAATTGCAGCCTCAGGTGGTGAGCACATTTTATCTCTCACAGCTGATCACTGCCCACTGCCTCCACCACCCAGTCTTGTGGAACTGCTCCACAGGGCAAGCAGGGACCCATGTGTACTCTCCACTTATGTTGGGGAGGGAGCTAGCTGTGGTATAGCAGCTGCCATCAAAGTTCTGGGGGCTTCTGGAGTCCTGCCTGACAAAGCTCCAACAAAGGCCACTGTTGCCCACCCAGGCTCCACCCTGGGACCGAGTCCCTCTGCATCCCATGGTTGAGTCCTTTCCCTGGTCCTGGCTGCTCCAGATTCAGTGCCACACTGTGGCATGGAGTGAGTGGGACCAGAGTGTTCACTCAGCTCAGGCTGGGTAGGTGGTGAGGTAGTCGCAGGAAACCCAGCAAAAGCTAGGACAGATCTTTCTCCACTCTGCCTTGGGGGCTAGTCAGCACTCAGGTGCTCCTCATGAGCAGAATAGTGGCTTCTCCAGCTTTTCTATCTGACTCAGTGGTCCTCCAATCAACCAATGGAGCTTGTCTCCTCTGCTGATGACCCCAAGACTGGGACACCCAGTCTGTGGTTCAACCCACTCACTCTCCAGGGAAAGTGTCAGCTCATGTAATCTCCCTTTTCCTCTGAGTCCCTTCCCAGGGCACAGGTCCCTATATGATTGTTTTTCTTCCCTTCCTACCCAGGCACGTGTGTATCTTTCTTACAGTCTTGGTTGTACAGGGGTCCTTTGCTAGTTTCCAACTAGTTTTCAGTGATGATTTTCCACATGTAGATGCATGTTTGATGTGTTTGTGGGTGAAGGTGAGCTCCATGTCCTCTTACTCCACCATCTTGATCTCTGTCCCATAATTTTACTTCTATTGTCTTCCCATGACTTAAACTGCCATGCTATAACCTTTCCAGCCATCCAAATATTATTCATTCTTCAAGCCCAACCTAGCCATCATTTCTTCCATAAAATTATTTCCTGTAACTCAGTTCTAATTATTAATATAACTTTGTTTTGAACTACACAGTAATTATGATCCTCAGAGTTTAGCACTGTTAAATGTGATGTTTGACATATAGTATCTTAAATTTTCTTTGTTCATTCTGTGTTTTACTGCTGTCTACCTAACAAGTTTATAAACTGTTTGAAGGTAAAAACTATATAAATTCTGTATACTTCCATGGCTTCAAAAAGAGTATTTCATTGTGAAGAAAAAAATGATAGGCTTTGCCTTCAAGGAATAATTTGTAAACATATAGATTTATGTCTCTATGTAAAATTTATAATGCAGATGTGCCATGGAATTTTCTGCTTACTTAGAGAAGACTTAGGTAAACCTGTTTTTAATTTTTAAAAATTCCTTATTGTAATAAAATACATATAACATTTACCATTTTAACCATTTTCAAGTGCACAGCTTTGCTGCATCAAGTAAATTCACATTGTTGTGCAACCATCATCACCACCCATTTCCAGAACTGTTTCATCATCCTAAACTGAAACTCTATACTCATTAAATAATGACTCAATTTCCCCTTCTCCCTAGACCCTGGCAACCACCATTATACTTGCTATATCTATGAGTTTGACTACTCTGGGTACCTCATATAAGTGAAATCATACAAAATGTGTCCTCTTGTATCTAGCTTATTTCACTTAGCCTAATGTTAATCCATGTTGTAGCATGTGTCAGAATTTCATTTCTTTTTTAAGGCTGAATAGTAGTCCATTGTATACATACATCACATTTTGTTTATCTACTCATCTGTCAATAAACATTTGAGTTTTTTGTAACTTTTGGCTATTGTGAATAATGCTGCTATGAACATTGATGTATAAATAGCTGTTCAAGTCCCTGATTTCAATTCTTTTTGTATATACTCAGAAGCAAAATTGCTGAATCTTATGGTAATTTTATGTTTAATTTCTTGAGGAACGACCATACTATTTTCCACAGAGCCTGCACTATTTTACATTTCAATGGGAAACATGTTTTTAAGTCCTGTTTATAAGTAAAAGAAGTCTAGAGTTTAGTAAATGTCCTCAGGCTGTCTCAGGCACATAGAATAGATGGAAAGGGATCAAAGACAAGGCAAGTCATAATAAAAATTTTATTTCCTTTCTTTTTTCTCACCAATCTCAGTACGTACAGCATATTTTTCACTCCAGTGACCACCCAGCCTTCTATAAAGTCTACTAGGCAGAAGTCATCCAACTTCCTGGAATGGCAGAATCAACGAGAAATATGTGATTATGGATGAGTGTAACAGCACTTACAACCTGAACAAGTGCTTGGGAGGTTGTGTTGGGGCCTCATTCTCTCTCACTTAGGATGCAATGCACACGCACGTGCACACACACACAAAAAAAATGTTACCCAGTACCATCATACTGTCCCTCCATGGCTGACCCTAGACCTTCTCCAAAGAAGTAGTCCACCCAGTCTTGTCCATGTTATTGTTCAGGCTTGCAGTCAGGTGGCTGGAGTTATCTTAACTCCTCAATTAAATTTCTTGAATACTGAGACTCTTTTCTTTTTTAATTTGTCTTCCACCCCACAGCAACAAGCCATGTACTTTATCATATAGTAGATGTTCCAACATTGTATTAATTAATAAAATAAGAAGAAAGTTAATGTCTTATAATACGTTACTCTACCCATATAACATTTGCATTTGAAATACTTCTTCAACACTCAACTCAAAAGAATTGCTAAAGAAAATAATCATATCAGATATCTTGACAATGGGAGCTATTTAGGTAGAGGAGTTTTTAATATCTATAAATCATGTCTGGCATGCAGTTACCTTTACACTGGGTGAGTATTGCTCACAGTAAGAAATGATAAGGGAGTGAAGACAGGACAGTGAAGCATCATGCTTTTGGCTGAACTGAGAACCAGGTTGAGTTAGATAGTAAGACCCAAGAGTGGATGAAGGAGACCCTCAAAACACAAAATGATTTACTTAGGATTTTTTTCTCATGTTTTGCAAAATGTCTGTAAGAAACAAGATACAAATTCAGGTTAGTAATATTTCAAATAGATAGCTAGTGGGAAGCAGCCACATAGCACAGGGAGATCAACTCAGTGCTTTGTGACCACCTAAAGGGGTGAGATGGGGAGGGTGGGAGGGAGACACAAAAGGGAGGGGATATGGGGATGTAAGTATACATATAGCTGATTCACTTTGCTATACAGCAGCAACTAACACAACAATGTAAAGCAATAATACTCCAATAAAGATGTTTAAAAAATGATGTTTAAAAAAAATTTTTAAAAATCAGGTTAGTGATAGAAGAAAACAAACTATGTAGGAAAACATCACCATTTCTTCTGTAATCTCTCACTAGATCAATTTCCATTCTGGCAAGCACAATGCTGTGTTTAATGGTAAATAATGCACCTGAGGTGAATCATTTAACTAAAGACAGCATGGTCATTGACACTTGCTCACTTCTCAGTAGATTACTAAGAGACAATAAATTTACAAGACTGAAATTTTATCTATTTTACAATAAAATGAACATGCCATGGGTCTGATGCCAAAAGGCATTCTTGGATTAGACTTTCAATTCCCTGTATTTAACCAACTGGAATTTTTCCCCATGGTTATGGATTTTAAACTTTTTAAAATAATTATTTCCCTGAGAAATATGTACTTCTTCATAAAGATGCAATATAGTTTAGTAATTCTCAAAACAAATAGGAACTCTTTAGTACAATGTGCTTAATAAAGACCCAGGTTTACATTAAATAATTTACATTCAGGATGATAGAATAGAGACATACATAAAAACTGAAGAGATTGAAATACACAATTTTTAATTCAAATGAAATAATGACATATGACAAAATTCCTAGAAGTGATACCACAGTTCTTCCTTCCTTTTTTCCAATTTCACAATCAAGAGGCCACAAAAACAGAAGAGGCCCAGATAAAAAGTTAAGTTTATGAAAAATAAACAGTAGTTTTAACTTTGATGATAAGTGAAAGTTCAGATTTCAAGGGACAAAGCAGCTAAAAAAAAATAGTAACCCAGACTTATAAAGAACATATATCTTGAATTCTTCTTTTTTATTTTTTTTATTGCAGTACGCGGGCCTCTCACTGTTGTGACCTCTCCCGTTGCGGAGCACAGGCTCTGGACGCGCAGGCTCAGCGGCCATGTCTCACGGGCCCAGCCGCTCCACAACATGAGGGATCTTCCCGGACTGGGGCACAAACCCGTGTCCCCTGCATCGGCAGGCGGACTCTCAACCACTGCGCCACCAGGGAAGCCCACATATGTCTTGAATTCTTCAGGGCTTTTCTCATTTAAAATAATCTAAGGAAGAAATTTCACCCAATGAAAGAAAACAGGCTTTGGAAGTAAATATATCTGGGTTTAAATTCTGGCTCTATTGCCTATTAGCCATATGTACTTGGAAAAGTTATAAACCTCTAAAACCCTCAATTTTATTATCTGTAAAATGGGTATAATAATACTTTTCACACAGGCTGCTGTGGGGATTATATGAAGTATTATTAGGAAAGCACTTGTCATATAGTAGGCATCCAATAAATAATCACTATTTTAATTTTTGCCAAGCTATAACCTTCCTTTTTTGAGTCAGAAATATGGTAACTAACAAAGGAAAAGCTCGAATTTATTCTTATTTTACAAAAGTATATTGTATAAATTAAACTATAGATGGAAGAAGTGCTCACTGAATTTACAATTATAACTCAGTATTGAACTGTTATGGACAGTATTAGTTGATTATTTACAAAGTCTGTTACTGGTATTGTTAAAGACACTGGTACATTTTCAGTTTAGAATGACAGTGAGCAAGACAAGAATCACGAATGTTGGTTCAATAATATTAAGATAATTTATAAAAATTAAGAGAAAGCTTTTTATAAAACTAAGAAATTTTGATATTGATAACAAACAATGTCAAGTGTTGAAAAATGATTCAGTGTTATAAGTCTTCTTAGATCAAACACAATTTCTCTTGAAAATGTAAAATTTTCAGTTGATTAAGTATCAAACCCTGAGAGAAAGTTTAGTGGGTTTTCTTCCTGTTCTGTTTTTAGGAAAAGACAACAAAACCCTATCTCACCAAATGCGTATGTGATAATCTTCATGAGTTTTTAATTTTTCAGATAAAATGGGAATTATTTTGATATTGATGTTGTTAAAATTCTGTATTGCCTCTCTAAAACTCCAAAACTTGTAGTTAATTGACATAACTTCTATGAAGACTCCTATACAAACACTATCAGAAAAATAAGGTGGTGGTCTATTGAGGCTACTGCTCATTTTGAACATTTTTACATTTATTCCCTTGCTTTCAAAGAACCTAACGATGTACACTCAAAGAATGGTTTTAAAACTAGGCACAATAATACACATGGAATCAATAAAGCTGTAGGAAGCCCCAAGCATTTATTTTTTCATAAGTAAATTGAAGTATTCATACTAAGGATATTGGTATTCCTCAACAAAGTCTCCTTCCTGTAGCAATATATCCGGAGAAAATAGTGATTGTTGAAAATGTGATCACTGAGACATTTGCCTTAAAAAATCAAAATAATTGTCCAAAATATTGTAAAGGCAACAGAATTAAAACTCTCATAAGCTGATTTCAAGGGCACTTACATTTTATTGTAGAGAATATCTACCTACATTTGCATGATCCCATTCTACTGCCAGACTAATCCAAGTTTGAGAAAACTTTGTGACACAATCAACAAACTGGGAACAGTGCAGAAATTCAGAATGTCAAAGATGAACTGGGAAGTTTCCCCTGAAATGGGACAAACATATAGCTTCTGTCATGGACAATTAAAAAGTGACTCAAAAGATGGAAAACCCTTCAGTGGTATGTAAGAATCAGAAATTAAAATTGATGGGTATTCCTTTGATCCAACCTCTCATTGTACTACTAGATATCTTAAGGCTTTAGAGAACTAAAGTAGACAATATGACAATGCTTATCTGATCTACCAACAGATAGCTGTAATGGCAGTACAATACAATAGAAAAGGCATGGTTTTGAATTGAATAGGCATGGATTCAAATACCATATTTACTGCTTTGTGATCACGGATATATCACTTAACCTCTCTGAGTCTATTTCACATCAGTAAAACAGAATAAGACTGAACTCACAGGAGTGCTGTGAGAATCAAGCAAGAATGCAGTTATACTGCCTGACTACACACCAGACACATATTATTAAGTAATGGAACAGGGAGGAAGCTCTAGGTCTGCCTGACTCCAAAATTCCCCTTTTTCAACACCTTATTATTTACATCAAACTGAATTAACTTTATATTCTTATGAATGATATTTTTTAGGTTTTATTAACTTTTCAAATGTTTTAAAGTGGTTTTTAGATATGTTGTGGAAAAGGGCAAGGAAATCACCACTGAGAATCTACCAAGTAGGATTCTAGAACGTTAATATCAATGCTTATGTTGAATTTCCTCAAAGCTTTAAGATAAGTAGGTTTTAACCCATTTTAATAGCCTGGAAAACTGAGACTCAAACCAACTTGCCTAAATTCTCACAACGGGTAGGTTGTAGGCCTAGGATCCATCTTCAATCTGCTTCTAAAGCCTTATGCCCCCGTTCAGTACTGCCCATATTTCTTTGTCCATCCATAATAAAATATAGAAAGGTAATGCTTACCTTAAATAAATAGAAACTTTTTGTGTATTTTATAAATGATATAAGCATAAAAATTTCAAAATGTATCTGAAAAGTATCTGAGGAATTGAGCCAGGTTGAAAGCACAGCAGGTGATAAGACCTGAGTACAGATCTAGTCTTTGGATCACCTTGATATATGACATTTGTTTTCTTTAAGTATAGTTTTCCCATCTTCCCTCTTCTTTTCCTCCTCTGTAAGATTATAATCCAGACAACTGATGTTTATGATAGCAATGTTCTGAAGGGTGAATAAGATGTGTGTGTATATATATATATATATACTTATATATGTATAAATATATATAAATATATATATTTATTTATTATAAATATATAATATACATATATAATTATCTATGATTCTTAAGACTGAAATGCAACCTTTCACAGTCTCTTTGGATCTCTTCTCAAATCTTCCTTAACAACTCTGTATAAACCACTACCACCACTAAGCACACCAACCTGGCTCTTCCTAAGACCTATATCAAGCTTTATTTTAATCTATAGCACTTAAAACATGGTACAACATATACTTAACTATGTTTTTGTTTATAGAATATCTCTCATTGTTAGAATAAACTCCATGAAAGCATGCACTTTACCAGTTTTCTTCACTCTATCCGCAATGTCCAGAATAGCAGTAAATCATTATTTTTTAATTTGTTGAATGAATGAATATAATAGGCAATCAGTAAATGTAATTTTCATTCTCTTCCTTTTCTTTTATATTGGATCAGAAATTGTATTAACTTTTAAGATCATTTGAAATAGACTGATCAAGTGATCATTCAGTTGTTATTTATGAACACTTAAATAAACTGGTCAGTTCATTGAAATCACTAATCAGCTATATGAAATAACTGTTCCACTCATAAAATTCAATTTCATACTTCCATGCTTCTGTTCAGGGTGTTTACAACTTCTGCCCCAAATGATTTGATCATTGCTGTGGATGAGTAACTTCTGAATAGTTCTCATTCTCTCCTTTTATATATGTGAGTTTTTGTTGCAACTATTCTGTTTCTTCTCTACAATTGTATACTGGATGGTGAGTGCAAGGTCAGATGACTTTTCTCTTAGTTTATGGGTGACCAAAGCACAATGAACTTATTTCTTAGTTTATAGGTGGCCAGAACACAATGAATCACATCTGAACGTGATTTTTAAAAGGTGTGTCACCAGATATCTTGAACTTTGAGATGAATACAGTAACTAAATGGGACATTGGGTCTTCTCTCTTGGGAATGAGTGAAATATGTTCTATGTTTGGAAGGAAGGGTGAGCAATGTCATTTGGATAGTCAATGAAGCAGAGTGCATCACAGGCTACTACTTGTTTCTTTCTCCAGTATCCACTTTTTTCATAGTAGTACACTTTTTAGCTGAGCTAAATATTACACTGCCAACCTTCCTTATAGCTAAATGTAGCCACGAGTCACAGTTATTTGCAATGCTACATAAGCAGAAATAATATGAAGCAACTTCCAGGATTCTTCTTCCGTTGACAACTTTGCCTTCTCTACTTCAAATCCTCGTCCATCCTTGTGTCTGGAATACAGATGTCACAATATTGAAACATAAAGGTAAAGGCAACATACTCAATATGGCAGAGTGATAGACTGGAAGGAACTGGGGTCTCAAATGCATATCATGGATCAGAGATGCCATGACAGTTCTGTGCTCTTTGTAACCTGAACTTTCATATGAGAGAGCAATAACCTATCTCATAAAACCACTATTACTTTTAGTTTTATGCTCCTCATAACTGAACATAACCCTAACTGATAGATATTGTGAATATTTAGTTATGGTAACCACATTAATTTCTAGGGCTGCCATAAAAACTACCACAGACTGTGTGGCTTAAACAATAAAAATTACTTTCTCACAGTTCTGGAGTCTGGAAGTATAAGATCAAAGTGTGAGAAAGTTTGGTTTCTTCTGAGGTCTCTCTCCTTAGCTTGCAGATGGTGGCCTTCTTGCTTTGTCTTCACATGGTATTTTCTTTGTGCATCCACATCTGTGATGTCTCTGTGTGTTCAAATTCCCTCTTCCTATAAGGACACCAGTCAGATTGGATTAGGGTTCACTCTAATGGCATCATTTTAATGTAGTCACATTTTTGAAGGTCCTACCTCCAAATACAGTCACATTCTGAAGTACTGGGGCCTAGAACTTCACCATATGAAGTGTGAGAAGACACCATTTAATCCATAACACTAACTAATTTGTTGGCAAGATGATGATCTCTACAAAGGCAAGAGCTACATCTTCTTCATTTTTTATTGGCAAGTGGTTAGCCCACTGGCAGGCTGAGGAGAAGCAATCACTCAATGACAATTGCTTTTGAGGACTAAATCCATTTTCCTGAATGTTTAGACTGAAATGACTTGCCAGTTTAGTTAAATGGCCACGATGATGATTACAAAGACATAGCCTTAAAACTTCATCCCTAAAACAATAGATTTGGATATTTCAGAACATCTAAACCAGGAAAAAATAAGAGAAGGCAACACTGAAAAAAGCCAAACCCTAGGAAGATATTAATAATTAAACATCTCCAGAGACTCAACGTTTAGACTGTATTTACTAGAGAGAACTTGATGGAAATATTCAATAGAAAGTATTGCTATCATGATGAAATTAGTTGAGCGCATCCCAGTTGGGTTTCTTATGAAAGCATCCATCTCTGTCTCAACAATTCCACATAAAATTACATAACCTATACCAGAAATCATGTGAATTACAGCCACAGTGTCAGGGTTAGCTACCACCAGACCACAAGAGCTTATTGTTATACTTTCAAATGTTTTTCAAGCTGGTAATTAAACCATTGGTAGCTTTAAACCAATGGTAGTGGGTGTATTTCTACCATGAAAATCTGGAAGTGCTACAAATCAGGGCTTTGGGGAGCAACAGTTTTTAAACATTTACCAGCACACCATACTGGCCATAATCCAGATGAGCTCCTTAAAAGCAAAGCCTCCCCACATAGCTAACAGTTGTAAAGCCTATCCATTGAAGGAGAGATATAAATGGCAATGGTAAGAAGAGGGGTGATTGAAAAGAATGTGGTTTCTCTAAACCTTACCCTCTCTCCCCACCCACAGTGTTTAGAGCTAGCTGTCCTAGCTCAGCAGAGGGTGCTTAAGTTGATTTTCATTGAATCTCATTATGCTATTTTGAAATTCTTCTCCCTCACATCTCTATCACCAGATGTTCTATCTGAGAAAATGACCCTGTTACTCTGAAAATTTGCCTGGTCTATTCTCTTTGACTGTAACTGTGGAAAAGTATACAATTTGTTATGACTACTATTGACCTTTATAGTATCTGTCCAACTTTTATTGTTGAACGAGATGAAGTATATTCTTTTTAATTTTCTCATTAAACAATTCTATAGTATATTTATACTTTCAAGGTGTCCCCAAGCTACTATTTTGATTATATTTTACAACAATTTTGGGAGAGGGGTGGCATTATGGTGCTATTTCAGAGGATCAATCTCCAGAAAGTCCAGAAGTTTTCTCCAACTTATGCACTAATATTGGAGCTTATAGTGGATCATAGAATCTCTAAATTGGTCTTTTACATTTTTTTTTATTTTATATTGGAGTATAGTTGATGAACAGTTTTGTGTTAGTTTCAGGTGTACAGCAAAGTGATTCAGTTATACATATACATGTATCTATTCTTGTTCAAATTCTTTTCCCATTTAGATTATTACAGAATAAAGAGCAGAGTTCCCTGCTGCTATACAGTACGTCCTTGTTAGTTATCTATTTTAAATATAGCAGTGTGTACATGTCAATCCAAAACTCCCAATCAGCCCCTCCCCCCACCCATCCCCCCTGGTAACCATTAGTTCCTTCTCTAAGTGTGTGAGTCTGTTTCTGTTTTGTAAATAAGTTCTTTTTACCATTTTTAAAGATTCTGCTTATAAGTGATATCATATAATATTTGTGTTTCTCTGTCTGACTTACTTCACTTAGTATGATAATCTCCAGGTCCATCCATGTTGCGGCAAATGACATTATTTCATTCCTTTTAATGGCTGAATAATATTCCAATATATATATGTACCACATACCCATTCATCTGTCGGTGAACATTTAGGTTGTTTCTATGTCTTGGCTTTTGCAAACAGCACTGCAATGAACATTGGGGTGTATGTATCCTTTCAAACCATGTTTTTCTCTGGATATATGCCCAAGAGTTGGATTGCTGGATCATCTGTTAGCTCTATTTTTAGTTTTTTAAGGAACCTTCATACTGTTCTCCATAGTGGCTGTACCAATTTACATTCCCACCAACAGTGTAAGAGGGTTAAATTGGTCTTTGTGGACTATTAGTGTCCCTTTTATACTTTCTGTGTATCTCTCTGATGCAAGCTCCTATAAAGCAAGTTTTTATCCTCATTTCTACAAGCACACACACATACACACACACTCACACTCACACAGACTTTTAGAGAATTGAGGTTTATCATTAGCCACAACAGCAGCACTTTCAATGTATTAATAATCTACTATGTATTGAGGCACTATTCAAGGTAATGTCACAAGGTAATTTTCCCAGCGATCCAATTAGGTAGATAAAATTATGACCATTTTTCAGATGAGGAAACTGAGACCCACAAAGTTAAATAATTTACCAAAGTAAGTGGCGTTGCCTAATGGGAAAATAATAAAGAAATTAATTTTTCCATTCTCTGAAATTAAACCTTATGGTTAATATAAAATGTAGTTGTCCATAGAACTGCATATACATGATCTCATTTAATACTCACTATAATATACGAGACTATTACTACACCCTTTTGAAAGTGGTGGGAACAAGATCCAAGAAATTAAGCCATTTGCTTAAGGTTACACAATTAGTATGTAGCAGAGCTAGGATTCAAACCAAGATCATCAGATTTTCAAACCGGGGTCCTTACCACTTTAACTCATAGAGACCAAGTAAATAACCAGCTTTTTATCTGCTTCATTCCTCTCTACTACCCAGACTGCTTAATGACTATATTTCTTTTTGTCCCCTCTCTTTTTTGCTTCACTCTTTCTTGCTCCTCACCAGCATTAGGTATTTCTTTTGCACTATTTCCATTAGCAGTACTGATTTCCTGGTCACATATGGTACTTGGCTCTTCTGAATATTACGTGTTGATAAAACATATTGAAAAATGGGCTACATATGTTTTGGGGACTCAGTGGAACAGTGATAGTATATTAGAGTTGGCACTCTGGAAAAAGAGATTCAGCCATTGTTTAGACAAAAATAAGAAATGAATGTAGTATCATCTTAACTAGCAAGTTCAGTATTAAAATCACTGCACAGAGGAGATAGCTTTACTTATGTCATATCCAAAAATCTAATAATCAATAAAAATTTACTGAATACCTACTGAATTACCTACTATGGTAATTTACTAAATTTTTTAGTAATTGTAATTTTTTATGGTAATTTACTAAAAATTTACTGAATGCCTACTATGGTACTAAGTACAAGGTTTATTATAAAGAATTATAAGAATCTTCATTCCATCTGTTGAAATTTATTAGGCTTCAACTATGTGCCAGGCAATGTTTCAGGTACTAGGAATACAAAAGTGAACATGTCCAGCACAGGCCCTGCCTCATGAAGCTTACATTCTGGTGGAGGTGAGAGAAAGAACAAATCAAGTAAATAGAAAATAAAGTTATTGAAAATTATAAGTACCATGAAATAAACAAACAAGGATCCCATATAAAGAATGGCATGAAGGAATGGGACTCACTCTACATTGGATGATTAATGAAGAACTCTCTAAAGCTTATTAAAGCACATATATTATACTTAAGTGGCTTATATATTAATTGTCAGCAGAGCATACAATAGGAGCAAGAATGATATTTCCTTCAGAAGCTTAATGTATTGAAACCTGGAAACTATGTATAAGAGACCACAAAAACAACTGCATGTATCAAGAAGTAATACATAGTAATAATATTTAATAAGAACGTATATGAAAACCATGTATGTATGTGTGTATTTACACACACATATATATATTACTTTTTGAATAGAGAATAGTTAAACCAGCATGATCATTAATTAAGTCATGATATTATATATTTTGGAAACATCACAATATTATAAATTTTGGGAAAACAATAATGTAATTATAATGCAGTAAGCTTTTTTGTGGTGGTCATCTGGAAACTGTAATTTTTCAATTAATTTTAGCAAAGTCCAAGTTAACTCATTTTTCTTCAATATTACCCAGGAGATACTCTTCAAATATAAGAAAATAGAAAGATGATTCTTATCAATCCAACCAAATTTCAGTTGATTTCTTTTAAATACTAGAAGTTTATTTTGTCTCTACAACAAAATATACAACGAAATTATTCCTAGTCTTAAAAACACTGTTTTCTCAAATTCGAAGATGATCATTTTCTAGTTGTTTGATTTTTAGAAGTGAAAATTGAACTATGAATTGCTCAGAGTCCTCTTTTATTTTCTCACAGTGAAATGTAGCTGTGGCATTTGCTATTAGAAATATCTTACTGGAATTGGACTCAGGAGATAATTTAACTTGGAAGCAGCCGTTAGAAAGGCTTTTGTCACTCTCCATTTTTCATCTATTCTGGTTGTTTTTTAGAGATGTTTCAGTGAGCTATGAAACAGTACCTTCTTGGGTTGGGAGGCTAGGTCTGTCTTACTCTAAAGTTTCAAGGTTACTGTGCCATACACATAAAAGCAGGAACAGAGTGATAATTGAACTAATAAGAACCATGATCAAACAATGTTTTAAAATAAATACATAATTAAAACCATTGACCCACAAAAAATGTGCAACTGAACACAGAAAATATGCATATTCATTCCAGACAGTAACAAAACAATGTCATAAACAACTTCACAAAAATAATAATAAACATACCAAATAAAAGAAAAATAGATACCCTCTAGGTATCTTAAGACAATAAATGCAGTCTGAGGTCATTTTGTAATATGGCAGGAAGAGTTCAGATCCCTTTGGGCATTTCTTACCCAAGGAATTCTCTACTGGTCTAGTGGTTACTAATATATTTCTGTTGTGATGTCATTCACTACTGAATTATTCTACCTGGATTATACTTTTTTGATGATTATGGGACCAGACTGGTGGTTCATAGCCAAGGGGGAATATTAATAAGGAAACAGTACCCAGCATTCTTTCTATGACCAATCAGGTGATGTGATTTATTTATAAGGGTAAAATATGGCAAAGAAAAATGGAGAAGCAGTTGCCAGAGGTCCTCAAAATTTTGGCTAATGACAGAGAATCAAGCACACTTTCCCAGTCTGCTCTGTGGAAAGTTAACTCAGTCAATTTTGTAATCTCATGAGACCTCCATGCACCCATTAGGCAATTTCAAAATATCAACTCCTGTGTTCAAATATCCCCAGTAAGGGAAGAAAATATAAGGGTGAGCATCAGGAACTCCCTGACTTAGCTGAAGTTTGACATGTTTCCTGGAAATGAAGAGACTCAGTAGTCAACCTGAAGAGACTACTTAAACCTCTTGTTCCTCTTTGCTGTTGCTTTAGCTAAAATCAGAATGGTGTGCGATAGGACATGCACAGGTATTTTCTGAAGGGGGTCTGCCCAAAACTAGGTAAAGACTATATTGCCAGACAAGTGTGACTAGTGAAGCAAGCATTTACTTAATTTTTTGCATGGATAGCTCCTGCTGTTGAATGGATGACAGAGAGAACACCTCCTATTTACATGGTCTGTGGGCAGTACTTTAACTTAAAGCTGTATATGTCTTAACTATTGAAAGTTGCTTTTCCCACTGAGCAAAGCCCTTCAAGCTTGGTGGTCAACATTTTAAATAATATTAATAATGTCAACATGAAAAATAGCTATCTTTATTGAGTACTTACAATGTATCTCTCATAGTGCTGAATGCTCTACATACATTATTTCTTGAGTTAATCCATCTGAAGCTCTAAACCAGTACTACTCAAAATGTAGTCTTTGAAGCAGTGCCAGTAAGTGAACTGTTTGTTATCAGTCCACACTGAAATAAGCATAGAAACTGAGTTTAGAAACTTCTATAACAACATTGACATTGTCACGATATCAAAGAAAGTGCTTATCTCCTTGAACAGGAGGGTATTGATAAACTCAGTTGTTGTTGAACTCAATGTGAAGAGTTGCATTTGATGCAACCTGTGTTGCAGTCATGTTCAGTAGGACCACATTGCAACGTGTGAAACTTTAAGATAAGTTTATAAACTAAAACCCAAACATGTATAAAATACAAAATCCATTTCCTTCATCAAAAGATAATTTAACTATAATTTTACAGGTTAACGTTTTGGAACTGGCTGTCAATGAACACTTGAAGATAAATTCTGAAGTAACAGTATCATTCATTTCATTTTGAGTAAAAGGTAAAAAATGAATAACTTGAGCTTTCTGAAATTGCTTTAAAATCTCTTTTATTCTTGTCAACATACTTATGTGAGATGTATTTCTCTATTCTAAGTGTTATTAAAACAAAGCATAGAAAGAGTTATACATACAATCATTCCTTGCAAGTATCATTGTCATTGATCCAGTCTAGATTATGTAAATTAATTATCAAGAAGCAGACTCATTTGTCACATTAAAAACTTTTGGTGTTGATATATATGGTGTCTTTCAAAGTGTGCATATAGACATCTGATACAGGGACTCCCTATTTCATTCATGTAACTATTAATTGTCTATACTTATACTTTCAATGAATAACATACAGTTTTTATAATTAATTTTTTCTTATGTCTTTATTGTTATATTTACTAAAATGTACTTTCATGTTTGTTGAATCTAATAAAAATGTGGGTTTATATTTTTGTATTGAATTCAGTTTTATTGTATTTTCTAAAAGTATTAGTCACTGATGAATTAAATTAATTTTTTTAAATATCTGATCCTTCATCACGGAGAGTTTGACAAGTACTGTACTCCACTAAATGCAATGCATAATAGGAAATTCTCAGTAATAGGAAAAATGATGATGATGGTCATGATGTCATCTCCTATTTAACTGTAATGTAGGCCCAGTGAGAATGTAATCATCATTATCCTCATATTTCAGATAGGAAAACTTAGATTCAGGGAAGTTAAATAACTGGTTCACTGTGACATAACTATTAAGTGATAAAGCCAAGAATCTGTCTGATTTTCAAAGCCCATTTTCTCAGCCACTATCACTATATTGCCTTCCCTTTATACACAGATAGTAATGCCAAACTTACTGAAAATTTGCAATTATGAAAGTACAGGCCAAAGAAACTTTTTCCTCCTAAACCACTGGAGAGTAAGTTGCCAACATGATGCCCCATCAACCCTGAATATTTCATTGTGTGTTTTCTATCATAAAAGACATTCTCCTGCATAATCACAACACAACCATCAAAATCAGAAAATTTGCATTGCTACATCACTAGTATCTATTTTTCAGACCACCAGTCAAGTCTCCACAATTGTCCCAATAATGTTTTTTATAACAAGGATCCAACTCACAATAGTGTGTTGCCTTTAATTGCCATACCACTTTAATTTCCTTCACTGGAACAGTTCCTCAAACTTTCCTTTGCTTTCACCACCTTTATAACTTTCAAGATTATAGGCCAGTTATTTTGTTGGCTATACCTCAGTTTGGGTTTGTCTGATGTGGTCTCATGAAAAATTCAGGTTATACACCTTTGACAGGATTACCACAGAAGTGAAGCTGCATTCTTCTCATTGTACCTTATCAGGTGGTGCACAATTTCAAGCTGTCTCATTACAGATGGTGTTCACATTGATCATTCAATTAGGGTGGTGCCTGTAGGGCTTCTCCATTGTAGTTACTCTTTTTTATTTTTGTAATTAATAATTATTTTGTGAGAGACACTTTGAATATATGTAAATATCAGGGTCTTCATCACACTTTCAATTTATTTATTTCATCAACATTTATTAGTATAGATTCATTGTTCCTTAATTTATTCAATGGATTATAATCCATTATTATCATTATTTATTCTTACGCTGAAATTGTTCCTGACTTAAGCAGTGGGAATACTACTGAATCTACCTCCAGTATCCTTTTGACATGTCCCCACCATGTCCCATCATTATTTGAGAATTCCCTGGCTTTCTGATGAACAAGGTGTTCCATCTTTATCTTATACTTTCTTTGCCCCAGTCTTGGAATCAACCATTTCCTCAAAAAGTTCTGGCTCCTTTTAAGGAAGAATTATGTTAAAAGATGTGATGTTCTGGTCAATGGTTGTACTCATTAATCTCAGATTGTCACTGCTCCCAGACCCTTCAGTGGACAGAATATAAACACATGTACACACACATATGCAAGTGCAAAAACATACACAAACACACACATCTATATTTCATATTTTTGTGTATATTAAAACCAAGAATTCATTCTGAGAACTCCAATTCCAATCCAATTACACAGTGTTCATTTTAGCCTTCTCCCTTTCCATATTTGTAACTCCCTTCTCCAAGAGGAAGAACCTGGTTCTCATTATCCTTAATATAATTACTTATTTGGTCATTACCCCTGTATGTGACCAATACCCCATTACAATTGCTACACCTTCCCACATTCAGTTGCTCTCATCACCTCAAATGAATTCCAATCTCACCTCATTTGAACTCTGTGCTGGGCTGCCACTGCTGTTTCATATGTGGACAACTTCCTCATTCCAACCATGCTTGGACACCATGCACTAAGCCAACAATGATGTGTGGATTTCAAATTTACCCCAGTCAGTCTATGCCATCCCACCGTGTTGTCCATCTGAGAGGTTGCTCTTCTCAGCCTGACTTACCTCTGACACCACATTCTACCCACTCCTCCCTGGGGATGACCTCTTAACCCTGCTCAGGTTCTAACATACCACACATCCCTCCTATGCAGAAGTCTTACCCTTCTAGGCTCCGAGGTCTTTCTCTTCAACAATATTGCTCTGCCCCACCTAGTGGATTCAGGACTGAATTTTTCAAAAAGAAGGAAAGGAAAGAGAAAGAAATGGAAGGGAAATGCAATGTATGGGTAGATAAAGGGAAAGGAAAAGGAAAAAGAAGGCTGGGATATTCTAATTTTAAAATGATTAAATTTATTTTGATCTAGCATAAGCATATGTGCTTCCATTATCACGTTTTTGCACTTTACAACCATAATGCTTCATTATGGGAAATTTTCTGAAGAGAGTCTTTTTTGAAAACTCCTCTATTCCCTCAACCCTCTAAACACCACACACCACCCAAAATACCCCACATGAACATATCTTCATTTTCATTAGAATCATTAATATAAAGGTCAAGATTTCTATGTAGATCACCAAAAGTCTGGCAACAGCAGCAATGTGCTGAATGGTCAATTGCTTTTCTCTAAGCCCCTCTTTGGAAAATGGAATGATAAAGTGGTTAAGTTATAAAACTAGGCAGACACGGAAGTGGGAAGGGTAAGCTGGGATGAAGTGAGAGAGTGGCATGGACATAAATACACTACCAAATGTATAATAGATAGCTAGTGTGAAGCAGCCACATAGCACAGGGAGATCAGCTCCATGCTTTGTGCCCACCTAGAGGGGTGGGATAGGGAGGGTGAGAGGGAGACACAAGAGGGAGAAGATATGGGGATATAGGTATACATATAGCTGATTCACTTTGTTATACAGTAGAAACTAACACACCATTGTTAAGCAATTATACTCCAATAAAGATGTCAAAAATAATAAAGTAAAAGTAGGCAGAGTACATGTGTCAGAATGTATTCTTTTCTGCAGTTCAAGTTGTTGAAATAGTTTTGGTAAGAAATAAATTTATTTCCCATTGACTTCAAATCCATCGGTAGCAATCACTGCATAGCGGTACACATTGATACACCAGGTCTAGAAACAATTTGATCTTAATTGTCTCTAGTAAGTAGAAATAACCAACTATAGGGGTAGTTACAGCTCAATCATCAGCTGTATCAACAATAGGATATATTTCAAACATATTCATCTTCACTTTGACCTATAAAATCTAATATTTTATAGAATTTCCACCATTTATTTCTTCTGCCTCAGATTCTCTCATAACTATCTTGCCTTTATCCAAAGCTAGACTGTCCTTCCAATCCTGAACTCCTCACATCAATTGGTATAAACTGAACAGAAGAACATCCATTTCTGGAGTGAGCCGCCATTGTGTATTGAGGTTGTGGAACCTGGACTCAGTTCTGGTTCTGTCACTTATTAGCTGTCTGAACTGAAAACCATAACCTCTCTGTCTTCTCGTAAAGGGGTGAAAGAGAGACAAGACTTATGACTCTCCAAGGTTTACCTCAGCTTTCCAGTTTTAAGAACTTTGAAATTATAATAGAGTCGCCATGATGAAGAAAGATCACTGGCTCCGAAATCACCTTTTTAAGATCTGATCTTCTGATCATGTCCCATGACCCTTAATACATTCACCTCCTTCACTCTTCATATGCAATTCACCCCTAAGACTTGGCAGTTTTACTACCTAAATATCTTTCAAAGATGTGCACTAACTTTCCTCTAGCCTAGTCCAAACCACTATTATTTTTTGTCTAAACAAATACAACTGCTTCCTCAGTATTGTACATTAATCTACCTTCATCCCATATCTTCAATATACAGCCAGGGTAATCATTTCAAAATGCAAATGTAATCATGTTGTCTCAACCCATTTGTGCTTATAACTCTCCATTGGTTATCTATTGCCATTAGGATACAAACTAATTCATTAATGTAACCAGTCTATAAACCCTTTACGGGCCAGCCTGGAACAATATACTTCTTCATTCTAAGGCTTCTTATTCTACTTATTCTACTACCTCTTATTCTAAGACCACCTTCTCTCCATCAGTACACCCAGTGTTCCCTTGCAATGCACTGTAGTTTAACCACACTGATCTTATTTGGATTTTTCATACTCACCATTCTTTCTCCCAACTTAATATCTTTGCACATACTATTATCTCCATGGACTGTCTGTCTCTTCTCTCATATCCAATTAATGTTGACTCAAAGTATGAATTCATCTTAAGCACTACTTGCTAAGGGAAGCCCTCCCTAACCACCTAGAGTAATTCAAATCTCCATATTATGGAATCTTATTGACCATATGCCTCTCCTTTATAACACTTTTCTCATTTGTAATTTTACATATATTTCATAGGGTATTTGATAAATGTATGTCTTCCACACTAGTCAAAAAGAATAGTTCACTACTGCATCCCCACACCTAACATAGTGCCTGCCACGTAATCAGTTCTTGAGTCAAGTAGCCTAGATTATAGTCCTAGATTGTATCTATTTTGCTATGTGATCGTTGATTTTTCAAGGAGTATAACCCCTTTATTCTTCAATCTTCTCATCTTTAAAAGTAATAAAATCTATATCAGAGGGTTGTTTCTGACAGCTAAGTAAGATATAGTCATACAGAAGATGCAATGATTTATTTTTGAAATTTCAATATATAGCTCATATCTGTGAAGTGAATGAATAAAATTCATAAAACTAGTACACTGTATATGTTGTGGTTATAGTAACACCTCCAAAAATGTGTAGATGGTAGATACTAATGACTTCCTATCTTTGGTTAAATACCCTGTTTCCTAAGAGTTTGTGGCTATACTTTCTAATGGAAAGAAAAATGAGCCTTGTCAATGACCTTAAAACCCTTTATTTATAGCCCATACATCTCTTCCCACAGCCTTCTTCCCTCTTGTGTCTATGAAATAATTGTCACATTTTAGTAGGAACTTTCAGGGTTGATGAATTAGCCCTGATAATTGATAACTTCAGAGATGGGTCCATAACCAGAGATGGCCTTTGATTGGCTCATACTGTTATAGGAGAAAGTAAGAGGCACCTGGACCATATTGTTAAAGAGCTAGAGTGAGAGGAAGAGAGAAGAGATTTTAAGTTTAAAACTTGCTACATTTTCCTTTTACAAGAGATTTAGCTTTTACCACAAAAAGATATTGACTGTAACTAAGATTTATACCATGAAGCTATTGTGTCAGGAAGGAAGAAGTAAGGCAGTAGCTATATATGTCTTGCTGACCATGGGATTCTTGGTGTCTAACACAATGCCTAGCACACAGTGGGCCCTCAGTAACTATTTGTTGTAGGAATGAATGACTTGAATAATGAAAAACTAAATGAATAAATGGAACAACATTGGAAAATGAAACAAGAAGCAAAGAACAAATACTTTACTAGTCATCAGAGACCACTTATTCCAACTCAGAGGGTTAGTTCTTGTTTTCAGACTCCACTTAATCTTTTACAATGTGCTCAAGGCATAAAGGTACTTTAGTATCAGTTACCTCCAGATTTTCCTGTGCATGAGGTCAAAAGGTCTCTTTCGCTAATAGATGTAGCTAAGACCAATGAATGTCAATAAAAATTAGTGCCAAATTTTAGTTAGCCTTCAAATTCCATTTCAAAGTGTATTTGCACTTGCTTCTTTTTTGGCCCCAAGGGTGTCATCCACCCATCAGTGAGCCACTCCTATTTAACATTTCCTCACTGTTTTGGTGACCTAGCACCAGACAATTGAGGTAGAATATAAATCTGGAAGATTCTCATAGGACCTTTAACTTGTTTAGATGAGTCCAGAAGAGAAGGAATTGAGAAATACACCCATGATCAGTGTAGTTGGAGAGAAGGTCAGAAATTTCATTTTACCCTCATGGGGCTGATTGCAATTGAAACCATTATTGTTCAGTGTTTTTTTCCATTAAACAAAAAACGAAGATCCAAAGTATTTTTACATGTGCTGCTATATACTACAGTATGTACAGCCATCAGATATCATATATATTTTCAAGTAATTTGTACATATATACACATATATGAGATATATATATATACATATGTTTATTTACATGATGTACATAAATGTATGTATCGTTTCAATGTACGATTTGGGCCACTCTTTTACTTGGAAAGAAATGGAAAGATAATATTAACTAAACAATAATCATAGTTAATGTGCTTCTTTGATGTTTTGTTTTGCTTTTGCTTGATTTAAAACTCTTGACTAGATTCCCTTAGAAAAAAACCTGGTTAAATATGCAGTTTGGTTCTTCACACAGAGAGATGAAGTTCTGAAAATCTAACTCCCGTGTGCTTTGAAATTAAAATAATGAAAAGGGAGGAAAGGTTTGTCTAACAGGAGGACAGCCAAACACAACTATACAGTCTGAGCTTCAAACAGTTCCTACTTGAAGAGCCACAGAGCTGTTGAGAGTAAAGAAAGAAAGAGAATCCATGTTCCTTTTTCATATAGCACCATGAAGGGCAACATTCAGCTCTGTTTTTAATGCCAAGCAGTCACGTTATAAAAAGGAACTTTATTTTAGAGTGCTTGAAATGACTTATAAAAAGCCTTTCGAAAGATTAAGATGCTGGTGGTGCTATGCAAATGTCTCACTTGAAATTTCAAAAATAAATGTTTACTTTGCTTTCCATTTAGAGAAAAAATACAATGCCTCCCCTATATCGTGAGTGCTATCTATTTAAACATTTGCTGAATGGTTAAAATGGTTTACCTATCCACCTTTTATCCTAGACTGTATGTACGACATAGATATAACTTTACAATAGAATCATTTTATTATTGGTAGTATTCTTAAATTGTTGCCCTCCTCTTATTGCCTCCTTCACCCCATCAACCAAAAACCTAAGGACCTATGTCGCCTTTACTATACATATTATATATCTAGGAACTGATCTATCCTAATATGTTACAGTCTTACACTCTATATTTTATGTTTCTGGTAATATGGTGGACTATATGTACAGAGAAATGCTTCCTGGCACAGAACACTGTACTTACCTCACATGCTACAAACATAATCTATAAGTTTCTGGCAATAGAGTATACTAGATGAGCAGAAAATACACCTTCACACAGAATAACTTAAAGTGCTACATAAAATATCTTTAAATATCCCTTTTAAAACACTTGTGATAAAATAAGAGAATCAATGGAGGAGATAGAAGTGACAAGAAAGTGTAATAACATAGGTGGTCTCTGGCAATCATGTTTGCATTATGTGCCATTGCTCTCCCTGCACTGGGTTACTGCTGTTTGGCAAGGAGCAGACACACTAGCCAAGCTGAGCTGATCAATTTTTTTCTTCTGGAAATTTAAATCTAGGATTCAGAAATTGCATGTCAATCTTTTCATATGGCTCTAAATTTGAGAGTTGTAAGGCAACCGTATTTTGCCACATGGGCATAGAAGCAAGGAAAGTTAGTCTTCAGTATAAGTTAAAAAATGAAGCAAATAAAGAGAATCAAGCAATAGACAGTACTCGCTGGGTTTATGGCAGCTTTCTATATCCTGATTCTAGTCCCTTTTTGAGGTCCAGATGTGCTTCTACCTGCATTAGCCTGCTATGGCTACTATAACAAAGTACCACAGTGTTTTTAAATACAGAAATGTATTTTATTAGAGTTCTGGAGGCTAGAAATCTGAGATCAAAGTGTCAACAGGTTGGTTTCTTTTGAGGCTCTATCCCTGGCTTGTACATAGTCGTATTCTCCCTGTGTATTCAGATGATCTCCCCTGTCTGTTTCTCTGTGTTCAAATTTCATCTACTTATAAGGAAACCAGTCATATTGTATTAGGGCCAATATTTTTACCTCATTTAACCTTAATTAACTCTTTAAAATCTCTATCTCCAAATGCAGTCACATTCTGATATACTGAGTATTATAATTTAAACATATGAATCTTGTGGGGGACATGATTCAGCCCATCCCACTGCCCTTTGATTCTATGAGACAAGTTTATATCTTTGCATAACCCATATAAAGCTTACACACCATGTGGACCAATTTCTATTCGGTGTTGCACATAAAGAATTGAAAAATCAACACACAAGAAATAATTCAAAGTTATTAAAATACTTACTGTGTCAGGAAATTCCAAGAAGAATTTCCAAAGTTTACACACCACAAAATTCCTTTAAAATCTTCCTCATCCACTTATCTCTTCAAAATCACAGTCATTATAACATCCCAATATCTTTCACTTCTCTCTTGAAATACAGATATATGTGTTTGTGTGTGTTTTCACATTCTGTTATCACAGTGAAAAAATGCTGACTCTTATGCAATGTAAGGAAAATCATTTTTCCACTCAATTACCTCCCTAACAAGCATTGTTTCTCATTCTTCCCTGTATTTCCTCTATCTGACCTTAAGCTTACCAGTATTACTCAAATTCTGAAGAAAATATTTTATATAAACCTTTATTTTCAAGGGTTGGAATGATTTTGCAACTATGGCCATAGCCACCATCCTCCAGAGGACCAAACTAAGATTTCTCTCACTGTTCTATCAGGCTAGTCCAATAATATCTGTGCACATGTTATTTGCATATAGTTAGGGCTGCCCTAACTGTAAATAATATGTAAAGCCACCAGAGAACTTCAGGATATTAGGTGACACTTGCTAATAATATCTTCTACATCTACCTCACCCTACAAAATAAAAAAAATCTCCTCTATTGACCCTGGTACAATTTCAACTATCTCTCTCTATTGGCTTTAGTAACTCAAGGGCCCAGATCAAGTGTGAGTGTAAGCACTGGAAAGGAAAACAAATTAGTTTATCTAGTAAAGATAATGGCCTTAAGTGAGTATGACAGTGGACAGCTAAGTTTTAATGGGTGTAAAAGGTTGGAACAGGCAAGAACATTTTGGGGTTTGGGAGGCTACCAAAGGATGGTCAAAGAATAGAATAAGTGTAATGAGTGCATGGGAAAGGTATAGGGGGAAACCAAGGATAAAAATGTGTTGAACACAAACTTTACTCACATATCTGTAATTTTTATTTAAACACCATGGTTGAAAGAAACACCATTGTTGAAAGAAATCATCATTATAAAAGTATCAGTCTTGGGCATGGAGGAAAGACATGTGTTCTGTCCTTTAGCTCAAATTCCAAAAGACTAGTTCATAAATAAAACTTTCAAACGTTCAATGTGACTAAAACCACTTGATCCTCTTTATTTTACCTACTCCATGTCTTTCACATATCATCTACTAATCATCCTAATAGTCATATAGAGATCCCTGAAGCTATAGCCCTTAGCCTGTGTTTGACACATTATGCTTAGAAATAATACAAACTTGTATTTCCTTTTGTGTTCAAAATACACCCATTTAAAAAACTCATTTGCCTCCTACTGCACTACAATTCAATTTTTGGGTGTGTGTCTCAAGATGGCTGTTTGCCTGGCTATTGGTTGACTCCCCTGACATTTCCCTCTGACTTTGCTTTTTAGAACTCTAAATTTTGTTTGCTCCCCTCCAAAGAGATTTCTTAAATGTGTATATATGATAAACATTGCACTATGCTGGACTGGAAAAACAGAGTCTTGAGGCATTTTTAGAGATCTGTTGCAACCAATTAGCATGATTTATTTATTTCCTGTATATTTTCATTCTCTGTGACATCTTTCATCTAAGGAGCTCAGAGAGCTTTTCAAATATAAACTAACCCTCACAGCACCCCTGGAAGTGTAAAGAGCAAACAAGGGATAGAAGGAAAATCCATCTATACAGTATTCAAAAAAAAATTTCCCTGTCCAATACAGTAGAGAAAGACCAGTCTTGGAACTATTCCATTTAAAGAAAGAACCCTTGAAAATGCAACCTGGGAACAATATCCCCACCAGAATTGGAAACAAGTGTGAACACTCAGAAGTTATAAATAAATTACTTTGTATTTCTCTTTCATAGAAAATCTCTATAGAGAGAACTATAGCAGATCGCTTCTCAGAGGTGGTAAGATTTTAAATGCTCAGATGTGATTGTCAGTGGCAACTTTTCCCTGGACAGGGGAAGATAGAGAAAATGACACTAAAGAGGAATAGGGTTTTGGCAATGGATCAATTTCTACAATTGGTAAGTCTCTGCCATAAGGTATATGGCGATAGTATCAGGAGTGTGGGTATCTGTGTGGGTCAGTACAGAGCAGCCAAGACTGTAGGAGGTAGGTTTAGGACAAATCAAAAGGATGGGACCTAGTTTATCTATTTATAGTAATGACTAAACCAGCTCTTGCTTCCTCTTAAGGATTCAGGCCTAGGGGGAGTGGAGGACAGTGATGTAGAAGCCTAGACTACCTCTTTCCAAGCATACTCGAGCTCCTCCTTTTTATCCTATCTTTGAGGAAAGAGAGGAGAGAGAGGGGAAAAAAAAGAGCTCCCTGGTTTACAATAGGGATATTAAAATTATAAGTAATGTAAATACCATGCTTATAACTAACACTTGAGTGACTACAATGTACCAAGCACTGTGAAAAACTTTTACATATATAATCTCATTTAATTCTCACAGTAACTTTAAAAGGTAGGTACTATTAATATTCTCACATAACAATAGGGGAAATGCAGATTCTGAAAGCTTAAATAGCTTGTCAAGATTACGAAGCTAGTAAGCTGCAGAGCCAAGATGCTAACCTAGGCCTATCTGATTCCAAAGCCTTTACTTTCAATCCCTGTACCACTGTGTCTTCCTGTATTAGAGACTAAAAAGGGCTTTGGGCATTCTGTTATATAACTATAAATGCATTACAGTCTGACTGCAGACTTGGGAGTGGATAGCACTGGAGTTGTATGGGAAGTTCTGAAAGGAAGCTGAAAACCAAACAAAACACAGCAGAAGATTAACTAAATAATCCTTTTCTTTGCCTCCTTGGCCAATTTTGCCAAAGAAAAAAGCGGTTAATGGTAGAAATAAACTAAGCTAAGTGACACTGGACAGTGTCACTGACCTGTGGGTATGGTAAATAAGAGTCCCCAAGCAGCCCCAGAAAACATCTGATTACATATAAAATAATTAACCCAGAGGAATTTCTTTCCTTTGATACCTTTCTTTCTGTATCAAAAATTACACACTTCCATAGCATAACCATGATCTATAAAACTGCTTAAAAAGTGGAAACCTGTTTATTGTACCTCTCCAATCCCCATCTATAGTAACTTACCACCTTTTGGAATCCATAAACAAATGTACAGTCTCTTCTGCTGCCTCTTGTCCTGCACTACCATGTCCCACCTGTTTGCTTTTTCTGTCAATAATAACTTCTTTAAATTCTTCCTGACTTCCTCTTTCTATTGAACCTTATTTACATTTTGTTCCATTTCCTTAGAGACCAGAATTTAAAAGGATAAACTAATTTTGTGATAAAGTGTTGATAATTATTTAAGAGCTTAATGCTTTGAGATCACATTGGCATTTGAACCTCAATAAGTTATCACTGCTGATATGAAAAGTCCCAGGTAGAGCTAGTGAAGTAGATACTCTGGGTAAAGATCATTGCCAGCAAGCCATCTGAATCACAACATCTAAGAAACTGGAAGCTTTGATGATATGTAAAGCCAGTCTGGTGCACCAGGGAGGTGAAGAGGCTAGTTCACTGTAACAGCTGTCTCATCAGCCCTGGCTGGGGCATGGAAGACACTAACCCCAAGGAAACATTGATTATGAGAAATGAGTCATCCAGGTTGGAGAAACTCTGGCTACAATGGCTCCATTTACATGAGCGATATCTGTCTAAAATCCTTTTTCGTTATTGGAAAAAAATTGGTTGAATAGACCAGTTGTCTTCCCTTGTTTTGTATCGACTCTAGCTCCTTTGGCAGCAAAAAGTAAAAACAAATGAAAATGAATGAAGGTTAAAAAGACAATGGAGAGTTAAACCATAAAAAATTATTCTATATGGATTTTATCCCCTGTATACTAATAATGCAAGCCAGCCCATTTTACTGTTATTTGAGACAAAAGAAAAAATTATAGATAAACATACCTAATGTCTCTTGTTTTCTCTGCAATAAATAAAAATCAATAATTAACTATGTACTTACCTTCCCCTTTTGTGAGAATCTGAACATGATTGGAACATTGGACCACACCAATTTAGACATGTCAAGTGAAAAAAAACAACTCTGCTAGAAAATTCGGGGGCCACAACAAAGTGATTCTTTAAAATAAAGAACTTGTCATGGACATATACACACTAACAAACGTAGTAAGGTAGATAGCTGGGGGGAAGCAGCCGCAAGGCACAGGGATATTAGCTCGGTGCTTTGTGACAGCCTGGAAGGGTGGGATGGGGAGAGTGGGAGGGAGGGAGACGCAAGAGGGAAGACATATGGGAACATATGTATATGTATCGCTGATTCACTTTGTTATAAAGCAGAAACTAACACACCATTGTAAAGCAATTATACCCCAATAAAGATGTTTAAAAAAAATAAAAAATAAATAAAAAAAAAAAGAAAAAAAAAATAAAGAACTTTTTGGAACTTCATTTTCTGTTTTCTCTTACCATACATTTATTCAACTCATTCCAAATTCTGCTGTCACTTTACACCCCTGCTTAAAATCTTTCAGTGGCTTTGCATGGACCACAGGTTAAATCCAAATTCCTTAACACGATGTCCTAGTCCATTTGGGTTGCTACTACAAAATTCCATAGACTGGAAGACTTATAAACATAACAGAAATTTATTTCTGACAGTTCTGGAGACTAGGAAGTCCTATATTAAGAACCTGCAAATTTGGTGTCTGGGGAGGGCCTGCTTCCTTGTTCATAGATGGCTGTCTTTTTGGTATGTCCTCGCATGGTGGAAGGAACAAGTGAAGACTCTGGAATCTAGTTTATTTTATTTATTTATTTTTAATAAATTTATTTATTTATTTATTTTTGGCTGCATTGGGTCTTTGTTGCTGCGCGCGGGCTTTCTCTAGTTGCGGCGAGCCGGAGCTACGCTTTGTTGCCATGCACGGGCTTCTCATTGGGATGCTTCTCTTGTTGCAGAGCTTGGGCTCCAGGCGCGTGGGCTCAGTAGTTGTGGCTCATGGGCTCTAGAGCACAGGCTCAGTAGTTGTGGAACACGGGCTTAGTTACTCTGCGGCATGTGGGATCTTCCCAGACCAGGGCTCGAACCTGTGTCCCCTGTATTGGCAGGTGGATTCTTAACCACTGCACCACCAGGGGAATCCGGGAATCTATTTTATAAGGGCACTGATCCAATTTATATGGGCTCCACACTCATGCCCTAATCACTTCCCAAAAGCCCCACCTCCAGATACAATCACATTAAAATTAGTTTTTAGCATACAGATTTGGGGATGACACAAATATTGTCTATAGCATAAAATTTGCATAGCCTTGTATGATCTTGTAACTAAGCACTTCTCTGCTCTCTAAACACAACTCACTTGGCATTCAACTATCCAGCTCTACTGGATTTCTTTCAGTTCTCCAAATGGCTATAGTCCTTCTTATCCTGACTTCTCAGATGCATCTGCTTATTTCTAGTAAATAGTTTAAGCCCACCTCATCTCTGCCCTGAATTTTTTCAATGGACCCCCAATTAATCCTTGCCTCTATTTTTCCCATTCCAATTCATTCTCCAGACTGCAGCCATAGTCACTCCCATCCTAACTCGCTTACTGTTACGTCTCTTAAGGCATTTTCCAAAACAACACATATTTCATTATGTCATATTCTTGATTAAGTTTCTTCAGGAGCTAACCATTTTTTTCACGGTAAAAATTCAAACTCCTTAGCATTAAATAGGTCATCCATGACAAAAGATCTTACCTGCCTTTCCAGCTACATAGCTCTCCACCTCTTCATCTGCAATCCATGTTTGAACAACATAGAAGTGCCTACAGATCCCTCTAAATGCTTCAGGTTCTTTCAAAAAGCCTCATTCATAGGAAAACTAGATATCCACTACTGACCTATGATTTCAGAAGTCCAGAAAGACTCTACCTCAAAATATCTTACACCATGCTCCTCTCATGCGTTTTTCATAGGTAGCTGAATCTCCACTACTGGAGATTCATTCCTCTCATTTGGTAACACATATGCAAATTATATGGTAAATTCAGCTATAATTAGTTATTATGTCTTAGTGTACCTTCATTTATCTGACTGTTTTCCTTTACAAAAACTAGCTTTAACTAATATATTGAGAAAGTGGGGGTTTTAATTAGTATTAATAAGTAATCAATTACATTTTTGTAGAATAAAATAGTATATAATGAACTTTGTATTATCTTATTTAATTCTTGGTTCTATGTGGTAGATATTTCATAAATGGAGGAGCTGAAGCTTTAATAGATTATGTGGAAAGGTAATCATGAGGGAGAGCAGTACAGAAAGAAGAGATGAGAGGTCACCAAAGGATCTCCACTTGAAAGTTTTGTTTAGAACCACTGAGGTTCTTTTTTGTTGACTTCATTGACCCTCTCTCCATTACATTAAACATTTGGATACTGGAAACTTCTTTATGATTGAAATCTTGTAAATGACACGTCTAGCAATTGATTTTCTATTCCTCTGGATATTCTAGTATTCTGAAGATGTTAATAAAGCAAAATTTTCCTTAGGAAAAGCAAAACTATTTACCTGGAACCCGGTTGAAAGGAGACGTCAGGAGCACAATCATACCTACAACATCAAACCTATTATTATGCATTTATTGTGTGCTCAAGTGATAAAAAATTGAGACAAGTGACAAGTCACTAGATTCACCTGCCAAGACTTAGTTCCAAGAATAAAGTGTAAAATGCTTCAATTATTCCCCCCAAATGTAG
This sequence comes from Phocoena sinus, assembly GCF_008692025.1. Classification (NCBI taxonomy): domain Eukaryota; kingdom Metazoa; phylum Chordata; class Mammalia; order Artiodactyla; family Phocoenidae; genus Phocoena; species Phocoena sinus. The sequence continues at coordinate 84,900,262 of NC_045784.1, forward strand.
ATCTTTCCCAATTCAACAAATGAAATGTTATTCAGTGAAGGCATAACCACTGCTGAGCTGCATTGAACACAAAGAGGATATGAAATAGATTAATAAAAAGATAGTGGAGATAAATATAAAGAAAAGGACTCCCAGAGAATGCACCTTTTATTAAACATTTTGCTTAAAAGTATTATACAAATAAATTATGAATATAAACTTTTTTCAAAGTTTGGTGAAGATAAACAAGGCCAAATTTTCATTAATGCATTCCCAGATTAACCTTTATATATAACTCACCACAAATAAAATTTTAAAACTCAGAGATTTTAAAACTGAGTAGTTGTGCTGTCCTATAAAATATATTAATGTAATATTTAAAATCTAACTAAAACAAAGCACAGAAACAAGACCCATAAATATGAACAATTAGATTGAACACACATAGAAAACAAAAATCTGTAAGAATCTGTTCTGAAAGGATAATATCTATCCCAGCAGAAGTTGATAGTTGTGGAGGATTTAAACAAAGAAACACTAAGGGCTTTCAATTCAGTTCACAGATACCTAGTACTAACCTTCTCACTTTTAATTTATTCACTAAAAAAAATTAAGTTCTTATTACTATTACTCCAGTACAGTTCTATATCATAGGTTACAAAGGTGAGTAAAATATAGTCTCTATTTGCAAGAAGCTCACAATTGAATAAGACACATGAAAGTTACACCAATAATTATGTCACAAAGTGGAAAGAGAAATAATACAGTCTATTATAGAGAGAGCAGAAGAGAGGCAGCTTTATGGGAGGGCTCATGAAAGACTGAGTCTACTAATAAGAGTTGCAAAGAAAACATACTTGGAAACGTTCCAAACTCATTGCAGTGCTAGGTTCAAATTAGATGATCACATAAATCCTTGCTGCCTTGAAGATTACTAAATTAAAAGGAGTTGCATAGAGTAAATGTTTGGTGGTTAAGTTGGGAAGGGTTAGAGGTTTGGATTACAGGTAATTGTAGATGCAATACTCACTTGCCACCTGCTTCACCTCTTTCATTGTCTTGCAATAATCTTACTACCTGTAGCCAAGAAATGCTAACTAAACTGATAATCTAACAACTTACAAGAACTATGGATTCTAAGAGAACCAAAATATATTAAAGGAGAGATAGTAAAGTTATATATTTTTTTAAATCCCTCTTAATTTGGTCACTAAATTTGCTTTACCAGTGCTGATAAAACTTCTATAAGGCTTAACAAAGATGAATTGTATATTCAGACTAGATTTATGGCTTCTCCCCAGACTAATTTCTCTATGGGAATTTGAACCTGAACCTTTAATCATAAACAAGTAAGGTTGATAATAAAAATTAAAGAAATGAAGAATTTCACAGGTAAATATAATCATTACTGTATTCTTTTAATCTAAATGAAGTTAAGCCAGAAAAAGATGTTGAGACATTAAAAACATTTTTTTGAAAATGCAAGAGGAACTCATAACATCGTAGTATTGAATGATGACATATAATAAACATGATTTTCATTAGGTTTTACTCTCAAGTAAAGATTGGTTCTTTCTACCACAGCCCATCCCACAACTTTTGGTGTGCATAGTGAAACACACACATCCAGGGGCATTTTCCCCTGTAAGACCTCACTTGATCACTTCACTTCTACTCAGAAGAATATCAGAAGGACCAAAAGACCAGGTTTATAGTGCCGGATCTACATCTTACAAACTGTGTGACCTTATATTAATTATTTACCCTTTCTGAACCCCAATTTTTTTAATTATTCAAAGTCAAGAGTCTTGCCTACATCAAAGATTTGTGGACAGCATTAAATGAGATAACCAGTATTAATCTACTTTGAAAACACAGAGATACTATGCAGAACAGAGGGTAATGGCTTATTTTCATGAAGGCTGTTGGCTGCAGTCTCTGAGAGGTTTGGTTGTGCCCTACAGAGTGAGATGGTGTAAAATAGAATGTGTGGTACATATACAACATACTTAAAGACACAAACAAATAAACAAACACACTCACAAATGCGGTATCACCCTGAATTTATTATAATATGGGATAAACTGCTTTCTCCCTATTGGAGTATTCTCTGCTGGATATAACTAAAAAATACTTTAGCTGTCCAGGGCTGAAAATTTTTAATGTAGTATATTATGGCAATAGTAATGACACCTGCTAAGTCATTAGTGCTCATTTAGTATATGGTAATGACAATGCAGTAAATAATATCTCCATAATGGAAGTGCCTTTAAACTCCCCCCCATCCCCAGGTCTGCCAGATCTATTCTCCCAGAGCTAAGGATTCAAAGAACGAAAGATCCAAGCCCCTTATACAATGATCAGATACTGTTTAATGACCTCAAGTTGGGTAAGTTTTCGGATGCTAAGTCTCACAAGAATATTCACCCAGTGGTAAGACATATCTCTTTCAAATTCATTTTCCCAGTGTCCCTACACCATACCATTGCTGCTGAAGCCTGAGAAGTAACTCTAACGTGGTAGAATTCTGGGTTGCAGTATAAACATAGGCAGCTGTTTAACTCCAGGAAACTTCACTTAAGTACCCCTCAGATAACATCATTTGATAATTGTGTACTGTGCATTCACATTTAGACCTGGTCAAAATTTGAGTTTATTCACTTTACCAGAGATTACCAATATGTAAAATGGTTATTAGTTCTGCAAATAAAAATTGAGACCGATTACCCAGAATCAAATATCAGGATCCAGAGTTGGAAAGACAGTGATCTTGACTAGAAACATCTGCTCTTGAAAAATTCACCCTATCTCATCTGGTTTATGCTCTACTTAACCAAGTTGTAACAAAAGCCACTAAAAGATATGAGAACAATATTATGTGGTGCCTAGGGTTGGGGAAGTACTGATATAATCACTGAGAATTATTTGAGCAATCAGGTAACCCAGCATGTGCTCCATTGTACCATAACAGCATGTAAAGCTTCAAAGCCCAAAGCCTACAAATCAGCCTACAGTATATATATATATATATATATATATACCCTCAGTGCTCTGTTCAGGTCATAAATGGATCAGAATCAAGACCTTTAAAAACAACTTCCAAATATGGATACTAATATATTTGTGTCATGCATTGTGCCTACAGCCTTCAGTATTATCCAACTAAAGTAGCAATTATTGCTGATTTACCTGGTATTTTCTCATCATTACAGTAGCACAAAGGGACACAGGTGAGGTTCCCATGGGAACCATATGCTGGTATTTCTTGCCTTTCATAAAGTAAAACGCCATCAGAGTTGCATCATCAGCACTTAGCTATTCATCTAAGCAAGTGTAGGTGGATACCACAATGATGTGAAAATGACAAAACCGACCTACCAGCAATTGGACACAAACTCTTGTTGCTTTCTTATTATGGAAAGGAGATAAATTGAGTCATCTCTACTGTCTCACTTAGGCTGCTTAGGTACCCAGGAATCTGTCAATTTTATAAGGAGACTGGCCAGGTTAAGGGCAGAAACTGCTTGAGTCCTCCAAACATTGTATTACCTAAATCTTTCCTTGAAAAACACAAAATGAAACTTTCAAATTAGGGTAATGCTGTATTTATACTCTCGAACTGAAAAAAGACACATGTAAATGCAATGAAATTAAAGAGGAAACTAAAGTTTAGGGATGGTTAATGCAAACAAACAAAGGGCCCATCAAACATAAATTGACTTATGAAGCAGTAATATCTAAAACATTTAGAAAACGTTCAGAGTTTATGTTAACCCAGATGGTGAGGCTTTTATTTCTGTCACAGATCTCCTGCTTTATAGAGCCAAACTAACTGATGGCCCCAGGTGTTGCCCCACTGGATCCATTGCCATGTTTACATGGAAGTCACTCTTCCCATGGGCTAGTCCCAACCAATGAAAGCATGGCAAGGGTACAAATAGAGACCCATTACTGAGAGATGCAGGACCCTTCCATTGGGTAACATTAACTCCAGGACTCCTTATATGCCTGGCCAAAACTGTTTTGAACTGTGCTGCAGTCTTTCTACCCAATCTCTTTCTTTTATTCTCTCCTTCACAAGTGTTTGATCTACATCAAGATCTGAAAGCTCTCTCATTTTCTTTTTTTTTTTTTTAAACATCTTTATTGGGGTATAATTGCTTTACAATGGTGTGTTAGTTTCTGCTTTATAACAAAGTGAATCAGCTATACATATACATATGTTCCCATATGTCTTCCCTCTTGCGTCTCCCTCCCTCCCACTCTCCCCATCCCACCCTTCCAGGCTGTCACAAAGCACCGAGCTAATATCCCTGTGCCTTGTGGCTGCTTCCCCCCAGCTATCTACCTTACTACGTTTGTTAGTGTGTATATGTCCATGACTCTCTCTCGCCCTATCAAAACTCACCCCTCCCCCTCCCCATACCCTCAAGTCCGTTCTCCAGTAGGTCTGCGTCTTTATTCCTATCTTACCCCTAGGTTCTTCATGACATTTTTTTCCCCTTAAATTCCATATATATGTGTTAGCATACGGTATTTGTCTTTTTCTTTCTGACTTACTTCACTCTGTATGACAGACTCTAGGTCTATCCATCTCATTACAAATAGCTCAATTTCATTTCTTTTTAAGGCTGAGTAATATTCCATTGTGTATATGTGCCACATCTTCTTTATCCATTCATCCGATGATGGGCGCTTAGGTTGTTTCCATGTCCTGGCTATTGTAAATAGAGCTGCAATGAACATTTTGGTACATGACTCTCTTTGAATTTTGGTTTTCTCAGGGTATATGCCAAGTAGTGGGATTGCTGGGTCATATGGTAATTCTATTTGTAGTTTTTTAAGGAACCTCCATACTGTTCTCCACAGTGGCTGAACCAATTCACATTCCCACCAGCAGTGCAAGAGTGTCCCCTTTTCTCCACACCCTCTCCAGCATTTATTGTTTCTAGATTTTTTGATGATGGCCATTCTGACTGGTGTGAGATGATATCTCATTGTAGTTTTGATTTGCATTTCTCTAATGATTAATGATGTTGAGCATTCTTTCATGTGTTTGTTGGCATTCTGTATATCTTCTTTGGAGAAATGTCTATTTAGGTCTTCTGCCCATTTTTGGATGGGGTTGTTTGTTTTTTTGTTATTGAGCTGCATGAGCTGCTTGTAAATTTTGGAGATTAATCCTTTGTCAGTTGCTTCATTTGCAAATGTTTTCTCCCATTCTGAGGGTTGTCTTTTGGTCTTGGTTATGGTTTCCTTTGCTGTGCAAAAGCTTTGAAGTTTCATTAGGTCCCATTTGTTTATTTTTGTTTTTATTTCCATTACTCTAGGAGGTGGGTCAGAAAGGATCTTGCTGTGATTTATGTCATAGAGTGTTCTTCCTATGTTTTCTTCTAAGAGTTTGATAGTTTCTGGCCTTACATTTAGGTCTTTAATCCATTTTGAGCTTATTTTTGTGTATGGTGTTAGGGAGTGATCTAATCTCATACTTTTACATGTACCTGTCCAGTTTTCCCAGCACCATTTATTGAAGAGGCTGTCCTTTCTCCACTGTACATTCCTGCCTCCTTTATCAAAGATAAGGTGTCCATATGTGCGTGGGTTTATCTCTGGGCTTTCTATCCTGTTCCACTGATCTATCTTTCTGTTTTTGTGCCAGTACCATACTGTCTTGATTACTGTTGCTTTGTAATATAGTCTGAAGTCAGGGAGCCTTATTCCTCCAGCTCCTTTTTTCGTTCTCAAGATTGCTTTGGCTATTCGGGGTCTTTTGTGTTTCCATACAAATTGCGAAATTTTTTGTTCTACTTCTGTGAAAAATGCCAGTGGTAGTTTGATAGGGATTGCATTGAATCTGTAGATTGCTTTGGGTAGTAGAGTCATTTTCACAATGTTGATTCTTCCCATCCAAGAACATGGTATATCTCTCCATCTATTTGTATCATCTTTAATTTCTTTCATCAGTGTCTTATAATTTTCTGCATACAGGTCTTTCGTATCCTTAGGTAGGTTTATTCCTAGATATTTTATTCTTTTTGTTGCAATGGTAAATGGTAGTGTTTTCTTGATTTCACTTTCAGATTTTTCATCATTAGTATATAGGAATGCCAGAGATTTCTGTGCATTAATTTTGTATCCTGCTACTTTACCAAATTCATTGATTAGCTCTAGTAGTTTTCTGGTAGCATCTTTAGGATTCTCTATGTATAGTATCATGTCATCTGCAAACAGTGACAGCTTTACTTCTTCTTTTCCGATTTGGATTCCTTTTATGTCCTTTTCTTCTCTGATTGCTGTGGCTAAAACTTCCAAAACTATGTTGAATAAGAGTGGTGAGAGTGGGCAACCTTGTCTTGTTCCTGATCTTAGTGGAAATGCTTTCAGTTTTTCACCATTGAGGATGATGTTTGCTGTGGGCTTGTCATATATGGCCTTTATTATGTTGAGGAAAGTTCCCTCTATGCCTACTTTCTGCAGGGTTCTTATCATAAATGGGTGTTGAATTTTGTCAAAAGCTTTCTCTGCATCTATTGAGATGATCATATGGTTTTTCTCCTTCAATTTGTTAATATGGTTTATTACATTGATAGATTTGCGTATATTGAAGAATCCTTGCATTCCTGGAATAAACCCCACTTGATCATGGTGTATGATCCTTTTAATGTGCTGTTGGATTCTGTTTGCTAGTATTTTGTTGAGGATTTTTGCATCTATGTTCATCAGTGATATTGGCCTGTAGTTTTCTTTCTTTGTGACATCCTTGTCTGGTTTTGGTATCAAGGTGATGGTGGCCTCGTAGAAGGAATTTGGGAGTGTTCCTCCCTCTGCTATATTTTGGAAGAGTTTGAGAAGGATAGGTGTTAGCTCTTCTCTAAACGTTTGATAGAATTCACCTGTGAAGCCATCTAGTCCTGGGCTTTTGTTTGTTGGAAGGTTTTTAATCACAGTTTCAATTTCAGTGCTTGTGATTGTTCTGTTCATATTTCCTATTGCTTCCTGATTCAGTCTTGGCAGTTTGGGCATTGCTAAGAATTTGTCCATTTCTTCCAGGATGTCCATTTTATTGGCATAGAGTTGCTTGTAGTAATCTCTCATGATTTTTTTTATTTCTGCAGTGTCAGTTGTTACTTCTCCTTTTTCATTTCTAATTCTATTGATTTGAGTCTTCTCCCTTTTTTTCTTGATGAGTCTGGCTAGTGGTTTATCTATTTTGTTTATCTTCTCAAAGAACCAGCTTTTAGTTTTATTGATCTTTGCTATTGTTTCCTTCATTTCTTTTTCATTTATTTCTGATCTGATTTTTATGATTTCTTTCCTTCTGCTAGCTTTGGGGTTTTTCTGTTCTTCTTTCTCTAATTGCTTGAGGTGCAAGGTTAGGTTGTTTATTCGAGATGTTTCCTGCTTCTTAAGGTGGGCTTGTATTGCTATAAACTTCCCCCTTAGAACTGCTTTTGCTGCATCCCATAGGTTTTGGGTCGTTGTGTCTCCATTGTCATTTGTTTCTAGGTATTTTTTTATTTCCTCTTTGATTTCTTCAGTGATCACTTCATTATTAAGTAGTGTATTGTTTAGCCTCCATGTGTTTGTATTTTTTACAGATCTTTTCCTGTAATTGATATCTAGTCTCATGGCGTTGTGGTCGGAAAAGATACTTGATACAATTTCAGTTTTCTTAAATTTACCAAGGCTTGATTTGTGACCCAAGATATGATCTATCCTGGAGAATGTTCCATGAGCACTTGAGAAAAATGTGTATTCTGTTGTTTTTGGATGGAATGTCCTATAAATATCAATTAAGTCCATCTTGTTTAATGTATCATTTAAAGCTTGTGTTTCCTTATTTATTTTCATTTTGGATGATCTGTCCATGGGTGAAAGTGGGGTGTTAAAGTCCCCTACTATGAATGTGTTACTGTTGATCTCCCCTTTTATGGTTGTTAGTATTTGCCTTATGTATTGAGGTGCTCCTATGTTGGGTGCATAAATATTTACAATTATTATATCTTCTTCTTGGATCGATCCCTTGATCATTATGTAGTGTCCTTCTTTGTCCCTTTTAATAGTCCTTATTTTAAAGTCTATTTTGTCTGATATGAGAATTGCTACTCCAGCTTTCTTTTGGTTTCCATTTGCATGGAATATCTTTTTCCATCCCCTTACTTTCAGTCTGTATGTGTCTCTAGTTCTGAAGTGGGTCTCTTGTAGACAGCATATATAAGGGTCTTGTTTTTGTATCCATTCAGCCAATCTGTGTCTTTTGGTGGGAGCATTTAGTCCATTTACATTTAAGGTAATTATCGATATGTATGTTCCTATTTCCATTTTATATATTGTTTTGGGTTCGCTACTATAGGTCATTTCCTTCTCTTGTGTTTCGTGTCTAGAGAAGTTCCTTTAGCATTTGTTGTAAAGCTGGTTTGGTGGTGCTGAACTCTCTCAGCTTTTGCTTGTCTGTAAAGGTTTTAATTTCTCCATCAAATGTGAATGAGATCCTTGCTGGGTAGAGTAGTCTTGGTTTCAGGCTATTCTCCTTCATCACTTTCAGTACGTCCTGCCACTCCCTTCTGGCTTGTAGGGTTTCTGCTGAGAGATCAGCTGTTAACCTTATGGGGATTCCCTTGTGTGTTATTTGTTGTTTTTCCCTTGCTGCTTTTAATATGCTTTCTTTGTATTTAATTTTTGACAGTTTGATTAATATGTGTCTTGGCGTGTTTCTCCTTGTATTTATCCTGTATGGGACCCTCTGTGCTTCCTGGACTTGATTAACTATTTCCTTTCCCATATTAGGGAAGTTTTCAACTATAATCTCTTCAAATATTTTCTCAGTCCCTTTCTTTCTTTCTTCTTCTTCTGGAACCCCTATAATTCGAATGTTGGTGTGTTTCATGTTGTCCCAGAGGTCTCTGAGACTGTCCTCAGTTCTTTTCATTCTTTTTTCTTTATTCTGCTCTGCAGTAGTTATTTCCACTACTTTATCTTCCAGGTCACTTATCCGTTCTTCTGCCTCAGTTATTCTGCTATTGATCCTATCTAGAGTGATTTTGATTTCATTTATTGCATTGTTCATCGTTGCTTGTTTCATCTTTAGTTCTTGTAGGTCCTTGTTAACTGTTTCTTGCATTTTGTCCATTCTACTTCCAAGATTTCGGATCATCCTTACTATCATTATTCTGAATTCTTTTTCAGGTAGATTGCCTATTTCCTCTTCATTTGTTAGGTCTGGTGGGTTTTTATCTTGCCCCTTCATCTGCTGTGTGTTTTTCTGTCTTCTCATTTTGTTTATCTTACTGTGTTTGGGGTCTCCTTTTTGCAGGCTGCAGGTTCGTAGTTCCCGTTGTTTTTGATGTCTGTCTCCAGTGGCTAAGGTTGTTTCAGTGGGTTGTGTAGGCTTCCTGGTGGAGGGGACTAGTGCCTGTGTTGTGCTGGATGAGGCTGGATCTTGTCTCTATAGTGGGCAGGTTCACGTCTGGTGGTGTGTTTTGGGGTGTCTGTGGCCTTATTATGATTTTAGGCAGCCTCTCTGCTAATGGGTGGGGCTGTGTTCCTGTTTTGCTAGTTGTTTGGCATAGGTTGTCCAGCACTGTGGCTTGCTGGTCGTTGAGTGAAGCTGGGTGCTGGTGTTAAGATGGAGGTCTCTGGGATATTTCCACCGTTTAATATTATGTGGAGCTGGGAGGTCTCTTGTTGACCAGTGTCCTGAAGTTGGCTCTCCTACCTCAGAGGCAGAGCCCTGACTCCTGGCTGGAGCACCAAGAGCCTTTCATCCACACAGCTCAGAATAAAAGGGAGAAAAAGTAGGGAGAATTAGTAGAAGTATGAGTAAAGAAAGAGGGAAAGGAGGAAAGGAAGGAAGGAAGAAAGAAGCAAAGAAGGAAAGAAAGGAGGGAGGGAGGGAGGGAGGGAGGAAGGAAGGAAGGAGGGAAAGAAGGAAAAAAGACAGAAAGAAAGATGATACAGTAAAAATAAAATAAAGTATAATATAGTTATTGAATTAAAAAATATTTAGAAAAAAAAAAAAAGGGACGGATAGAACCTTAGGACAAATGTTGGAAGCAAAGCTATACAGAGAAAATCTTACACAGAAGCATACACATACACCTTCACAAAAAGAGGTAAAGGGGGAAAAATCATAAATCCTGCTCCCTGAGACCACCTCCTCAATTTGGGGTGATTCGTTGTCTAAAGGAGGGAGGGAAGGAAGGAAAGAAAGAAAAAACGAAGGTAAAGTATAATAAAGTTATTACAATTAAACTTAATTATTAAGAAAAAGAATTTTTAAAAAAAAGTCATGGACGGATAGAGCCCTAGGACAAATGGTGGAAGCTAGAGTATACAGACTAGATGTCACACAGAAGCATACACGTACACATTCACAAAAAGAGGAAAAGGGAAAAAAATCATAGATCTCGCTCCTAAATTCCACCTCTTCAATTTGGGATCATTCCTTGTCTATTCAGGTATTCCATAGATGCAGGGTATATCAAGTTGATTGTGGAGCTTTAATCCGCTGCTTCTGTGGCTGCTGGGAGAGATTTCCCTTTCTCTTCTTTGTTCTCACAGCTCACAGGAGCTCAGCTTTGGATTTGGCCCTGCCTCTGCGTGTAGGTCGCTGGAGGGCGTCTGTTTTTTCGCTCAGACAGGACGGGGTTAAAGGAGCTGCTGATTCGGGGCCTCCGGCTCACTCAGGCCGGGGGTTGGGGGATGGGGGAAGGAGGGGCACTGCGTGCGGGGCGGGCCTGCGGCGGCCGAGGCAGCGTGACGTTGCGGCAGAGGCCAGCGTGACGTTGCACCAGCCTGAGGCCCGCCGTGCGCTGTCCCGTGGAAGTTGTCCCTGGATCCCGGGAACCTGGCAGTGGTGGGCTGCACAGGCTCCGCGGAAGAGGGGTGTGGAGAGTGACCTGTGCTCGCACACAGGCCCCTTGGTGGCGGCAGCAGCAGCCTTAGCGTCTCCCGCCCGTCTCTGGGGTCCGCGGTTTTAGCCGCGGCTCGCGCCCGTCTCTGGGGTTTGCGCTTTCAGCCGCGGCTCACGCCCGTCTCGGGGGCTCGCGCCCTCAGCCGCGGCTCGCGCCCGTCTCTGGGGTTCGCGCTTTTAGCCGCGGCTCGCGCCCGTCTCTGGAGTTCCTTTAAGCAGCGCTCTTAAACCCCTCTCCTCGCGCACCAGGAAACAAAGAGGGAAGAAAAAGTCTCTTGCCTCTTCGGCCGGTGCAGGCTTTTCCCCGAACTCCCTCCCGGCTAGTCGTGGTGCACTAACCCCTTCAGGCTATGTTCAAGCCGCCAACCCCAGTCCTCTCCCTGAGCTCCGTCCAAAACCAAAACCCGAGCCTCAGCTCGCAGCCCCGCCCGCCCCGATGCGTGAGCAGACAAGCCTCTCGGTTTGGTGAGTGCTGGTCGGCACCGATCGTCTGTGCAGGAATCTCCCCGCTTTGCCCTCCGCACCCGTCGCTGTGCACTACTCCGCGGTCCCGAAACTCCCCCCTCTGCCTCCCGCAGTCTCCGCCCGCGGAGGGGCTTCCTAGTGTGTGGAAACTTTTCCTCCTTCACAGCTCCCTCCCACTGGTGCAGGTGCCGTCCTTATTCTTTTGTCTCTGTTTTTTCTTTTGCCCTACCCAGTTACGTGGGGAGTTTCTTGCCTTTTGGGAGGTCTGAGGTCTTCTGCCAGCCTTCAGTAGGAGTTCTGTAGGAGTTGTTCCACGTGTGGCTGTATTTCTGGTGTATCCGTGGGGAGGAAGGCGATCTCCGCGTCTTACTCTTCCGCCATCTTCAAGGTCCCCCTCTCATTTTCTTATCCAGCTCCTTCCCCTTGACCCTTCAAAGCATTTCCTCCAATAAAACTAGTGTACATCTAATCTCATCTTAGTGTCTTCTCAGAGGACCCTAACACAAATGGATCCAGGAGAGTTCCAATAAAATAGGCAGTAATATGGTGTTTAGAGACTGGCTCACTCACCACCCAGTGGGAAAAGAGAATGCTAACGAGTGTTATGTAGGGTGAAAATATCCCCTGGCACAAGCTTAATTGATAAATTTCACTGGTAATGACATGGGGAAATGTTCCAGTGGAGGAGAATGTTTCTGCAGGAACAATGATTCAGGTATTTTAAAGACATGCAAAGAATATGTCTATAAGAGCAAGGTAGTGGACTTTTTATTTGGTAAGTTGTATGAATGACCTGAAGAGGGTTAATGAGAAACTGAAAGCTGTTGACAAAGAGTTAAAGCTTAAGTGTTAAAACTACAGACCCTCTTTGGTAGATTAATAGAGGTGTTTATCTCCTGCAGTGGAAGAGCAAACACTGCTGACAAGCAGACACAGGATGTTATAGTCAGAGTCACAGAGCTCCAGAGACATTTAAAAGCTCAGCAAAGGCAGGTCTTTTATGTTTAGGTTAGGACCCTGGGTAGAAAAACCTGGGACCTTAAAATGCAGGGGGATATCTGTATTAGTTCCTTTGAAAATGTTTACTCTCCAGACTCCCAAATCCCCAGAACTTGCACTGTTTTCTATATATCCCACTCTTTTCTATAAGGGCTAGCACTTATGCTGCGCTAGAAAATGCTGTAGAGGACTCTCTCCTGTAAGATTACAGCATCTATCCTCCCCCTCTCCCATCCCTCAGACGTTGTTCTCACCTCCTATTCTGGCTGTGAGGTATATACCTAGTGTTAAATTCCAGGATCAGCTGTCTGGGGACATGCTGGGACTGTTAAGGGAGAAGAAAAAATAAAAGATTATACTCTAAAGGAGCTTTAAGAATTAGCTAGCTTATACCATCAGGAGTCAGGGAAGTACTCCTGGGATTGGATTTTGAAGGTGCCTAATCGACCAGAATATAAAACTAGATAAGCAGGAATTCATTGACTTAGTGGTATTTTCTGGGGACATGGGATTTAATACTGTCGCAAGAACCCCAAAGGATGTGGCAAACTCATTGCTAATGTGGTTCTTAGAAGCATGGAGAAAGCAAAGGCCTATGCTGAATGATGTGGAAATGCCTGTGGTACCGTAGCCTATAATAGAGAAAAAAATACAAAGTCTCAGAGATGTGGGCAGGCTGGAATTACTATATTATGAGTGGCCAGAATACTCAGTCAAAGATAGTGTTCTATAGGAGGGTCCAGCCATTCCTACACCATTCACTGAGGTCATCAAGAATGCACTGGTAAAAAAGACACTAGCATCACTAATACTTTCAGTGTTGGCTGTCCTCTGAAGACCAGAGATGATGGTAGGAGAGATAGTCACAGAGTTGTTTTCATCAATATACATGGGGATAAAAGGGTCCTGAAATAACATAGGACAAGGGACAAGACTTAACTGCCAGAAGCCAGGAGGCCACAGTTAAAATAACTACCACTGGGCTTCCCTGGTGGCGCAGTGGTTGAGAGTCTGCCTGCCAATGTAGGGGACACGGGTTCGAGCCCTGGTCTGGGAGGATCCCACATGCTGCGGAGCAACTGGGCCCATGAGCCACAACTACTGAGCCTGCGAGTCTGGAGCCTGTGCTCTGCAACAAGAGAGGCCATGATAGTGAGAGGCCCGCACACCGCGATGAAGAGTGGCCCCCGCTTGCCACAACTGGAGAAGTCCCTCACGCAGAAACGAAGACCCAACACAGCCATAAATAAATAATTAATTAAAAAAAATAACTACCACTAACATAGAGGGGAAGCCAACAGGGCTTTACCCATAGGAGTTGTGGAGATAGTTGATGGAACATAGCACCCCTAGCAGCAATATAGATGAACAGCCAACAAGGGTGTTGATCAACATCTATAAGCTGAAAAGACAAAAGTAGATGAACAGGAGGCCAAGGGAGGTTGTCCCAGTAAAAGTCATGATATTTTGCTCAATCTCCAGACATATTTTTGGAACTTTGCTGCAGTGTAAGTCTATTCCTATTTAATTTTCCTTTCTTTCTCCTCTCCTTCATAGGATGTCACGTGTGCAATGTGGTCTAAAAGTTCACCATGCCATCTCTGGCTCCCTCTCCTTTATCCTCAGGTATTTCCCCCAATAAATCTTTTCATATCTTATCCTGTTTTTGTATCTGTTTCTGAAGGACCTGAACTAACTTACTTCTCAAGCACTGACTACAACTGGCTTGTGGCTAAACTGTTGCCACAAAATAACAAAAATGCCATAGTTCTTTGCAGCTCCTCCCATCAACAGACAGAGTCTACTTCCTTACCACTTGAGTCTGAGCTAGTCTTGTGACTTTCTCTGGCCAAATGAGTGTAGCAGAAATAATGTTTTGAGAACTATGAGCCTGAGCTTCAATAAACTTTGCAAGTTTCTTCTTCCATTCTGTTTACCCAACCACTGCCATCACATGAACAAGCCTGAGACCACAGATATCCTTCCTTGTGGAACCACTTTAGGGAGAATGGTCTAAGGAAAAACACTGTGGAAAACGTAAAACTCAGTCAGATTGCATCACTAGAAACTGGAGGTATAATGCCTTAACCTAATTGAATGTCTCCAACAGGAGAGATTTCAGGCATCATAGCAATATTATGACACTTCTGTCACAGAGAAAATACATTAAGGCAGTAAAACTTTGGGAATCCTTCAGCTTGTGGCATAAAGGTGGCAACCTGCCCAAAATGCAAACAGAATCATCTATTATGCCAGCGAAAATTAAATTTAAACTAATAATAGTAACAATAATTAAAATATGATTCTATTTCCAGCTATGAATTTCAAGAGAAACATTTTGCCAAACAACACATCTAACAAGAAGAACTACAACTATTAAAAGGAGAAAGTACCAAATCAAAAATTCTTTTATGGCATATAGGTTGCTGCTAGTCAACCAGGAAATAAAGGCTTAAAATCCCAGAGAGAAAACTCATCAAGATAAGACCAGTTCTCTGTACACTGCTTTCCTCATAAAGGCATTTGCCACTTTTTCATAAACTAAGAGAGAGTAAGAAGCTGAGCAAGTGACAATGGCTAAGAGTCAAAAATGGCAACAGAGACTTTTCATGATCTCATGGGCTGGGGAGAAAAAAATTGGAATCTGGATTTTCCAGAGCAAATTCTATACCGTGTTACTGGAGGCTCTGAAGGGAATGAAAGGAAGAATCAGACAGAAGCTATATACGGATGAAATTTTCTAAAGCTTATAAATAACCCACAGATTCAAGAAGCTCATTGAATCCCAAGTAGTAGAAATACAAAGAAAACCACACCTAGTTATATCATAATAAAACTGCTAAGAAGCAATGACAGATTAAAAGGGTAAAAGCAGCCAGAGGTTAGGAGAGGAAGGAAAAACATATTCACAAGAACAAATATTGCTCCTGACAGCTGACTTCTCAACAAACACACTAAATACCTGAATACAAAGCTTGTTCCTAGGACACGAAAAGGCTTGATACATACCAAGTACTGAAATAGGGCTAGTGTCACTGTGATCTAAGAGAGAGTAACTGAAAAGAGAGAAGCAATATGTCTGGAAAAGTAGGCAGGAACTAGATAATGCAAAGGTAAGTCTATAATGTATTGTATTGTATCCTTTGGTATTGTATTCTAAGTGAGCTGTGCAGATATTGGATGGAGGGTGTGGCAGGCTGTGGGGAATGTGAAAAGTAAAAGTAGGTAGGAGAGCAGGGCAAAATGCCTTGCTAAAAATAAAACTGGTTTTCCTGTTCTCTGTCTTCTTTACCTTTAAGGCCACTTAGGCTATAGTGAGATTTTAATCTTGATTTTGATCTTGATCTTGATCTAAATGCATTAAGAAGTTTTAGCCAAAGCAATTAGAGAAGAAAAAGAAATAAAAAGAATCCAAATCAGAGAAGAACAAGTAAAGCTGCCACCATTTACAGATGACAAGATACTGTACATAGAGAATCCTAAAGATGCTACCAGAAAGCTACTACAGCTAATCAATGAATTTGGTAAAGTAGCGTGATACAAAATTAATGTACAGAAATCTCTTGCATTCCTATACACTAATGATGAAAAATCTGAAAGTGAAATTGAGAAAACACTCCCATTTACCATTGCAACAAAAAGAATAAAAATATCTAGGAATAAACCTACCTAAAGAGACAAAAGACATATATGCAGAAAATTATAAGACACTGCTGAAAAAAATTAAAGATGATACAAATAGATGGAGAGATATACCAAGTTCTTGGATTGCAAGAATCAACATAGTGAAAATGGCTTTACTACCCAAAGCAATCTACAAATTCAATGCAACCCCTATCAAACTACCACCGGCATTTTTCACAGAACTAGAACAAAAAAATTCGTAATTTGTATGGAAACACAAAAGACCCCAAATAGCCAAAAGCAATCCTGAGAAAGAAAAATGGAGCTGGAGGAATCAGGCTCCCTGACTTCAGACTATACTGCAAAGCTACAGTAATCAAGACAGTATGGTACTGGCACAAAAACAGAAATATAGATCAATGGAACAGGATAGAAAGCCCAGAGATAAACCCATGCACATATGGTCACCTTATCTTTGATAAAGGAGGCAAAAATATACAGTGGAGAAAAGACAGCCTCTTTGATAAGTGCTGCTGTGAAAACTGGACAGCTATATGAAAAAGAAAGAAATTAGAACACTCCCTAACACCATACACAAAAATAAACTCAAAATACATTAAAGACCGAACTGGAAGGCCAGACATTCTCAAACTCTTAGAGGAAAACATAGGCAGAACACTCTAGGACATAAATCACAGCCAGATCCTGTTTGACCTACCTCCTAGAGAAATGGAAATAAAAAGAAAAATAAACAAATGGGACCTAATGAAACTTAAAAGCTTTTTCACAACAAAGGAAACCATAAACAAGAGGAAAAGACAACCCTCAGAATGGGAGAAAATATTTGCAAATGATGAAACTGACAAAGGATTAATCTCTAAAATTTACAATCAGGTCATGTAGCTCAATACCATAAAAACAAACACCCCAATCCAGAAATGGGCAGAAAACCTAAATAGACATTTCTCCAAAGAAGATATACAGATTGCCAACAAACACATGAAAGAATGCTCAACATCATTAATGATTAGAGAAATGCAAACCAAAACTACAATGAGATATCATTTCACACTGGTCAGAATGGCCATCATCAAAAAATCTACAAACAATAAATACTGGAGAGGGTGTGGAGAAAAGGGAACCCTCTTGCACTGTTGGTGTGAATGTAAATGATACAGCCACTATGGAGAACAGTATGGAGGTTCCTTAAAAAACTAAAAATAGAACTACCATATGACCCAGCAATCCCACTACTGGGCATATATCTTGAGAAAACCATAATTCAAAAAGAGTCATGTACCAAAATGTTTATTGAAGTTCTATTTACAATAGCCAGGACATGGAAACAACCTAAGTGTCCATCAAAAGATGAGTGGATAAAGAAGATTTGGCACATATATGCAATGGAATATTACTCAGCCATAAAAATAAACGAAATTGTGTTATTTGTATAGAGGTCAATGGACCTAGAGTCTGTTATACAGTGTGAAGTAAGTCAGAAAGAGATAAACAAATACCGTATGCTAATATACGTATATGGAATTTTTAAAAAAGGTTCTGAAGAACCTAGGGGCAAGACGGGAATAAAGACACAGACCTACTAGACAATGGACTTGAGGATATGGGGAGGGGGAAGGGTAAGCTCGGGCAAAGTGAGAGAGTGGCACGGGCATATATACACTATCAAACCTAAAATAGATAGCTAGTGGGAAGCAGCCTCATAGCACAGGGAGATCAGCTTGGTGCTTTGTGACCACCTAGAGGTGTGGAATAAGGAGGATGGGAGGGAATGAGATGCAAGAGGGAAGAGATATGGGGACATATGTATATGCATAACTGATTCACTCTGTTATAAAGCAGAAACTAACACACCATTGTAAAACAATTAAACTCCAATAAAGATGTTTAAAAAAAGGAAAAGAAGCTTGCCTTCTAGAGGCAAAGAAAAAGAAACACAGTGAAAAAAGTAAATAAATAAAAGCAATTTGAAATCAAAAAATAAGTAAATAAATGCAATATGAAGGCTTTTCAGAGTTTTAACCGGGTGAATGCTTCTTGTTATGCCCAACAGTTCTTCTCAGGTGTGGTTTCCAAACCCATCCTCATGCTGGTCCCCTTTGTCTGAATACATCTTTATTGATCAATATTCCACATAAAATGTGATACCCAGGGGGGATGGGGGGGAGGGATAAACTGGGAGATTGGAATTGAGATATACACACTACTATATGTAAAATAGATAACTAATAATGACCTAGTGTATAGCACAGGGAACTCTACTCAATACTCTGTAGTGACCTATATTGGAGAAGAATTTTTAAAAGTGTGGATATATGTATATGTATAACTGAATCACTTTGCTGTACAGCAGAAACTAACACAACATTGTAAATCAACTATAATCCAATAAAATTATTTCAAAAATGTGATACCCAAAACAGAATACTATGCTAAAACTGTAAGCTGACCAACTACAGAGTAGAGTAAGACAATAGATTTCCTTAAAATAGGCATATTATGTCTATCAACACAGGCTGTTGTTATTTGCTTTATTCAGCGTCCCCTCAAAATATTTTTCTTTAATTTCTAATGGCTTGATCTGAATTTTTAGAAAGTACCAAGCAAGATAGAAGAAGCAATAATTTATCAACCCCACATATCATATTTTCCACTAGTCCTCTAAATGTTATCCCTCTGGTGTTCTCTACTCCCACCCTCTACCCAAGCCCCTGCTGTTTCCCTTAGGTTGAGATTTTGAATTTAGACTTTGGTTAGAGAAACTGCAACAGGCTGACCTTGATTCATATGCAGATTCTGTTCCAAGGTTAGAGCTCTGTAAGCAGGATCGTTGCAAAAGCCTCTCTGGAATAAGATTTTTAGGCATGTTTAATTTAAAACACTAAATATTTCATCTATAAAATGTGGATGGAAGAGCTTATGTCTGAGCTTTTAGCTTCATTTTCTTTTCCTGATATTTAAGAGTTGTGAATTTTAAGACCTCCAAGAAGCTGACAGAGGACATGCATGTCATGGGAAACTGCAGTGTTGATCTCTCCCTTGAGACTGAAGACTAGTAAGGAAATGCTTATTCCAAAGATGCCAGTAAGAAGAGCTCTATTGTCCATCCCTTTGCCTAAGAGCCTAGACAAATGTTTGAAATACTGAGTGTATCAAACTTTTTATAAAATTCAGCTTGATGCATAATAGCTGACTATGTAGTATAGGCTAAGCACTGTGCTTGGTTCTAGAAAAACAATGAAAAATAATAAATAAGACACTGTCCTATCCCTTGGAGGTCTCTTAGATGATCAATTCTCATTTTTTGATATTTTTTCATTGAAAATCTCTCTGTCTCTCTCTCACACACACACAGGTTTGTTTTGTTTTTCTCAACAGCTGTAGCCTCACTCAAAACCTTGCCAAAAATGCTTTATCACCTTGGTTTGAACAGGAATTTCCATTTGTGTGTGCTCCCCAAATACTTCAGTCCCAACAGCACCTTAACACACTGGTGTGAACAATCAACCACATTTCTGCTCTAATAATAACCTTTTAGGAGTGACAGTTTTAGGGCTGATATGTAGGGTACCATGATGGGTTATAAGAAACTGCTAGACATCACCACTGCTTGCAGTGTTTTAATGGATTGGTAGAGCCTTTGCTTTCATTTTTCTTTTCTATATTTTTTTTCTTTCTGAGCCATGACTTTGAAACCGATAAAACAAAATGCTTCAAGCATTTGAAATTAACAGTGAGTGAAAAACATTATTGAGTTGATGTGCTCAACCTATATAGTCATGCAGTCCTATAAAACTCATTTATTTTACACTACACTGCTTCTGGAATTTTTAACTCTGCTTATCACAGAACAGCTGAATTTATGGTAGCCAGCTGTTTACTCTAAATTTTAACCAGGTAACTGAGCTCCTCAAAGTGTTTCTGGAGACTGATGTCTTTCAAAGTATCTGAAGTTGGTCTCTGGATTTCTGTGCTTCATTGCTTTGTGTTGGTAAGCCCAGGAGGTGGGTGTCTGTCTTACTAAGAAACGATTGTACTCCTTCCATGATATGCACATCGGTGCAGATTTTTATCACTCTGCATGCTGAACATCTTAGACTTTTCCAGTTCTCCAGGAAGAAAAATTGCCTGATTTCATCTTTCATGTGATAGAATTAATACTAAATATTTTGTCTGAGGCCAGGTTGAAGACATAATAATAATAATGCACACTAATTAATTAGTACCTATTATTTGCCAGACACCATTCTAGGTGCTTTATGTGGAAATTCCCATGTTAATCACCAAAAGAACTCTATGAGGTAGGTAGGCTCAAGTAGATTATATTTCTTTTCCAAGATATTGGTTGCCAGGGTATGAGGGGTAGGGGAAATAGGGAGAGTTTGATAAAAACTGTACAAACTTTCAGCTATAAGATGAATAAGTTCTGAGGATCTAATGTAAAACATGGTGACTATAGTTGATAACACTCTATTATACAGTTGAAATTTGCTAATAGAGTAGAACTTTAATGTTCTCAGACACACACACAAAAGATAAGTATGTAAGGAGCAGGAAAAAATATTAAAGCCATCAATTGCAAAGGTGACATTCATATCTGCAGTCACTACCCACAGCCCCTATGTGGAAACTAACC
This sequence comes from Phocoena sinus, assembly GCF_008692025.1. NCBI lineage: Eukaryota > Metazoa > Chordata > Mammalia > Artiodactyla > Phocoenidae > Phocoena > Phocoena sinus. The sequence continues at coordinate 84,920,895 of NC_045784.1, forward strand.
TCTTTTCATAGAGTCCTGCTGAAATATAGAAAATTATTAACCCAATAACAACTTGAATGTCAACATTTGTTAAAGTGACCTCCTAATGATGCAAAGTTGAGGTTATCAGGAATGGTGAACTAAATAATGAAACACATAAAATGGCACCTGAGATAACTAAGATTTGAGAACTTTTCCCAAGTTAATTAGAGAAGCCAAGAACAGCAGATGATTTTCTCTTAAGTAAGGGCTTGTTTGGCCTTCTTATCTGAAGTTAGAACCAACTGTGCTTAAAGCTTTAAATAGTCCTTGATTTTTCATCATATTAGGATAAGGCTCCTGGCTTCATTTGCAGATAAGACATATCTGTCTTCAAGTAGGTCAGTTTCTGAATTTAGACAATAACAGGCTTACATATGTGTTAACTTGTACCTAAAGCCAGCATTACAAGAGTAATTACTTAGACTGAACCAAAGAAATTACACTCAGCTTTGTGCATGAGTGGCTGTTGAATCTTATGATAAAATTTTCAGAAAGAAAAAATCTATAATTTTTGTTACCAATGTTACCTTCAGGGAGCTCATTAATACCTTAAGACATCAAGGTCATATACCAGCTCTGAGGACGTGTTGACTTTTAGGGAAAACAACCTTCTAATTAACATTCATTCACATAAAACCAGCAACTTCATTTGAAACAACTATTATTTTCCAATACTGTTAGCCTTCGGTATCTGTGGATGCAGAATCCGCGGATATGGAGGGCTGACTGCACTTCCCTATTTTATATGAGGGACTTGAACATCCTTGGATTTGGGTATCCACAGGGGCTGGTGTATCCTGGAACCAATCCCACGTGGATACCCCATGGATGACTCCACTTGATTGTGGCTTGTGGGAATACAGGTGATACAGTTTATAAGGAGGGGGAAGATTGCTACCTTGATAATTATGTTGACAACCAAAAGTCATTGCTTCTATATGAAATAACGGTAAATGTCATATCTCCTTTTAAAATGAACTAATGATAGTCTCCTTTTTAATCCCTAGATATCATGTGTCACAAAAGTATCTGGCTAAAGAAAAACCCTTTTGTGAGTAGGAGGGGAAGGAGAAGAACTGTTTTCAAAGTTCTAGCAGCTCCCATCTTAACAGAACATATTATTCATGTACCTCTCAGGGCTTATAGGGTACATGTAAGTTGTGCAGTAATGAAAATTAGGTGAATTGGTCAAGCCACCTGATTTTGAAATAGAAATCATGATGAAATTGTTTCCAATATACCAAGAGTAAAAATATAACAAGTACTGAAAGTCTAATCAAACCTGAGTGGTTCTGTCATTGAGCTGGATGACATAGCCTTATTTCTTTTAAAGTAAACAGAATTTTTTAGTGGTCTCAATGGTCTTGTACATTGCCTGTGACTTTCTTAAAAGTAGAGGAGACAAGAATTCACCATTTTCCAAGTGTGCTCATTTTTTCTTGTCCATATTTCCCTCAGACAATAGAGGAGAAGTAAAAAGATTTTCTTTCAAAGTAAAAGAACTAGTATAATCTAATGTTGATTGAGTTGTAATTGTATGCCAGATTTAAATTTAATCTTCCCAACAACCCCATAAGGCAGATACTATTATTATCCATGTTTTACAGATATGGAAATGTAGATAATGAAAATAAATAAGAAAATAGGTAAGGTTAAGTGATGTACTCAAGATCACACAGATGATAAATATCAGAACTGAATTTAAACTCATGTTTGAACTGAATTCAAACATCTCAAAATAAAGAAAAGAATAAATATGTTTAGAATGCAGAGAGCACCTGAGTTTAGCATTCTTAGGTCAATTTAAAATGGTTAAAAAAAATTAACATTGATTTTTGCATGGAAAGTTAAGTTGCTCAGGGGGCATTTATTAACCTGGACTGTTAAGTCAATTTGTACACCTAGTGTCTATCCCAGTGCTTGGAACAGAACAGGTTCTCAAAAAACATTTGTTAAAGGAATGCCTGATTGCATGAATAAATTAATAAATGTCGCAGTGATTTTTAAAACCTGATATCTGGGCTCTTACAGGGATATACTTCAAACTCTTGTTCACAGGTTTGAGCAGAATAATGGAAATGGAAACACTAGCAAAGATTTAGAGGAGTCTATGGGTAGGCTATGCAAGTTCTGAAGACCCTTAGTCAAGATGTCAAAGATAAATATCAAAAAACAACTATTAAACTCTTGCATGTGAGATGCAGATCTGGAGCTACTAGATGAACCTGCAGCCTTCTTGCCATATTTCATTTCTGTAGTGGACAGCTGATTCCAGCTTTAGTTTAGAGATGATCTGATCTTCCTAACTTAAATTATTGATTAAGATATTAAGGACAAACCCTTATGTTCAGCTGAGGATAGCATCATTATTTCATAAAACTTCTTTTTTTTTCTTTTTGATGCGAGGAAAAAGCAGCATAAGTTGAACATTTGCTGCAGGAAGATTTTTTCCTCATTATTCAAAGGTAAAATGTGACTAGGATGACGGAGTCAGCTATTCTCTTGCAACACAAGGCAATTTCTTTAAGTAGATCAAAATAGGCAGAAGGTATCCTGCAGCCTTTGCTAGGCACGTAGTCACACCCCTGGCTGAAGGCAGAGTATTTATGTGTAGTAATCCTGCAACCCCCATTTCCTTTTGATCAATCCACAGGGGATACAGATAATTCAGCAAGGTAAAATCAGTCTCTTTTCAATCCCATATAATATCGGTCCTAAATTGATTGCCATGGATACAGATCTAGAGGAAAAAATATTTCTTTTCAAACCAATCTGTCTCTGGATGCCTGCTTCCTTTCTGGAAGTACTGAGTGTCCCTATCCTGGAAAATAGCTTACTCTACTGCTGCCCCCAACCAGCTGAAATAAAAAGGAGATAAATTTCCTTGGATGTGAATTGTTGGAAAATAATTATTGGAAAGCCTTTGTGAAATTAACACAAGAGCTACAGATCTGAAGGCCAAAGCCGTTAAACATGCTGAAGGTATAAGAGGCTTTTATTAAACACATTGCCACACACACATACAGGGCCAGTCAAGTCTGACCTCCCTGAGCAAAATCATTTCATGTTCTGCTTGCTTTGTCCAGTTTTGTGGTCTCCTATAAAAGAAAAATCATGCAAATCGAGTTTGATTTGGATATTTGGTTTATTGTTAAAGTCCAAAGTATCACACTAAAGCTGTTATTGTCTACAGAAATTCACAGGGCTCACCTTCTCAACAACTGAACACTTCCTAACACTTAGGAATGGCATCTAGGCTTCTAGATCCTAAGAAAGGCATTGCATTTCCTAAGTGAATCCATGGAAGTACAGGGTTCAAATTCATCTAGCAGCTTACACTGCCATTGTCCAATCAGCACAAATAAAACAACTCTCAAAGATTTGTCCCTTTTCAGTTTAACTATTTTTCTACCTCAGGTGGACACATTGTCACTGCAGCTCCCTCTATCCCAGTCTGCACCTTGAGCTTGTTACTGTTCTAAGTGCCTAAATTCCTCTTCAGACACAGATTTTTCCTAGTGTGGAGAAATAGTCTGATAGAAAAAAATCATTGTTTTCTTCTTGTTAAGGCTGGCCTGTAGATGAATTCCCCAATTATGATTTAGAGTAGAGAGTTTCCATAAAAACTCTGCTGAAGTGAAGTCATAGTGATCCCATGGATCACTAACCAAATACAAATACACACATAAAATATACACATATGAACACAGGTGTGAACACATGCCACAAATCACCATGAAACCTTTGTACATTGAAAGTTCAAACAACCTCTTAGCAGAGCCCAGTCTTCAGATGCACTACAAATATTCTTGCTTCTCCACTTTAATATGACAGCTTTGTTAATATTTATCAAAACAATTTAATTATAATTTTCCCCAAATCATCTTACCTTATCCTTTTATTTGTCCCTTTAACCCAGTCTTGAAATCTCGAAGTCATACTTTATTCCTCCTTTGCTTCCTTCTATAACCATTCTCCAAGTTGCAGAAATTCTTTCCTTGTGATATCTCCCTGCCCATGACTTCCTTTCCAATTCAACCACCTCTCTGGAGGTCTTTTACCTCCTGCCTAAACTACAGTAACAATCATTCTGCTTCCAGTTTATCTCTTCTCCAAACCACATTCTGGATTATTAGGTTAACTGTCCTAAAATTGAACTGTGCAAATGTTATTCCCCTCTTCATAAACTTTCAGTGGCTCCACATGGTCTACAGCATAAAAATCATTAACCTGATTTAGACCCACTGCAACTACCTCTCTCTACTCTCCTACACTTACCTCTACTCCAGCTAAATCAAGTAAGAAAGAAATTGTCATTTAATTAGTGCTTATGAGTACCAGATATTATGTGAGGCACTTTACACATAGTTCATGTAATCCTCACGCCAACTCTATGAAGTGAAAACTTTTGTCAGTATTTTGATGAAGAAGACATTGAGACTTAAATAGGTGAAAGTCACAGTATCTACATGGTTAATCTAGGATTTTAACCAGTATCTATCTGCTTGATTCTAATTATCAGTTCTCTTTTCACAGTACCTGCCATCTAATCCTTTCACTTTTTTTTTTTCAAAATAGGCCATGAACATTTTATCTCTGCCCTTTTATCCATACTGATTTCCCTGCCAGGAATGCCCTCTTTACCTCCTCCCAACTCTCACTCCAAACACACACTCATCCCATGTGTATTTGATCATTACTTTGAAGTCCAACATATATGAGGTCACACTTGTTCAACTCATGTAGTTTCTAGTATATGCCACTTGGTATTATTATTTATTTTATCATAAATATGTTAGTCTTCTAAATGGATTATACTTTCCTTATGGTCACAATTTTCCCACTTATTTATGCCCTTGATACATATTAAACACTTAATAAATGTTTGTAGTTGCTGGTGACGATGATGGTAATTATTATGCCTAATCTTAAAAGCTCTTTCATCCAGTTTTTCTCATGTGATCTTAAATTGATTCTTGGTGACATTACCCATACATAGCATCAAAATCAAAAGCCAGGGTCTTCCCTCGTGGCACAGTGGTTGAGAGTCCACCTGCCGATGCAGGGGACATGGGTTTGTGCCCCAGTCCGGGAAGATCCCACATGCTGCAGAGTGGCTGGGCCTGTGAGCCATGATCACTGAGCCTGCACATCCGGACCCTGTGCTCCACAACGGGAGAGGCCACAACAGTGAGAGGCCCACGTACTGCAAGAAACAAAAACAAAAAAACAAAACAAAACAAAAAATGCCAACCAGGAAAATACCAGAGCTCAAAATTATGAGGATTTAAATTCTAGAGTGTATCTGAAAGCCAAGGTTTTGTTGTGTCTCTTGGTATAACTGAAACAAATAAAAAATAGATAAAATAATAAAGCTAGTAAGTCACAAAGTTTAAATTGAAATGTGCTCTAACCATATATCACAACCATTATTCCACTTAAAGGAGTAAATTAGAAGTGATGATGAGATTAATTAGAATTTGCCATGATTCTTTAGAGAAGAGAGAAAGCTTACAACATGTTGACATGGCTTCCTTACATAGACAAAGTAAATCTTTCATGTGTACATATTTTATACTTTGTATATTCAATTATAAATACATGTGATAAGATATATAGAAAAAAAGCACTTTCAATTTTTGAACTCAATATGGTCACTTCATCATAAGTATCTACAATCTAGTAAGTGAGACCTTTCAACAATTTTTTTAATGGAAAGAGCACTGAACAAAGAGTCAGAGATTTGGATTCTAGTGCAGACTCAGGCTGTGTGTTTGAGGCAAATCATTTCAACATTCCAGAAACTGTTTTTTATCTGCATAACATAAAATGGTCTCTGAGATCTTTCCCAGCACCTATACTTTAAGATTCTGTTTCTTTGTACCAGGATTCATGGCATTAAGGAAAGAACGAAATAAAAGAACATATGAGACCTCAAATTGTCAAGATCATATATACATACATAATATATATAAAGCAATAACTACAGAGAGATAGATACAGGTTTTTCTAGATATACAAATAGTTACATGCCAAACCTTGTCTCTAGGCATGGAGTATGCTATTTGACTATAGTAGGTCCTTCTCTAAACCAAAACTCTGCTCAAGACTCATTTCCTCTATAACACCAACCCAGACTAGCATCTCTGACAGCACTTTCTCTAATCACTCCAGCAATCTTTCAGCATTTCAGGTAGAAACCTGGTAATATAAAGGTAGTACAATGAATTGCTACATCATTTCCTTCGATGTGCCATGTGCACTATGGATGTGAACAACTGTCTTTTCCTTTCCTTGGGAATGCAACGTAGAATAGCTGAGAGAGCAAAGCATTTCAATAACATTATGGAGTTAAGTGTCAAACAATACATAAAAATGCTAAAATAAAATATAAGGAAACAAGTATCAACCAGAGAATGGGGAAGTACTTTCTATGCATAAAATCAGTTAAAAATAAAAATACAGATGAGATTCTAGAAGGAGGAGAAAAGATGGTCGAGTAGAAGGATGTGATCTTACCCCTTCGTACAGAAACACCAGAATCACAACTAACTGCTAATCAACCACCAACAAAAAGAAATAAAATGCTGTAACCTACAAAAAAAGATACCCTATATCCAAAGAAAAAGAAGAATAACGAGACGGTAAGAGGGGTGAAATCACGGTAAAATCAAACCCATACACTCCAGGTGGGTAACCCAAAAATTGGAAAACAACTATACCACAGAAGATTTCCGACAGGAGTGAGACCTCTGAGCCCCATATCAAGCTCCCCAGCCTGGGGGTCTGGCAATGGGAGGAGGAGCTACCATAGAATCCACTCTTGGAGGGTGCACACAGGGTCTCATGCATACAAGGACCCAGGGAGAAAAGTGGTGACCTCATAAGAGACTGGGCCAGACTTACCTGCTAGTATTAAAGGGTCTCCTGTGGAGGCAGGGGGGTGGCTGTGGCTCACACTAGGGACAAGGACAATGGTGGCCACAGTTCTGGTAAGTACACATTGGTGTAAGCCCTATTGGATGCTGCCATTTTCTCACAAAGACCTGACCCCACCCAATAGCCTGTGGGTTCCAGTGCTGGAATGCCTCAGCATGGGGAACACAGCCCCACCCATCAAGAGACAAGCTACTTAAAGTCTTCTTGAATAAATAGGTGCCTGATAAACACACCCTCTGACACAGCCCTGCCAACCAGAGGCACAAGAACCAGCTCTACACACCAGTGGGCAGGTACTAGTGCCCCACAACAGGAAATCTGAAGGAGGCTCTTAGACTGCCTCACCCACCAGGGGGCAGAAAGCAAAAGCAAGAAGAAGTATAATCCTGCAGCCTGCAAAACGAAAACCAGCATCACAGAAAGTTAGACAAAAAGAGACAGCAAAGGAATATGTCTCAAATGAAGAAAAAAAGATAAAACCCCAGAAAAACGACTAAGTGGAGACAGGCAATCTACCCGAAAAAGTATTCTGAGTAATGATAATAAAGATGTTCCAAGATCTTGGATAAAGAATGGAGGCACAGATCGAGAAGATACAAGAAATGTTTAACAAAGACCTAGAAAAACTAAAGAACAAACAAACAGAGATGAACAATACAATAACTGAAAGGAAAAATACACTGGAAGGAATCAATAGCAAAATAACTGAGGCAGAAAAACGGATAAGTGAACTGGAAGACAGAATGGTGGAAATGACTGTTGCAGAACAGAATAAAGAAAAAGAATGAAAAGAAATGAAGGCAGTCTAAGAGACCTCTGGGACAACATTAAATGTAACATTCATATTATAGGGGTTCCAGAAGGAGAAGGGAGAGAGAGAAATGACCTGAGAAAATATTTTAAGAGATAACAGCTTAAAAGTTCCCTAACATTGGAAAGGAAACAATCACCCAAGTCCAGGAAGTGCAGAGAGTCCAGGCAGGATAAACCCAAGGAGGAACACACCAAGACACATGTTAATCAGACTAACAAAGCATTAAGACAAATAAAAAATATTAAAAACAACAAATAATATACAAGGGAATCCCCATAAGGTTATCAGCTGATTTCTCAGCAGAAACTCCGCAGGCGAGAAGAGAGTGGCACAATATATTTAAAGTGATGATAGGGAAGAAACTACAACGAAGAATACTCTACCCAGCAAGGATCTCATTCAGAGTTGATGGAGAAATCAAAAATTAACAGACAAGGAAAAGTTAAGAGAATTCAGCACCACAAGACCAGCTTTGCAACAAATACTAAAGTAAATTCTCTAAGCAGAAGAGAAAAGACCACAACTAGAAACAATAAAATTATGAATGGAAAACCTCACCAATAAAGACAAACATACAAAAAAGGTAGGAAACCATCTGCACACAAATATATCAAAACAGCAATTGTGAGAACAGAGCACAAATGCAGAATATTAGATATGCATTTGAAATTAAAAGACCAGCAGCTTAAAATAATCTTGTTTATGTATAGACTGCTATAACAAAACTTCATGGTAACAGAAAACAGAAAATCTACAATAGATACACACATAAAAAAGAAAAAGGAATCCAAACTCAACACTAAAGTTAGTCATCAAATCACAAGAGCTGAGAACAAAAGAAGAAGGGAAGAAAAATGACCAGCAAAAATAAATCTGAAACTGGGAGGGGAGTCTGGTGGAGAAGGGATACATGTATAGGTATGACTGAGTCACTTTGCTGTGCACCTGAAACTATCACAACACTATTAATAGGTTATACTCCCATATAAAATAAAAAGTTTAAAAAAAATGCAGAACAATTTTAAAAATAGCAGTAAGAACATACATATCAATAATTACCTTAAACATAAACGGATTAAATGTTCCAACCAAAAAATATAGACTGGCTGAATGGATACAAAAACAAGACCCATATATATACTGTCTATGAGAAACCCATTTCAGATCGAGACATACATACATACTGAAAGTGAGGGGATGGAAAAAGTTATTCTATTCAAAACGAAATCAAAAGAAAACTGGAGTAGAAATACTCATATCAGACAAAATAGACTTTAAAATAAAAACTGTTACAGATACAAAGAAGGACACTACATAATGATCAAGGGATCAATCCAAGAAGAAGATATAACAATTGTAAATATATATGCACCAAACACAGGAGCATCTCAATTTATAAGGCAAATACTAACAGCCATAAAAGGAGAAATTACAGTAACACAATAATAGTGGTGGTCTTTAACACCCCAATTTCATCAATGGAAAGATCATCCAGACATAAAATCAATAAGGAAACACAGGCCTTAAATGACACATTAGATCAGATAGATGGAATTGATATTTATAGAGCATTCCATCCAAAAGCAGAAGAATACACGTTCTTCTCAAGTGCACATGGAACATTCTCCAGGATTGATCACATGTTGGGCCACAAAGCAAGCCTCGGTAAATTTAAGAAAATTGAAATCATATAAGGCATCCTTTCTGACCACAACACTATGAGATTAGAAATCAACTAAAAGGAAAAAAAATGTGAAAAACACAAACACATGGAGACTAAACAATATGCTACTAAGCAAACAATGGATCGCTGAAGAAATCAAAGAGGAAATTAAAAATACATAGAGACAAATGAAAATGAAAGCACAATGATCCAAAAACCTATGGGATGAGGCAAAAGCAGTTCAGAGAGGAAAGTTTATAGCAATATACTCTTGCTTCTGGAAACAGAAAATAAAAATCTCAGATAAACAACCTAACCTTACACCTAAAACAACTAGAGAAAGAAGAAAAAACAAAACCCAAATTTAGTAGATGGAAAGAAATAATATCACAGAAACAATATATGAAATAGAGATGAAGAAAACAATAGAAAAGAGCGATGAAACTAAAAGCTGGTTCTTTCAGAAGATAAACAAAATTGATAAACCTTTAGACAGACTAATCAAGAAAAAGAGGTAGATGGCTCAAATCAATAAAATTAGGGAAAAAATTGAAGTTACAGTGGACACCACAGCAATACAAAGGATCATAAGAAACTGCTACAAGCAATATGCCAATAAAATGTAAAACCTGAAGAAATGGACTAATTCTTAGGAAAGTAAAATCTCCCAAGATTGAAGCAGAAAGAAATAGAAAATGTGAGCAGACCAACCACAAGTACTGAAATTGAAACTGTGATTAAAAATCTCCCAACAGGGCTTCCCTGGTGGTGCAGTGGTTGACAGTCTGCCTGCCGATGCAGGGGACATGGGTTCATGCCCCAGTCCGGGAAGATCCCACATGCCACAGAGCGGCTAAGCCCATGAGCCACAGCCACTGAGCCTGCACGTCTGGAGCCTGTGCTCTGCAACAGGAAAGGCCACAACACTGAGAGGCCCGCATACTGCAAAAAAAAAAAAAAAATCTCCCAACAAACAAAAGTCCAGGATGAGATGGCTTCACGGGCTAATTCTATCAAACAGTTAGAGGAGAGTTAACACCTATATTTATGAAACTAGTCTAAAGATTCTCAGAGGAAGGAACACTCCCAATCACATTCTATGAGACCATCATCACCCAGATACCAAAACCAGAAAAAGATACCACAAATAGAGAAAATTACAAGCCAGTATCACTGATGAACATAGATACAAAAATCCTCAACAAAATACTAGCAAACTGAATCCAACAATACATTAAAATAATCATATACTGTGATCAAGTGGGATTTATCCCATGGATGCAAGAATTTTTCAATATCCACAATTCAATCAGTGTGATACAGCACACCAAAAAGCTGAAGAAAATAAACCACATGATCATCTCAATAGATGCAGAAAACGCCTTAGACAAAATTCAACATCCATTTATGATAAAAACTTTCCAGAAAGTGGAGCATACCTCAACATAATAAAGGCCATATATGACAAATTTACAGTTAACGTCATACTGAATGGTGAAAAGCTGAAAGCATTTCCTCTAAGATCAGGAACAAGACAAGGATGTCCACTCTCACCACTTTTATTCAACATAGTTATGGAAGTCTTAGCCACAGCACTCAGAGAAGAAAAAGAAATAAAGGGAATCCAAATTGGAAAAGAAGAAGTAAAATTGTCACTGTTTGAGGATGACATGACACTGTATGTAAAAGTTCCTAAAGATGCTACCAGAAAACTGCTAGAGCTCATCAATGTATTTGGTAAAATAACAGGATACAAAATTAATACACAGAAGTCTCTTGCATTTCTATACACTAAAAACAAAACATGAGAAAGAGAAATTAAAAAACAATCTCACTTACCATTGCACCAAAAAGTATAAACTACATGGGACTAAACCTCCCTAAGGAGGCAAAAGACCTGTACTCTTAAAAGTGTAAGATGCTGATGAAAGAAATCAAAGATGACACAAACAGATGGAAAGATATACCATGTTCTTGGATTGGAAGGATCAGTATTGTGGAAATGACTATACTACCCAAGGCAATCTACAGATTCAAGGCAATACCTATCAAATTACCAATGACATTCTTCATAGAACTACAACAAAAAAAATCTTAAAATTTGTATGGAGAAACAAAAGAACCAGAAAGTGAAAGCAATCTTGAGAAAGAAAACTGAAGTTGGAGCAATCAGGCTCCCTGACTTCAGACTATACTACAAAGCTACAGTCATGAAAATAGTAAGATATTGGCACTAACAAAAATATAGATCAAAGGAACAAGATACAAACCCAGAAATAAGCCCATGCACCTATGGTCAGTTAATCTACAACAAATAAGACAAGACTATACAATGGAGGATAGACAGTCTCTTCAATAAATGGTGCAGGGAAAACTGGACAGATAACTGTAAAATAAGGAAATTAGAGCGTTCTCTAACACCATATACCAAAATTAAATCAAAATGGAGTGAAAACCTAAATGCAAGACCAGATAATATGAAACTCTTAGAGAAAAATGTAGGCAGAAAAAATTGCCCAAGTCATAAACCAGTCCCAGATGTAAAACTGGGCTCTGGAAGTAAACCCTCAGATATAAACCTCCCAAGTCATAAACTTGGGACCCAGATGTAAACCTGGGTGGAAGCCATAACCTAGGCCTCAGACGCCAGCCTAACCCTCTGACGATGAACTCCAGAGCAGAGAAGGCGAGCGCCCAGCACCCCACATGACTCACACCTGATGCCCAGCCCTCAACCAAATGCACCTGATTGGGAATCCCCTGCGAGGAGGCCGCAACTCAGGTATATCTGGGACCTGAGGAGAGGAACCCTTGACAGGATGCCAGGCCGTCAGGTAATTCCATGACAGGACGGCTGTCTGAGAATTTTAAAAGTTTCTTTAGAGGTTAGAAATCCACACACTTTAAGGAGGACCTTAAAAATGTGGAGGAGTAAGACATGGAGATCACCTTCCTCACCACAAATACATCAAAGATACATCTACATGTGGAACAACTCCAACAGAGCAACTACTGAATGCTGGCAGAAGACCTCAGATGTCCCAAAAGGGTCTTGGTCCTCCAGCCGACTGTCAGGCCTGAGCCTCTGAGGTGGGAGAGCTGAATTCAGGACATTGGACCACCAGAGACCTCCCGACCCCACGTAATATCGATCGGTGAGAACTCTTGCAGAGATCTCCATCTCAACACTAAGACCCAGCTCCACTCAACAACCAGCAAGCTCCAGTTATGGACACCCCAGAACAAACAGCTAGCAAGAAAGGAACACAACCCCAACCATTAGCAGATAGGCAGACTAATATCACAATAAGTTCACAGAAAACCCAAAACACACAACCAGATGCAGTACAGCCCACGACAAAGACAAGATCCAGATTCATCCACCAGAGGACAGGCACCAATCCCCTCCACCTGGAGCCCTACACAACCCATTGAACCAAACTTACCCACTGGGAGCAGACACCAAAAACAATGGGAACTACAAACATGCAGCCTGCAAAAACGAGACCCCAAACACAGTGAGTTAAGCAAAATGAGTAGACAGAGAAATACGCAGCAGATTAAGGATAGAGGTAAAAATCCACAACACCAAATAAATGAAGAGGAAATAGGCAGTCTACTTGAAAAATGATTCAGATTAATGAGAGTAAAGATGATCCAAAATCTTGGAAATACAATGCAGAAAATACAAGAAACATTTTACAATGACCTAGAAGCACTAAAGAACAAACAAACAATGATGAACAGCACAATAAATGAAATTAAAAATTCTCAGGAAGGAATCAATAGCAGAATAACTGAGGCTGAGGTACAGATAAGTGACCTGGCAGATAAAAGAGTGGAAATCACTACAGCAGAGAAGAATAAAGAAAAAAGAATGAAAAGAATTGAGGACAGTCTCAGAGACTTCTGGGACAACATTAAATGCACCAACATTTGAATTATTGGGGTCCTAGAAGAAGAGAAAAATAATGGGACTGAGAAAATATTTGAAGAGAGTATAGTTGTAAACTTCCCTAATACGGGAAATGAAATAGACAATCAAGTCCAGGAAGTGCAGAGAGTCCCATACAGGATAAATCCAAGGAGAAACATGGCAAGACACATATTAATCCAACTATCAAACACTAAATACAAAGAAAAAATATCGAAAGCAGCAAGGGAAAAGCAACAAATAGCATATAAGGGTATCACAATAAGGCTAACCGCTGATCTTTCAGCAGAAACTCTGCAAGCGAGAAGGGATAAACAGGATATATTTAAAGTGATAAAAGGGAAAAGGCTACAAACAAAATTACTCTACTCAGCAAGGATCACATTCAGATTTGACAGAGAAATTTAAAAATTTACAGACAAGCAAAAACTAAAAGAATTCAGCACCACTAATCCAGCTTTACAACAAGGCTAAAGGAACTTCTCTAGGCAGGAAACACAAGAGAAGGAAAAGACCTACAAAAACAAACCCAAAACAATTAAGAAAATGGTAACGGGAATATATGTATCGATAATTAACTTAAATAAAACTTGATTAAATTCTACAAACAAAAGATATGGACTGGCCGAATGGATGCAAAAATAAGACCCGTATACATGCTATCTAAAAGAAACCCACTTCAGGTCTAGGGTCATGTAGATAGTGAAAATGAGAGGTTGGAAAAAGATATTCCATGCAAATGAAAATCAAAAGAAAGCTGGAGAAGGAATTCTCATATCAGACAAAATAAACTTTAAAATAAAGACTATTACAGGACACAGAGAAGGACCCTACATAATGATCAAGGGATCAATCTAAGAAGAAGATATAGAATTGTAAAAATGTATGCACCCAACATAGGAGCATCTCAATACATAAGGCAAATACTAATAGCCATGAAAGGGGAAAGCAACAGTAACACAATAGTAGGGAATTTAACAGCCCACTTTCACCAACAGCCAGAATATCCATAATGAAAATAAATAAAGAAGCACAAGCTTTAAATGACACATTAAACAACATGGACTTAATTGATATTTAAGGGACATTGCATTCAAAAACAATAGAATACACTTTCTTCTCAAGTGCTCATGGAACATTCTCCAGGATAGATCATATCTTGGGTCACGAATCAAGCCTTAGTAATTTTAAGAAAATAGAAATCGTATCAAGTAACTTTTCCAACCACAACACTATGAGACTAGATATCAATTACAGGAAAAAAAACTATAAAAATTACAAACACATGGCAGCTAAACAATACGCTACTAAATAACCAAGAGATCACTGGAAAATCAAAGAGGAAATAAAAAAATACCTAGAAACAAATGACAGTGAAAACACCATGACCCCAAACTTATGGGATACAGCAAAAGCAGTTCTAAGAGGGAAGTTTATAGCAATACAATCATACCTTAAGAAACAAGAAACATATCAAATAAACAAGCTATCCTTAAACCTAAAGCAATTAGAGAAAGAAGAACAACAAACCCCAAAGTTAGCAGAAGGAAAGAAATCATAAATATCAAATAAGAAATAAATGAAAAAGAAATGAAGGAAATGATAACAAAGATCAATAAAATCTAGAACCTCGTTCTTTGAGGAGATAAACAAAATTGATAAACCATTAGCCAGACTCATCAAGAAAAAAAGGGAGAAGATTGAAGTCAACAGAATTAGAAATGAAAAAGGAGAAGTAACAACTGACATTGCAGAAATACAAAGGACCATGAGAGATTACTACAAGCAAATATATGCCAATAAAATGGACAACCAGGAAGAAATGTACATATTCGTAGAAAAGCATAACCTTATGAGACTGAACCAGGAAGAAAGAGAAAATATAAAACCACCAATCACAAGCACTGAAATTGAAACTGTGATTAAAAATCTTCCAACAAACAAAAGCCAAGGATCAGATGGCTTCACAGGCAAACTCTATTAAACATTTAGTGAAGAGCTAAAACCTATCCTTCTCAAACTCTTCTGAAATATAGCAGAGGGAGGAACACTCCCAAACTCATTCTACGAGGCCACCATCATCCTGACACCAAGACCGCACAAAGGTGTCACCAAAAGAAAGAATACTACAGGCCAATATCACTGATGAACATAGATACAAAAATCCTGAATAAAATACTAGCAAACAAATTCCAACAGCACTTTAAAAGGATCACACACCATGATCAGGTGGGGTTCATTCCAGGAATGAAAGAATTCTTCAGTATATGCTAATCAATCAATGTGATACACCATATTAACAAACTGAGTGATAAAAACTATATGATAATCTCAATAAATGCAGAGAAAGCCTTTGACAAAATTCAACACCCATTTATGATAAAACCCTCCAGAAAGTAAGCATAGTTACCTCAACATAATAAAGGCAATATATGACAAACCCACAGCCAACATCATTCTAAATGGTGAAAAACTGAACCCATTTCCACTAAGATCTAGAAAAAGTAAAGGTTGCTCACTCTCACCACTATTATTCAACATAGTTTTGGAAGTTTCAGCCACAGGGAACAGAAGAAAAAGAAATGAAAGGAATTCAAATCAGAAAAGAAGAAGTAAAACTGTCACTGTTTGAAGATGAAATGATATACAGAAACCTAAAGATGCTACCAGAAAACTACTAGAGCTAATCAATGAATTTGGTATAGTAGCAGGATACAAAATCAATGCAAAGAAACCTCTTGCATTCCTATACACTAATGATGAAAAATCTGAAAGAGACTTAAGGAAACACTCCCATTTACCACTGCAACAGCAACAAAAAATACCTAGGAATAAACTTACCTAAGTAGACAAAAGACCTCTATGCACAAAACTATAAGACACTGATGAAAGAAATTAAAGATAATATAGATGGAGAGATATACCATGTTCCTGGATTGGAAGAATCAACATTGTGAAAATGACTATACTACCCAAAGCGTTCTACATATTCAATGCAATCCCTATCAAACTAGCAATGGCATTTTTCACAGAACTAGAACAAAAATTTCACAATTTGTATGGAAACACAAAAGACCCTGAAGAGTCCACGCAATCTTCAAAAACAAAAACGGAGCTGGAAGAATCAGGCTCCCTGACTTCGGATTACACAGGAAAGCTACAGTAACTAGGACAGTATCGTACTGGCACAAAAAGAGAAATATAGATCAATGGAACAGGATGGAAAGCCCAGAGATTAACCCATGCACATATGTTCACCTTATCTTTGATAAAGGAGGCAAGAGTATACAATGGAGAAAAGACAGACTCTTCAATAAGTGCTGCTGGGAAAACTGGACAGCTACATGTAAAAGAATGATGTTAGAACACTCCCTAACACCATACACAAAAATAAACTCAAAATGGATTAAAAACCTAATGTAAGGCCAGACACTATAAAACTCTTAGAGGAAAACATAGGCAGAATACTCTATAACATAAATCACAGCAAGATCCTTTTTGACCCACCTCCTAGAGGAATGGAAATAAAAACAAAAATAAACAGGTGGGGCCTAATGAAACGTAAAAGATTTTACACAGCAAAAGAAAACATAAATAAGACGAAAAGACAGCCCTCAGAATGGGAGAATATATTTGCAAATGAAACAACTGACAAAGGATCAATCTCCAAAATATACAAGTAGACATGCAGCTTAATATCAAATAAACAATCAACCCAATCCAAAAGTGGGGAGAAGACCTAAATAGACATTTCTCCAAAGAAGTTATACAGATTGCCAACAAACTCATGGAAGAATGCTCAACATCACTAATCATTAGAGAAATGCAAATCCAAACTCCAGTGAGGTATCACCTCACACCAGTCAGAATGGCTATCATCCAAAAATCTGCAATCAATAAATGCTGGAGAGGGTGTGGAGAAAGGGGAGCCCTCCTGCACTGTTGGTGAAAATGTAAATTGATACAGCCACTATGGAGAACAGTATGGAGTTTCCTTTAAAAACTAAAAATAGAACTACTATATGACCCAGCAATCCCACTACTGAGCATATACCCTGAGAAAACCATAATTCAAAAAGAGTCATGTACCACAACGTTCATTGCAGCTCTATTTACAATCGCCAGGACATGGAAGCATCCTAAGTGTCCATCGACAGATGAATGGATAAAGAAGATGTGGCACATATATGTCATGGAATATTACTCAGCCATAAAAAGAAACGAAATTGAGTGTTTTTGTGGTGAGGTGAATGGACCTAGAGTCTGTCATACAGAGTTAAGTAAGTCAGAAAGAGAAAAACAGATACCATATGCTAACACACATATATATGGAAAGTAAAAAAAAAAAAAAAAGGTTCTGAAGAACCTAGTGGCCCAACAGGAATATAGATACAGATGTAGAGAATGGACTTAAGGACACGGGGAGGGGGAAGGGTGAGCTGGGATGAAGTGAGAGAATGGCATGGACATATATACACTACCAAATGTTATATAGCTAGTGGGACCAGCTGCATAGCACAGGGAGATCAGCTCAGTGGTTTGCGACCGCCTAGACAGGTGGGACAGGGCGAGTGGGAGGGAGACACAAGAGTAGGGTATGTGGGGATATATGTATACGAATAGCAGAAACTAACACAACAATGTAAAGCAATTATACTCCAATAAAGATGTTAAAAAATTATATATTAATAGATAACCAACAAAGATCTACCCTCCAGCACAGGGAACACTGCTCAATATTCTGTAATAATGTAAATGGGAAAAGGATTTGAAAAGGAATCAATACATATATATATATATATATATGTATATGTATTATAATATATATATGTATATATATATATATAATTGAATCACTCTGCTGTACACCAGAAACACAACATTGTTAATCAACTAAAATCCAATACAAACTAAAAAATTTTTAAAAGAAAATAATAATACAGGAAAAGATGTATTGATTTGACATTGTAAGAAATTCAGAAGGGAAAAATGAGGGAAAGATTATCTGCAAAAGAAAAATAACATTATTGTTTATCTTTACAAACAATTGTTTTATGATAATATTTGGTTGGCTGAAAAGTTCGTTCAGGTTTTTCCAAAGGAACTTTTTGGCCAACACAGTAGTTAAGGCTGGCAAAGAGATAAGAATACAGACGTAACGATAGGAATATAAATTGGTAAAAACTTTTCTGAAAGTTAAGTATATGGTGTTAAGAGCTTTAAGACTGTTTGGATCCTTTGCCCTAGTAATTTTATTCTCAGAAACATATCCTATAAAATAATTAGAAATTTCAAAAATTTTAACAAAATATTTTAAGCCATTATTTATAATAGAGAAAAACTGGAAACACACATCTAATTAAATAAACAATGGTACATCAATTTAAAGGATTATTATCTAGTCATTAATATATTATTTTTAAAGGATTGATAACAATCTGGATTTCCAGCTTCTTGAAAATCTAGCAAAAATGGATGCAAGTTCTCATGTAGGGATCTCTGGAGCTGAACAACAGTTACTCTCTTTAGACAGACATATGTTTTGCAGCTTTCTGCAGTCTCCATCATTCTATTGTTTCCCCAATACCAGGTCCACTGTACTCATGTGCATTATCTACCTGCTCTCTCTTTGTGTTTATAACACCCTAATTTCATTCATTAAGCTGAAAATAACCAAAGAAGAAAACTTATTTCCTCTAAACTCAGATAGTGAAGTGGAATTTTAGGTTTAGGACTACTATTTTTTTATATTCATGTTTTACTTTCTTTCTTAATAATTCAATAGAAATATATTAAAATGTTTAAAATTATTTACAAGCCAATAAAGACACCACTATATTAACCAAATTATCTACCCCATCTAGGAGCAGTCATTTCCTTTTAACAGCTAAAAAAAAAATTGTTAAAATTAAACTTTTATAATTTTACTGACAAAAAGTTGGATTTTCCCTCTTGTATGGGGTCTCTGCATTACTTAATATCAGAATTCAGTACCATCCAGTATCCGTTACTTGGTGTTAAATGAAGAAATAAGCCAGTGTTGGCCATGGTAAGACTGGCTTAGCCCTGAGAGCCCCATCTCACTGAAGAGAGAGGGAAAGAAGGAAGGAAGGGATAAAGGAAAGACAGAAAGAAAGAGGGTGGGAGAGAGGAAGGAAGAAACAAGGGAAGGAAGGACGAAAAGAGGGAAAAGGCAAAATCTTGGACATAGGAAGAAGGCAAGAGGGAACAGAACACAGATGATAACAGGGAGTCAATGGCTGACACAGATATGGCTTATCCAACCCTCTTTAGTAATTAAAGTGTTGATATAGGTGTTATTTTTTGACATAGAAATGTATCTACTCTACAACATAATACTGAGTGGAAGAAGAATGTTAAAACAACATGTGTAGCATGATGTCATTTAAGTAAAATTTTCTATTAACATCTATGCATATATTTGCATAGAAGATGTTTGGAAGGGTGTTCACTGACTAATAGTGTTTATATCTGGAGTTGAGATTTGGGGTTATTTGGGCTTCCTTATTTGTACTACATTATTTGAACATTATAGTAAGCTTTTTATAAATCAATCCATTTATTTTTTAAAGGTAGCAGTGTAATTGTGCAGTTGTCTGATTGGTACAAACCCTGGATCACAGTGCCGTACAGTAAAGGTGGAGAAAAATGTCTTCCTGCTCTTATCTATGTGACTAAGACTGTTGGTTCAGGAACTTTCAGGTTGCAAACCAGCTTCATTGTTCTTAAAGTTACTAGAATTTCATTTTAGTTCCAGCAATCATTTTTCAGTCTTAGTTTTCCAAAATTTCTTGAGCTCCTATTAGTTTGTTACATTTTAGTAGATATTGGGAGAGTCATCTTAAGTTCTGCTTAGCCACATGCCATTTTAAACTCAAAGTCTCCATGGCAATTATTAGAATTATTTTTTTCTATGAGCCAGAGCACAGAATAATTGTGGATATGCTGATAAAAAATATGAGAATATAATTACTTTTTTAAAAATTAGGCTGATGGGGCAAGGATGTGTCAACTGCAATTGCATTGTCATTTACCAAACTAGGAGGCAATTCCCATTATTACCTGCTTGTTTCACTCAAATAGCAGTTCTGTGTCTGAGTGGTATCCTGCTTTGGGAGAAAGGAAGGGCAAAGACAGTGCCCCTATCTTCACAGTCAATGTCCCTATCTCCACTGTCTAGGAGGTTAGTCTCTTAGAAGTTTATTACAAACTCAGGTTGATCTTTGTAGATCACTTAGTAAAACACCTAGGCACCAAATAATCTAACGCCAGGATGTGGGGCAATAATTAGAAAATAATACATCTTATTGTAGCCCTAGCTTGGAATGTAACAGTCAACTCACTCCAAGCCCTCCAACCTAGCTTATTACAACAGTCTGACATTTTACACCTGAACATAATTAGGCCAGATTGAAATGAAATCAATCAGGACAAGGAAATAGCTATCAAAAATAAGGGAAATGTCATTCTAAGGAGATTGTCACTCACTTTCAAATCAATGATGAGAAATAGAGATTGAGAGACTGTGTGTGTGTGTGAGAGAGAGAGAGAGACAGAGAGAGACAGAGAGAGAGAGAGAGAGAGAGAGAGAGAGAGAGAGAATAAAAGTACTTTGGGCAAGCAAAAACTGTCAGGTGAAAAGATTTTCTAAAATGATTTGTAATATTCATTCATTATATACTTACAGTTTACTAACTAAACTCACTAGAACTCACTAATTTTGTTTTTCATTTAGAATTGAAGACCACATTAACGTACTTTTCAAAGATATATGACAGACAGCATAAATCCATCAGTATAAAACAGCCACTCATCACAAATATTAAAGCAATCAGTTTTTACCCTGTACCAGGCACCCTGTATCCTGTATTTCTAAAGTGAAGCTATTTAGTTGCATGCTGTTTGAGGAAGGGAAGGGAATAAACTCTTTTGGCTTAAGCAAAATATTGTATATTAACACATATATGTGGAATCTAGAAAAATGGTACAGATGAACCTAAATGTAGGGTAGGAATAGAGACATAGACATAGGGAACAGACATGTGGACACGCAGGGAGGGGAGGGTGGGACGAATTGGGATACTGGGTTTGACATAAATACACTACCATGTGTAAAGTAGATAGCTAGTGGGAACCTGCTGTATAACACAGGGAGCTCAGCTCGGTGCTCCGTGATGACCTAGATGGGTGGGATGGGGGCAGCAGTGGGAGGGAGTGGATAAAGGTATACATATAGCTGATTCACTTCATTGTACAGCAGAAACAAACACAAAATTGTAAAGCAAATTTACTCCAATAACAAAAATAATTTATAAGACTACTATATTAAATGTTAGAGACATTTCACAATAATATTAAATTATTATGAAAGACATGGTACAACTTCTTTGAATAAAGGGATCGAAACCAAAATTCAGGAAAACAGCCAAGCCTTTGAAACACAAATACAGCTACCATGATTGTTTTAGAGCAGGATGCCCTTTGGGACTGTAACAAAACTTTAAGAGCCTCAATGATATTTCCTGAAGGAATAGGATGCTACAGAGAACAATAGTAAGGGGACTGGAATCTAACAGAGAGAAAACAGAAATAGGCCTGGATCTAAGACATCCAGATAAAGATTCTTATCCAGGGCTTTTGTCACAATAGAAGCCTTGTGGAAAATCTGTTTAGTTTTTGAAAATGAATTTGGTCTGTATTTTCTGAACAATCTTCTGACATATCTCTTTTAAGTGAAATTCACAAAAAAAATCACCCCAGTAGCAGTTTAATGAAATAATTGGCAAAACCCTGGAGCCCCCAACCTATTGCAAATCATGACTTAAGTCAAAGTCAAATTGTCCTCATTCATGGTAACAGGATACAGGAAAAATTAATTTCAAATGCTTCTTCTACTAATCTGCTAAGAAGCCAGCGAATTATCTGAGTTGATTTTAACCCCTCTGGGATAAATATTAACGGTAATCAAATTAACAAAAATGAATAATAAACTCTGATCACACAAACCACACTTTAATGCCCTAGAGCGAAAGTGTGTTTATGTGTGTGTGTGTGTGTATAAAACAGTGATATTAAACAAAGAATGTCCCGTAAGTGATCTCAAATGGTGAATTCTCAACAATCAATGTGAGAGACAGTAGGCTAACATTCATTCATACATGCCCCCTCAATACCCTCCATAATACTTATAGTAAACTATAAGTATGTAATGAACACAATGGTGTTTAGAGTTTGGTGTATTCGAAACACGAAACTCATTTGGATTTATACTTGTAAACTGAAAGTGTATATTGTGGGATGCCAGAGTTTGAGGGATAACAAGCAAGGACACTATTATCATTCTTCCTTACAACTTCATCCCCAGTAATATTCATAATTCACTGTACCTTACGTCAGTTTGATGCTCTTAATGACTCACAGCCCATGAAGTACTTTCTTCCTTTTAGCACTGTCTGCCATCAAACATGGAATACAACAAATTTGTTCATGCAAGATACAATTTTCCTTCTAAAAGTTCACACTTCATTAACACATCCCCCTATCAAGGAAGAAATTGATTCTGAGGCTAAAGTTATTTACCATTTAAATCTATGATTTAGGCAATAGAAGAGAATACACATAGAGTTATGTTTCTGTTCACCCAAATCTGTACAGGTAAAACATACCTATCTCTTTTGAACTGTAAATTACCTCAGGCATTTTGAGACTGGATCAAAGACCTGAAAATAAATTTTAAAACAAAACAAAACTATACAACAAAACTCACCATGGATACGTTCTCAGAGTGGCATACCAAAAAAAGAAAAATGAACTGGCCAGCACACACTTCTTCCTTTTCTCCTGATCATCCATTATCCCTCAGGTTTTCCATTCCTGTTTGCTTGCCTACTTTCCCCATTTTCAATTTTATTTTAGATGTGTAATGTTTGATGGGCTATGTTTTTAAGTTCTCTGTACAGTGCCTTAAGCTTTTAGGGAGGAAAGCACTATATAAATCTAACAATAAATAAATAATAAATAAGAGAAATAACTGGCTATGTGCGAGTGGGGCTAAAAGAGATCGATGGGGCATGGTGACAAATAGAGGTTAAAAATAAGTCAACAATGCAGTATTGCTGTTAGTAAAGCCAATCCAGTGCTGGAAGGCACAATGAAAATGGAGTTTTGCATTGTTAATATAACAACCAAGTCCTAAAGTCACCTTGCAATTGAGTCTGTAGCTAAAAGGTAACAGCTAATGTTGTGGTATCCACTGGATGAGCATCCTAACACCATTATTACATATGTTTGTACCAAATATATTGGGCAACTCCAATGTGAGGCATACAAACTTACTGAGATTGGAATTACTGAGTTTTCAGTTAAACAAAAAAGCAAATGTCAAATTTAACATGCACTTAATACTTTCTATATACCAGAAGTTTTGTATCCATTATTTCATTTAATTCTCACAACAATCCTATGATGTAGAAATTATCATCCTCACTGAATAAACAAGAAAATTGAGATGCAAGGAGTATAAGTCACTTGCCTAAGATCACAAAACAAGCAGGTAATTGAGCTAGGATTCAAATTACAGTGTGTCTAATTTCAAAGCCCATGATTTTTACACCACCATGACACCTTAAGAATACTTTATTTTAATTCTAGAAACAAAAGGTGCCCTTTCTGAAAAAACTTCTGAGATGGTGAAGTGAAAACTCCTGGAAATATGCCCTTCCATAAAAGCACCTGAACACTGGTAAAAAAAAAAAGTCAAAAATTTTGGAACAATAGAAATTAACCAAAGCTTTGCAACAATCCAAAGAGTGTTTAGTCAAGAAAGGTGGCTGAATGTCAGTAAGAGCAATGAATTTTATGGCATTTCAACTTGCTCAACTCCCATGTTCTCCAGCTCTTCAATAACCTTAAAAACTGACAGCCTCACAGTGACTGAAGCTGTGGAAACCAACAGTGCAGCAGACACTGGAGGGGAAAAAGTTTGTTTGGATCTCCTAAAAACCCTATCCTAAAATAATTGTCACAATTTGACCTGTCCGGAGACTGCCTGAAAATCTTCATTTTCAAGGCTTATCTTTACATGATCAGACTCAGAACTCACTCTGTGCAAATAGCCCTATCCTTAAGGTGATTGTCAAAAAACAATCAGCAGCAATTGTTTAACATTGCAGCTGCTTGAAGTGACAATATAAGTTGGGGATAACAAAAGTATGATCCAAAAAAATAAAATAAAATAAAGCTAATAAGGAAAAACTGGAAACAAAATGTTATTGGGGGCTTTGATAAACCACTAATATATAATGATGAATCTAGAAAGCCATGTGCATGTTCAGGGCTGTGTGCAATTCCAAGAAAGATATGAAAAGACCCTAATCTCTCTGACATTGATGTTCTTTGCAAGAGGAAGCACACCCAAAAACACATACAGAGTCCCTTGGCAAAGGCAAGTAGACATATTGGTTCAAGGCACTTAAATCTCTGTCTAGTCATTAGCGTACAACTAATATAACCAAAGAAAGACTCCAGTGGTCATGCATGACAAAGAATACTGACTTTGAATAATTAATTTAGGAAAGAAACTAAACTAACTAACCACAACCAACAACAAATTAAAACAACAAAAACCATGGAGTGGGGGGTGAATCAGATTCTCAGAGTTACCACATTATATAGTTTAAATGCCTAGTTTTCCATAAAATTTTATGAGACATGCAACGAAACAGGGAAGTATGGTGCATACACAGACTTAAAAAGCAGTTAATAGAATTGTCCCTGGGACAACAACACATTGGACTTACTAGACAAAGACTTTAAATCAACTGTCTTAAATATTTTCAGAGTTAATGGAAACCATGAATAAAGAATTAAAGAATAACATAAGAGCAATGTCTCACCAACTAAAGAATATCAATAAGAGCTATAAATTATAAAAAAAAACAAATAGAAATTTTAGAATTGAAAATTACTATAACTAAAATTAAAAAGTTACTTAGAGAGCTCAACATCAGATTTGAAGTCAATAGAACACTCCACCCAACAACAGAAGAGTGCACATTCTTCTCAAGGGTACTTGTAACATTCTCCAGATAAACAATATATAAGGCCATAAAGCAGGTCTCAATAAATTTAATAGAACTAAAATAATAAAAAGTGTATTCTTAGACTACAATGGAGTAAAATTGTAAATCAACAGAAGAAAATTTGGGAAATTTACAAATATGTGGAAGTAAAACATCATAAACCTAACTAGACACTGGGTCCAAGAAGAAATCACAGGGAATTTAGAAAACGCTTTGAGATGAACAAAAACAAAAACACAACATACCCAAACTTACAGGATTCATTGAAGCAGTGCTTAGAGGAAATTTATAGCTGTAAATGCCTGTATTTAAAAATACATAATAAAAAATAAATAACATTACATTTTCACCTTAATAAACTGGAAAACAAGAGAAAATTAAACCCGAAGCCAACAGAAGGAAGTAAGTAATAAACACTAGATAGGAAATAAATGAAATGGAGAATAGTAAAACATCAGAGAAAATTAATGAAATGAAAATTGGTTCTTTACAAAGAACAATAAACTTAAAAAACATTTAGCTAGACTGACCAAAAAGAAGAGATTTGAATTATGAAAATCAGGAATATAAAAGGAGATCTCAGTACTGACTTTAAGTGTTATAAGGGATTAATATGAGCAGCTGTGTGCCAATAAGCTAGATAGCTTAAACAAACTAGATAAATTCCTAGAAAGGTACAAGCTATCAAAACTGACTCAAGAATAAATAGAACCTTGAGTAAACTTATAATGGGCAAAGTGATTGAATTAATAATAATAATAAAAACTTTCCCACAAAGGAAAGCCCAGACCTAAATTGCTTCATTGGTGAATTTCACTAAATATTAGGAATAAGTAACACCAGCACTTCACAAACACTGCCAGAAATTAGAAGAGCAGAGGCCAATTCCCAACTCATTCTATAAGACCAATATTACCCTGATGCCAAAACCAGTCAAAGACATCACAAGAATAACAACAACAACAAAAATATATATAACAACATGCCACAGGTATATAGACACAAAAAATCCTCAGCAAAATATTAGCAAACCAAACCCAGCCACATGTAACAAAAATTAAACACAACCATGTGGGATTTATCCCGGGAATGCAACATTGGTTTAACATATGAAACTCTATCAATGTAATACACTATATTAAACAGAATAAGGGACAAAAGCCACATGATCAGCTTAACAGATGTAGAAAAATAAAATAATTTGACAAAATCCAAAATACTTTCATGATAAAAACACTCAAATAGGAATGCAAGATAATGTCCTCAGTCTGATAAAAATCCATGCACCAAAAACTCACAACTAACATCATGTTTAATGATGAAATACTGAATGCACTCGCCCCTAATATTAGGAACAGTACAAAACTATTTACTCTTCCCACTTTTATTCAACATTGTAGTGGAGGCTCTAGCCAGGACAGTTAGGCAAGAAAAGAAATGAAAGATATCCATATTAGAAAGGAAAAGTAAAATGATCTCTATTTGAGGATGACCTAATGTTGTATTTAGAAAATCCTAAGGAATACACACACACACACACACACACACACACACACACACACCCCAAAACAAAGCAAAATGAAACAAACAAAAATGCTATTAGAATGAAAAACTAGTTGAACAAGGCTGAAGGATAAAACATCAATTTAAAAATAAACTGTATTTATATACACTAAAAAATAATCTAAAAATTAAATTAAGAAGCAATTCCACATAAAGTAGCAAAAAAAGAATAAAATATTTAGGGATAAATTTACCAAAAGATATACAAGACTGATACACTGAAAACTACAAAATCTCATTGAAAGATGTTAAATATATAAGTAAATAAAAATGCATCCCATGATCACAGATTGGAAGCCTTAATAATGCTAAGATGGCAGTATTCCCCAAATTGATTTATAGTCATTAAAATTTCAGGTAGATTTTTGCAGAAATTTACAAGCTAATGCTAAAATTAGTATGGAAATGTAAAGGGGACCAAATATTCAAAACAATCTTTAAAACAAAACAAAACAAAGTTAGAAGACTCACAATTTTAAATTTCAAAACTTATTAAATCACAACAGTAATCAAGTCAGTGTGATACTCTATTAGGATAGGAATATAGATAAGTAGAATAGAATTGAGAGTCTAAATATAAACTCTTAAGTTTATTTTTGTCAGTTGCTTTGGACAAGGGTAAAAAGACAATTTAATGGAAGAAAGAAAAGCTCTTTCAACAAAAAGTGTTTTTCAGCAAAAAATAATCTTTTCAATGAAGAAACAAGATATCCACATTCAAAATAATAAAGATGGAACCCTACCTCACACCCTATAAAAATTAACTAAAAATGAATTAAAGACCTAAATGTAAGAGCTAAAACTATAATGCTTTCAGAAAACAAAAACATAGGATTAAGTTTTCATGACCTTGCATTAAGCAATGGTTTCTTAGATATAACAGCACAACACAAGCAACAAAAGAAAAAATAGAGTAAATAATTTTAATCAAAAATTTAAAGTTTTGTTTTTGAAAGGATGTTCTGGTGAAAATGAAAAGACAATTAATAGACAAGGAGAAAATATTTGCAAAACATATACTTGATAACAGACTAGTATCTAGAATATATTAAGAACACTTAAAACTCAATTATAAGAAGAAAAATAACCCAATTGAAAATGGGCAGAGAATATGAATAGATCTTTCTCCAAAAAAGATACACAAATGCCCAACCATATGAAAAGATGTTTAACATAATTAGGCACCAGAGAAATGCAAATTGAAACCAAAACAAGACACAACTTCACAACCGCTAGCATAGCTATAATCAAAGAGACAGACACTAACATGTGTTGGAAAGGATGTGGAAAAATTGGAACCACTATACCCTGCTGCTTGAAATGTAAAAATGTGCATCTGACACAGAAAATAATTTAGCAGTTTCTCAGAAAGTTAAACATATAACTACCAAATGACCCAGGAATTTCACCACCAGGTACATACCCAAAGGAATAGAAAACATATGTCCATGCAAAATTATGTTCGTGAATGTTCATAGCAGCATTATTTATAATAGTCAAAAGATAGAAACAACACAAATGTCCATCAACTGATGAATGAATAAACAAAATGTGGTGTAGTCAAGTAATGAAATATTATTTGGTTACTAAGATGAACGACTGAAATCTCAGAAACATAAAGGACCAAAGTGAGGATTTGTTACTCCAAATCCAATTCTACTAACAAGGACCAGTGAAATGGAAATGAATCTTTGAGGGAGAATGTGACCCTCTCATTTTTAAGGTTTTGTGATGGCCAAAGACGTGGGCATATTTAACAAATTATGTATGTTTCTATGACCAGAGATTCTAAGGGTTAATATGGTTCAGTGTCTGAGAAGATATCTGAAATAAAATCAAAGTACAATCAAGAAAGAACAGGAGGGCTTCCCTGGTGGCGCAGTGGTTGAGAGTCTGCCTGCCGATGCAGGGGACGTGGATTCGTGCCCTGGTCTGGGAAGATCCCACATGCCGCGGAGCGGCTGGGCCCGTGAGCCATGGCCACTGAGCCTGCGCATCCGGAGCCTGTGCTCCGCAACAGGAGAGACCACAACAGTGAAAGGCCCACGTACCACAAAAAAAAGAAAGAAAGAAAGAAAGAAAGAAAGAAAGAAAGAAAGAAAGAAAGAAAGAAAGAAAGAAAGAAAGAAAGAAAGAAAGAAAGAACAGGACACACAGAAATATGTTAATTGCCTGAGTAATATGGTGTGATTTATTAGATTTTAAAGGAAGAATGAAAAAAGAAAAGGGAAAAGAAGCAACCAAGAACAATTCTTTATGTGTGTAAAGCATTTTATAGCTGGTAGTGTTGCTCATTAATTGATTCATTGATTGACCTATTCATTCAGCAAACATTGGCATATAAGAAGCATTCGGCCAGAGTTAAAAAATGAATAAAATTTGTCTCAAGGAAGTCAAAGCCTAGTACGAGTTGGGGTTTGGAGAGGGGTGAGAGACATTGAAACAAACAAATATAACACAGTGAAATAATGTTGTCATTTATAAGTTTTAGGTTTATACTTAATCAAAATATGTACCAAGTAATAAGAGCAGAGGAAAAGTAATAACTGCTCCTTGAAGGAAGTTAGAGGATGAGACACATGCAGATGATTGGGAAAGTTTCAAAGAGATGATCCTTTCTTGAATGATACTTAGGAAACAATGAGACTAACAAGGGGGAGCAGTTCAGCAAAACATTTGCAAATCATTTCATGAAGAGGAAACTGTGTGTGCTCTAATACAAGATTTACAAAGCATTTGCACATCTATTGTCCCATTTGATCATCATCATAAGCCTGAGAAAAAAGTAAGGCAATTATTGTAACCAACATTTTACAGCCAAAGAAAAACAAGGCTCAGGATAAGAGAGAAAACAACTTCCTTACAAATGGAAAAATCAAGTTTCAGCCCAGGTATTCTTTCTATTTATTTAATAGGAAAAAGAAACCAAAGTTATATGGACTTATGAGAGAGGAGTCAGGAAAATAAAGATGAGAGTGAATTTAGGCTGGGAAAAGGAATTTTTGGTTCTTTTTGTTTTTTGGAACAAAATGAAGAAACTGGACAGACCCTCTATCTGGATCAGATTAGAAAGAACTGCACACTCCTGTCTTATCCATCAAGGATCTTGAATTTCCAACAGAAACAGATAGAATAAAATTATTTAAGAGAAAATTGAAGTCTGTAATAAATGAGAAGAAAAACAAAGTTGCTCTAAAGAAATTTAAGTCTCCTGGCCCAGAAAAGTTACATCTGAGGGACATGAGTGACCATGTAACTTCCATATAATCAAAAATTATTGTTACTAATTTTGAGAAAGCATAGAGACTCGGATAGATATATCCTGGCAGGTGGAAGAGAGTCAACAATCCTCACTTTCAGGATGCTCAAGAGGCACATGTCAAACATGCCAAACCATGAGTTTATTCCTCACGAGACTCTAAATTTGATTATTGAATGAACAGTTTCTGGGTGCTTAGAAAAGGAAGCTGTAATTATTCAGAGCCAAAATGGATTCACCAAGAAGAGGTGATACCAAATCTACACAACCTAATTTCCTTTTTACAAACATTTTTCTGATTATAAAAATATGTTTATTTAGGTCTACTGCCCATATTTGGATTGGGTTATTTGCTTTTTTGATATTGAGCTGCATGAGCTGCTTGTAAATTTTGGAGATTAATCCTGTGTCACTTGCTTCATTTGAAAATACTTTCTCCCATTCTGACGGTTGTCTTTTCATCTTGCTTATGGCTTTCTTGGCTGTGCAAAAGTTTTTAAGTTTCATTAGGTCCCACTTGTTTATTTTTCCTTTTATTTCCACTTCTCTAGGAGGTGGATCAAAAAGGATCTGGCTGTGATTTATGTCCTAGAGTGTTCTGCCTATGTTTTCCTCTAAGAGTTTGATAGTTTCTGGCCTTACATTTAGGTCTTTAATCCATTTTGAGTTTCTTTTTGTGTATGGTGTTAGGGAGTGTTCTAATTTCATTCTTTTTCATGTAGCTGTCCAGATTTCCCAGCACCACTTATTGAAGAGGCTGTCTTTTCTCCACCCTATATTCTTGCCTCCTTTATCAAAGATAAGGTGACCATATGTGTGTGGGTTTAATCTCTGGGCTTTCTATCCTGTTCCATTGATCTATATTTCTGATTTTTGTTTTTGGGGTTTTTTTTTGCGGTACTTGGGCCTCTCACTGCTGTGGCCTCTCCCATTGCAGAGCACAGTCTCCGGATGCACAGGCTCACTGGCCATGGTTCACGGGCACAGCTGCTCTGTGGAATGTGGGATCTTCCCAGACCAGGGCAGGAACCCGTGTCCCCTGTATCGGCAGGCAGACTCTCAAACACTGCGCCACAGGGAAAGCCCTATATTTCTGTTTTTGTGCCAGTACTATACTGTCTTGATTGCTGTAGCTCTGTGTAGAATAGTTTGAAGTCAGGCAGCCTGATTCATACAGCTCCTTTTTTCTTTCTCAAGAATGTTTGGTTATTCAGGGTCATTTGTGTTTCCACAAAAACTGTGAAATCTTTTGTTCTACTTATGTGAAAAATGCCAGTGGTAGTTTGATAGGGATTGCATTGAATCTCTAGATTGCTTTGGGTAGTATAGTCATATTCACAATGTTGATTTTTCCAATCCAAGAACATGGTATATCTCTCCATCTATTTGTATCACCTTTAGTTTCTTTCATCAGTGTTTTATAATTTTCTGCATACAGATTTTTGTCTCCTCAGGTAGGTTTATTCCTAGATATTTTATTCTTTTGTTGCAACAGTAAATGGGAATGTTCCAAAGAAGATAAACAGATTGTCAACAAACACATGAAAGAATGCTCAACATCATTAATCATTAGAGAAATGCAAATCAAAACTACAATGAGATATAAATTCACACCAGTCACAATGGCCATCATCAAAAAATCTACAAACAATAAATGCTGGAGAGGGTGTGGAGAAAAGGGAACCATCTCCATCTTGCACTGTTGGTGGGAATGTAAACTGATACAGCCACTATGGAGAACAGTATGGAGGTTTCTTAAAAAACTAAAAAATAGAACTACATACTACACAGCTGTCCCACTACTGGACATATACCCTGAGAAAACCAAATTCAAAAAGAGTCATGTACCACAATGTTCACTGCAACTCTATTTACAATAGCCAGGACATGGAAGCAGCCTAAGTGTCCATCAACAGATGAATGGATAAAGAAGATGTGGCACATATAACCAGGACATGGAAGCAGCCTAAGTGTCCATCAACAGATGAATGGATAAAGAAGATGTGGCACATATATAGAATGGAATATTACTCAGCCATAAAATGAAATAGCCAGGACATGGAAGCAGCCTAAGTGTCCATCAACAGATGAATGGATAAAGAAGATATGGCACATATATAGAATGGAATATTACTCAGCCATAAAATGAAACGAAATTGAGTTATTTGTAGTGCGGTAGGTGGTCCTAGAGTCTATAATACACTGTGAAGTAAGTCAGAAAGAGAAAAAAAAATACTGTATGCTAACACACATATATGGAATAAAAAATAAAAAGTTCTGAAGAACCTAGGGGCAATACGGGAATAAAGACACAGACCTACTAGGAATGTGCTTGAGGATACAGGGAGGGGGAAAGGTAACCTGGGATGAAGTGAGAGAGTGGCATGATCATATATACACTACCAAACATAAAATAAATAGCTCGTGAGAACCAGCCACATAGCACAGGGAGATCAGCTCGGTGGTTTGTGACCACCTAGAGGAGTGGGATAAGGAGGGTGGTAGGGAGGGAGACGGAAGAGGGAAGAGATATGGGAACATATGTATATGTATAACTGATTCACTTTGTTATAAAGCAGAAACTAACAAACACACACACACACACAAATAGCCACTGAATTTTGTGAAAGGGGGCTATTGTTGACTTTGGCAAGATCCACATTTACTAGACTTAGGAAGTGAATGGGTATTGGTGGGAGACAAGAGAGGGAAGTGATATGGGGAGGTTTTGAGCTTCAAGATGGCAGAAGCGTAAGATGTGGAGATCACCTTCCTCCCCACAAATACATCAGAAATACATCTACCTGTTGAACAACTCCTACAGAACACATACTGAACACTGGCAGAAGACATCTGACCTCACAAATGGAAAAAACTCCCCAAGTACCTGGGTAGGGGAAGAAAAAAAAAAGAGACAAAAGAATAGGGACAGGACCTGCACCAGTGGGAGGGAGCTGTGAAGGAGGAAATGTTTCCACACATTAGGAAGTCCCTTCACAGGTGGAGACTGCAGGTGGCAGAGGGGGGAAGCTTTGGAGCCATGGAGGAGACCACAGCAACAGGGGTGCAAAGGGCAAAGAGGAGAGATTCCCGCACAGAGCATTGGTGCCGACCAGCAATCACCAGCCCAAGAGGCTTGTCTGCTCACCCGCCAGGACGGGTGGGGGCTGGGAGCAGAGGCTCGGGTTTTGGAGGTCCGACCCCAGGGAAAGGACTGGGGTTGGCTCTGTGAACACAGCCTGAAGACGTTAGTGCACCACAGCTAGCTGCGAGAGAGTCAGAAAAATGTCTGGAGCTGCGGAAGAGAGAAGAGAATTTTTTTTGCCTTTGTTTTCTGGTGGGTGAGGAGAGGGCATTAAGAGCGGAGCTTAAATGGGCTCCAGAGACGGGCGTGAGCCACAGCTATCATCGCAGACCCCAGAGATGGGCATAAGATGCTAAGGCTGCTGCGGCAGCCACAAAGAAGCCTGTGAGCAAGGACAGGTCACTATCCACACCTCCCTTCCTGGGAGCTTGTGCAGACTGCTGCTGCCAGTGTCCTGTGATCCAGGGACAATTTCCCCTGGAGAATGCACGTCGCGCCTCAGGCTGGTGCAACATCATTCTGGCCTCTGCTGCCGCAGGCTCACCCCGCGTCCGTACCCCTACCACCCCCCAGAC
This sequence comes from Phocoena sinus, assembly GCF_008692025.1. NCBI lineage: Eukaryota > Metazoa > Chordata > Mammalia > Artiodactyla > Phocoenidae > Phocoena > Phocoena sinus. The sequence goes on from NC_045784.1 coordinate 84,954,849, forward strand.
TGAGTGTGCTAGAGCCCTCAAATCAGCTGCTCCTTTAACCCTGTCCTGTATGAATGAAAAACAGACGCCCTCAGGTGACTTACTCAAGGGGGGTGGGTCCAAACCCAAGGCTGAACACCGGGAGCTGTGCAAACAAAGAAGAGAAGGGGAAATTTCTCCCAGCAGCCTCAGGAGCAGTGGATTAAATCTCCACAATCAACGTGATGTACCCTGTATCTGTGGAATAACTGAATAGACAACGAATCATACCAAATTGAGGAGGTGGACTTTGGGAGCAACAATATATGTGTTTTTTCCTTTTTCTCTTTTTGTGAGTGTGTATATGTATGCTTCTGATTGTGATTTTGTCTGTATGCCTTTGCTTTTACCACTTGTCCTAGGGTTCTGTCTGTCTGTTTTCCTTTTTTTACTTAAAAAATTTTTTTCTTAATAATTAATTTTTCTTTTTTATTTTAATAACTTTATTTTATTTTATTTGACTTTATTTTATTTTAACTTCTTCTTTCTTTCTTTCTTTCTTTTCTCATTTTTATTCTGAGCTGTGGGTAGGACAGGCTGTTGGTGCTCCAGCCAGGCATCAGGGCTGTGTCACTGAGGTGGGAGAGCCAACTTCAGGACACTGGTCCAAAAGAGACCTCCCAGCCCCATGTAATATCAAACAGCAAAAATCTCCCAGAGATCCCCATCACAATGCCAAGACCCAGCTCCACTCAACGACCAGCAACCTAGAGTGCAGGACACCCTATACCAAACAACTAGCAAGACAGGAACACAAGCACATTCATTAGAACAGTGGCTGCCTAAAATAATAATAAGGTCACAGACACCCCAAAACACAGCACCAGACGTGGACCTGTTCATCAGAAAGACAAAATCCAGCCTCATCCACCAAAACACAGGCACTAGTCCCCTCAATCAGGAAGCCTACAAAACCCACTGAATGAACCTTAGCCACTGGGGACAGACACCAAAAATAATGGAAACTACGAACCTGCAGCCTTCAAAAAGGAGACCCCCAAACTCAGTAAGTTAAGCGAAATGAGAACACAGAGAGACACACAGCAGATGAAAGAGCAAGGCAAAAACTCACCAGACCTAAGAAATGGGGAGGAAATAGGCAGTCTACCTGAAAAGTAATTCAGAATAATGAGAGTAAAGATGATCCAAAATTTTGGAAATAGAATGGAGAAAATATAAGAAACGTTCAACAAGGAATTAGAAGAACTAAACAGCAAACGGTGATGAACAACACAACAAATGAAATTAAAAATTCTCTAGAAGGGATCAATAGCAGAATAAGTGGGACAGAAGAATGGATAAGTGACCTGGAAGATAAAAGAGTGGAAATAACTACTGCAGAGCAGAATAAAGAAAAAACAATGAAAAGAATTGAGGACGGTCTCAGAGACCTCAGGGACAACATTAAACACACCAACATATGAATTATAGGGGTCCCAGAGGAAGAAGAGAAAACAAAAGGGACTGAGAAAATATTTGAAAAAATTATAATTGAAAACTTTCTGAATATGGGAAAGGAAATAGTTAGTCAAGTCCAGGAAGGACAGAGAGTCCCATACAGGATAAATCCAAGGAGAAACACGCCAAGACACACATTAATCAAACTATCAAAAATTCACTACAAAGAACAAATATTAAAAGCAGCAAGGGATAAACAACAAATAACACACAAGGGAATCCCCATAAGGTTAACAGCTGATCTTTCAGGAGAAACTCTGCAAGCCAGAAGGGAGTGGTAGGACATATTTAAAGTGATGAAGGAGAAAAACCTGCAACCAAGATTACTCTACCCAGCAAGGATCTCATTCAGATTTGATGGAGAAATTAAAACCTTTACAGACAAACAAAAGCTGTGAGAGTTCAGCACCACCAAACCAGCTTTACAACAAATGCTAAAGGAACTTCTCTAGGCAAGAAACACAAGAGATGGAAAAGAGCTACAGTAATAAACCCCAAACAATTATGAAAATGGGAATAGGAACATACATATCGATAATTACCTTAAATGTAAATGGATTAAATTCTCCAACCAAAAGACATAGACTGACTTAATGGGTACAAAAACAAGACCTGTATATATGCTCTCTACAAGAGATCCACTTCAGACCTAGGGACACATACTGACTGGAATTGAGACAATGGAAAAAGATATTCCATGCAAATGGAAATCAAAAGAAAGCTGGAGTAGCAATTCTCATATCAGATGAAATAGACTTTAAAACAAAGACTATTACAAAAGAAAAAGGAGGACACTACATAATGATCAAGGGATCAATCCAAGAAGAAGATATAAAAATTGTAAGTATTTATGAACACAACATAGGGTCACCTCAATACATAAGGCCATAAAAAGAGAAATCATAATTAACACAATCATAGTAGGAGACTTTAACACCCACCTTTCACCAATGGACAGATCATCCAAAATGAAAATGAATAAGGAAACACAAGCTTTAAATGATATATTAAACAAGATGGACTTAATTGATATTTATAAGACATTCCATCCGAAAACAATAGAATACACATTCTTCTCAAGTGCTCGTTGAAAATTCTCCAGCATAGATAATATCTATGGTCACAAATCAAGCCTTGGTAAATTTAAGAAAACTGAAATACTCTCAAGTATGTTTTCCGACCAGAATGCTATGAGACTAGATATCAATTACAGGAAACAATTTCTAAGAAATAAAAACACATGGAGGCTAAACAACACACTACTTAATAACCAAGAGATCACTGAAGAAATTAAAGAGGATATCAAAAAATACTTAGAAACCAATGATAATGAAAACACAATGACCCACAACCTGTGGGATGCAGGAAGAGCAGTTCTAACAGAGAAGTTTATAGCAATACAAGCCTATGTTAAGAAACAAGAAACATCTCAAATAAACAACCTAACCTTACACCTAGAGCAATTAGAGAAAGATTAACAAAAAAAAAAAACAAACTTAGCAGAAAGAAAGAAATCAGAAAGATCAGATGAGAAGTAAATGAAAAAGAAATGAAGGAAATGATAGCAAAGATCAATAAAACTAAAAGCTCGTTCTTTGAGAAGATAAACTAAATTGAGAAACATTAGCCAGACACATCAAGAAAAATAGGGAGAAGACTCAAATCAATAGAAATAGAAATAGGAATAATAACAACTGACACTGCAAAAATATAAAAGATCATGAGGGATTACTACAAGCAACTCTATGCCAATAAAATGGACTAACTGTAAGAAATGGACAAATTCTTAGAAATGCCCAACTTTCCAAGACTGAAACAGGAAGAAATAGAAAATATGAACAGACAAACTTCAAGCACTGAAATTGAAACTGTGATTTAAAATCTTCCAATAAACAAAAGCCCAGGACAAGATGGCTTCACAGGTGAATTCTATCAAACATTTAGAGAAGAGCTAATACATATCCTTCTCAAACTCTTTCAAAATACAGCAGATGGAGGATCACCCCCAAGCTCATTCTACGAGGCCACCATAACTCTGATGCCAAAACCAGGCAAAGATGTCAAAAAGAAAGAATTCTACAGGCCAATGTCACTAATGAACATAGATGCAAAAATCCTCAACAAAGTACTACCAAACAGAATCGAGCAGCACATTACAAGGATCGTACATTATGATCACGTGGTGTTTATCCCAGGAATGCAAGGATTCTTCAATACACGCAAATCAAATGTGATACCCCAAATAACAAATTGAAAGACAAAAATATTATGATCATCTCAATAGATTCAGAGAAATCTTTCAACAAAATTCAACACCAATTTATAATAAATCCCTTCAGAAAGTAGGCATAGAGAGAACTTTCATCAACATAATAAAGGCCATATATGACAAACCCACTGCCAACATGGTCCTCAATGGTGAAAACTGAAAACATTACCACTAAGAACAGGAACAAGACAAGGTTGCCCAATCTCACCACTATTATTCAACATAGTTTTGGAAGTTTTATCTACAGCAATCATAGAAGAAAAAGAAATAAAAGGAATCTAAATTGGAAAAGGAGAAGTAAAGCTGTGACTGTTTGCAGATGACATGACACTATACATAGAGAATCCTAAAGATGCTAACAGAAAACTACTAGAGCTAATCAATGAATGCAGTAAAGTAGCAGGATACAAAATTAATGCACCAAAATCTCTGGTATTCCTATACAGTAATGATGAAAAAACTGAAACTGAAATTAAGAAAACACTCCCATTTACCATTGCAACAAAAAGAATAAAATATCTAGGAATAAAGCTACCTAAGGAGACTAAAGACCTATATGCAGAAAATTATAAGACACTGATGAAAGAAATTAAAGATGATACAAATAGATGGAGAGATATTCCATGTTCTTGGATTGGAAGAATCAACATTGTGAAAATGACTCAACTATACGAAGCTATCTACAGATTCAATGCAATCCCTATCAAACTACCACTGGCATTTTTCACAGAACTAGAACAAAAAATTTCACAATTTGTATGGAAAGACAAAAGACCCCAAATAGCCAAAGCATTGTTGAGAAAGAAAAAGGAGTTGGAGGAATCAGGTTCCCTGACTTCAGACTATACTACAAAGCTACAGTAATCAAGACAGCATGGTCCTGGCACAAAAACAAAAATATAGATCAATGGAACAGGATAGAAAGCTCAGAGTTAAACCCACACACATATGGTCACCTTATGTTTCATAAAAGAGGCAAGAATATACAGTGGAGAAAAGACAGCCTCTTCAATAATTGGCGCTGGGAAACCTGGACAGGTACATGTAGAAGTATGAGATAAGAACACTTCCTAACACCATACACAAAAATAAACTCAAAATGGATTAAAGACCTAAATGTAAGGCCAGAAACTATCAAATTCTTAGAGGAAAACATAGGGAGAACACTTTATGACATAAATCACAACAAGATCCTTTTTGACCCACCTCCTACAGAAATGCAAATAAAAACAAGAATAAACAAATGGGACCTAATGAAACTTCAAAGCTTTTGCACAGCAAAGGAAACCATAAACAAGATGGAAAGCAAGGCCTCAGAATGGGAGAAAATATTTGCAAATGAAGCAACTGACAAAGGATTAATCTCCAAAGTTTACAAGCAGCTCATGCAGCTCAATATCAAAAAAAACAAACAAACAACCCAATCAAAAATGGACAGAAGGCCTAAATGGACATTTCTCGAAAGAAGATATACAGATTGCCAGCAAACACATGAAAGAATGCTCAACATCATTAATCATTACAGAGATGCAAATCAAAACTACAATGAGATACCATCTCACACCGGTCAGAATGGCCATCATCAAAAAATCTACAAACAATAAATGCTGTAGATGTTGTGGAGAAAAGGAAACGCTCTTGCACTTTTGGTGGGAATGTAAATTGATGCAGCCACTATGGAGAATAATATGGAGGTTCCTTAAAAACTAAAAATAGAACTACCATAGGACCTAGCAATCCCACTATTGGTCATATACCCTGAGAAAACCATAATTCAAAAACAGTCATGTACCTCAATGTTCACTGCAGCTCTATTTACAATAGCCAGGACATGGAAACAACCTAAGTGTCCATCAACAGATGAATGGGTAAAGAAAATGTGGCACATATATACAATGGAATATTACTCAGCCAGAAAATGGAACAAACCTGAGTTATTTGTAGTGAGGTGGATGGACCTAGTGACTGTCATACAGAGTGAACTAAATCGGAAAGAGAAAAATAAACACCATATGCTAACACATATATATGGAATCTAAAAAAAAAAGAAGAAAAGAAAAAACAATGAGCAGAAGAACCTAGGGGCAAGATGGGAATCATGATGCAGACCTACCAGAGAATGGACTTGAGGATATGGGGAGTGGGAAGTGTAAGCTGGAACAAAGTGAGAGAATGGCATGGCCATACATACACTACCAAACGTAAAAGAGATAGCTAGTGAGAAGCAGCCGCATAGCACATGGAGATCAGCTCGGTGCTTTCTGACCACCTAGGGGGTTGGGATATGGAGGGTGAGAGGGAGGGAGATGCAAGAGGGAAGAGATATGGGGATATATGTATATGTATAACTGATTCACTTTGTTATAAAGCAGAAACTAACACACCATTGTAAAGCAATTATACTCCAATAAAGATGTTTTAAAAAATGTTTAGTTCAGGGCTTCCCAGGTGGCACAGTGGTTGAGAGTCCGCCTGCTGATTCAGGGGACACAGGTTCATGCCCTGTTCCAGGAAGATCCCACATGCTGCAGAGCAGCTAGGCCCATGAGCCATGGCCGCTGAGCCTCCGCGTCCAGAGCCTGTGCTCTGCAACGGGAGAGGCCACAACAGTGAGAGGCCCACGTACCACACACACAAAAAAAAATGTTTAGTTCAGGAAATACTAAACAATAAATGAGAACAATAAAACAACTCAAATTTACCCTTATCACCAAATAGAAATAACCACTTATTAATATTTTGGTATACTTAAGACTTTTAAAAATATTTTCGACATAGTTGATATATTATAAATTTACAATTCAATATCTGGCTTTTTTATTTAACATTATTTTCCTCAGTGTTAATCTAATAAATATGTATTTAATTCTTATTATGTGTAAGGTAATATGCTCACCCTAAGCACAAAATATTCAATTATATGCTATTCCTCCATTTATTAAATTTATCCAAAATCACAAGCTAATAACTGAATGATAGTCTATTATGTTTTTATGTCATTATTCATTCAATCCTTCCCTTATTGAATTATATTTTCTATTTTTTTATATCATAAACAATGTTATAATAAATATCCTGGTAATAAGGCCTTTTCTGAGTTTTGAACATATCCTTTGGATAGATTCTAAGTGTAATTTTAAAGTCATGAAATCCTCTAAGATGAGGAATAAAACAAGGATGCCTACTCCTGCCACTGCTATTTAACATAGTCCTGAAGTCCTAGCCAGAACAATTAGCTAAGAAAAATAAATAGAAAACATCCAAATTGGAAAAAAAATAGTGAATTTGTCTCTCTTTGCAGATGACATGATCCTATATGTAGAAAACACTAAAGACTCCACCAAAAAATAAAGAAAAAAAAACTGTTAGAATTAAAACATGAATTCAGTAAAGTTGCAGGATACAAAATTAACATACAAAAATCAGTAGCATTTCTACACACCAAAAATAAAGTACTGATAAAGGAAATTAAGAAAACAATTTGCAATTGCATTGAAAAGAGCAAAATACTTAGGAATAAACTTAACAAAGGAGGTGAAATTTCTGTACACTGAAAACAAAACACTGAGAAAAAAAATTAAGGAGACAAAAATAAATGGAAACATTCTGAGTTCATGAAGTTAAAGAATTAATATTGTTAAAATGTTCATACTACCCAAAGCAATCTACAGATTCAGTGCTATCCCCATCAAAATCCCAATGGCATTTTTTAAAGAAATAGAAAAAAAAATCCTAAAATTCTAATGGAACAAGAATAGCTAAAGTGATCTTCAGAAAAAAGAACAAAGTTGGAGGCATCATACTTCCGGGTTTCAAAATGTATTAAAGCTATAGTAATTAAAACAGTATAGTACTGGCATAAAGACAGACATAGAACAATGGAGCAGAATAGAGAGATGAGAAATAAACCCACACATATATGGTTAAGTGATCTTTGACAAGGATGCCAAGAATACACAACAGGCAAAGGATAGCCTCTTAAACGAATAGTACTAGGAAAAATGGATATCCACATGCAAAATAAAATTAATCTGGACCCTTACCTTACACCCTACACAAAATCAACTCAAAGTGGACTAAAGACATTAGACCTGGGACTCTGAAACTCCTGAATGAAAACATAGGAGAAACACTTGTTGACATTGGCTTTCTTGACATACAATAATTTCTATAATATAACACCAAAAGAACAGGCGACAAAGGCAAAAATAGACAAGTGGAACTACAGGTATGCCTCAGAGATATTGTAGGTTCAATTCCAGACAACTGCAGTGAAGAGAATTTTGCAAAAACTGAGTCACATGAATTTTTTGGGTTCTCAATACATATAAAAATTATGTTTACACTATACTGTATTCCTTTAAGTGTGCAACACCATTGTATAAAAATGTACATATATTAAGTTAAAAATACTTAATTGCTATAAATAATGCTAACTATAATCTGAGCATTCAGTGAGTTGTAGTAGTAACATCAAAGATCACTGATCGACACTGAGGGGAAGATGGTGGAAGAGTAAGACGTGGAGATTAAATTCCTCCCCATAGATACATCAGAAATACATCTACAGGTGGAACTGCTCTTATAGAACACCCACTGAATGCTGGCAGAAGTCCTCAGACCTCCCAAAAGGCAAGAAACTCCCTCACGTACCTGGGTAGGGCAAAAGAAAAAACAAAGGCAAAAGAATAGGGACGGGACCTGCACCAGTGTGAGGGAGCTGTGAAGGAGGAAAGTTTCCACACACTAGGAAGCCCCTTCGCGTGCAGAGACTGCGGGTGGTGGAGGGGGAAAGCTTCAAAGCCGTGGAAGAGAGCACAACAACAGGGGTGCGGAGAGCAAAGCAGAGAGATTCCTGCACAGAGGATCAGTGCCCACCAGCACTCACTAGCCCGAGAGGCTTGCCTGCTCACCCACCGGGGCGGGCAGGGGCTGGGAGCTGAGGCTCAGGCTTTGGTCGGATTACAGGAAGAGGACTGGGCTTGGCGGCGTGAACACAGCCTGAAGGGGCTAGTGCACCACGGCTATCCAGGAGGGAGTCTGGGAAAAGGTCTGGGACTGCCAAAGAGGCAAGAGACTTTTTCTTCCCTCTTTGTTTCCCAGTGCGCGAGGAGAAGGGATTGAGAGCGATGCTTAAAGGAGTTCCATTGACTGGCGCAAGCCACGGCTAACAGCATGGACCCCAGAGACAGGCCTGAGATGCTAAGGCTGCTGCTGCTGCCACTAAAAAGCAAGTGTGCGAGCACAGGTCACTATCCACACCTCTGCTCCCCAGAGCCTGTGCAGCCCGCCACTGCCAGGGTCCTGTGAGCCAAGGACAACTTCTCCGGAAGAATGCACGGTGCACATCAGGCTGATGCAACGTCACGAAGGCCTCTGCCACTGCAGGCTCACCCCGCATCCATAACCCTCCCGCCCCCAGCCTGAGGGAGCCAGAGCCCCCTAATCAGCGGCTCTTTAACCCCGTACGGTCTGATCGCAGAACAGATGCCCTCAGGCGACATACACACAGAGACGGGGCCAAATACAAAGCTGAACCCCGGGGGCTCTCTGAACAAAGAAGAAAAAAGGAAATTTCTCCCAGCAGCCTCAGGAGCAGCAGATTAAAGCTCCACAATCAAACTGATGTACGCTGCATCTGTGGAATACCTGAATAGACAACGAATCATCCCAAATTGAGGAGATGGACTTTGAGAGCAAGATATATTATTTTTTCCACCTTTCCTCTTTATAAGTATGTGTATTATTCTTTGTGAGATTTTGTCTGTATAGCTTTGCTTTCACCATTTGTCCTGGGGTTCTGTGGATCCGTTTCTTTTTTTTTTTTTTTTCTGTTTTACTTTTTAAAAAACAATTTTTCTTAATAGTTATCTTTTATTTTAATAACTTTATTTTATTTTATCTTACATTATTTTAACTTCCTTCCTTCCTTCTTTCTTTCTTTCTTTCTACTTTTTCTCACTTTTATTCTGAGCCACGTGGATGAAAGGCTCTTGGTGCTGCAGCCAGGAGTCAGTGTTGTGCCTCTGAGGTGGGAGAACAAACTTCAGGACACTGGTCCACAAGAGACCTCCCAGCACCATGTAATATCAAATGGCGAAAATCTCCCAGAGATCTCCCTCTCAACACAAAGACATAGCTTCACTCAACGATGAGCAAGCTACAGTGCTGGACACCCTATGCCAAACAACCAGCAAGACAGGAACACAAACCAAGGCACTAGCAGAGAGGCTGCCTAAAATCATAATAAGCCCACAGACACCCCAAAACACACCACCAGACGTGAGTCGGCCCATCAGAAAGACAAGAAAGAGCCTCATCCACCAGAACACAGGCACTAGCCCCCTCCATCAGGAAGCCAACAGAACCCACTGAACCAACTTTAGCCACTGAGGACAGACACCAAAAACAACAGGACCGACGAACTTGCCGCCAGGAAAAAGGGGACCCCAAAAACAGTAAGATAAGCAAAATGAGAAAACAGAGAAATGCACAGCAGATGAGGGAGCAAGATAAAAACCCACCAGACCTAACAAATGAAGAGAAAATAGGCAGTCTACCTGAAAAAGAATTCAGAATAATGATAGTAAAGATGATCCAAAATCTTGGAAATAGAATAGAGAAAATGCAAGAAACATTTAACAAGGACCGAGAAGAATTAAAGAGGAAACAAACAATGATGAACAACAAAATAAATGAAATTAAAAATACTCTAGAAGGGATCAATAGCAGAATAACTGAGGCAGAAAAACAGATAAGTGCCTGGAAGATAAAATAGTGGAAATAACTACTGCAGAGCAGAAAAAGAGAAAAGAATGAAAAGAACTGAGGACAGCCTCAGAGACTTCTGAGACAACATTAAATGCACCAACATTCGAATTATAGGGGTCCCAGAAGAAGAAGAGAAAAAGAAAGGGACAGAGAAGATACTTAAAGAGATTATAGTTGAAAACTTCCCTAATATGGGAAAGGAAATAGTTAATCAAGTCCAGGAAGCACAGAGAGTCCCATACAGGATAAATCCAAGGAGAAACAGGCCAAGACACATATTCATCAAACTATCAAAAATTAAATACAAAGAAAACGTATTAAAGGCAGCAAGGGAAAAACAACAAAGAACACACAAAGGATTCCCCATATGGTTAACAGCTGAACTTTCAGCAGAGACTCTGCAAGCCAAAACTGACTGGCAGGACATGTTTAAAGTGATGAAGGAGAAAAACCTACAACAAAGATTATTCTACACAGCAAGGATCTCATTCAGATTTGATGGAGAAATGAAAACCTTTACAAACAAGCAAAAGCTGAGAGAGTTCAGCACCAACAAACCAGCTTTACAACAAATGCTAAAGGAACTTCTCTAGCCAAGAAACACAAGAGAAGAACAAGACTTACAATAAGAAAACAATTAAGAAAATGGGAATAGGGACATAAATATTGATGATACCCTTAAATGTAAATGGATTAAGTGCTCCCACCAAAAGACACAGACTGGCTGAATGGATACAAAAACAAGACCCATATATGTGCTGTCTACAAGAGACCCTCTTCAGACCTAGGGACACGTACAGACTGAAAGTGGGGGGAAGGAAAAAGTTATTCCATGCAAATGGAAACCAAAAGAAAGCTGGAGTAGCAACTCTCATATCAGATGAAATAGACTTTAAAATAAAGACTACTACAAGAGACAAAGAAGGACACTACATAATGATCAAGGGATCGATCCAAGAAGAAGATATAACAATTGTAATTATATATGCTCCAAACATAGGATCACCTCAATACATAAGGCAAATACTAACAGCCATAAAAGGGGAAATCGACAGTAACACATTCAGAGTAGGGGACTTTAAAACCCCTCTTTCACCAATGAACAGATCATCAAAAATGAAAATAAATAAGGAAACACAAGCTTTAAATGATACATTAAACAAGATGGACTTAATTGATATTTATATGACATTCCATCCAAAAACAACATAATACACTTTTCTCTTAAGTGCTTATGCAACATTATGAAGGATAGATCATATCTTCAGTCACTAATCAAGCCTTGGCAAATTTAAGAAAATTGAAATTGTATCAGGAATCTTCTCCAACCACCATGCTATGAGACTAGATATCAATTACAGGAAAGATCTGTTAAAAAATATAAACACATGGAGGCTAAACAATACACTACTTGATAATGAAGTGATCACTGAATAAATCAAAGGGGAAATCAAAAAATACCTAGAAACAAATGACAATGGAGACACGAAGACCCAAAACCTATGGGATGCAGCAAAAGCAGTTCTAAGTGGAAACTTTATAGCAATACAATCCTACCTTAAGAAAAGAGAAACATCTCAAATAAACAACCTAACCTTGCACCTAAAGCAATTAGAGAAAGCAAAACAAAAAAAACCCCAAAGTTAGCAGAAGGAAAGTAATCATAAAGATCAGATCATAAATAAATAAATAAGTGAAGGAAATGATAGCAAAGATCAATAAAACTATAAGCTGGTTCTTTGAGTAGATAAACAAAATTGATAAACCATTAGCCAGACTCATCAAGAAAAAAAGGGACAAGACTCAAATCAATAGAATTAGAAATGAAAAAGGACAAGTAACAACTGACACTGCAGAAATACAAAAGATCATGAGAGATTACTGCAAGCAACTGTATGTCAATAAAATGGACAACGTGGAAGAAATGGACAAATTCTTAGAAATGCACAACCTGCCAATACTGAATCAGGAAGAAGTAGAAAATATGAACAGACCAATCACAAGCACTGAAATTGAGACTGGTGTTAAAAATCTTCCAACAGGGCTTCCTTGGTGGCGCAGTGGTTGAGAGTTTGCCTGCCAATGCAGGGGACATGGGTTCGTGCCCCAGTTTGGGAAGATCCCACTTGCTGTGGAGTGGCTAGACCCATGAGCCATGGCCACTGAGCCTGCGCATCCAGAGCCTGTGCTCTGCAACAGGAGAGGCCACAACAGTGAGTGGCCCGTGTACAGCAAAAAATAATAATAATAATAATCTTCCAAAAAACAAAAACCCAGGACCAGTTGGCTTCACAGGCAAATTCTATCAAACATTTAGGGAAGAGATAACACCTATGCTTCTCAAACTCTTCCAAAATATAGCAGAGGGAGGAACACTCCCAAACTCATTCTATGAGGGCACCATAACCCTGTTACCAAAACCAGACAAAGATGTCAAAGAAAGAAAACTACAGGGAAATATCACTGATGAACATAGATGCAAAAATCCTCGACAAAATACTAGCAAAAAGAATCCAACAGCACATTAAAAGGATCATATGCCATGATCAAGTGGGGTTTATTCCAGGAATGCAAGGTTTCTTCAATTTATGCAAATCAATTAATGTGATACACCATATTAATATATTGAAGGAGAAAAAACATATGATCATCTCAATAGATGCAGAGAAAGTTTTTGAAAAAATTCAACACCGATTTATGATAAAAACCCTGCAGAAAGTAGGCATAGAGAGAACTTTCCTCAACATAATAAAGTCCGTATATGACAAACCCACTACCAACATTGTCCTCAATGGTGAAAACCTGAAAGCATTTCCACTAAGATCAGGAACAAGACAAGGTTGCCCACTCTCACCACTATTATTCAACATAGTTTTGGAAGTTTTAGACACAGCAATCAAAGAAGAAAAAGAAATAAAAGGAATCCAAATCAGAAAAGAAGTAAAGCAGTCACTGTTTGCAGATGACATGATATTATATGTAGAGAATTCCAAAGATGCTATCCGAAAAGTACTAGAGCTAATCAATGAATTGGGTAAAGTAGCAGGATACAAAATTAATGCACCGAAATCTCTGGCATTCCTATACACGAATGATGAAATATCTGAAAGTGAAATTAAGAAAACACTCCCATTTACCACTGCAACAAAAAGAATAAAATATCTGAGAATAAAGCTGCCTAAGGAGAAAAAAGACCTGTATGCAAAAAATTATAAGACACTGATGAAAGAAATTAAAGATGATACAAACAGATGGAGAGATATACCATGTTCTTGGATTGGAAGTATCAACATTGTGTAAATGACTCTACTACCTGAAGCAATCTACAGATTCAATGTAATCCCTGTCAAACTACCACTGTATTTTTCACAGAACTAGAACAAAAAATTCACAATTTGTATGGAAACACAAAAGACCCAGCATAGCAAAAGTAACCTTGAGAACGAAAAATGGAACTGGAGGAATCAGGCTCCCTGACTTCAGAATATACTACAAAGCTACAGTAATCAAGACAGTGTGGTACTGGCACGAAAACAGAAATATACAGAAATGGAACAGGATAGAAAGCCTGGAGATAAACCCACAAACATATGGTCACCTTAACTTTGATAAAGGAGGCAAGAATATACAGTGGAGAAAGACAGCCTCTTCAATTAATGGTGCTGGGAAAACTGGACAGGTACATGTAAAAGTATGAGATTAGAACACTCCCTAACACCATACACAAAAATAAACTCAAAATGGATTGAAGACCTAAATGTAAGGCCAGAAACTATCAAACTCTTAGAGAAAATCATAGGCAGAACACTTTATGACATAAATCACAGCAAGATCCTTTTTGACCTACCTCCTAGAGAAATGAAAACAAAAATAAACAAATGTGACCTAATGAAACTTCAAAGATTTTGTACAGCAAAGGAAACCATAAACAAGACCAAAAGACAACCCTCAGAATGGGAGAAAATATTTGCAAATGAAGCAAGTGACAGAGGATTAATCTCCAAAATTTACAAGCAGCTCATGCAGCTCCATAACAAAAAAAACAAAAACCCAATCGAAAAATGGGCAGAAGTCCTAAAGAGACATTTCTCCAAAGAAGATATACAGACTGAAAACAAACACATGAAAGAATACTCAACATCATTAATCATTAGAGGAATGCAAATCAAAACTACAATGCGATATCATCTCACACCGGTCTGAATGGGCATCATCAAAAAATATAGAAACAATAAATGCTGGAGAGGTTGTCGAGAAAAGGGAACACTGTTGCACTGCTTGTGGGAATGTAAATTGATATAGCCACTATGGAGAAGAGTGTGGAGTTTCCTTTAAAAACTACAAATAGAACTACCATACGACCCAGCAATCCCACTACTAGGCATACGCCCTGAGAAAACGTAATTCAGTAAGAGTCATGTACCACAATATTCATTGCAGCTCTATTTACAGTATCCAGGACATGGAAGCAACCTAAGTGTCCATAAACAGATGAATGGATAAAGAATATGTGGCACATATACTCAATGGAATATTACTCAGCCATAAAAGGAAACGAAATTGAGTTATTTGCAGTGAGGTGGATGGACCTAGAGTCTGTCATACAGAGTGAAGTAAGTCAGAAATAGAAAAACAAATACTGTATGCTAACACATATATGTTGAATCTAAGAAAAAAAACGTCATGAAGAACCTAGGGTTAAGATGGGAATAAAGACACAGACCTACTAGAGAATGGACTTGAAGATATGGGGAATGGGAAGGGTAAGCTGTGACAAAGTGAGAGAGTGGCATGGACATATATACACCACCAAATGTAAAGTAGATAGCTAGTGGGAAGCAGCCGCATAGCACAGGGATATCAGCTCAGTGCTTTGTGACCACCTAGAGGGGTTTGATAGGGAGGGTGGGAGGGAGGGAGACACAAGAGGGAAGAGATATGGGAACATATGTATATGTATAACTGATTCACTTTGTTATGAATCAGAAACTAACACACCATTGTAAATCAATTATACTCCAGTAAAGATGTTAAAAAAAATCACTGATCACAGATGACTGTAATAAATATGATAATAATGAAAATGTTTGAAATATTACAAGAATTACCAAAATACGACACAAAGACACAAAGTGAGAAATGCTGTTGGAAAATGATGCTGATAGACTTGGTCAATGCAGGGTTGCCATTAACCTTCAATTTGTGAAAATCACAATATCTGCAAAGTGCAATGAAACAAAGCACAATAAAGCAAGGTATGCCTGTACCTCAAACTAAAAAGCTTCTGCAAAGGAAAGTATACAGTCAACAGAATGAGAAGGGAAATATTTGCAAACCATACATCAAAAAAAGTTACTATCCAAAATATATAAGCAACTTCTACAACTCAATGGCAAAAAACAAGCACCACCCCAAAAAATACTCTAAATGAAAAATGGGCTTAAATAGGCAGTTATTGAAAGGAGACATGAAAATGATTAAACGGTCATATAAAAACATGCTCAATGTCATTATTTATGAGGGAAATGCAAATAAAAACCTCAATGAAGTATCACCTCCCACCTGTTAGAATATCTATGTTCAAAGACAAACAACAACAAAAGTGTTAGCAGGAAGTGGAGGGATTGGAACCATGTACATTTTGGGTTTTGGGAGGAGGGTTGTTTTTTTTTGTTTCCTCTCTTTTATTTTATTTTTTATTTGTTTTTAAATTTTTATTGGAGTATAGTTGATTTATAATGTTGTGTTAGTTTCTGCTGTACAGCAAAGTGAATCAGTTATACATATACATATATCCACTCTTTCTTAGATTCTTTTCCCATATAGGTCATTACTGAATATTGAGAAGAGCTCCCTGTGCTATACAGTAGGACCTTATTAGTTATCTATTTTATATATAGTAATGTGTATATGTTGGAACCATGTACATTGTTGATGGGAATGGTAAATGGCTCATCAGCTATGGAAAACAGTATGGAAGTTCATCAAAAACTTAAGATTAAACTACCATATTACCCAGCAATCCCATTTCTGAGTATACATCCAAAATAATTGAAATCAGCGTCTTGAAGAGATACCTACCTTCCCTTCCATGTTCATTGCAACATTATTCACAATATCCAAGATATGGAAAACAGCCCACATGTCCTTCAATACATGAATGAATAAAGCAAGTGTGGTATTTTCTTTATAGAATAATGAAATAGTACGTAGCCTTTAAAAAGGAGGAAATCCTTCCACTTAAGACAACACTAATTAACCGTGAACAGATGATAGGTGAAATAAGACAGTTGCAGAAGGGAAAATAATGCATGATTTCACTTATATGAGATATTTAAATAGTCAAGCTCATAGAAGCAGAGAGTACAACCGTGGTTGCCAGGACCTAGGAGGTGGAGAAAATGGGCAGTTTTTCTTCAGTGAACATAAAGTTCAGTTACGCTAGATGAATAAGTTCTAGAGATCTACTGTTCAATGTGGTGCCT
Source organism: Phocoena sinus (assembly GCF_008692025.1). Classification (NCBI taxonomy): domain Eukaryota; kingdom Metazoa; phylum Chordata; class Mammalia; order Artiodactyla; family Phocoenidae; genus Phocoena; species Phocoena sinus. The sequence continues at coordinate 84,971,850 of NC_045784.1, forward strand.
ATAGTTAACCACCTTGTATTGTAAACTTCAAAATTTAAGACAGTAGTTCTCATATTAAATGTTCTTCCCACAAAAAAGGAAGACAAGAGGAAACTTTAAGAGGTGCTGTTTATGTCAATTATCTTAATTGTGATGATGTTATCACAGGTGTTTGCATATGTCCAAATTTATCAAATTGTACACATTAAGTATGTGCAGCCTTTGTATGTCATTAATACCTCAATAACGTTGTTAAAAAATAAAGTCAAGGAATATGTGTTTCTTTAATATCCTTTATAAATATTGCCAAATTGCCTCCCATAAAAGTACTACCAATTCCTATTTTGACCAGTGTTAAGTGGGTGTCCAACTCACTGAACCCTTGCCAATACTGAGCGTTTATTTCTTGGACAGATTGATGGGTTAAAACAAATAATGTATCCATTTCAAAATTTTCTATCATTTGAACAACGAGATTGTACATCGTTTTTATTTTTAATCATTACATATAATTATTTCTTTGATCTGTCTGATCATATTTTTGACCATTTTTCTTTGGTCTTGATATTTTATTGATTTGTATAAGCTCAAAACATAGAAATGAGAATAATATTTTTTCAGTCATATTGGTTGTAAATATTTCCTCAATTAGTCTTTGTATTCTGTTTCTATATTTTTGGCATACAGAAGCTTTACAAATTTGGGGTCAAATCTATCAGTCTTTTCATTCATTATTTTTTCCTTTGCCTTTATGCTTTAAAATTCCTTATTCAGAGATCAAGGGAAAAAAAGAAACCTTTCTTTTTGTCCTTTTGTTATTTTACTTTTTATACTTATTTCCTTTTAAAAGAGTGTTACTAGGCTGGTAGCTCACAGATGTGCTTTAGACACAGTATACCTGGATTTCCAGAAGACATTTGTGAAAGTTCTCAATATCTGCCACCTCACTGGCTTCTTTCCCTGTGCCTACAATTATGTTCAATTTGTCCCTATTCTGAAAACAAAAGCATTTTTTTAAAAGAAGAACTTTCTGGGCTTCCCTGGTGGTGCAGTGGTTGAGAGTCCTCCTGCCGATGCAGGGGACACGGGTTCGTGCCCTGGTCTGGGAAGATCCCACAAGTTGCAGAGCATCTGGGCCCGTGAACCATGACCGCTGAGCCTGCGTGTCCGGAGCCTGTGCTCCGCAACAGGAGAGGCCAAAACAGTGAGAGGCCCGCATACAGCAAAAAAAAAAAAAAAAAAAAACTTTCTTAAAATGCTCTCCTATGCTTTCCCTCTTTGAATTCCATGGCAACATCATCTTCTCTGTATTATCCTTTTTCTTCTTTTAACCATTTCTTTTTGGTTAGTATTTGACTTCTCTTTTGGCCCCTTAAATGTGGGTATTCTAAACTCTGTCCTTAGTTGTCTACACGACCTCTCTGGAAGATTCCATCAACTACTGTATCTTCAACTAGCATTTACATGTCAGTGATGCCCAAATTGATGCCTACAGTTCAAATTTCTCCCATGAGCTCTACATCTTCTCATACAAGTGTCTTTTGGACATATACATCTGATTGTCCTACTTGGGAACATGGATGGATGGTCTTTCACAAACTGCCATCAGCTGCTCTTTCTATAATTATCACTTTTTATTTGTGACTCAGTCCACCTTTCAGAACTTACACACTTTACATCTCTCTCACATTTTATTATCAACATTTGCTGGATATACCTAGTCTGTTCTTAACACCATACTTTGGATGACTATTCTTGCCTGGGACATCCTGCTTTTCATAAACCCCTACTCATATGTTCAAGATCCAACTCAAATGCCAGTTCCTCAATTATGTTTTCTCCACTTCTGTCAGTCATGGTTATTCTAGTCTGTGTATTCCCAGAGTGCTTTGCTCTTATTTGTCACTATAATTTATTTTAATTTATCTGATTAAATCTCTGTCTTCTATGACTGAATGAGGGCTTCTCAAGAATAGGGTACATGCTATTTTCATCCTCACAGTCCCAGTGCTTAGAATGTTACCTATATAATGTGGTTCAATAAATGCTTATTTAATGAATGGTATATTTGTGGACAAAGTAATGAAACACAAGCTGAATAATATTATTAAGTAAATGATTGGTTCTCAACCTTGGGTACTCAAAATCATGTATGGAAATTTAAAGAGACATTTTGATCCAATTAACCAGAGATTCTTATTCAGAAAATTCAGCTTAGAGCCTAGATATTTGTATGTTTTAAAATGTCATATATCATTCTGATGCACCTCCAGGGTTGAATACCTCCAACATAGAGTCATGAATATACTCACATATTTTCTTTAGTAAGTGATGTCAAGCTGGAGGACATTTTCGGGTGGAGAGTGAAGGGATCTCATCTTAATACTATCCCATTCAACATTTTCTTCAGTGATTTGGATGAGATCATACATTGATATATTCATCCAACTTGCGGATAATCAAAATGGAAGAGGGGTTGATAGTGAACTTTTAACAAGAACTTATTTTATGCAAGGCATTGTGTGAGTTATACAAATTATCAATTATCTCTCAATCTCACAATCCCTTTTTTACAGATGAGGAGATTGAGACTCAGAAAAATTAAGTTATTTATTTGCTCGTGACCCCCATTAAGTAATAGAAGCAAAAGTCAAATTCAGATACCAATGGCTTACATACCCAAAACAGAGGTCAAAGCCAAGATCAAAGATCACTTCAACAGGCTACAGGAATCAAATGATGTGAATGAAAACAAATTCAAAAGAAATGTGAAGCAATATTAGGTTCATAAAATCGACTACACAAAATTTAAAATAAAATAAAAGATGAAAATCCATACTAGAATAGTAAATATGTTTATATGTTGCTAATGGTATCATCAATCAATAACATCATTTTAGTAGGCAATTTGACTCAGTATATCATAGTAAAACTAAAATATTCATATATGTATATTTTAACATTTAGCAATATCCCATTTTTAGTTTAAAAACTAAAACTTGTATATATGTATGTATATGTGTGTGTATGTTTGTGTGTATGTTTGTGTGTATGTGTATTGAAAAGGATGTACCCTAAACATTTAGTTATTTCCTGTAATAAATAGGAAATATTTATTTGTGGGTCCAGAGGTGAGCAAAGAGAATTTTTTAAATTATTATACAATAAAAAAGAAAGAAGGATGAATTATAGGTTATTTTTACTTTTGTGTGTGTGCTTTGTATCTTTCAATTTCTTAAATATCTTACAATGTTTGTACTGTATGACCTAGCAATTCAATCCTTCAGAATGCATCTTAATGAGATAATTCAAAGGAGAAAAAGCTATATTACAAATTTACACAAAATAATGCTATCTTTAAAAGTGAAATTCTATGAACAACTTAAAGTCTAATAATGTAATGGTTAGATGAATTAGGGCACATCAACAGGCTATTTTTCATAAATTAAAACCACAATGTAGCATCATAAAAATTATTCACAAAATAACATTTACTAATAACATAAAAAATAAATTTCACATATTTACCCTGATTAAGAGCACATAGAATACAAACATACTTGGATGAAACTTAAAAGGGATCATCAATTACAGTATAGTAAAAGTATGAGCTCTTGAGTCAAATGTCCTGGGTTTCAAACTCACTGTTGCTGGTTGTATAACCTTAGACAAGTCACTTAACTTCTTTGTGATCATCTTATTCATCTATAAAATGAAGATCATGCTTAGCAAGTGAGATAAATTTAAGAATTTAATGAGAAGGTTCACGTAAAGGATTTAGAACAATATTTGACACTTAATACTCACAGCGTACCTATTGTCAGCTAGGCATGTTCCATGGGTTTTATATATATTAACATGTTCATGCCTTAAGACAACTGTATTTTTATCTTCATCTTACGGATAAGGAAACTGAGGAACAAATACATTAAGCAGCTTGCTGAAGTCACATAACCAGTAGTACAGGGAAAAATCAAACCTAGGCAAGCCTGACTCAAGAATCCATACTATTAACCATTATGCTATACTATGAGATATACACAAATGTTTGAAAATGATATTACTTTTTTTATATTGGGGTGTAGTTGCTTAACAATGTTGTGTTAGTTTTATGTATACAGCAAAGTGATTCAGATATATATATATATATACCCATTCTTTTTCAAATTCTTTTCCCATTTAGGTTATTACAGAATATTGAGCAGAGTACCCCATGCTATACAGTAGATCCTTGTTGGTTATCTATTTTAAATATGGCAGTGTGTACATATCAACCCCAAACTCCCAATCTATCTCTTCCCCAAACCCTTCCCCCCGGTAACCATAAGTTTGTTCTCTAAGTCTGTGACTCAGTTTCTGTTTTGAAAATCAGTTCATTTGTTGAAAACGATATTATTTTTTAAAATAGCAAAATTGAAACAGAGAGATTTAAATGTTCTTTCAATAATGTTTAAATAATTTTAAAATTAAAGAAAACAAACTTTAAAAAACAAAGACATAGCTTGAAATTTAAAAGCAAAACTAGATATAAAACTGGAAAATATAGCTGAATCCTAGCTAGAGTAACAATAAGAAAAAACTAAAATTTGTCTCAATCTTTTAGAAAACAAACTTCAGCCCTTTTCTGTACCATATTTACTGGATAATGAGTTTTATCTGTGTATTGTCCAAACAAAAGAAGCATTCCTTCTTGTCCTTAGTTTTCCTTACTAATGCTTTAAAAGCATCCCCAAAGTTGACAAACAAATTTGGTCTCACTTTTCCACCTTATTTAGATTTGTCATGTCCCTTCTTAGGTTTGGCCATTTCAAGAGAATATTTTACAAACCTTTTGTGACAACTTGCTCGTCTTCTTACACCGTTTGACTTTATATCCTCAATTTACCAAATGAAACACTCCACACTGTCTTCTTACACAACTGGTTATAGAACTTTCAAATATAACTTTCTAAGAAAGTACTCTTTAACTAATTGTTTCTTCAACACTCTGTTGTAATATTCTAGGGCTCACTACATAATCGTTTTATTCATTCTGAAACACTTTTAGCTTTAACTTTTACCTATAGATCAATCAACCTATTGGATTCTAGCTAGTAGGAACCATGAGATCACATCATTATTAAAAATCACATTCCTTAAAGTTGATAGACGATATCCACTCTTCCAATTAAGAAGAAGAGCAAAAGTCATCACAAAATACACCGCCAAGCAATACTACTGGTCTTCACACATATGTACTAGTGTTTGCTTGCTTCCACTTTCCCTCTAGATTGAAAATCTGAGGTGGGTGATCTTTTTCTTTTTTTCTTTCCTCTAATTATTTTTAAATATAAGTAGCAATTTATCTACATATCTTCTACTTGCTTCCTGGCCCTCCAGTTCTACTGAACCTTCATTACAACATACAAGTACCATCCTGGCTCTACCCTTCCATACTTGACCCCGCCTTCTTCCCCAAAACTTTAATGACTATTGTAGGCAGGTACAGTGACATTATGGAAGTTAGTGAGAATCTAGTGGAGACCTATGCTCTTCTGTCAAGTCTCAACTCGAACATTCCTTCCTCACTGAAGCTTTCCCTTCCCTCTCTGACAAGTCATGTCCCATTATCACATGCTCTCAGGACACCTAACATTCACAGCATTTTCATTCTTCTGATTTTATGTGCACTTGTGTGATTCTCTGATTAATATCTAACTCCTCCACTAAATTGAAAGTCCTATGATGGAAGGTCTCGTGTGTTTTTGTTTGCCATTGGAAACTATCACCTAACATAGTGCCTGGAACATAGTATATGATTAATGAATATTTGTTGAATAATGATGAATAAATCAATGAATGAATGACACTATACTTCTCATATATAGAGATTCAGAGATACAGAATACTGCCTTTGTATAAATACTCTACATTTCCAGAGTGGCATCTGATCACAGCAGCAAGCTTACCTAAAATTTTGCCAAGACTGGAAGCCAACGTCAAGCCATGAGGTAACCATACAGTTTAAGCCGGCATAGGAATACACTGAACACAGTGACATATACATAGTTTGGAGTTTAAAAATCCTTTTTGAATCACTGACTTGGCAGACGGTAAAGAGTCATTTGAATATTGTGCAAAATGGGATAAATTAAGAAAATGTGTAGAACAAATTCTTTGCTGAAGCAGTTTTTAAAAGTGAAAATGTGGGAAAAAATGGCTTAAACACAGACTTGGTATTGAGGAGGACTGAAGCAAGGAGTGGTATTGACAGAAACTGCTTTTTTTTTTTTTCTCCATATAATTGGATATCAGCAGTTTGGGGTTGTTCCAAGTGGAAAAATATTTTGGGGAATTGAGATTTTGAAGTGGAATTCATTCCTATTCATACATTAATCTCAGGGTACCATGTCCAATGTTGAGCACACTACTTAAAGAGATATAAAGAACTTGAGTAGCATCTGGAAAAGAATGAAAAATATGACAAACATGTATTCAAATAAGGTCTAAAGAGGAAATGAAATTCTTCAGCCCAGAGAAGAGAGCATTAAGCATGGTTTCATAATTGTTTTCAGGATATTGTAGAGGATAAATGGTGGTAGAAACTGTAATAATTATTTTGCATCATCAAAGGAACATATACACTAAGAGTTTCACCGGGCTGCTTCTTATCCCTGGAGAAGGCCCCAGAGTGCATGGTTACCACAGATCTGCCTTAGAATTATTTTGGTGAGGGGTGGTCACAAGTCTACTCTCACTGTTCAGTGACTTTGACTTGGACCTAATTGGCTACAGATAGAGCTGCTGAAGTGATCCAGGTTGTTGGAACCTCAGATACAAATTCTTAATGAAGTTGCAGAAGTCCTTATTAAATGGTAAATCACCAGATCAAAAAGGAAAGTTGGGGGAAGGGATAAATTTGGAAGTTGGAATTAACATATACACACTACTATATATAAAATAGATAACCAACAAGGACCTACTGCATAGCACAGGGAACTATATTCACTTTTTGTAATAACCTATAAGGGAAAAGAAGCTGAAAAAGAATATACATATATAAGTGAATCACTGTTTTTGTTTTATCCAGAAAAGTCACCATTCCCTACATCTATGATGGCAGATTAAAAGGAGCTACTTTTTCCAGAAACTTGACAACCCTGTTTAACCTAAAGAAGAATTCCCTGACAATAAAATTATTAGTTACAGAAATGAGTGATTTATAGGAGTTACGAGTCTCCTTTAGCAAGGATCTTTAAGAAAGCAGATCAGCTCTTCAGAAGTTGGAAGTACTGTGGTGCTACTTAAAGGCAGGGACAAGGCTAATATGGCTGCTGTGTGGACTATATGCCCTCTCTAGTCATTTTCAGTCCTGGATATGGGTATCTATAAATAATGAAAAGTTAACAAGAATGTAGCACATTAAAACACTTAACAAATGCAGCCCTCCAGACAAAACCATCATGCTAGTTTTATGAAATGCCAAGATATTACCTCACAGCAGCAGTCAATAGAAGCAAATATTTATTGCATCCTGATAAGGGATAGAATTCACACTTAACTATAGACTGTTGTAAAGTGTGGAGGTATTATAGTCAAACATTAAATAAGATATACTGAACATGAGCTCAACAGGTTAAGCCTAATCTATGTGGGCTATTTCCACAATCTAGTCATGGTGCAAACATGAAAGAGCATATGTAATATTATGTCTGCCAAATATATCACATTCAACAAGATGAGATAACTGGACTGATACTCCTCAGAAGACAAAGTAAATAGCCCATAGGAACGCTGTACAACACTGAGATTCAACAGAAACTTGATGGTTGCTTGCTCAAACCATCGCCAAAGGAAAGAAAAAAATGCAAATTGTTTCCATAATGTAGCATTGATGGGTTTTACATGCAACCCTCAATTCGCATGCATAATTTGTTTTAGTATACACTGACTTCCTGTCCATGTGGACTCTATATAACATATAGCATATAGTATTCACAGTAGAGATGCCACATTGTATTAACTACACTGTATAAAAACCTGCAGTTCTGAGTTAAACTGTAGCACAGAAAGGATATGTGTGTATACTCATATGTACGTATGTATGCATTTATACATATACATGTATAGCAAATTCGTTAATCATTTTTTGTAGTTTTACACACAGTAAATGAACCATATGTGTAATCTAGCAAAGAAAAAGATTGAATGAACCAATCCTGAAGGACTCATGGAAGGTTGGCAAACTGAAAGCATCAGCTCTTGGGGAACAATACAGCTAATTAGCTTTAATTTTAGGGTATTTCCCCATTCATACCTTTATTTGGAGAGTCACCATAAAAATCCTTGCAATCCTGGGTTTGGAAACTTTCCATTTGCTTACGTTTGGTATTTCACTCTGAAACATCTCATCTTGATGAGACCAAATGGATCAGATAGACTAGAAAGTGCAAATGAAAATAAGTTTTTAAACACTCTAAATCATATTTTAAGCACTATCAGGTGGTACACCAGATGCATCTGTAGTACAAAACTCCCTCCAAAAGACAGTAATCCTCGGGAACATGTAGGTGTATCTTATTGGCTCATTACTTAGATAGCTGATGTCTAAAAGAGAGTTTTCAATGAGGGTGGTCTGTACATGAAAATTATATGAGGAGTTTAGAGGTTAAGGGTAAATTTTCTAGATTTCAGATTTGCTTTTACTCTGAAATAAACACCCAGTCCTCCATACCCTGACCTCTTTTTTAATTATTTAATTAAAAAAAAATTTTATTGAGGTATAGTTAGTTTACAATGTCATGTTAGTTTCAGGTGTACGGCACAGTGATTCACTTATATATGTATATTCTTTTTCAGCTTCTTTTCCCTTATAGGGTTATTACAAAAAGTGAATATAGTTCCCTGTGCTATGCAGTAGGTCCTTGTTGGTTATCTATTTTATATATAGTAGTGTGTACATGTTAATTCCAACTTCCAAATTTATCCCTTCCCCCAACTTTCCTTTTTGATCTGGTGATTTACCATTTAATAAGGACTTCTGCAACTTCATTAAGAATTTGTATCTGAGGTTCCAACAACCTGGATCACTTCAGCAGCTCTATCTGTAGCCAATTAGGTCCAAGTCAAAGTCACTGAACAGTGAGAGTAGACTTGTGACCACCCCTCACCAAAATAATTCTAAGGCAGATCTGTGGTAACCATGCACTCTGGGGCCTTCTCCAGGGATAAGAAGCAGCCCGGTGAAACTCTTAGTGTATATGTTCCTTTGATGATGCAAAATAATTATTACAGTTTCTACCACCATTTATCCTCTACACATAGAGTAATTAATACACTAAGAGAAACCATTAATAATATGAAATCAAGCAATGTAAATCTATGGAGCTGCCTCTTCTATACTTTTGGAAACACTATTTTAAACCAAGAGAGACACAAAGATTGGTTTAACTTAGATACGGCAAAATTCAGTTTTCCTATCCTTTGTTAGCAGAAGAGAAACCCAAATGAAAACCAAAATTTCTCCAAGATTTCCTCCTCCTCATAGAAGAGACACATGTACACAGTTCTTGCAAAGACAAATTTGACTTACCATATTCTGGAACTGCATATCAGCCTATCAAAGACAAATTGCTCCAGTAAGCTTAATGTAGAATAAAATATATGAAAGAGAGGGAAACAGTGGGGAGGATACCAGGTGGCTAACTTTATAAATGTATAAATCAGTGAGATTTTACCAATTCTCACTAGATGTTCTAAGTTAGTATTGAATGGACCTGGAGGCTCTGATTGCCTTTGCACAAATTGCATTCCAGCTGTCTTCCAATATTGGAACACTCAGATCTTGGTCCCATGCAATGCAAACAGTCAGCCTTTCACGTATTCTGTATACCAGGAGTAATTTATGAATGTATCTATAAAGGCAATCACAATGCATGCAAGAAAGGGTTACGTAAAGCTCTAAGATTGAAAGAAGTAGCTCCAGCAAACTCAGTACAAGTTCCAAACATCACTATTATACTTGAGCTGATTTACAAATCCCACAGATCTTTGTCTGGTAATCCATATCCTTTGTGAAGCTGGAAGAGGGAACAAAAGCCTTGATGACACAGTCTCTACGTAAATCTCAAGATGCTGCAATTCCTTTACCTTGCTGCCTCATATTCATTAAACAGCCTTGCAGTTTGGGAATCTGAGACAAGGAGTAAAGAAAGATGGGCACTGTGAGATTCAGCCAGCATCAACCAGGTGCAGAAGATGAAACATCCAAAATGCCTTTGCAATTTGTTCTCAATTGTACATCTCAAGGATTTCCCTCAAAACTGGCCCTAAAAGCCTATTCAAAAAAAAATGGTTGCAATTTTAAGAAGAAGCATTCCTAAAATGGCTCACACTGTACTTTGAGGATTGTGACCAGCCTTTCCTTACCTGGACATTTCCTCAGTGCCATCTTCATCCTCCTGCCATCAATGGCAGCTCAACACTTTCTTCCTATATATGATCCTGCTTTTGACAGGGAAAGATTTCACCTTGAGTTCCTGCAGCTCTTTTCTCTCATTTGCCTCTGTTTTCATCTTTTTCTCTCCTTTTCTCTTCCATTCCTACTTTAAGCTCTTTCAATTATTGCTACTTATGTCTCTTCTTAAAGCATTCCCTTCTTCTGCTCATATTCTGAATATTCAATACACTCTAGCAAGGTCCCTGCGTTTGCTCTGATTTTACAATTTGAAAAACCAATACTCTGGGCACTATTTCCACATGAGTTGATTACTATCAATTCAGACATGCTGTCACCAACTGCAGTACCTTGACTGGGAATTTGATATGAACAGCCTCCACCCATGAGAAAAAGACTATAAATATGCTATGTTACTCAATTATTCTTTTTCAAAAGAAAAAAAAATAGAACTTTTAATAGAAGCAGCTTAGCACAACATATAAACTGCTTTTAATCTACTCTTTAAAAGATGATAAATGGGGTTCCAATATGGCGGAAGGGTAAGAGGATGCGGAGCTCAACTCTCTCTATGGATACATCAGGAATACATCTACAGATGCAACAATTCTCACAGAACACTGGCTAAACACTAACAGAAGACCTTGGACACTGGAAAGGACTGTAAAGATCCCCTCATAACTGGGTAGGATGAAAGAAACAAGGGGGAAGGAGAGGAAGTGGGACAGGACCTGCACCTGGGGGCTCGGGGGAGCTAAAGCAGTGGAGAGATTCCCGCATCTGGGGAAGCCCCCTCACCATGGGGAAGTTGGTTGGGAGTGAAGGGAAGCATTTGAGGCTGTTGGAGGAATGTGAAGGGATGGATCTGTGACAGAAGAGACAGAGTGAAAACTATACAGATGGTCCATGCCATGGCCCTATGTGCCCCAGACAGGGACATGTGTCCACTGGTGTTCACAGGGCCTGGGAGATGGAGTGTGGGGATTAGAGAGCAAACCCAGGGTGAGGACTGCTGTTAGCTGCTGGGAGATGGCCTGAGGTGACAGGAGGGAGGAAATCCACAACAGGGAATGCCTATGGAGGAAAACCAGACTGCTGTGGAAGCAGGGCACTACTGCTAAGTCACATGCAGAGGATGGAGCCACCATTGTAGCCTCTGTCTCCCCACACACTGGCGCCTGTCACCAGGCAATAGAAAAGCCCAGCCAGGGCTAGCACTTGTGCACCTGTCACCAGGCACTAGAAAAGGCTCCTGCTAGGGCCATATCTCTTGTGCTCATGGCCACTGGCTTTCCTGAACCCCTGGTGCCACCGGGGATCACACAATCCAAGCAGCCATGCCACCTCTGCACACTGTCCTCACCAGGGCAGACTTAAGTGCTCCAGAGCAGCCTTGGGAGCAGACTCCTGTGGGTGGAGCACATGCAGAGGTGGGGATAAAACCACAGCTGAACCCCAGGGGCGGGGTGACTAACCTTGCCCATCAGCTGTACAACCTACAGATTTAATAAAGTGCACAAGCTACAGATTAAGTCCCTGTGATCACCTAGGTAGACCCTGAATCTATGGAATATCTGAATGGACAGTGAATGTTCCCACAAATGAAAATGGTCTAGCTCTGGCAGCTGTGGACTTTGAGAGCAAGCACACATGCGAGTTGGGCCAACTCAGAGTCTTAGCTGTCCCATAGGGCCCACAGAAGGTCGAGAGACCAGCCTAGAGGAATTGGAGTGTCTCCTGGGGAGGTAGAGGGGTGTCGCGGCTCATGGTGGGGGAAAGGACACTGACAGCTAAGACCCCAGGAAAACATTATTATTACTATTATTTTTAATATATTTTAATTTGTTCTGTTGTTGGTTCTGGTTTTTTTTTTCTTTCTTTTTATTAGTGTTGTTTTTAAAATTTATTTTTCTTTTTCTTTGTTCTTTTGGGATATTTTAACATATTTTTTATCTTTTTATATTTCTATTTTTACTTTGCTTTCTGTTGTTCCATGGTTTTCTTCCCCATTTTTAAAAATATCAGTTTTGTCTGTTTGTTTTGCTTTCTTTGCTTTATTCTTCATTGGCACTCTGCTTTGGTTTTGTTATATGTTTTGTGTTTTTATTCACTTTATTTTTAATTCCTTGATTTCGTTTTGGGGTTATTTTGTTTGTCTGGTTGTTTTCTCGTTTTTTGTTTTCTTTGGTGCGTTTTTTATTTGGTTTGTGGGGGGGAGTGTTTTTTTTGTTTTTGTTCTTGTTTGTTTGATTTTGCTTTTACCATTTGTCTGGAGTTCTGTTTGCCTTTTTTTCCCCCTTTAATCCCTTTTATTGCCTTGACAAGTGGCTAGCAGAGTCTTGGCTCCCTGACCAGAAGTTGGGATTGAGCCTCTGAGGTGGGAACACTGAGTGCAGGACACTCGACCTCCAGAGAATTCCTGGCCCCAGGGAATATTAAATCATGATGGCACTCACGGAGGCCTCCATCTGAATCCAAGACTAAGCTCCACCCAACTGCCTGCAGCCCCCAGCGCTAGATGTCTCACATCAAACAACAATCAAGACAGGAACACAAACACACACATCAGCAGACAGGCTGCCTAAAGTTTTAATAAGCTCACAGATACCCCCAAACACACCAAATGATGTGGCCTTGCCCATCAAAGGTAAAAGACTCAGATCCACACTCCAGAATGTAGGCACCAGTCCCTCCCACCAGGAAACCTACACAAGGCATGGGACCAACCTCACTCACTGGGGTCAGACACCAGAAGCCTGAGGAATGATGACATTGCAGCCTAGGGAAAGGAGACCTCAAACACAGTAAGTTAGACAAAATGAGAAGACAGAGAAATATCTTGCAGATAAAGGAGCAAGGTAAAAACCTAAAACACAAATACCTGAAGAGGAAATAGACAATCTACTTGAAAAAGAATTCAGAGTAATGATAATAAAGATTATCCAAAATCTCAGAATTAGAATGGAGGCATAGATAGAGAAGATACAAGAAATGTTTAACAAGGACCTAGAAGAACTAAAGAACAAACAAACCATGATGAACAGCACAATAAATGAAATTAAAAAGGAATCAATAGCAGAATAATTGAGGCAGAAGAATGGATAAGTGAGCTGGAAGATAGAATGATGGAAATAACTGCAACAGAGCAGAATAAAGAATGAAAAGAAATGAGGACAGTCTCAGAGACTTCTGAGACAACATTAATCACACCAACATTCAAATTATAGGGGTCCCAGAAGAATAAGAGAAAGAGAAAGCGTCTGAGGAAATATTTGAAGATATTATAGTCAAAAACTTCTATAACATGTGAAACGAAATAGTAAATCAAGGCCAGGAAGGTCAGAGAGTTTCATACAGGATAAACCCAAGGAGAAAAAAGCCAAACACATATTACTCAAACTAACAAAAATTAAACACAAAGGAAAAATATTAAAAGCAGCAAGGGAAAAGCAACAAATGACATACAAGGGAACCCCCATAAGGTTAACAGCAGATCTTTCAGCAGAAACTCTGCAGGCCAGAATGTAGTGGCAGGATATATTTAAAGGGATGAAAGGGAAAAGGCTACAACAATATTACTCTACCAAGCAAGGATCACCTTCAGATACAAAGGAGAAATCAAAAGTTTTACAGCCAAGCAAAGGTTAAGAGAATTCAGCACCACAAAACATGCTTTACAGAAAATGCTAAAGGAGCTTTTCTAGGTGGGAAACACAAGAGATGGAAAAGACCTACAAAAAAAAACCCAAACAATTAAGAATATGGTAAGAGTAACATACATAGTGATAATTACCTTAAATGTAAATGGACTAAATGCTCCAACCAAAAACCACAGAATATCTGAAAGAATACAAAAACAAGACCTGTATATATGCTGTCTACAAGAGACCCATTTCAGACTTAGGGACATATATACACTGAAAGTGAGGGGATGGAAAAAGATATTCCATGCAAATGGAAATCAAAAGAAAGCTAGAGTAGCAATACTCACATCAGACAAAATAGACTTTAAAATAAAGACTGTTATAAGAGACAAAGAAAGACACTACATAATAAATAAGGATCAATCCAAGAAGAAGATATAACAATTGTAAATATTTATGCATCCAACATTGGAGCACCTCAATACATAAGGCAAATGCTAACAACAATAAAAGGGGAAATTGACAGTAACACAATAATACAGGGGACTTTAACATCCCACTTACACCAATGGAAAGATCATCCAGACAGAAATTAATAAGGAAACACAAGGCTTAAATGACACATTAAACAGGATGGACTTAATTGATATCTTCTGAGCATTCCATCAAAAATCAGCAGAATACACTTTCTTCTCAACTGCACATGGAACATTCTCCAGGATAGATCACATCTTGGGTCACAAATCAGGCTTCAGTAAATTTAAGAAAATTGAAAATGTATCAAGCATTTTTTCTGATGACAACACTATGAGATTAGATATCAATTACAGGGGAAAAAAACTGAAAAACACAAACACATGGAGGCTAAACAATATGCTACTAAATAACCAAAAGAACACTGAAGAAATCAAAGAGGAAACTAAAAAAATACCTAGAAATAAGTGACAATGAAAACATGACGACCCAAAACCTATGGGATGCAACAAAGGCAGTTGTAAGAAGGAAGATCATAGCAATAAAATACTACCTCAAGAAACAAGAAGGGATTTCCCTGCTGGTGCAGTCGTTAAGAATCCACCTGCCAGGGGCTTCCCTGGTGGCGTGGTGGTTGGGAGTCTGCCTGCCGATGCAGGGGACGTGGGTTCGTGCCCCGGTCCGGGAGGATCCCGCGTGCCGCGGAGCGGCTGGGCCCATGGGACATGGCCATTGAACCTGCGCGTCCGGATCCTGTGCTCCGCAGCGAGAGGGGCCACGGCAGTGAGGGGCCCACGTACCGCAAAAAAAAAAAAAAAAAAGAATCCACCTGCCAATGCAGAGGACACAGGTTCAAACCCTGGTCCAGGAAGATACCACATGCCACAGAGAAAGTAAACCCGTGTGTCACAACTACTGAACCTGTGCTATAGATCCTGCAAGCCAAAACTACTGAGCCCACACACCACAACTACTGAAGCCCATGTGCCTAAAGCCTGTGCTCCACAACAAAGAAGCTACCACAATGAGAAGCCTGCACACCACAATGAAGAGTAGTCCCTGCTCACCACAACTAGAGAAAGCACACATGCAGCAACGAAGAACCAGCTCAGCCAAAATAATAATAATAATAGTTTTTAAAAAACAAACAAGGAAAACCACAAATAAACAACCTAAACTTACACCTAAAGCAACTAGAGAAAGAAGAACAAAACAAAAACCAAATTTAGCAGAAGGAAAGAAATCATAAAGATCAGATCAGAAATAAATGAAAAAGAAATGAAGAAAACAATAACAAAGATCAATAAAACTGAAAGTTGGTTCTTTGAGAAAATAAACAAAACTGATAAACCATTAGCCAGACTCATCAAGAAAAACAGGGAGAAGACTAAAATCAACGGAATTAGAAATGAAAAAAAAGAAGTAACTGACACTGCAGAAATACAAAGGATCGTGAGAGATTACCACAAGCAACTATATGCCAATAAAACGTACAAACTGGAAGAAATGGACAACTTCTTAGAAAAGTACAGCCTTCCAAGACTGAACCAGGAAGAAATATAAAAAATGAACAGACCAACCACAAGCACTGAAATTGAAACTGTGATTTAAAATCTTCCAACAAACAAAAACCCAGGGCCAGATGGCTTAACAGGCAAATTCTATCAAACATTTACAGAAGAGATAATACCCATCCTTCTGAAACCCTTCAAAAAATTTCAGAGAGAAGAACACCCCCAAACTTATTCTATGAGGGCACAATCACCCTGATACCAAAGCCAGGTAAAGATATCAAAAAAAGAGAAAATTACAGGCCAATAATACTGAATAACATAGATGCAAAAGTTCTCAACAAAATAGTAGCAAACACACATTAAAAGGATCATACACCATGATAATGTAGGATTTACCCCAGGGATGCATGGATTCTTCCATATCCACAAGTCAATCAGTGTGATACACCACATTAACAAACTGAAGAATAAAAACCATATGATCACCTCAATAGATGCAGAAAATCTTTGAGAAAATTCAACACCCCTTTATGATAAAAATTCCCCAGAAAATGGGCATAGAGGGAACCTACCTCAACATAATAAAGATCATATATGACAAACCCATAGCAAACATTATTCTCAATAGTGAATAACTGAATGCATTTCCTCTAAGATCAGGAACACGACAAGTGTGCACATTCTCGCCACTATTATTCAACATAGTTTTGGAAGTTTTAGCCATGGCAATCATAGAAGAAAATGAAATAAAAGGAATCCAAATTGGCAAAAAAGAATTAAAACTATTACTGTTTGCAGACGGTATGATACTATACATAGAAAACCCTAAAGATACCACCAGCAAACTACTAGAGCTCATCAATGAATTTGGTAAAGTTGCAGTATACAAAATTAATACACAGAAATCTCTTGCATTCCTATACACTAACAACAAAAAATCAGAAAGGGAAAGTAAGGAAACAATACCATTTACCACTGCATAAAAAGAATAAAATACCTAGGAATAAACCTACCTAAGGAGGCAAAATACCTGCATGCAGAAAATTATAAGACACTGATGAAGGAAATCAAACATAATGCAAACAGATGGCGACATATACCATGTTCATGGATTGGAAGAATCAACATTGTGAAAATAACTATACTACCCAAAGCAATCTACAGATTCAATGCAATCCCTATCAAATTACCAATAGCAATTTTCACAGAACTAGAAGTAAAAATTTCACAATTTGTATGGAAACAAGAAAGACCCTGGGGCTTCCCTGGTGGCGCAGTTGTTGAGAGTCCGCCTGCCAATGCAGGGGACACGGGTTTGTGCCCCAGTTTGGGAAGATCCCACATGCCATAGAGCGGCTGGGCCCATGAGCCATGGCCGCTGAGCCTGCGCATCTGGAGTCTGTGCTCCACAACGGGAGAGACCACAACAGTGAGAGGCCCGTGTACAGCAAAAAAAAAAAAAAAAAAAGAAAGAAAGACCCTGAATAGCCAAAGCAATCTTGAGAAAGAAAAACGGAGCTGGAGAAATTAGGCTCCAAAGCTACAGTACTGGCACAAAAACAGAAATACAGATCAGTGGAACAGGATAGAAAGCCCAGAGATAAACCCATGCACATATGGTCACCTTATCTTTGAAAAAGGAGGCAAGAATATACAATGGAGAAAAGACAGCCTCTTCAATAAGTGGTGTTGGGAACACTGGACAGCTATATGTAAAAGAGTGAAATTAGAACACTTCCTAACACCATACACAAAAATAAACTCAAAATGTATTAAAGACCTAAATGTAAGGCCAGACAATATAAAACTCTTAGAAGAAAACATAGGCAGAACACTCTTTGTTATAAATTGCAGTAAGATATTTTTCTGATCCACCTTCTAGAGTAATGAAAATACAAACAAAAATAAACAAATGGGACCTAATTAAACTTAAAAGCTTTTGCACAGCAAAGGAAACCATAAACAAGACAAAAAGAAAACCCTCAGAAGGGGAGAAAATATTTGCAAACAAAGCAATGGACAGTGGATTAATCTCCAAAATATACAAACAGCTCATGCAGCTCAATATTTAAAAAAAACCAAACAACCCAATCAAAAAAATGGGTGGAAGACCTAAATAGACGTTTCTCCAAAGACATACAGATGGCCAACAAACATGTGAAAAGATACTTCACATCACTAATTATTAGATAAATGCAAGTCAAAACCACAATGATGGGAACTTCCCTGGTGGCGCAGTGGTTAAGAAACCACCTGCTAATGCAGTGTACTCAGGTTCAAGCCCTGGTCCAGGAACATCCCACATGTCACTGAGCAACTAACCCATGCCCCAAAACTATTGAGCCTGCACTCTAGAGCCCATGAACCACAGCTACTGACCTTGTGCACCACAACTACTTTAGCCTGTGCACCTAGAGCCCATGCTCTACAACAAGAGAATCCCCACAATGAGAAGCCTGGCACCGCAACAAAGAGTAGCCCCTGTTCACCTCATCTAGAGAAACCCCACACACAGAACTGAAGACCCAACACAGCCAAATTTAAATAGACAAATAAATAAATTTATTTAAAAACACTATGTGGTATCAACTCTCACCAGTCATAATGGCCATGATCAAAAATTCTACAAACAATAAATGCTGGAGGGGATGTGGAGAAAAGGGAACCCTCTTGCACTATTGGTGGGAATGTAAATTGATACAGCCACTGTGGAGAACAGTATAGAGGTTCCATAAAATACTAAAAATAGAGCTACCATATGACCCAGATATTTGTCCAGCAATCCCACTACTGGGCTTATACCCTTAGAAAACCATAATTCAAAAAGACACATGTACCACAATGTTCATTGCAGCACTATTTACAATAGCCAGGACATGGAAACAACATAAATGTCCATTGACAGATGAGTGGATAAAGAAGATGTGGTACATATATACAATGGAATATTACTCAACCATAAAAAAAATCAAAATTGAGTCATTTGTAATGATGTGGATGAACCTAGAGTCTGTCACACAGAGTGAAGTCAGAAGTCAGAAGGAGAAAAACAATATCTTATATTAATGCATATATATGGAATCTAGAAAAATGGTACTGATTAACCTATTTGCAGAGTGGGAAAAGAGACTCATATGTAGAGAACAGACTTGTGGACACAGTGGGGGAAGGAGAGGGTGGGACGAATTGAGAGATTAGCATTAACATAAATACACTACCATGTGTAAAATTGATACCTAGTGGGAAGATTCTGTAAAGCATAGGGAGCTCAGCTTAGTGCTCTGTGATGACATAGGGGGTGGGACGTTTAGTGGTGGGAGGGAGACTCAGGTTGGAGGGGATATATGTATACATATAGCTGATTCATTTTGTTGTACAGCAGAAACTAACACATTGTAAAGCAATTATACTCCAATTAAAAATGAATAATAAAATATGATAGACAATTTAGACTATGTTACTGAACTCACCAATTCACAATTATTCTCCACCATTGCTTAATTTCTGAAAAATATCACAACAAATGTGTGGACTTGGAATTAGTTCTACTCTGGAGTTAACCATAGTTCTGGTACCACTAGTCAATGTAATATCAAAAGTTAGTTCTGGTACCATTAGTCAATGTAACATCAAAAGTTGAAGCCGATTGCTCTCATCTTACTTCAGATGAAATATCATTGTTTTAGCACACATTGTTCTGCTACTTTTGGTACAAATTTTTAGTGCTATTAGAAAAATTTGTGTTCTTAAGGCTATTTTTTTCTGACAAAATTAATACAACTGTTATTCCCACATTCTGCTGCTATTTCCCATACCTGAAAGCTGGCTATAAGGCATGATCGTTGTTCTTTTGAATCATGCTAAAACATGTAATAGTGTCCATTATTTTCATAAATCCAACTCCCAGGGAAGTAGTCTGGCCTCACCTGACCTCTTTTCTCTTTTACTTTTACTCCTTAATTCAAATGATCTGCCAATATCTTTCAGTACAATCTTAATCAGAAGTGTTACTAATGTCACTACTACACTGTTAAATAAAGCCAGTAGATCTATTCAGAGACTTTACCAAAATGATGTTTCAACAATTTTGATTCTCCCTCTTAAATCATT
Organism: Phocoena sinus; assembly: GCF_008692025.1. Classification (NCBI taxonomy): domain Eukaryota; kingdom Metazoa; phylum Chordata; class Mammalia; order Artiodactyla; family Phocoenidae; genus Phocoena; species Phocoena sinus. The sequence goes on from NC_045784.1 coordinate 84,992,006, forward strand.
ATAGATCTAAATTGGCCTCAATCTTCTCCAGACCTGGTATCCAGATGGTATACATACACCTTGGGATCATTCCCAAGATGACAATCATTTCAACTCTTGGTAAATAAGGAATCATTTGCTTAAATATCTGATGTAGCAGACAGTCTTTGCCTGATTGGCTTTTCACTGTACCTTAATTAATCATGTCCACCCACCCCTCCCCTCCTCGATTTGAATACATATACCATCCCCTCTTCCCTTTCTCCTTTATTCAGTCTGGAAAGAAATTAAAGTATCATCAGTTTTCCCTTTCACCCATATCCCACCTGCATATGTACCATTTAAAATTGTGTTCTTTTTCTCCAATCTCTTCCCTGCAGCAATGTACTCCAACTCTAGCTTTTTCTGTCTCCTATTTAATTACAAACATAGCACAATGACAAGATTATTCCTGGAGGAAGGAGACTACTCCCATCCTCTCCATTCTCCCCATTCTCATTCCCAATCTTTCTCTCTCACTTCGTTTTTTTTTTTTTTTTTTTTTGCGGTATGCGGGCCTCTCACTGTTGTGGCCTCTCACGTTGTGGAACACAGGCTCCGGACACGCAGGCTCAGCAGCCATGGCTCACGGGCCCAGCTGCTCCATGGCATGTGGGATCTTCCCGGACAAAGGCACGAACCCATGTCCCCTGTATCGGCAGGCAGACTCTCAACCACTGCGCCACCAGGGGAGCCCTCTTTATCTCTAACAGATCCAACGCTTGAATTTGAGTCTACAAATAATCATCTATTTTATCCAGGGCCTCAATCCATTTGAGATTCTCTTTTATTTTTTCTAGGAATTTTCTTTATATTTCCACTCAACTTTTAGTTAGTTTTTTTCTTACTAGTCATCCATTTTATACACATCACTGTATACATGTTAATCCCAATCTCCCAATTCATCACATCACAAACCCCAGCCCCCGCCACTTTCCCCCCTTGGTGTCCATACGTTTTTTTCTCTACTTCTGTGTCTTAATTTCTGCTCTGAAAACAGGTTCATCTGTACCATTTTCTAGGTTCCACTTATATGCGTTAATATACGATATTTGTTTTTCTCTTTGACTTACTTCACTCTGTATGACAGACTGTATGACAGTCTCTAGATGCATCCACGTCTCTACAAATAACCAAATTTCGTTCCTTTTTAGGGCTGAGTAATATTCCATTATATATATATGTACCATATGTACCATATCTTCTTTAAATGCCCATTCATCTGTTGATGGGCATTTAGGTTACTTCCATGACCCGGCTATTTTAAATAGTGCTGCAGTGAATATTGGGGTGCATGTGTCTTTTTGAATTATGGTTTTCTCTGGGTATATTCCCAGAAGTGGGATTGCTGGGTCATATGGTAATTCTATTTTTAGTTATTTAAGGAACATCCATACTATTCTCCATAGTGGCTATATCAATTTACATTCCCACCAACAGTGCAAAATGGTTCCCTTTCCTCCACACCCTATCCAGCATTTCTCTGTAGAATTTCTGATGATGCCCATTCTAACTGGTGTGAGGTGATACCTCATTGTACTTTTGATATGCATTTCTCTAATAATTAGTGATGTTGAGCAGCTTATCATATACTTCTTTGCCATCTGTATATCTTCTTTGGAGAAATGTCCATTTAGGTCTTCTGCCCATTTTTGGATTGGGTTGTTTGTTTGTTTTTTAATATTGAGCTGCATGAGCTGTTTATATATTTTGGAGATTAATCCTTTGTCTGATGATACATTTGCAAATATTTTCTCCCACTCTGAGAGTTGTCTATTAGTCTTGTTTATGGTTTCCTTTGCTGTGCAAAAGCTTTGAAGTTTCATTAGGTCTCATTTGTTTATTTTTGTTTTTATTTCCATTACTCTAGGAGGTGGATCAAAAAATATCTTGCTGTGATTTATGTCAAAGAGTGTTCTTCCCATGTTTTCCTCTAAGAATTTTATAGTGTCCAGTCTTACATTTAGGTCTTTAATCCATTTTGAGTTTATTTTTGTGTATGGTGTTAGGGAGTGTTCTAATTGCATTATTTACATGTAGCTGTCCAATTATCCAGCACCACTTATTGAAGAGAATTTCTTTTCTCCATTGTATATCATTGCCTCCTTTGTCATAGATTAGTTGATCATAGGTGCGTGGGTTTATCTCTGGGCTTTCTATCCTGTTCCATTGAACTATATTTCTGTTTTTGTGCCAGTACCATATTGTATTGATTACTGTAGCTTTGTATTATAGTCTGAAGTCAGGGAGCCTGATTCCTCCAGCTCCGTTTTTCTTTCTCAAAATTGCTTTGGCTATTTGGGGTCTTTTGTGTCTCCATACAAATTTTAAGAATTTTTGTTCTAGTTCTGTAAAAAATGCCGTTTGTAATTTGGTAGGTATTCCAATAAATCTGTAGATTGCTTTGGGTAGTATAGTCATTTTCACAATGTTGATTCTTCCAATACAAAACATGGTATACCTCTCTATCTGTTGGTATCATCTTTAATTTCTTTCAGCAGTGTCTTATAGTTTTCTGCATACAGGTCTTGTGTCTCCCTAGGTAGGTTTATTCCTAGATATTTTATTCTTTTTGTTGCAATGGTAAATGGGAGTGTTTCCTTAATTTCTCTTTCAGACTTTTCATCGTTAGTGTACAGGAATGCAAGAGGTTTCTGTGCATTAATTTTGTATCCTGCAACTTTACCAAATTCATTGACTAGCTCTAATAATTTTCTGGTGGCATCTTTAGGATTCTCTGTGTATAGTATCATGACATCTGCAAATAGTGACAGTTTTACTTCTTCTTTTCCAATTTGTATTCCTTTGTTTCTTTTTCTTCTCTGATTGACATGGCTAGGACTTCCAAAGTATGTTGAATAATACTGGAGGGAGTGGACATCCTTGTCTTGTTCCTGATCTTAGAGCAAATGCCTTCAGTTTTTCACCATTGAGAATGATGTTTGCTGTGGGTTTGTCATATATGGCCTTTATTATGTTGACGTAGGTTCCCTCTATGCCCACTTTCTGGAGAGTTTTTATCATAACTTGGTGTTGAATTTTGTCAAAATCTTTTTCTGCTACTGGAGAACGGACTTAAGGATATGGGGAGGGGGAAGGGTGAGTTTTGACAGGGCGAAAGAGAGTCATGGACATATACACACTAACAAACGTAGTAAGGTAGATAGCTGGGGGGAAGCAGCCGCAAGGCACAGGGATATTAGCTCGGTGCTTTGTGACAGCCTGGAAGGGTGGGATGGGGAGAGTGGGAGGGAGGGAGACGCAAGAGGGAAGACATATGGGAACATATGTATATGTATAGCTGATTCACTTTGCTGTAAAGCAGAAACTAACACACCATTGTAAAGCAATTATACCCCAATAAAGATGTTTAAAAAAAAAAAAAAAATCTTTTTCTGCATCTATTGAAATGATCATATGATTTTTCTTCTTCAATTTGTTAATATGGTGTATCACATTGATTGATTTACATATATGGAAGACTGCTTGCAGCACTGGGATAAATCCCACTTCATCATGGTGTATGATGCTTTTAATGTATTGTTGGATTCTGTTTGCTAGTATTTTGTTGAGGATTTTTGCATCTATATTCATCAGTGATATTGGTCTGTAATTTTCTTTTTTTGTAGTATTTTTGTCTGCTTTTGGTATCAGGGTGATGGTGGCCTCATAGCATGAGTTTGGGAGTTTTCCTTCCTCTGCAAATTTTTGGAAGAGTTTGAGAAGGATCGGTGTTAGCTCTTCTCTAAATGTTTAATAGAATTCACCTGTGAAGCCATCTGGTCCTGGACTTTTGTTTGTTGGAAGAATTTAAATCACAGTTTCAATTTCATTACTTGTGATTGGTCTGATAATATTTGCTCTTTCTTCCTGGTTCAGTCTTGGAAGCTTATACCTTTCTAAGAACTTGTCCATTTCTTCCAGGTTGTACATTTTATTTGCATAGATTTGCTTGTAGTAATCTCTTAGGATGCTTTGTATTTCTGTGGTGTCTGTTGTAACTTGTCCTTTTCATTTCTAATTTTATTGATTTGAGTCCTCTCCCTTTTTTCTAGTTGAGTCTGGTTAATTGTTTATCAATTTTGTTTATCTTATCAAAGAACAAGCTTTTAGTTTTATTGAGCTTTGCTATTGTTTTCTTTGTTTCTATTTCATTTATTTCTGCTCTTATCTTTATGATTTCTTCCCTTCTGCTAACTTTGGGGTTCTTTTTTTGTTCTACTTTATCTAGTTCCTTTAGGTGTAAAGTTAGATTGTTTATTTGAGATTTTCATTTTTTCTTGAGGTAGGCTTGTATAGCTGTGAACTTCCCTCTTTTGCTGCATCCCATAGGTTTCGGATCGTCATGTTTTCATTGTCATTTTCCTCTAGGTATTTTCTGATTTCCTCTTTGATTTCTTCAGTGATTTCCTGGTTATCTAGTAGCGTATTGTTTAGCCTTAATGTGTTTGTGTTTTTTATGTTTTTTTCCCGTGTAATTGATTTTTAATCTCATAGTGTTGTGGTCAGAAAAGATGCTTGATATGATTTCAATTTTCTTAAATTTAGTGAGGCTTGATTTGTCACCCAAGATGTGATCTATCCTGGAGAATGTTCCGTGTGCACTTGAAAAGAAATAGCAATCTGCTGTTTTGGGATGGAATATCCTATAAATATCAATTAAATCTGTCTTGTCTATTGTGTCATTTAAAGCTTATGTTTCCTTATTAATTTTCTGTTTGGATGATCTGTCCATTGGTGTAAGTGAGGTGTTAAAGTCCCCCACTATCATTGTGTTTCTGTCCATTTCCTCTTTTAGAGCTTTTAGCAGTTGCCTTATGTATTGAAGTCCCCTATGTTGGATGCATATATATTTATAATTGTTAAATCTTCTTCTTGGATTGGTCCCTTGATCATTATGTGGTGCTTTTCCTTGTCTCTTATAACATTCTTTATTTTAAAGTCTATTTTATCTGATATGAGTATTGCTACTCCAGCTTTCTTTTGATTTCCAGTTGCATGGAATATCTTTTTCCATCCTTTCACTTTCAGTCTGTATGTGTCCCTAGGTCTGAAGTGGGTCACTTGTAGACAGCATATAGATTAGTCTTGTTTTTGTATCCATTCAGCAAGCCTGTGTCTTTTGCTTGGAGCATTTAATCCATTCACGTTTAAGGTAATTATCGATATGTATGTTCCTATTACCATTTTCTTAATTGTTTTGGGTTTGTTTTAGTTGGTCCTTTTCTTCTCTTGTGTTTCCCACTTAGAGAAGTTCCTTTAGCATTTGTTGTAGAGCTGGTTTCATGGTGCTGAATTCTCTTAGTTTTTGCTTGTCTGTAAAGCTTTTGATTTCTCCATCGAATCTGAATGAGATCCTTGCTTGGTAGAGTAATCTTGGTTGTAGTTTTTTCCCTTTCATCACTTCAAGTATATCATGCCACTCCCTTCTGGCTTGTAGAGTTTCTGCTGAGAAATCAGCTGTTAACCTTATGGGCATTCCCTTGTGTGTTATTTGTTATTTTTCCCTTGCTGCTTTCAATAAGTTTTCTTTGTCTTTAATGTTTGCCAATTTGATTACTATGTGTCTCAGTGTGTTTTTCCTTGGGTTTACCCTGTATGGGACTCTCTGCACTTCCTGGACTTGGATGGCTATTTCTTTTCCCATGTTAGGGAAGTTTTCGACTATAATCTCTTCAAATATTTTCTTGGGTCCTTTCTCTCTCTCTTCTCCTTCTGGGACCCCTATAATGCAAATGTTGTTGCATTTAATGTTGTCCCAGAGGTCTCTTAGGCAGTCTTCATTTCTTTTCATTCTTTTTTCTTTATTCTGTTCCACAGCAGTGAATTCCACCATTCTGTCTTCCAGGTCACTTATCCGTCTTCTGCCTCAGATATTCTGCTATTGATTCCTTCTAGTGTACTTTTCATTTCAGTTATTGTATTGTTCATTTCTGTTTGTTTGTTCTTTAATTCTTCTATATCTTTGTTAAACATTTCTTGCATCTTCTCGATCTTTTCCTCCATTCTTTTTCCAAGGTCCTGGATCATCTTCACTATCATTATTCTGAATTATTTTTCTGGAAAATTGCCTATCTCCGTTTCATTTAGTTGTTTTTCTGGGGTTTTATCTTGTTCCTTCATCTGGTACATAGCCCTCTGCCTTTTCATCTTGTCTATCTTTCTGTGAATGTGGTTTTTGTTCCACAGGCTGCAGGATTGTAGTTCTTCTTGCTTCTGCTCTCTGCCCTCTGGTGGATGTGACTATCTAAGAGGCTTGTGTAAGGTTCATGATGGGAGGGACTGGTGGTGGCCAGAGCTGGCTGTTGCTCTGGTGGGCAGAGCTCAGTAAAACTTTAATCCACTTTGCTGATGGGTCCGGCTGGGTTCCGTCTCTCTTGGTTGTTTGGCCTGAGGCGATCCAACACTGGAGCCTACCCAGGCTCTTTGGTGGGGCTAATGGTGGACTCTAGTAGGACTCATAGCAAGGAGTATTTCCCAGAACTTCTGCTGCCTGTGTCCTTGCTCCTTCATGAGCCACAGCTGCCCCCTGCCTCTGCAGGAGACCCTCCAACACTAGCAGGTAGTTCTGGTTCAGTGTCCTATGGGGTTACTGTTCCTTCCCCTGTGTCCCAGTGCACACACTACTTTTGTGTGTGCCATCCAAGAGTGGAATCTCTGTTTCCCCCAGTCCTGCCAAAGGCTTGCAGTCAAATCCTGCTAGCCTTCAAAGTCTGATTCTCTAGGAATTCCTCCTGCCATTGCCGGACCCCCAGGTTGGGAAGACTGATGTTTGGCTCAGGTCCTTCACTTCAATGTGTGGACTTCTGTGGTATAAGTGATCTCCAGTTTCTGAGTCAGCCACCCATCAGTTATGGGATTTGATTTTATTGTGATAGTGTCCCTCCTACCATCTCATTATGGCTTCTTTGCATGTGCGGTATCTTTTTTGGTGAGTTCCAGTGTCTTCCTTTGATGATTGTTCAACAGTTAGTTGTGATTCCAGTGTTCTCAGAAGAGGGAGTGAGAGCATGTCCTTCTAGTCTGCGAACTTGAACCAATCTCTAGACTCTCTTTTCTCCTCTAACAAACACACTACAAGTATTAGAAATATGCACCACCATCTCAACAACATCCATTAACTAAGAATTTCATCATCCTCCCTAGGTATTTGCCTGAGAATACTTACCATAATCAAGCTTCTATTACATATAAACAAACTGAGATACAGCTCAAAGTGACAATTATGATATGTGCAAAATTTATATCTATGATCTATTCTTTTGGAAGTCTTCCTTACCATTTACTTTTTTAAACAAATGTTTTTGGGGGAATAATTTTAGATTTACAGAAAAGTGGCAAAGATATTACAGAGGATTCCCATTTATTCTTCACCCAGTTTCTCCTGTTGTTGGCATCGTATATAATGATGCTCCTTTTGTCACAACTAAGGAAATAACTTTGATACATTACCACTAACCAAATTTGAGACTTTATTCAGATTTCAGTTGTTTTTCCTTAAAGCCCTTTTTCCATTTGAGGATCCCATATGGCATTTAATAATCATGTCTCTTTAGTTTTCATTGGTCAGTGACAGTTTCTCCATCTTTGCTTGCATTTCTTTATTACCTTGACAATTTTGAGGAGTACTTGTCTGTTGTTTTGTAGTATGTCCATTTGTTTGTGTTTTTCTAATATTTTTCTCAAGGTAAGACTGAGGTTATGTGTTTATGGGGGGAAGATTACAGAGGAGAAGTCCCATTGTCATCCTATCACATAAAGGATACATATTATCACCATGTCTTATCACTGATTATGTTAGTCTTTTTTTTAACATCTTTATTGGAGTGTAATTGCTTTACAATGGTGTGTTAGTTTCTGCTTTATAACAAAGTGAACCAGCTATACATATACATATATCCCCACATCTCCTCCCTCTTGCGCCTCCCTCCCACCTTCCCTATCCAAACCCTCTAGATGGTCACAAAGCATGGAGCTGATCTCCCTGTGCTATGCAACTCATTCCCACTAGCTATCTGTTTTACATTTGGTAGTATATATATGTCTATGCCACTCTCTCACTTTGTCCCAGCTTACCCTTACCCTCATCATGTCCTCAAGTCCATTCTCTACATCTGCACCTTTATTCCTGTCCTGCCCATAGGTTCTTCCAAATTTTTTTTTTAGATTCCATATATATGTGTTAGCATATGGTGTTTGTTTTTCTCTTTCTGACTTACTTCACTCTGTATGACAGACTCTAAGTCCATCCACCTCACTACAAATAACTCAATTTCATTTCTTTTTATTGCTGAGTAATATTCCATTGTATATATGTGCCACATCTTCTTTATCCATTCATCTGTCAGTGGACACTTAAGTTGCTTCCATGTCCTGGCTATTATAAATAGAGCTGCAATGAACACTGTGGTACATGACTGCTTTTGAATTATGATTTTCTCAGGGTATATGCCCAATAATGGGATTTCTGGGTCATATGGTAGTTCTATTTTAGTTTTTTAAGGAACCTCCATACTGTTCTCCATAGTGGCTGTATCAACTTACATTCCCACCATAGTGCAAGAGAGTTCCCTTTTCTCCATACCCTCTCCAGCATTTATTGTTTATAGATTGTTTGATGATGGCCATTCTGACTGGTGTGAGATGATACCTCATGGTGGTTTTGATTTGCATTTCTCCAATGATTAGTGATGTTGAGCATGATGATGTTAGTCTTGATCACCTGACTTAGGTAGTGTGTGTCAGATTTCTCTGTATAAAATTACTCCCCTCAGCCATTTTCTATACAATATTCTTTGCAAGTGAGTCACTAAGTCAAGCCTGCATTCAAAGTGGGAGAATTAAGCTCCACCTCCTGGAAGTCAAGTTATCTACATAAATTATTCATGAGAGATTTGTCTGTTCTCATTTATTTATTTATTTAATAATTTATTTAATCAGTTTGGACTCATGTATATTTATTTTATACTTAGCATTATAATCCAATATTATGTTGTTTAATTCTTTGAACAAATTATTTCAGCTTTGGCTATTAAGAGGTCTTTCAAGTTTGTGCCTGTGCATTTTGGTTTTTTGAGCACTTCCTTTATTTATGGCACTACAAGGTGTACCAGGCTCATCTTACATATCTTATGCCCGCCCCCATAGGATTAGCTATTTCTTCAAAGAGCGCTGTCTAATTTTACTAGAGAATAGTATTGAAAACCAAGATCCTGCCTACCATTAATTTGCCTCTTTCTTCAGATAACCCCTATCCTACTAGGCTTATCCAACTCCTCATAAACTCAGTACTTTCATTTTGCTTCCACCTTAGCCTCATCTCTCTCAACTCGGTTCAAAAAATGTACCATTTCCACTCTTAGCTTTAATATTCTCATAATTAATTGGAACACTGCTTTGCCTAAAAGGAGTAATGAAAGGCCTTGAAGGGAAAGCAAGAAAGACTAGAAATAAAAAGCAACATGCTCTTGGTTTAAAGCACAATTTATAACCAAAGAAAAGGATCTGAGGTAAATTAAACAAAAATCCTTTATGGAATAATTTTGATTACTTCATAACACATCACCTCTCACAAGATATATGCAACAGAAACAAGTTAAGCCTGAGGACTCAAATAACACAGACTCATATGAGCCAAAGTATTCACATGATATAGATATGAAAACTGATAGAAAATTTTTAGATTTTCACATATTGGGAGAAATATTTTCAAAATATCCTTGTCAAACCTTTTTTTACCTCCTAAAAATATGGATATTTTTAAAGACCAGATGGTCAGTAATTTGTTAGTTAAAATAAGGCATAACTGAGGTGTCACTGTCACAGATACTGAGCATGAATTAATGGTTATCCTGAACTCCTTCAAGAGGTGGTGTCTAATGAACAAGACTATAAAATTATGATCACTATAGATTTAATAGAAGAGAATCAAAAACTCATCAGAATACTTTCTTAAAAATAAATTTCTTAAGAAAGACTATTTGACTGTGAATGTTATATCCCTTTATGGAAAATTCAAGCTTTCTCTGTGCAATTCAACATCCTAGGCTTTGAAATAAAGGAAGAACTTTTAGGGGAAGAAATGTTCTCTTCTTTGAAAATATTTTTCTTAGACAATTGCTGTAGGGGTGTTAACAAATATTTACTAACTTCCGCATTGTATAAATGCCAAAATACAAAATAGAATTATTTTCCCTTTAGTCTTCCTGTAGATGAAGCAAACTTGAACCAAAATGTGTTTTTGTTTGAAACCTTGTGTTTCAGGCTAAGAAATGAAGTTGACAATGTATCCCCCTGCTAGGAACCAGAGAAGAAATTAGACACTTTTTTTTTTTTTTTTTTTGCGGTATGCAGGCCTCTCATTGCTGTGGCCTCTCCCTTTATGGAGCACAGGCTCCAGACGCGCAGGCTCAGCAGCCATGGCTCACGGGCCCAGCCGCTTCGTGGCATGTGGGATCCTCTCGGACCAGTGCACGAACCCGTGTCCCCTGCATCGGCAGGCGGACTCTCAACCACTGCACCACCAGGGAAGCCCGAGAAATTAGACAATTTTAGAAAGATAAATGGAAAGAAACTTTTGAAAACTCTTATCTGTCTTTGTTATATCCTTTCCTTGAGCTAAATAAAGTTAGATTTAACATGGGTTCCTCATTTCTTCTTTGAAACTACGTGATAAATAAGAGATACATAAAACACAGCATGTGTTTCAAATGGCATGCTGTAAACTAATTCAAGCCAGAAAGATTGAGACAAAAGAATAATCATACTTTCATTGAAGCCTTCTCTCTAGAAGACTGACCAAAATTATGAATAGTGTTTTCTTTGCGAGGGGGAATCACTTTCATGCCTTGGTACTAATAGTGACTAACTAAAGTTGCATAGGAGGATATAACATGAAGAAAACAGCCATGTAGGAGAAGGAAGAAGAATTGAACTTAGTGAGGCAGGAAAGCAAGCAAAGAGGGAAAAACAAACTGAGTCTCAGAAACAATATTTTCTGCCACAGGATGAAGAATGGACCCAAAGAAATGATGACTTCATGAATCGGGGAAATGACAGTGAGAGGCAATCCCATTTGCAACTGGGTACATACTGACAGATAAACTGGAAAGAGGATCCAAGAGATAACAATATGGTTTATCCTTAATTTTGGTAGCTTGAAAATGAGGTGAACATCTTTGTTGAGGCTATAAAAAATGAAGATAAAAACATCTGACAGCTTCAAGTATGAAATCTCTCTACATAACTGCTCATATTATACATGTCCAGATAAATACCCAATAATATGTTGCATATAATAAATTCCACCAGTATTGATATTCCAATTTTATACTTTTTAAAAAAAATTTTTGGTGTCTTTTAGAGCTCTTAATATAACACTTCCCTAGAAATAACACACACACTGTTCAGATATTATAAGGCCTTCTAACAGGAATAGAAAAGCTATCAGTTAAATAAGACACTATACTAAGGAAATGTCAGACTGGGCAATGTTTATTCATTTCAGGAACACCTACATACATGCTTTCGTTTTCTTCTATTGCTTTTCTCAATCTCCTCCCTTACACATACCACAAGTGTCTAGGAATTCATTTTCTTCCACCTTGAATCCAAAGGCACTTTCTCTAAATGCTGATTTTGAATAGACAACTAATACATATTATATCCAAATGCAAAGATGTATTCATTGGTAGACACATCACCCGTCTGAAAATAACTTGAACGAATCCAAACTAACTCCTTATAATTCTGTAGAATTACTTGTCTATATGAGGTAAGGTTAAGTTTTTTAAAGTCTTTATTTTGACAAAAATTTTAAAAGTGTTTACTTTAAATTGGGGGACACGTGTATAATCAGAGCTTCTCAAATGCTCCATAATGTTTATAAACTTATCTATGTAATGATTATATGTAAACATGTACAGATATTACAGCCAATGTTCAATGATTGATTAATGGCTAATGTTAGTTAAAGAGACTGGATAATATGCAATGTAATATGAAACTCATAAAATAAATCTTTACCTTTGATGTAAAAATCAGTCCAGTTGGACCAATTATGAAAAGTATAACTATAAAAATACACCAGAGAAGTTTATTCTGTTGGTTCAGTTTCAGTTAATGTAAGAGAACCATCCAGCTATTTTTATTAATAGAATCTAACCTTGACTGAATATTACCTATGATGTTTTCTGTATAAAATAGTGTATTTGTAATATATATCTACCTCACTTGCTACACACATACACACACACACACACACACACACACACACACAGAAAGTGGGGTGTTATAATAAAAAATATACTCAAAAGGAAAAATACTTATTTTTCATTTTCTAGTCCCTTGAGGTGTAAGATTAGGTTGTTTATTTGAGATCTTTCTTTTTTTATTAATATAGTTCTTTATTGCTATAAAATTCCCTCTTAGAAAGGCTTTTGATGACTCATACACTTTGGTATGCTGTTTCCATTTGTATTTGTCTGAAGATGCTGTTGATTTCCCTTTTGACTTTTTTTGAGCTGTTGGTTGTTCAGGAGAGTGTTATTTAATTTCCACACATTTGTGAATTTTCCAATTTTTCCCCTGATATTGATTCCTAGTTTCATTCCATTGTGGTTGGCAAAGATATTTGATATGATTTTAATCTTGTTTAGTGGCTAACATGTGATCTATCCTGGAGACTATTCCTTATGCACTTGAGACGAATGTGTATTCTGCTGCTATTGGGTAGAATGTTCTGTATATGTTTGTTATGTTTATTCGGTCTACAGTGTTGTTCAAGTCTTTTGTTTCCTTATTACTCTTCTGTCTGGATGATTGATAAATGTGGTTTATTGAAGTCCCCAACTATTATTGCATTGCTATTTTTCCCTTCAGTTCTGTTAATAATTGCTTTATATATTTAGGTTTTATGACACTGGGTGCATATATTATATATTTATGTGTTATATCCTCTTGACAAATTGACCTCTTTACCATTGTATATGACCTTCTTTGTCTGTTGTGATGACTTTTGATGCAATGCCTATTTTGTCTGATATAAGTATAGCTACCCCTGTTCTATTCTGATTATTATTGCATGGACTGTCTTTTGTCATTATTCATTTTCAGCCTGTGTGCATCCTTAATGCTAATGTGAGTCTCTTGTAGGCATCATTTAGTTGGCTCTTGTATTTTATCCATTCAGCCACTCTGTCTTTTGATTGGAGAATCTAACCCATTTACACTTAAAGTAATTACTGATAGGTAAGGATTTTACCATTACCATTTTGGCAATTGCTTTCTGGCTGTTTTATAGTTCCTTTTTCTTTTCTTCCTCTCTTGCTGTCTTAATATCTGATTTAATGATTTTTTATCAATGGGCTTTGATTTCTTCCTCTTTTAGCTTTTCTACTACAGGTTTCTTTCTTTGCAATTACCATGAGGCTTACATAAAACTTCTTATACTTATAACTCTTACTTGTAAAATGGGAGTCTGGACTAGTTGATTTGACTAATATTTTTAATATTTCTGTTTTTTTTCCTAATGCATATGTGATTATTAATAGTTAATTTTCAGTTCATTAGATGAGTTGTTGAATAGAGGACTCCAGTTAACAAACCAATACAGGAAGTTTTGGGATGGTGAGGGAAAAGTTACATAAGTCTCAGAGGTACCTTAATGCAACATACCTAAAATGGAACTCACTATCTTCTCCCTGCCCATGATTACCTCTTTCCAGTTTATTCCTCCACATAATTTTTGGAGTATCTTTGTACAAAGAAAAATTAATCATGTCACTCCCCTTGAATGTTTAAATGTAAATGGTTCACCATATCTGTCAGGACAAATTCCAAACAAGTTAGCATAGACTATGAAGTCTTACATTTTCAAGTTCCTAACTACCTTTCCAACCATAAAATAACTCCCATCATTTTCTTACAGCCTCTATCAAAATCCTTTTTAATTAACCTTATAAACATACTCCTCTCTCTCTTTCTCACTCTCATTCTCTCTCTCTGCCTCTTCCATGCTTTTTTTTTTTTTTTTTTCCGGTATGCGGGCCTCTCACTGTTGTGGCCTCTCCCATTGCGGAGCACAGGCTCCGGACGTGCAGGCTCAGCAGCCATGGCTCACGGGCCCAGTCGCTCCGCAGCATGTGGGATCTTCCCGGACCGGGGCACGAACCCGTGTCCCCTGCATCGGCAGGCGAACTCTCAACCGCTGCGCCACCAGGGAAGCCCCTCTTCCATGCTTTTGTGTAACTTGTAGCAGATCTAAAGTGAATTAAGCCTAATTAAGACAGAATCCTATAAGGGAAGCTGTTTATCTGATTTTGTCCAATCCAAGCAACCAAGTCCTCAATAAGTAGGGTCTACCCAGTGTAGGCATATTGATTTGAAAGTATCTATAAAGGTATTTCAACATAGAACTTTAACATTTTAATACGTTTGGGTAATAAAAATACTTACTGAAAATATTAATTCACTATCTATAATGAAAAATAAAAACAATTTACTCTGAATGGATTAATACCAATATCCATAAAGGGTTTGGATATCACCTTCAGGTTTCCTCACTAAGGAAGAGCTAATAATCCTTATAATGGCTTAAAGTGGTAATTGGACTTACTTTAGTCTAGTCTGGCTTCTATTTTGTGTGTGTGTCTAACATTAATCTCATCCCATGTAATTTGTTTTCTGTTATACCTCCTTCTTGCTGCAATTTCTAATTACAAAATCAGAAATTTCTTGTCATTTCCTTAAGGTCTATGAATACTAAATATTTATCCATTAATTTCACCCAAAGTCTTTGACTCCTTCCAGTATGACCTGCAAATTTGCAGTTGACTTCAGCAACTCTCTGGCTCTTTGATCTAAAGGCTGTGTGTCTGCCTTCTCATGAGCATCTAGAGTCTGTCTGACATGTTGACATCTCACATGTATGGTGACAGGAAGGACATTCTAAACTTCCTTTGCAATCTGAACTGAGCCTTGAAGAATATGTAAGACTAAAAGGGATGAGGAATATGAAAAAGGACATTCTAAGAAGGGGAAGTAGTAAAAGAATTCATGGAGGCAGGGGTGTCCCTGACAGATTAATAAGGCAATAAGGAGGCAGATCTGAATGAATAGAGGGTGCATATTCAGGAAATGTGGCATGAAAGCTCCCCATGTCACGAAGGTTTTATCCTTGCCCTTTTATCAAACTCTTACTAGCCGATACTTTTTGTTAGAATCATTTTCTCATCCAGCAAATTGAGTTAGGTATCTTCTAATGCACTGTCTTTACATCTTTTACTTCCCTAACAAATAATCTATCATATCTGATAACATTTTTTAACTATTCATTGCATGTATCAGAATCACCTAGAGCTGGGTCAACAAATGACTGTTCAAAGACCAAACTCAACCCTACTCCCTGTTTTATAAATAAAGTTTTATTGGAGCACAGCCACAGTCATCTTTTTGTATATTGTCTATGGCTACTTTAGTGCTCTAACAGCAGAGCTGAGTTGTTGCAACAGGGACCTGTGGTCCACAAAGCCTAAAATATGTACAATATGGCCTTTAACAGAAAAAGTTTACAGATCACTGACCTAGAGGGCTTGTTAAAACTCAGATTGCTGGACTTCATTCCTAGAGTTTTTGATTTAGTAAGATAAGAGTGGAGCCCAATGATATGCACTTCTAATAAGTTCCCAGATGATACTGGTGTCTATGCTGTTGGTTTGGGACCATAGCCTGAGAACTGCTGCTCTAGACCAATGGATCTCATCCTTGGCTAAATACTAGAATCATCTGCAGAGCTCTTAAAAATTGATAGGTCAGCCCACCTAGATCAATTAAATCAGAATCGCTAGGGTGAAACTCAGATTTAAGTACATTTTTAACTCCCCAGGTGATTCCAATATGTGGCTTAGACTGAGAACTCTTTTCCTGTAAGCTCTGGGAAGGTATGTTCTCTGCCTTAGAGTTAGGCAAGTGCCTGGCATGCTGTAAGTGCTAAAGTAAATGATTCATAGATGAGCTAACATTTTTTCAGTTAAATAAAATTAAGGATAGAACTGAAGATTGGATGGGGCAATCCACAATTCCATTGAATTGGGTAACTCAGTGCTTTGTAACTTCAAGAATCTCTAAACATCATGAATCAACTTCCTGTACTTTCACTCTCCTCGGGAATGAAGCCACATTTAAAGAGAAATATGACAGGCAGACCACCAGGCTGCCACACAGCTCAGCAGATTTAAGAAGAGGTGAGGAAGGACACAAATGACGCAGTCATTTTTAAGCAGCAAACTGGAATTTGGCCAGTTCCCCAAGATACTAATTCCAACAAAAGAGTACGTTTTTCATTCATGATGGGTATACCATTTCTCTCAAAGCCAAAAATGAGAAGACTATTGTGAATGTGGATCCTTTTATGTGAAGAGAATAGCAGGGGATAGAAAGAGGAGGTCAGATGATTATAAAAAGCAACTGCTCATGGGGAAGGGGGCCATGAATTCTCCTAATTGGTCTAACTGTTTACATGGTAAGAAGAAAAAAAAGTTAATAATCTCTTTTAAATTGCTCTCAGAAGAAAAATACATCGGCTAAATTTTCCCCGGTATAGAAAAGCTAATAGCAAATAGGACATTCCCTTCAAAAATGAAGTTAGAAAGCACTTAGCTGATCTCCCTGTGCTATGTGGCTGCTTCCCATTAGCTATCTGTTTTACGTTTGGTAGTGTATATATGTCCATGCCACTCTCTCACTTTGTCACAGCTTACCCTTCCCCCTCCCCATATCCTCAAGTCCATTCTCTAGTAGGTCTTTGTCTTTATTCCTGTCTTACCCCTAGGTTCTTCATGATAATTTTTTTCTTAAATTCCATATATATGTGTTAGCATATGGTATGTGTCTTTCTTTTTATGACCACCTAGAGGGGTGAGATAGGGAGGGTGAGAGGGAGGGAGATGCAAGAGGGAAGAGATATGGGAACATATATATATGTATAACTGATTCACTTTGTTATAAAGCAGAAACTAACACACCATTGTAAAGCAATTATACTCCAATAAAGATGTAAAATAAAAATGAAGTTAGAAAAATGACACCCTTTCACTTCTCTTCATACAATTCACTATCTCTGTGCATTAAATGGCTCTGCCTTTGAAAACACTATTGCAGTAACAAGTTCAGCTGAGCAGCCAGCAGAGTAAGAAGGCAGAGGGAAAGGGGTGGAGGGTAGAAGCCAAGACACATGCAGCCCATTCTCTGAAGTTTGTGAGAGAAGATGGAAGAAAGGCCAAGAAGCTTAAAGGAAAATAATTAAATAAATATCACACAAAGAGAGACACAAGGTTGAAAATGAAAGAAATTGATCAGATGGGGAGGAAAAAGATATCAGTAAGTGAGACAGAATAGAGGAGTGTAAGACCAAGGTAAGAAAACAGGAAGGGAATAACAAAAGCAAAAGAATGCTGGAGAGAGAGAAATGCTGGAGAAAGAATATGATCAATAAATACACACACACACACATATATATATATATATACATATATATATATATATATATATATATACAGATGGGGAGATTTATATAGATAAACATTTGTATCCTTTATTTTCCTCAGAGTAATAACAACAACAAAAAGCAGGCTTCTTTCAATGAGACAGTGTCCCAAACCCCTAGAAATATTTGCCCCATGCTCTGAATCAGAGATTTAGGAACCAGATAAATAAGCTAGCTAGCCCTGAGCCTCAAATCACTGATTGCTATAGATACCTCAGGTTTCAACACCTGAGTGAAATGACTCACTATTGAGATAACCCCCAAACCCAAAGTAAATGAGAGCATCCTTTCGTGTATCTTGCAACATTTTCTGATGAGTCTCTATAATCATATTATGTTAGACAATGGGGTAAATTTGGTGATGCTATGCCTGATCACCTTGCATGAAATACTGACTTGATATTTACAGTGAGTTTGCTTACTTAGGCTTAAAAACACACATCTAGGAACTCTATGTTGTGCTCTTATCTCAAAATACTAAATTTCCACTGCAAAAAGAAATCTTCCAGAGGCTGAAATCACACTAGCTAGTGGCAAAATTTAGTAGTTAGGGTCTCATACAGGAACCAGAATGTGGCTTTACATGTAGCTATATGCTATTTTGTAAGAGAATTTATAAACGTGTAACCAACATAGCAAGATAAAGTGGAAATAAAACCATGATGAGGACAAAGGAAAATAATTGCAGGAAAAGTAAGATGAAATGAGGGGTGAAACCAAATGCATATTGTGAAGCAGGGTATACTTGCTGGAAGGAAACAATAAATTTGGCTCCTAATGAATTAGCAGCCAACATTAAAGGGAAACATGGCCGTCTACACAATTTACATTGTCCTTGAGATTATTTTAAGCTATTCAGAAAAATCACCACGTTTTATGTTATCAAGAGAAGAATTTATCTATTGATTCTCATAAGGAGGATGCTCTGAAATGCGGTAAACAGAAACCTACATAGCAACCTTACATGAAATACAACAGCCAGTTTCAAAGGTTAGTTTCTTATAAGATTCCTTATGCAAAATTTTCAAGTCTTTATACTTTCTGATGATTAGCAGGAATGAAACTATGGAGCAATTTTATTCTGCTGTTTTAAGTGAAGAGGTGCATGCTAAGACACTTACACGGGCACCCACCTTAATAGAAGAAGGCAACCCTAACTTTTTCAGGAAGCATGTCAAGAGGGTACAAAGGGCAAGTCAAAGGTTCTGCTCCATAAAAGTTTTGGTGTTGCCCTAAGAGACAAATGAAAAACTAAAACTATAATAATTTTAGCCTGGAAAAAATTTAAGTATGTGTAACAAAATACCCACCTCAACTTTAAAACATATCTTATTATGGCACCTGCAGCACATATGTTTACCAAATCTCATTCCTAGGGCATGTGATCCTCTTTCTGGTGTATGCAAAAACCTCTTCCAAGCTGCCTAGAAGTTTGACAGGACTATATGATTGGCACTCATCAATGAAATGTGATTGTGTCACTTATGTGTTGAAGGAGTAAAAAGTCCCAGGACAGTTCCACACTCTCCTTCTTCTATTAGGATGCTAGGGAGAAGACCTTATATTGGGATCATGGAATCACAAAATCGCTAGACTGTTGAGCCACTGCATGAAAGAGAGCCACCCTTGAAAAATTACCCAGACCGCCAGCAGATTTCAACCAAATTAAAAATAAACTTTTGTTGTGTTAACTTCCTGGGATTTGTTACTGCAGCATAAGCTTAATCTATCATAACTAATACAGCATCCATATAAATTGTATTTTCCATATGAACTCCCAGATAAACAGGTTACAAAACATACTTCTAATTAACTGAAGAAGTTGACCTACTCTATAGGATCCTTATCGATGTCAGTAAGTGTTGGGTAAAACCTACCATAAAAAATCATAGCTTTGCTCTTGGAGTATTCTGTGAATTCCTTCTTTCTATCAGTAAATAGGACAGCATCCAGTAAAGCCACTGTATCAGTCAGGGTCCTGGCAAGAAATAGCATATAATCAAATGGGATAGTTGAGGATAACTTAATAAAGGAACTTGTTTAAAGTGTTAACAGGGTTAAAGTAAAATAATAGGGTAAAGAAAACCAACATGTTCTCATTAGTATTCCAGGCTAGCAAGAATGGAGATACATCACCACTGCTAGATTTAAAGGGGTAAAGGGGATAATATGGTTCCCAGAATTCAGATAGATCAGGAGCTTGAGCCTTTGGGAAAGAAATGAAACCACAACCAACTTGTAGCCTGATCTCTCTTTTCTCCAGCCTTCTGATCTTATATAAATGAATCTCATTGGCTAATATCCCATAAGAAACCAGAGCAGAAGTGAGACTGTTAGTACAGTCCACTGAGGCCTATTATCCAGTGTGCAAAGAGGGTGGAGATTGGAGGAGGGTGGATCTGCAGGGAGAAATGGAGTATATCCAGGATAGCTACTCAAAGCTATGCCATCTTCACATTGAATAATTTTTATCTTTCTGTTCTCTATAGGGGAAGAATAGTAAGTGATATTAAACCATCTTGCACAGCCTTATGTTATCCCTACTGGATATTATCTTAATGATCATAATGCCATTCCTATCAAATTCCGAGATAGTACTAGGGTAAGGTTCTGTGCAAATACCAATATTTAAGAGTTTATATTGAGCTCATGCTTTTAACCCACAGCCTATTCTCTGTGCAAAGTCAAAGACAATTTTATGTAATATTTAATGTGATTCTACTAAAAGTGATAATTAGAAGAAAATTGCAGTGTGGAAAAAAACAGTTAGGAGCCTATCACAATATGTCAAACAAAATATTCTGAGGTCCTGAGGAAAGCTGAAGAGGAATTAGAAAACAGAGACAAATAAGAGAAGCAATCTGAAGGTTGAATATATAGACTTACAGGAATTGATTGTGGAGAATTAAGACATTTTTTAAAAATAAAGAAAATGAAATGCTTCTAATTTAGGAGAATGAGCCGGAAAAGCTGTGCTAGTTCTGGTCAGGCATTTTGTAGACAATTTGAATGGACCCAATGTTTGAAGACCCAGTTTATCCACAATGGTAAACTGAGACCAGCCAACTTCTAGAGCATCACTGCTATGAGGTTAGGAAATAAGACCAATCCCTCCTCCTTCACTACTCCTCAATGTTTCCTTGACAGGAAATTTACCCTCGAACCAGAGATGTGTAAGATCTTCATCAAACCATATCTATACCTCTGCTTCTAACTTAGATTCATGTCACATCTGCTGCCAAGTTCTATAGCAGAAAATAATAATTCAGGGTGCATTCTCTAACAGAGTCTTAGCTGCTTTCTGCTGCAATTACAAATCATTTGACATGACATTATTGTTGCAAAGCATTTGGCAAACATTAATTAAATCTCATAATGCTCTTGTAGGTAGCTTTCTAGTAAAAAAGAAACATTCATAGAGGCCTGGCCCCAGGCAAAACTAAGAATTGGACAAAAATTATGTCCCTTCTCTGCCAGGCACTGAGCGCCTACAAACAACTCCCACACAGAGCATGTTTTCCTACCACAGAGGCCCTTCCTGGACCTAGAAGGTGACCATCCTATGCTCTCAAATTCCTTTTTCTGACATCTAAAAGTCTAACCCCTGAGGGTGGTAGTGTAGTATTCATTTACAAAAATAAACAAACTCTGTCTAACTTGTTACCAAAGAATATAATAACTTAAGCCTAAAGTGTTACAGTAAATGGCAGAGGATTTCATACACTGTGATAGAACAGTGGAGAAGATCTTTTTTTTTGGTAAAGAAGTTTGTTTTGTTTTGTTTTTCCCCAAGTCCACACTATCAAAGATTAGTTTGGAGTACACGTGCTTCAAATATATAGCATTATTATAACAGTCAAGAATACAAATGCAAGGCTCTGAACAATATGGATAATGCCATCCAGATTGAGTACTTTGGTCAAAACTTCCTAACTGGAAAAGAAATGGAGAACTGACCTACGTGTGCCAATCCACTGTGGCCATCCTGAATGATTCATCCTTTGAACAGGAAGGGACAAGCTAATGTCTTATTGTCCCACACACCCTTAACCTGCTCCTCTTATAATATGCATCACTTGACAACACTACCATTCATATAGACCCCTAAACCAGAAACCTGGGGCTTGTTCTAGGCACTTCCTTCTTTCTCATACTTCATATACAAAAGAGTCACCAATCAAGTCTTGCTGATTCTATCTACAAAATTTAGAATGAAAATTTTCAACTCTCCTTTGTTTTCCTCATATTCTCTTAGTTCATGATATTGTCACGTATCCTCTGAAGCACTGAAATAGTCTCTAGTCTTTGCCTCTTCCAGTTGTTCCTCTGTTGCCAGAGTAGGTTTTTAAATATGAATCTGCTAGTTACTAATAATTTTGTAATAATTCAGACTTCACTTTCCTTATGAAGTTTACCCCAATTCTTCAGGCAAAGTTAACCTTCTCCTTTCTCTGTGTCCATCTGTCTATTGTAGCCATTAATATATCACGCTGTTATGCATCTAATTCCATATATATTTCTCCATTAAACTTGAAGTGTAGGGATCATGTCTTCTTCATCTCTTTACATCCGTAGTTGTACCAAGACAGAGAATTTGTTTGCTACACATTTGCTGAAACATTTACTATTATAATCATTCCTTAAGGTTAAGGCCTGGAAGGTCTCAGCTGAAAATGAAACATTACTTTTGAAGACAAATTACCCATTCGGCTATTAATTGTTTAAAACATCTCAGTAGCCCCATCACAGAACAAGATTCCAAAATGTTGGATCCAAGGGCATGTAGGTAATGAAAAGTAATCTGGAAACATCTAGAGCATTGAACTGATGTGTGCTAAAGAAGGTCAGCACACATAGCTTTCAGGGAACCAGAAGCCTTTTCAAGACCAGGTACACAAGAACTGGGGAAAATATGGAAATAGTGCAGAAAATCGTCAAAGGGGAACTCAAGTCAAACTGCACCAACTTCCCTATCGTGCTCAGGGCTTGTCTTGAATATGGCTAGGTGCTACTTTTCTTTCCTCAAAAAGGATCTAATTACCTTTATTCTTCATCCCCATTAATGTTAAATGACCCTACATTCTGTGCGATTTTATCACACTGGCACTGGATAAAAGGTTTATTATCATCATCATTCATTAATTGATTTATTTATTCATTTATTATTTCACCTATAATGTCATTTATTTCTAGAAAAAAAGGCTAAGTAAACTCCGTCTCGCCACTTAAGCAACGGGAACTAGGCTGTCATATTGGAGAAATAAGAGAAATTCTCTTATTAGAGAAATAAGACCTTCTTGCTTGCAGTAGCTTAGAGCTGTCCCCTAATCTGTTCTCATATTGCTCCAAGCTATGGTTTGACTGACAAAACACCAAGGGCACGATGCTGGATGGTTGCATATGCCCCAGCATATGAAATTCATAACTTTATGAAGGAAATAAGATATATCATATATATGACATATTTATGAAATATATTACATTATATAATGTAATATTATATACATATGTATATATACATATGTACATATATTACATACATACATATGGAATATATAATGTATAATTACACCATAAATTACATTATATATCATATATAATGTAATTAAGATATATGTATATCATATATATATTTCATTTTTATATACAAATATCATATGAGAGTCACAAACCCATTAGGCATGACAGTGCAATGTGGTAAGACTTTATCACAGTTTTTCAATAAATGAGCCTTGGGATTTTTTAACATCTTGAGGATATACATGAATGATTACTGGGACAGCATCAAATGTTGGTAGCTGGAATCCACTCCAAAAGTGAAGACTGCATCAAGGAGTTAATGACGTGGTTAACAGTTATTCTTAGAGTATGTATTCCTTCTAAAGTACAGAGGACAAACTTGCTTCTTTGGTGGTGCTGATTCCTCATTGATGTGTTTTTGGCTATGACTCAAAAAAATGGGTACATGGACTCATTTCTGACTTTTCTGCACAAAACCTTAAGAGTCCCCCAGACATAAGAAGGTAAGATCCTAGATTCCTGGGGAATGATGCCCAAACCTGAACCTCAGCTGTATACACAAGATTAGCACTAAAAGAGCCATGAGCCACAAAGTTCTTTCTGCTGTGTTGGAACTCACAAAGCAAATGATGTTGAAAGAAGATGGAGGAGGTTGAGAAGGAAGTAGAGAAACAGAGGCAGCAGTGGTGCAGATAAAAATTTCTGCCCAGGCGCAATGGCCTTACATTTACAATACTTAACAACTCTTCAGTCATGTAAACTTTCAGACAAAAATGTAAACAGGCAAACAAACAAAATTACCAAAGCATTAGTTCCTAACTATCCTGTTTAGCTGTTAAAGTATAGAAAATCATCCCGTTGGCATTTGGTTTGTTTCCAGCTCTTGGTATGAATAAACAAAACTGTATTCCCTTAATGTTTGTCAATTATGTGCCAAGTAAAACGATGTATTGAGTTACATTTCAGTGTTAATGTATTAGAATTTTTCATATTTTGGATATCTAATTATATTTGCTCCTGATGGTGATGTAAAGTTCAAGTACTAAGGATTGAAAAGGCGGCTCTAATGTTTATATATTTACTTTATTTAAAAGCAATATATTACACAGACGGTCTTCAGCTGTGAGCTTACCTTGTAAATGTGGTTTCCAAACAAATTCATTATATTTTGCCTCTTATACTAGATTTTTGAAAGTACGATTTATTGACACTTTTTAAAGTGAACGTGAAGGTTATATTAACAAGAATGACAGAGCCCAACTTAAAAAAAATGGATCCTCAATATTTATTAAATTAAGTGTCTGGTCATCTCTGTGACCTACAAAGTATATTGGACATGGCACATCAAGAAGTTATTTATTGAGCCCCACATTCAGGCACTGTGTACAGAAGGAAGTTGGGTGGGAATTAGGCAAGGTTCCTTCTTTCAAGAAGTTTACATTACAATACAGGAGTTACATACCAATATTTATTATCCATTGCTGTAATGAAAGTATGTAAATGGCACAGTGATGCCATAAAAAGAGTGCAATTAATTCTGCTGGAGTGATGGAGAAGGCTTCATCAAAATGAAAACTTTAACTGGATCTTAAAGCATGAGCATTTTACTAAGTGGTAGACAAAGGAAGGGTGATTACTCCAGGGAATAATATATGCAAAATCTCAGAAATAAGAACCAGCATAGCACCTTAGGGACACTGCGAGTACTATTTTAAAGCTGTGTCATACAATGAAAAGTGTTGATGGGAGGCTGAGAAAAGGAATGAAAATTGAGGTTAGAGAAGGATTTAAGGATTAGACCATGATGAGGTTTGTTTGGACTTCATGTTCTAGTAAGTGAAATAAGTGATGGTGAACCTTTGAATGACTTTAATCACAAGAAGACTATCATTATACCTTATTTATAAAAACTCACTCTAATAGCAGTGTGGCTAATGGAATAAAGGGGAATTGAAGGCAAAGAGATACATTGTGAGACAAACACAAGAGTTTGCACAGGAGGTGATGACAGCCTGAACTAAAACTGTAGCACTGAGGATGGAGAAAAGGAAACCAAACATAGCAGAAGAAAGTCAGGGGAGAGAATGTCCAGTATCTTCCATCCTAGGGAGAAAATGAAGAGATAAAATCAATAGAACTAATTTCTCAGTAACTACTTTAGAGAAACTAAGTATTGAGATTGACAGGTATGATGTGTTGGACTTAAGAGTCAGAAAGCCTGGCTTTTAGTCCCAGCTCTGCTATTAACCAGTTATGTTACCTTGTAGGAGTCATTTCTCTCTCTCTATCTCTGTATCCCAATTGCTCATCCTTGAAATGTAAGGAGTTGCTTTATGCCCTGTGATATCCTTTCCATCTCTGTCATTCTAGGGCTCTGTGGATGATTTTGAGACAAGGAGGCAGGCAGTTTCTACCTTAGGTAACTCCCTAATTACTTAGGTAAATCCCTTTCTAAGGAGGACAGTAAATCAAATCCCTGGGGTAGCAGGTGGGATGGAAGATGCTTGTATCACTTAAGAAGAATCTTACATAAACATGAGTGTAGTCATCTCTCATTATCTAGGCACTGATTATTCATTTTCCACGTTATCCGTGACCTCCATTTCTCCTCCTTCTGACTGCCTGGCTTTTAGGCATGTCTTTGTTCATTAACATCGCCAATATAGGCTGAGAAGGGAAGGAGGGAAGCAGAAGTACAGCATTTTGCTACTTATTAGCAACTCTGTCTTTTTCATTTCAAGTGGATTTAAGAGAAAGAAGATTGAAGATATAAGCTAAAAACAAAGTGTTATGGTTATCAGTGTATTTCAGTTATACAGTTTAGCCCTATTCCTGCAGATAACTGACAGTTTAATATCATAAGCTACTTGCAAAAAATGAAAACAAATGGTGTGAAAGTAAGCTTTAAAATTATAGCAGATAGAAAGCAAAATACAAGCTCATTTAAAGAGCAATTTTACTTCTTGGTGTGAAAGCAGTATTATAGCATTGTTCCCTCCAGGACATTCTCCAGAGTCTGGTCCTGGTTACATTAAAATTATTTGGACAATAAATGTCTTCCCCATTTCTTTTGGAATACTGTCCAATAGTGCCCAGAAGGAAATGCTGACTTCTCTTGCAGAAGGACAGGTAGGTGGGAGCAATGGGAGTTTCTGTTCTCCTCAGGACATTAATAAATTTCCCCTTGGAAAGCCCAAATGGACTTACTATATAGAGGAACAGAATGTCTATATGTTATTTACCCAGATACTATATTCTATAGATATAAATTAAAATCAGGCAGACTGAGGAGCAGCGGATTAAATCTCCACAATCAACTTGATGTACCCTGCATCGGTGGAATAATTGAATAGACAATGAATCATCCCAAATTGAGGAGGTGGACTTTGAGAGCAAGATATATTATTTTTTCCCCTTTTCCCCTTTATGTGAGTGTGTATGTGTATGCTGTGTGAGATTTTGTCTGTATAGCTTTGCTTTCAGCATTTGTCCTAGGGTTCTGTCCGTCCGTTTTTTCCTTTGTTTGTTTGTTTTGTTTTCTGGTGGTTTTTTTAATTAATTTTTTTTTTTCTGGGGACAAGGGGAAGATGGTGGAAGAGTAAGACGTGGAGATCACCTTCCTCCCAACAGATACACCAGAAATACGACTACACGTGGAACAACTCCTACAGAAAACCTACTGAACGCTGGCAGAAGACCTCAGACCTCCCAAAAGGCAAGAAACTCCCCACATACATGGGTAGGGCAAAAGAAAAAAGAATAAACAGAGACAAAAGAAGAGGGATGGGACCTGCACCAGTGGGAGGGAGCTGTGAAGGAGAAAAGGTTTCCACACACTAGGAAGCCCCTTCACGGGCAGAGACTGTGGGTGGTGGAGGGGGAAATCTTCGGAGCCGCGGAGGAGAGCACAGCAACAGCGGTATGGAGGGCAAAGCGGAGAGATTCCCGCACAGAGGATCGGTGCCGACCCGCACTCACCAGCCCAAGAGGCTTGTCTGCTCACGCGCCGGGATGGGCGGGGCTGGGAGCTGAGGCTCGGGCTTCGGTCGGAGCACCGGGAGAGGACTGGGGTTGGCGGCGTGAACACAGCCTGCAGGGTATTAGCGCACCACGGTTAGCCGGAAGGGAGATCGGGGAAACGTCTGGATCGGCCGAAGAGGCAAGACTTTTTCTTCCCTCTTTGTATCCTGGTGCGCAAGGAGAGGGGATTAAGAGCACTGCGTAAAAGAGCTCCAGAGACAGGCGTGAGCCGCGGCTAAAAGCACGGGCATGAGACACTAAGGCTGCTGCTGCCGCCACCAAGAAGCCTGTGTGCGAGCACAGGTCACTATCCACACCCCCTTTCTGGGGAGCCTGTGCAGCCAGCCACTGCCAGGGTCCCAGGACCCAGGGACAACTTCCCTGGGAGAACGCACGGCGCGCCTCCTGGTGCAATGTCACACTGGCCTCTGCCGCTGCAGGCTTGCCCCCCACTCCGTACCCCTCCCTCCCCCCGGCCGGAGTGAGCCAGAGTCCCCGAAGCAGCTGCTCCTTTAACTCCGTCCTGTCTGAGCAAAGAACAGAGGCCCTCTGACGACCTACACGCAGAGGCAGGGCCAAATCCAAAGCTGAGCCCTGGGAACTGTGAGAACAAAGAAGAGAAAGGAAAATCTCTCCCAGCAGCCTCAGAAGCAGCAGATTAAAGCTCCACAATCAACTTGATATACCCTGCATCTGTGGAATACATGAATAGAGAATGAATCATCCCAAATTGAGGAGGTAGACTTTGAGAGCAAGATTTATGATTTTTTCCCCTTTTCCTCTTTTTGTGAGTGTGTACGTGTATGCTTCTGTGTGAGATTTTGCCTGTATAGCTGTGCTTCCACCATTAGTCCTAGGGTTCAATCTGTCCGTTTTGTTTTTTGTTTTTTTTCTTTTTCTTAAAAAAATTGTTTTTCTTAATAATTATTTTTTATTTTAATAACTATTTAATTTTATCTTCTTTCTTTCTTTCTTTCCTTCCCTCCCTACTTCCTTCCTTCCTTCTTTCCTCCTTCCCTCCTTCCCTCCATCCTTTCTTTCTTTCTTCCTTTCTTTCTTTCTCTCTCTCTTTCTTTCTCTTTCCTCCTTTCTTTATTTCTTTCTTCCTTCCTTCCTTCCTTTCTTTCTTTCTTTCTTTATTTATTTATTTCTACATTTTCTCCCTTTTATTCTGAGCCGTGTGGATGACAGGCTCTTGGTGCTGCAGCCAGGAGTCAGTTATGTGCCTCTGAGGTGGGAGAGCCAACTTCAGGACACTGGTCCACAAGAGACCTCCCAGCTCCACATAATATCAAATGATGAAAACCTCCCAGAGATCTCCATCTCAACACCAGCACCCAGCTTCACTCAATGACCAGCAAGCTACAGTGCTGGACATCCTATGCCAAACAACTAGCAAGACAGGAACACAAACCCACTCATTATCAGAGAGGCTGCCTAAAATCATAATAAGCCCACGCCCCAAAACACACCACCGGATGTGGACCTGCCCACCAGAAAGCCAGGATACAGCCTCAGCCATGAGAACACAGGTACTACTCCCCTCCACCAGGAGGCCTATGCAAGCCGCTGAGCCAACTTTAGCCACTGGGGAAAGACACCAAAAACAACAGGAACTATGAACCTGCAGCCTGCAAAAAGGAGACCCAAACACAGTAAGATAAGCAAAATTAGAAGACAGAAAAACACACAGCAGATGAAGGAGCAAGATAAAAACCGACCAGACCTAACAAATCAAGAGGAAATAGGCAGTCTAACTGGAAAAGAATTCAGAATAATGATAGTAAAGATTATCACAAATCTTATAAATAGAATGGACAAAATGCAAGAAACATTTAACAAGGACGTAGAAGAACTAAAGATGAAACAAGCAATGACGAACAATACAATAAATGAAATTAAAAATACTCTAGATGGGATCAATAGCAGAATAACTGAGGCAGAAGAACGGAGAAGTGACCTAGAAGATAAAAGATTGGGAATAACTACTGCAGACCAGAATAAAGAAAAAAGAATAAAAAAACTGAGGACAGTCTCAGAGACCTCTGGGACAACATTAAACGCACCAACATTCGAATGATAGGAGTTCCAGAAAAAGAAGAGAAAAAGAAA
The DNA here is from genome assembly GCF_008692025.1 of Phocoena sinus. Classification (NCBI taxonomy): domain Eukaryota; kingdom Metazoa; phylum Chordata; class Mammalia; order Artiodactyla; family Phocoenidae; genus Phocoena; species Phocoena sinus. The sequence continues at coordinate 85,021,218 of NC_045784.1, forward strand.
GGGACTGAGAAAATATTTGAAGAGATTACAGTTGAAAAATTCCCTAATATGGGAAAGGAAATAGTTAATCAAGTCCAGGAAGCACAGAGAGTCCCATACAGGATAAATCCAAGGATTAGAGAAAGAAGAACAAAAAACCCCCAAAGTTAACAGAAGGAAAGAAATCATAAAAATCAGATCAGAAATAAATGAAAAAGAAATGAAGGAAACGATAGCAATGATCAATAAAACTAAAAGCTGGTTCTTTGAGAAGATAAACAAAATTGATAAACCTTAGCCAGACTCATCAAGAAAAAAAGGGAGACGACTCAAATCAATAGAATTAGAAATGAAAAAGGAGAAGTAACAACTGACACTGTAGAAATACAAAAGATCATGAGAGATTACTACAAGCAACTCTATGCCAATAAAATGGACAACCTGGAAGAAATGGACAAATTCTTAGAAATGCACAAACTGCCAAGACTGAATCAGGAAGAAATAGAAAATATGAACAGACCAATCACAAGCACTGAAATTGAAACTGTGATTAAAAATCTTTCAACAAACAAAAGCCCAGGACCACATGGCTCCACAAGTGAATTCTATCAAACATTCAGAGAAGAGCTAACATGTATCCTCCTCAAACTCTTCAAAATATAGCAGAGGGAAGAACACTCACAAACTCATTATATGAGGCCACCATCACCTTGATACCAAAACCAGACAAGGATGTCACAAAGAAAGAAAACTACAGGTCAATATCACTGATGAACATAGATGCAAAAATCCTCAACAAAATACTAGCAAAGAGAATTCAATAGCACATTAAAAGGATCATACACCATGATCAAGTGGAATTTATTCCAGGAATGCAAGGATTCTTCAATATACGAAAATCAATCAATGTGATACACCATATTAACAAATTGAAGGAGAAAAAACATACAATCATCTCAATAGATACAGAGAAAGCTTTTGACAAAATTCAACACCCATTTATGATAAAAAAACCTTGCAGAGATTAGGCATAGAGGGAACTTTCCTCAACATAATAAAGGACATATATGACAAAGCCACAGCTAACATTGTCCTCAATTGTGAAAAACTGAAAGAATTTCCACTAAGGTCAGGAACAAAACAAGGTTGCCCATTCTCACCATTCTTATTCAACATAGTTTTGGAAGTTTTAGCCACAGAAATCAGAGAAGAAAAGGAAATAAAAGGAATCCAAATTGGACAAGAAGAAGTAAAGCTGTCACTGTTTGCAGATGACATGATATTATACACCGAGAATCCTAAAGATGCTACCAGAAAACTACTGGAGCTACTCAATGAATTTGGTAAAGTAGCAGGATACAAAATAAATGCACAGAAATCTCTGGCATTCCTATACACTAATGATGAAAAATCTGAAAGTGAAATCAAGAAAACACTCCCATTTGGCATTGCAACAGAAAGAATAAAATATCTAGGAATAAAGCTACCTAAGGAGACAAAAGTCCTGTATGCTGAAAATTATAAGACACTGATGAAAGAAATTAAAGATGATACAAATAGATGGGGAGATATAACATGTTCTTGGATAGGAAGAATCAACATTGTGAAAATGACTCTACTACCCAAAGCAATCTACAGATTCAATGCAATCCCTATCAAACTACCACTGGCATTTTTCACAGAACTAGAACAAAAAATTTCACAATTTGTATGGAAATGCAAAAGACCCTGAATAGCCAAAGCAATCTTGAGAATGAAAAATGGAGCTGGAGGAATTAGGCTCCCTGACTTCAGACTATACTACAAAGCTACAGTAATCAAGACAGTATGGTACTGGCATAAAAACAGAAATATAGCTCAGTGGAACAGGATAGAAAGCCCAGAGACCAACCCACGCACTTATGATCACCTTACCTTTGATAAAGGAGGCAGGAATGTACAGTGGAGAAAGGACAGCCTCTTCAATAAGTGGTGCTGAGAAAACTGGACAGGTACATGTAAAAGTATGAGATTGGATCACTCCCTAACACCATACACAAAAATAAGCTCAAAATGGATTAAAGACCTAAATGTAAGGCCAGAAATTATCAAACTCTTAGAGGAAAACATAGGCAGAACACTCTATGACATAAATCACAGTAAGATCCTTTTTGACGCACCTCCTAGAGAAATGGAAATAAAAATAAAAATAAACAAATGGGACCTGATGAAACTTCAAAGCTTTTGCACAACAAAGGAAACCATAAATAAGACCAAAGGACAACCATCAGAATGGGAGAAAATATTTGGAAATGAAGCAACTGACCAAGGATTAATCTCCAAAATTTATAAGCAGCTCATGCAGCTCAATAACAAAAAGCAAACAACCCAATCCAAAAATGGGCGGAAGACCTAAACAGACATTTCTCCAAAGAAGATATACAGATTGCCAACAAACACATGAAAGAATGCTCAACATCATTAATCATTAGAGAAATGCAAATCAAAACTACAATGAGATATCATCTCACACCAGTCAGAATGGCCATCATCAAAAAATCTAGAAACAATAAATGCTGGAGAGGGTGTGGAGAAAAGGGAACACTCTTGCACTGCTGGTAGGAATGTGATTTGGTACAGCCACATGGAGAACAGTATGGATGTTCCTTAAAAACTACAAATAGAACTACCATATGACCCAGCAGTCCCACTACTAGGCATATACCCTGAGAATACCATAATTCAAAAATAGTCGTGTACCAAAATGTTCATTGCAGCTCTATTTACAATAGCCTGGAGATGGAAACAACCTAAGTGTCCATCATCGGATGAATGGATAAAGAAGGTGTGGCACATATATACAGTGGAATTTTACTCAGTCATTAAAAAAAGAAAATTGAGCTCTTTTTAATGAGGTGTATGGACCTAGAGTCTGTCATAAAGAGTGAATTAAGTCAGAAAGAGAAAGACAAATACCATATGATAACACATATATATGGAATTTAAGAAGAAAAAAGAAAAAATGTCATGAAAAACCTGGGGATAGGACGGGAATGGAGATGTCGACCTGCTGGGGAATGGACTTGGGGATATGGGGAGGGGGAGGGGTAAGCTGTGACACGGTGGGAGGGTGGCATGGACATATATACACTACCAAGCATGGAATAGATTGCTAGTGGGAAGCAGCCGCATAGCACAGGGAGATCATCTCGGTGCTCTGTGACCACCTAGAGGGGTGGGATTGGGGGGAGGGAGACGCAAGAGGGAAGAGATGTGGGAACATATGTATATGTATAACTGATTCACTTTGTTGTGAAGCAGAAACTGGCACACCATTGTAAAGCAATTATACTCCAATAAAGATGTAGAAAAACAAAAAGAAATAAAAAGCAGGCAAGCTGACCTAGCACTCCAAAGTAAGCAGAAAAATAAACAAAAATCTATGTGGGGAATCTGAATTTGGGAAACTCAACCATCATATCTCATATATGGAGATCTAGCCAAGAGGGCAGTTTTATGAGGTATGAGGCTTTGCCACGTATAAATACATTATCTTTTATACATTTTGTTAATCAGTACCAAATGCCAAAGTATTCTTGTATCTTTATTTACCCCTTATCTTTATCAATCTAGGAACATTGGTACCAATACTTTCAGTAGAAGGGGAACTCTCTCACATGCTTTAAAAAATAAGGGTTAAGCCCCAAAGTGATTTGGACACTCCAGAGAATATAAGATCAACACAAAATTCTCCAGTCTTTAAAATGCCATTTGTGTGAAGAACAAAATTTGTATCTGACGTTTTACAGTCTCCAGAGCATTTTCTTATACATTATTTCCTTTAACATTTCAGCAACCTTGTACCTTGAGGTATCCTATTTTATAGATGTGAAAAATGAGGGTTGGGGAAATTCATTAACTAAGTCACACAGTTGATTAATAGCAAAATTTGGATTTGAACTTGGATCCTAGGATGCCAGGTCCAGTTCCTACATCTCAGTTACCATGTTGATTATAAACTTGTTCAGTAAGAGTAAGTCTTCATCTAAACTAGTTATGGAGCAGCAAGATGGGTAATTTGACAAGTGAGTATTCTCACTTGGAAGCTTAACTAAAATGCTCAGAAAATGGGGTCTTCTGGTTATTGAAATCCTTTTTTATTTCAACATTTTTTGTTTACAATCTTTATAGTGTGTAGTCATCCATTTCTATGGCATAGTAAATAAGGAATATGGAAATATTGAATCTTACTGCCTTACATAGTAATCTAAAAAATACCTGTTGATTGACAACCTGCAGAGTCTCAAAACCAGAATTCTAGTCATTAACTGTGATTTTTCATGAGTGTAAGTAAAAATATAGGGTTCTAAACTAAATTTATACTGATTTCAAGACACGCCAAAGAATTTATTAGAATAAATCACTGATGAGAGCTTATTGTCTTTTGCTGCTTTTTCCCTAAAGTCAAATTCAAGAAAAAAAAAATTCTGTTAAATATCTTGATGGATTGAATGTTTACTTCAATACATAAATATCTTTCAGTGTAAGTTGTTCTCCCTTTTGACACATCTAAAACAAAGCTAAGAGTCACCAGACTAAACAAAATGTAAATGAATTGGGAATCATGGGTCAAGTGAAAATCACTTCCCTTTCTTGGAATCCTCTATGAGGATCCTGGAGGAAGTGGGTGAAGGTTTTATTTATTCTGTAGAAGAAAATCACAGAAGTGTGTAACTTCTGTGTGCAACATCAAAATGGTCATCAAATCTACATTATGGATAGAAAGGAGTTAGAAGGGATACTGTTGTGAGAGGGCAACACTACAGCCATCCTTGTGCTCTAATGCAGAAATCAACTGACTGCTCTATGAAGTGGAATCAAGGTTCTTGGGGAACTCAAGATGGACTACATTAAATATATTACAGTGCACCCAAAATGACAAATTCAACAAGAAATATAGGGATCTGTACTGATAAAGAAGTTTATTTGAATATATATTTTTTTCTTCCAGTGAAGGAGATTTAGAATACTGGAACATAATTTTGATTAACATCTTTCTAAGGTCGTTTTAGCACTCTCTTCTCTCAAAGGGTATGAAGAACAAATCTTCAAAGCTCTCCCTGATGGGATTTTGCTTAGAACCAAACACATCTCAATTATTTCTCATTAACACAAGGGAGAAGCAAGACTGCCACCACCTCTTCTTTGCCTGTCGTCCCTAATAACCTTAAATAATATTTCAGAACCAATCTATTTCATTATTTTATTATTTTACAGTGAAATTCTTTTCTCTAACAGAGCTCAAATGTGTCTTTAATAATATATTATTTAATATAATAGCTAAATTTTGAATCTCATCTATGTGTTTTATATATGATAGTGATTTGAATGTAATATAATAAAGCTTAGAATTAATCTAAGTGCATGTCAATACTCAATAAAAGAAGTTAACAAAGTTTTCTTAATTAGCATAGGCATTAACCTTTATTTTTATCTAGTATGTTAAATCAACTGAAGAATAATTACTCTGAAGTCTAGACCAAATGATTCCCATTTAGTTTCCCAATTTCTTCATATAATATGAATTGATGAACTTTTGGACAGCGTCATACTATAGCTAAACTCAATGATTCATTCTTAATTTCTTTCAATTATCTCTATAAAAACAATTTGTATTTCAGAAGATATCCTAACACAAGCAATCTGCAATGAATGAGAGTTATTTTAAAATATTTATTTTCATGGGAACTAGAAAATATCCCAAATTGATTTCTTTGAATTCTTCAATGATCAGATTAAAACTGAAGAGTTAAATTTCACCCAGTTTTATTTTGCATTTTATTGTACATGTATGAGAGGGTTTAATTCAATTGAGATAACAGTCACATCCCAGAGAATGTGGTTGTCCCCATGGTGTGGGAGTAAAATTTCCATAAATAAATCTTGAGTGGCTGGGACACAGATGCTGTCTATGGGTAATCTAATTCAGCCATAGAAGTAAGACTGGAACTGGGTGTGCCAGGGCCCAAAAGAAGTTCAAATAAAAATTCAAGTTAAAAACCAATTTAATATGTTCCATCTTATCTGATAGCCCCTTATTAAGTATCTATGGACTTTTGAGTTGAGCTAGCTGCTCTGTAGGAAAAAGGAAAGAAGACAGGGCTTTTGGTAAAGTTTATAAGACTAAGAAAGTAAGAATGTGTTAATGTCTACATGATGTTAAAACTGGCAGGACTATGGCACAGAAATAACATATAAAGTGAATGTGGATACACTGGTCCTATGAAGCAGGAATAATGTCAACAGGAGAAAGCATAAACTATTAGGAACATCCAACACTATGTTTAATAATAATGGTGAGAGTGGGCACCCTTGTCTTGTTCCTGATCTTAGAGGAAAAGGTTTCAGTTTTTCACCATTGACAACAATGTTGGCTGTGAGTTTGTCATATATGGCCTTTATTATGTTGAGGTATTTTCCCTCTATGCCCCCTTTCTGGAGAGTTTTTATCAAAAATCGGTGTTCAATTTTGTCAAAACATTTTTCTACATCTACTGACATAATCATATGATTTTTTTCCTTCAATTTCTTAATATGGTGTACCACATTGATTGATTAGCATATATTGAAGAATGCTTCCATTCCTGGGACAAATCCCAACTTATCATGGTGTATGATCCTTTTAATGTGCTGTTGGATTATGTTTGCCAGCACTTTGTTAAGGATTTTGGCATCTATATTCATCAGTGATACTGGCCTGTTGTATTCTTTGTTTGTGACATCTTTTTGGAAGTTTTAGCCGTGGCAATCAGAGAAGAAAAAGAAATGAAAGAAATACAAATCAGAAAAGAAGAAGTAAAACTGTCACTGTTTGCAATGACATACTATACACAGAGAATCCTAAAGATGTTACTAGAAAACTACTAGGGCTAATCAATGAATTTGGTAAAGTTGCAGGATACAAAATTAGTGCACAGAAATCTCTTGCATTGCTATACACTAACAATGAAAAATCTGAAAGAGAAATTAAGGAAACACTCACATTGACCATTGCAACAAAAAGAATAAAATACCTAGGAATAAACCTACCTAAGGAGACAAAAGACCTGTAAGCAGAAAACTATAAGACACTGATAAAAGAAGTTAAAGACGATAAAAACAGATGGAGACATATGCCATGTTCTTGGATTGGAAGAATCAGCATTGTGAAAATGACTACACTACCCAAAGCAATCTACAGGTTCAATGCAATCCCTATAAACAACCAACGGCATTTTTCACAGAACTAGAGCAAAAAAATTCACAATTTGTATGGAAACACAAAAGACCCCAAACAGCCAAAGCAAACTTGAGAATAAAATATGGAGCTGGAGGAATCAGGCTCTCTGACTTCAGACTATAAAACAAAGTGACAGTTATCAAGAGAGTATGGTACTGGCACCAAAACAGAAATATAGATCAATGGAACAGGATAGAAAGCCCAGAGATAAACTCACACACATATGGTCACCTTATCTTTGACAAAGGAGGCAAGAATATACAGTGGAGAAAAGACAGCCTCTTCAACAAGTGCTACTGGGAAAACTGGACAGCTACATGTAAAAGAATGAAATTATAACACTGCTTAACACCATACAGAAAAAAAAGTTCAAAATGGATTAAAGGCCGAAATGTAAGGTCAGACACTATAAATCTCTTAGAGGAAAACATAAGCAGAATGCTCTATGACATAAATCACAGCAAGATCCTTTTTGACCCACCTCCAAGAGAAATGGACATAAAAACAAAGATAAACAAGTTGAACCAAATGAAACTTAGAAGTTTTGCACAGCAAAGGAAACCATAAACAAGACGAAAAACCAACCCTCAAAATAGGAGAAAGTATTTGCAAATGAAGCAAGTGACAAAGGATTAATCTCCAAAATATACAAGCAGCTCATGCAGCTCAATATCAAAAAAACAAACAACCCAATCCAAAAATGGGCAGAAGACCTAAATTGACATTTCTCCAAAGAAGATATACAGACTGCCAAAAAACATATGAAAGGCTGCTCAACATCACTAACCATTAGAGAAATGCAAATAAAAGCTACAATTAAGTATCACCTCACACCAGTCAGAATGGCCAACATCAAAAAATCTACAAACAATAAATGCTGAAGAGAGTGTGGAGAAAAGGGAACCCTCTTGCCATGTTGGTGGGAATGTAAATTGATACAGCCACTACAGATAACAGTATGGAGATTCCTTAAAAATCTATAAATAGAACTACCATACAACTCAGCAATCCCACTACTGGGCATATACTCTGAGAAAACCATAATTCAAAAAGAGCCATGTACCAAAATGCTCATTGCAGCTCTATTTACAATAGCCAGGACATGGAAGCAACCTAAGTGTCCATCAGCAGATGAATGGATAAAGATGTGGCACATATATACAATGGAATATTACTCAGCCATCAAAAGAAACAAAATTGAGTTATTCGTAGTGAGGTGGATGAACCTAGAGTCTGTCATACAGAGTGAAGTAAGTAAGAAAGAAAAAAACAAATACCGTATGCTAACACATATATATGGAATCTAAAAAAAAAATAGGTTCTGAAGAACCTAGGGGCAGGACAGGAATAAAGACACAAATGTAGAGAATGAACTTGAGGACACGGGGAGAGGTAAGGTTAAGCTGGGACGAAGTGAGAAACTGGCATATACATATATACACTACTAAATGTAAAATAGATAGCTAATGGGAAGCAGCCACATAGCACAGGGAGATCAGCTCGGTGCTTTGTGACCACCTAGAGGAGAGGAATAGGGAGGGTCAGAGGGAAAAACAAGAGGGAGGGGATTTGGGGATATAGGTTTACATATTCTGATTCACTTTGTTATACAGAGGAAACTAACACAACATTATATAGCCATTATACACCAATAAGGATGTACATAAATAAAAATATTAGGAACAGGTTTAAAGATAAAAAAAGAGAATCACAGATCCAGGATAGAAGAGAGCTCATACAATGGAATATTACTCAGCCATCAAATGAAACGAAATTGAGCTATTTGTAATGAGGTGGATAGACCTAGAGTCTGTCATACAGAGTGAAGTAAGTCAGAAAGAGAAAGACAAATACCATATGCTAACACATATATATGGAATTTAAGGAAAAAAATGTCATGAAGAACCTAGGGGTAAGACAGGAGTAAAGACACAGACCTACTAGAGAATGGACTTGACGATATGGGGAGCAGGAAGTGTAAGATGTGACAAAGCGAGAGAGAGGCATGGACATATATACACTACTAGTCGTAAGGTAGATAGCTAGTGGGAAGCAGCCGCATAGCACTGGGAGATCAGCTCGGTGCTTTGTGACCACCTAGAGGGGTGGGATAGGGAGGGTGGAATAGGGAGGGTTGGAGGGAGGGAGACGCAGAGGGAAGAGATATGGGAATATATGTATATGTATAACTGATTCACTTTGTTATAAAGCAGAAACTAACACACGATTGTAAAGCAATTATACTCCAATAAAGATGTAAAAAAAAAAAAGAAAAGAAGCACAGCTTAAGAGACCTGGAATTCATAACTGACTGTAAGCTAAGTAGGAGTCATCACTGCAATATTGCAAAGATGATTCAGAAATGTGTTGAAAAATAATACCCTAAGCAAGGGATTATTTCACACTCTCTACCAGTCATAGTCTTATAAGAACTAACAGTTATTGGGCTTTTCCAAGTGCCAGGCAGTGTGCTAAACATCTCATTCAATCCTCCCATATTCTATCCCATAGGTAATATATTTAACCCCATTGAAAGGTGAGACTGTCATACAGAGTGAAGTAAGTCAGAAAGAGAAAGACAAATACCGTATGCTAACACATATATATGGAATTTAAGAAAAAAAATGTCATGAAGAACCTAGGGGTAAGACAGGAATAAAGACACAGGCCTACTAGAGAATGGACTTGAAGATATGGGGAGGGGGAAGGGTAAGCTGTGACAAAGTGAGAGAGTGGCATGGACATATATACACTACCAAACGTAAAATAGATAGCCAGTGGGAAGCAGCCGCATAGCACAGGGAGATCAGTTCGGTGCTTTGTGACCACCTAGAGGGGTGGGATAGGGAGGGTGGGAGGGAGGGAGACGCAAGAGGGAAGAGATATGGGAACATATGTATATGTATAACTGATTCACTTTGTTATAAAGCAGAAACTAACACACCATTGTAAAACAATTATACTCCAATAAAGATGTAAAAAATAAATAAATAAAGGTGAGAAAACTGAGGTCCCAGACTTCTCTTAACTCCTTCCTGAACTATATATATATATGCCCCCAGATGTCCTGTTTCTTCATTCTATCTACCCATTGAGGTATCATGCAACTTCATCTTGAACTATTGACCATTCTCCTCCCATCACATTCACAATTTATTTTACCATGACTGTACTTTGCCCTGCAACCTCAGTCAGATGTTATATCTGTCTGACTGAACTCTGAGCTCCTTCAACTGGGACCTCTCCTGTAGGTAAATATGCAATCTTCATGAGATTGAATCTACCTGTTTTATTATGAACAAATGGCATGCATTGATCAGTTTAGAGTTTTACCAGCAAGTGTCTTCGAAAGTATTTATTCTAATATGGTAGGCCTGTCTGAATTCATGTCTGTTTAATACAGGTTGGATGTGAGAAAATGGCTACTATAATTTTGGTGAGTGAGGGGTTGTGACACGGGAATCTAAACTAAGTCTTTTCCTTCTCCCTTGGATAATCTTTTTTTTTCTCACTTTTTTCTCAAACAATTTGTGCATGGTTTTATAGGACAGATGATTTTGCCTTGTGATCTACTTTGATTTATTGATGAAACTACAATGATGAATCACATTTAATTATGATCATTAAAAGAGATAAATCAAAACACACAATTGCCTGTTCATCACAAAGATCATGAAAAATGTGTATTTTTAAATTCTGCAGGAGACAGAAAAAATAACAAATGTTTCTACCTGATCCAAAACAATTTCATTCTCAATTGAAACTTCAGAAAATGATGAGAATCTGAGAATTAGATTGTACTTCAGAGGGTCCATTCTCCAGCCTTCAGGCAGCTGGTTGGCAAAACATTCCAGGACCAGTTATCTAAGTTCTTCTTTAAATCAGTCAGCAAAGCACATTAGACTTAATAATATCAATCTTTCACACACTTTGTATTTTTTCTGTATCTACACAGTATCTAAAAACCAGTTGTATAAGATCATTTTTAACTGAACAGGCATCTATAGCCATCTTTAAAGCAATTGTTAAATGAGGGACAGACTAATCAGTAGTCTTTGGTTGCCCATAGTGATTTTTCTACACCTTGATAACCATAAAAGTTTTCATTATGTTCAATAGAAATTTCTACTCCTTCTATTTTAACCACTTTTCCAATTTTTTAATCTCTGAATGACAAAAACTCTATTAAATATTTCTCCCTATAAAAATCATTGAAAATGGGATTCCAAGTACCTCTTGTCTTTAAAACAAAATCTCAAGCCCAGTAGTCTGTCTTCATATGAAAAGAAAAAAACAAGAAAAACACACTAAACTTTTTTTCTACTACTTTGCTCTGAATTTCGCACAGTTTTCCATCTGAATTTTAAAAATATGGTGATGTTGTTTCATAGTACCAAAATAAGATAGCTATTATTATGACTATTATTATATCAGAAGAAAAAGGAAGATATACTAAAGCAGCTATTAGAACATAACATCAGTGCATCAAAACTACAATGAGGGACTTCCCAGGTGGCACAGTGGTTAAGAATCTGCCTGCCAATGCAGGGGACACAGGTTTGAGCCCTGGTTTGGGAAGATCTCACATGTCACAGAGCAACTAAGCCCACAAGCCACAACTACTTAGCCCACATGCCACAACTACTGAAGCCCATGCACCTAAAGTTCATGCTCCACACAAGAGAAGCCACTGCAATACCCGTGCACTGCAACGAAGAGTAGCTCCCGCTCGCCACAAGTAGAGAAAGCCCATGCACAGCAACAAAGACCCAAAACAGCTAAAAATAAATAAATAAATAAATTTATATTAAAAAATACAATAAGATACCACTTCATACCAGTCAGAATGACCATCATTAAATAGTCTACAAACAACAAATGCTGGAGAGGATGTCGAGAAAAGGGAACCCTTCTACACTGTTGGTGGGAATGTAAGTTGGTGCAGCCATGGTGGAAAACAGTATGGAGGTTCCTCAGAAAACTAAAAATAGAATTACCATATGATCCAGCAATCCCACTCCTTGGCATATATCCAGACAAAACTATAATTCAAAAAGATACATGCAACCGTATGTTCATAGCAGCATTAATCACAATAGCCAAGACATGGAAACAACCTAAATGCCCATTGACAGATTAATGATTAAAGAAGATGTGGTACTTATATACAATGGAATACTACTCAGCCATAAAGAAGAATGAAATAATGCTATTTGCAGTAACATGGATGCAACTAGAAATTATCATATTAAGTGAAGTAAGTCAGAAAGAGAAAAACAAATACCATATGATATCACTTATATGTGGAATCTAAAATATGATATAAATGGACCTACCTATGAAACAGAAACAGGATCACGGACATACAGAAAAGACTGGTGGTTGCCAAGGGAGAATGTGTTGGGGGAAGGATGGAGTGGGAGGTTGGGGTTAACAGATATAAGCTTTTATATATAGAATGGATGAATAACAAGGTCCTACTGTATATCACAGAGAACTATATTCAGTATCCTATGATAAACCATAATGTAAATGATTATAAGAAAAGAACTTATAGATGTAGATATAGATATTGATATATATATATATGTATAACTGAATCACTTTGCTGTACAGCAGTAATTAACACAACGTTGTAAATCAACTATACTTTAATAAATTTTTTAAATTTAAAAATGTTTAAAAAAAGAAAATAACATCAGCACATAATCCAAAGCAAACTTTAAATTTACATATTGAGATATCCAGGAAGGAAGAGCTAGAACTCAAGAGTTAATACAGAAGAACAGTTGTCAGCACTAGAATGGCAAATCATAGGTCACTTAGGCCTCTAGTCTACATAGTACAGACTAATGCAGAGTGATTGAAGAACAAAGTAGGAGCCCAGAGCTCAGTGCTAAGATGTCATGTCTTGAGTCAGACCAGCAGAAGAGCTGTAAGATTGTAAGCTTCAAATGGGATTGGACTGGGAACTGGGACAAAGCTGAGCCTACAGGTGGGCACTTCACTAGGCCAAACTGAGATAATTCAAGAAAGCAGAATCAGGAGAAATTAGGTGGAGGTGAATATCTTTCCTTGGCAAGAACTAAGATGAGGGTATGTGCCTTGGTAAGAGAAAGTGCTTTGCACATAGCAGTAGACAATTCCTACCTTCCTTTTTTACTGTGAGCTGAGCTTCATTGTACACATGTCCTTTTGACAATAAAAAAATATTAGATTATGGAAGACTAATGTGTACCTTTTAGATAAGAAACTATCCAAGTTATAATTTACAAGTTTAAAATGATAAGTTTAAGAGATTAAACTGCCCAAAAAGCTGTGTATTTTTTGTAATGCCAATGGAGAAATGTTGAAATCTTAGCAGCATGGATATCTAACTTATTAGAGAATTTTCCATGTTTTATAGACCCTCAGAGCTAAGAGGAACCAGAAAGACCATCCTGCTAAATACAGGAATGAACTCTACAGCCAACCAGACCTCTGGTCACTCAGCATTTATTTAAACATTTCCAGATCTGAGGTATCCATTGAATTTTCAAATGGTTTCAGTTTTCATACTCCAGCCAAAGTCTTCTTTCCTGATAACTTATTCTTCTGAGTTTGGCTCTTTGGAGACACTTAAAGAGAAATCTAATCCTTCTTCCATCTAACAGTCATTGATGATTAAAAATACCGGAAAGGTCACTGACATTGCCTTTCCAGCTGGTAAAGACTCAAAACATCCCATATATTGGATTCACATAGAGAAATAAAGTAAAATGGAGAGAGAGAGCACGTGAAAGAGAGAGAAATCAAAGCTTACCTTGACCATCACAAATTGTTCAGATGATGAACATAGTCAAGTCCACATCAAAACCAACTTCTCCTACTGTAGTAGGAGAACCATGGTTATTAGACTTCAAACTCTCTTCAGGCAAAAACTATGTCTAATTCATTATTGTGTCCCTGGCACATATTAGATGAAGATCAAATATTTTGGGTTGAGGTAAGCATGTGTTTCAAAAGAGCCCAAAAAATGTAGAATTAGAGATCAAAGACATGTTTTGAAGAGAATACAAGGTAAGCTAAACCAAAGACCTATAAGAAAAGTTGTCTTGTTATCTCCAACCTATTAACAAGTTATTAGGAGAAATATTTTAATTCTAATAATATCAGGCTCACACATGCTTTTCATTGCCTCTATATGTTTACACAGTACCTAAGAAAAAGTTGGACTAAATTGTTTGACTGAATTGTACAGCTATGTAGACATAGCTTTTAAGCATTTTTTAAAAGCTAAAAGGGAAAAAAAGTAAATGTGATGTGCTTAGCACAGAAGGAAAATGATAATGATGATGATGATGATAGCTAACATTTATTGACCATTTGTTACATGCCAGATACTGTGCTAATTGTTATACATAAATTATTTAATTTATACCCCATGAGTTACGTATTATCATCTTCATTTAAAGATGAGTAAAATAACATCTTAGAGAGTTTATGCAACTTGCCTAAAGTCTCAGAGCATGTATTGGAGCTGAATCAAACTCAGGCCTGACTCCTAACATATGTTAATGATACTTTTGAAGACATTATTGTCAACAAGTTTTCCTGTAAAGATGACACCATAGCAAGAATCCCTAACATGATTAGTGACCAGATCCACTTTCATCCTTGTTCTCATGTTCAAATATTTAGTGGTTTCACCTTTGTTTAAAGCTGGATTGTCTTCATGAAATTTTCTCTGCTCAGACCCTGTCTAAACTATATGTAGTAATCTTAGGAAACCAAAAGAGGCACCACTTATCTAAAAATTGCTCCCAGTTAGGATGTGAAAGCAAAATAATTACCAGGCTATTTGCCACTTTCTAGAGTTGCTCTCCTTTCTCTTGCTGCAGTTGAATGATAAATGAAATTCATCACTTTGTGATGAATTGTGGTCAAAAGCCATGAGAAACACATTTAAAAGTGTCTAGAAATAAAGTTGAGTTTGTTCCAGCTAGTTACATAGACACACCCTAAAACAGCTATGCCAAACAACTCCATCAGAGAACTGCCTATCCCAGAGACTAATTCCAATCCTTAGGTTTGGAGAGTAGTCAGAAAGTCATGCATGGAAGTGAGGCCAACTCAATAGAACATGTCAACACATTTGCTTATTCAATGCATATCTACACATTTTTTTAGAGAAAGGAAACGAATAATCAGAGAAGTGTTTCAGCATTTTATTTTCCTTTTATTCTGTCTAACCAATACAGAAGTAACATGGTAAGTGGTGAGAGGACAGGGTTTCGAATTAGAAAGGCATGGATTAAAATTCTCAGCTCTGACACTTTCTACAAGTTGTGTGATGAGTCAACTTTACCTCTCTGATCCTCATCTGTAACATGTGCATATTATACATGAATATTATTATATAAATATATGTTTATATATACACATATGTATGTTATGTACAACTTATGTGTGTGTATATGCACACAGACCTCATAGATTGTAAACATTATTAATACATATAATAAAGTACCTGCCATAAAATAGGCTTTCAATAGCAAATATTGCAGTGAGTATGGATTTTTATCCACACTTTTGTGTATATTATAAATGTCACTTTTTGTTTAAATTTAATTAAATTTTACTTTGAGCCCTCATTCTACTGGACCAGCAGTAAATTAAATCTCCTCCATTACTGGACATCCCAAAAGTATTACACAGCACGGAACATTGGAGAAGGACTTTGATTGTAAGTTTATACCAGTCACCACTGACAAGCTCACGTTGGTCCTTTGAAGTTGGAAAACTCAGTAACTTCCATAAAATACTGGGCATAGAAATCTCAGCAAATAACAGGCCTCATATTTCACATCCTTAGGTATACCACCCAGCCTTCTACACACACACACACATGCACACGCACACTCACAGCACAAGCACCTCAGTTTTCTTGATCTTTGATCAACCATCACCTACCTAGTTTCAAGGTGTATTCTCTCATTACCTTGCTGCTTCTCTTACCCATTTTCAAAGATCTCAACTCAGGACTTTTCATTCCAGTTAAGCTCTTCAATGAGTTGAAGCTTTCCAAAAATCAGAAGTTTTAGTGTTTGTTTGCTTGTTTGTTTGTGGTAACTTTGGCAACATAAACTACACCCCACTCCCAGGCACAAAATGACCTAACTACCTTCTAGAAATAGGAGAGAAGAAAATACAGAGAACAAAATACATATAACTTATTCTTTGTTTTTATTATACCAATTATAAAAATAAATAATCCATACTATTTAATACACCAATAAATGATTCTGGTCCACTCTTGTTATATCATCTCCAAGCAAAATGGTAAAGTAAGTGAAATGGGTCCTTCATTCTGCTTTCTTCTCTACTCTTCCTTTAATCCTATCCAGGTGCCCAGAGCCCTCAAAAGTCTTAATGCTCCACCCCATGGCTACAGTTACCAACTCATACTAGTTTGCCCAGAACAAGTCTGATTTTAAAATGGAAAGTCCTACATCCCTGGAGACTCCTCAAGCCTAGACAAACTGGAAGGCATAACTTCCCTCCTTAGCACTCCATGTTTTAGAGCTGCTGTTCCCCTGTTAAAATGCATACTCCCTTTGCTAGTTAATCTGATAAACAATTTCAAAATAATGTATAAATATGTCAGCTCTCCAAGATAACAACTGCATTTTAGCTAGGGTATACAAATTCGAACATAGTTATTTCAGGCAGTATAGCAGGGTTGATGTCAGAAATATAGCAAGGGACTCAGGACACTTTTAGGGCACTTGAAATCTTACCATTTGGGTGCCACCTACTTGTCCTATAAGTAGAGCTAATACTTGGGCCTGATGGCATTACTTCTCACTCTCAAACATCTGGCTTTTAAAAAAGCTGAGAATTTTTTTAATGTGGGTACCTTGACCTTACCCTAGAGCCATCAAATCAAAATTGCTGGGGTTAGGGGGGTGGCCCAGGCAGTAGATTCTGTTTTTAAAGCTCCCCAGGTGATTTTCACATGCAGTCAAGGTTGAGAACCACTGCATTAGAGCATTTGAGAGTTTAGGCAAGCAGACACTCCCTCACACACTCTTTCTGATTAACAAAGTAAAAATGGGAAACTCAGGGCTTTTTTATTTGAATTTTTGCAAAGAGTAATCAATTCCTCTTGGCCAGCTGTATTGCATTGCACAATGAAAACACTATAATATTTGTTTGTTTATTGATCTGAGAACCAAGAGTCCTCTGGCAGGCTCACGATTATCTCATGCCCACCATCTGTATTATGCCTTATTTATAATTGATATTCAATCCTAATTACATCTGAAAAAGAGACCTTTGTTTAGTATATGTTTCAGTTTCCCTCCCATGACCTTAGTACCTGCACTGTAGTGAGTCACCTGCCTGGTGACTTTCCTGATTACAAGATATTCCTAGCACCTTCTGAACCTGGAGATGGTCATAATATTACCCATTTGACCTTCTGGTTGTTCTGATTTTGCTGGGTCTTAATGAGCTGCGTTAGGAAGTCTCTGATTCTTTCTTGCAAATTCAAACAGATGTTTCCCATCTTATGAGTCAATGATGCATGATACAAATCTAAAGCAGTAGGATTGAGGGCACTTAAGTTTTTAGTCAAATTAAAAGTCCATGACTTGGCTTCTGTATCACTAGCACCAAAGGTGGCAAATAGAACCTTGGCTCAGAGTATTTTAATCTCAGCCTTGACAGAGAAGAAGCTACCTGTTTTCTTTGAGAAACATTTTGCCTTCATTGCCTTCTTAATTCTTTTGGGAACATAAATGTGATTGCTCAGTGGTGATATGTTGTGCTGATAGATGTACTTGCCCGTTAAATTTGGCCCTAGACTACCATCAAATTGCCCATAGTGCATCAAGCAACTTTCATTACTGACTTGAGTCAGATTGAAATTATCAGGCTAGAGCTAAAGTCCCCTGACCCAGTTCATTCCTCCTTGCTGTCATTCTGTATGGGATTTCATTTCTTTCCTTATAGAATTCTGCTGTAGGAATCTGAGAGGGTTAGGAAGATAGTATATTCAAATGAAAGGAAGATAATCATAACTACATTTAATACTTTACATTCCTACAATGTGGGTCTTTAGCCTACTCCACCACACCCACAAACCAATAAATTTTCTCTATTGCTAATTTTCTCAATCCTGTATTTTATAATAAATGTTCAGAAACACAAAAATGGTCACATGATCTTATGTGAAACTAGTACCAAGAAATAAAGTTTATTAAAAATGCCAATAAGTACTTTGTTAACAGATGCATAAGGCTCTGAGCAAGTATTTTCTTGAAGATCATGTGACAGCTATCAGCACTCCGTAATTGCCAACAGAGGACCCAAGTGAAAAAGACCTGTACCCATAAGACCAAGTTGTATGTCTCCTTCAGTCACCACCCACTCAAGGCTTGTGAAAATATTATGTAATTGAGGATATCTATTCAGTTAATAAACATTTCTTCATTATCTAATATGTGTAAGTCATGGAATATGCAAAATGGGTAATATAAATCTACATCTTACGGATGTTAAAGTATAAGAAAAAATAACCTAGTCAATGTTCAAATTCCTCTAAAACTATAAAATTTACTATAGTTTTCCTGGTCTCTACAGAAAAATGTATAGAAAGACTTTTATTATAATAATCGTTCCGCAAGTCAGCCTTATTGCAACGTCTATATACCACTGATGGTAACTCCACAGTGCCATGTATCAAGATGCTGAACAGGTCCCCAGGAATTTGATATAGATAGATAGATAGATAGATAGATGATAGATAATAGGTAGATACATAAACAGATACATAGATAGATATCTTGTTTCCGAGAGAGAAAAGAAAGAGACAGAGACAGAGAGAAATTTATTATAAGGAATTGGTTTAAGTGATGATGGAGGCTGAGAAGTCCTAAGATCTGTTGTCAGCAAGCTGGTAATCCAGGGAGCCAATAGTATATATTGCAGTCCAAAATCTAGAAGGCTTGAGATCCAAGAAAAGCTGATGTTTCAGGGAATGTTCAAAGACAGGAAAAGTCCAATGTCCCAGGCCAAATAGTCAGGCAAGGAGGAGTTCCCTCTTTCTTAAACTTTTTGTTCTATTCAGGTTTTCAATTGATTGGATGGGGTCCATTCACATTATGGAAGGCAATCTGCTTTACTCAGTCTACTGATTCAAATGTTAATCTCATTCAAAAATGCTCACAGACACACCCTGAATAACGTTTGACCAAATACCTGGGCACCCTGTATCCCAGTGAAGTTGACACATACAATCAACCACTATACTAATGAAAGACCAAAATATGATTCAAAGGTAGAAGTCCAGACTTGGAAAAACCTAATAATATTGTGGGTTTTGGCTTCTTTGTGCAGGTTGCAGTTTTCATTTTTTTTTAATTTTATAATAACTTTATTTTTTTAATTGGAGTATAATTGCTTTACAATGTTGTGTTAGTTTCTGTTGTACAGTGAAATGAATCAGCTATATGTATACATGTACCCCTCCCTCTTGGACCTCCCTCCCATCCCCCCATCCCACCCATCTAGGTCAACACAGAGCACTGAGCTGAGCCCCCTGTGCTATACCTCATGTTCCCACTAGCTAACCTAATCTCTCAATTCCTCCCACCTTCCCCTTATCCCCCTCCCCGTGTCCACATATCCATTCTGTACATCTGCATCTCTATTCCTGTCCTGGAATAGGTGCATCTGTACTATTTTTCTATATTCAACATATACGCATTAATAAACGATATTTGTATTTCTTCTTCTGACTTACTTCACTCTGTATGACAGAATCTAGGTCCATCCACATCTCTACAAATGACCCAATTCCCGTCCTCTTTATGGCTGAGTAATATTCTACTGTACCACATCTTCTTTATCCATTCATCTGTTGATGGACATTTAGGCTGTTTCCATGACCTGGCTATTGTAAATAGTGCTGCAATGAACATTGGGGTACATGTCGTATTGAATTATGGTATTCTCAGGGTATATGCCCAGTAGTCAGATTGCTGGGTCATAATGTAGTTCTATTTTTAGTTTCTTAAGGAAACTCCATACTTTTCTCCACAGTAGCTGTATCAATTTACATACCCACCAACAGTGTAAGAGGGTGCCCTTTTCTCCACAGCCTCTCCAGCATTTATTGTTTGTAGATTTTTTGATGATGGCCATTCTGACTGGTGTAAGGTGATACTGCATTGTAACTTTGATTCCCATTTCTCTAATAGTTAATGATATTGAGCACCTTTTCATATGCCTCTTGGCCATCTGTATGTCTTCTTTGGAGAAATGTCTATTTAGGCTTTCTGCCCATTTTTGGAATGGGTTGTTTGTTTTTTTGATATTGAGCTGCATGAGCTGTTTATATATTTTGGGGATTAACCCTTTGTCCATTGCTTCATTTGCAAATATTTTCTCCCATTCTGAGGGTTGTCTTTTTGTTTTGTTTATGGTTTCCTTTGCTCTGCAAAAGCTTTCAAGTTTAATTAGGCCTCATTTGTTTATTTTTGTGTTTATTTTCATTACTCTTGAAGGTGGGTCAAAAAAGATCTTGCTGTGATTTATGTCAAAGTGTGATCTTCCTATGTTTTCCTCTAAGAGATTTTTAGTGTTCATTCTTACATTTAGGTGTTTAATCCATCTTGATTTTATGTTTGTGTATGGTATTAGGTAGTGCTCTAATTTCATTCTTTTACATGTGGCTGTCCAGTTTTCCCAGCACCACTTATTGAAGAGGCTTTCTTTTCTCCACTGTATATTCTTGCCTCCTTTGTCAAAGATAAGGTGACCGTAGGTGTGTGGGTTTATCTCTGTGCTTTCTGAATTTTATTTTATTTTTTTATACAGCAGGTTCTTATTAGTTACCTATTTTATATATATTAGTGATTATCTCTGTGCTTTCTATCCTGTGCCATTGATCTATATTTCTGTTTTTATGCCAGTACCATACTTTTTTTTAACATCTTTATTGGAGTATAATTGTTTACAATGTTGTGTTAGTTTCTGCTGTATAAAAAAGTGAATCAGCTATATGTATACATATAGCCCCATATCCCCTCCCTCTTGTATCTTGCTCCCACTCTCCTTATCCCAACCCTCTAGGTGGTCAAAAGCACTGAGCTGGTCTCCCCATGTGATGCAGCTGCTTCCCACTAGCTATTTTACATTTAGTAGTGTATATATGTCAATGCTACTCTCTCATTTCATCCCAACTTATCCTTCCCTCTCACTGTGTCCTCAAGTCCATTCTCTACATCTGCATCTTTATTCCTGCCCCTAGGTTCTTCAGAACCATTTTTTCTTTGTTTTTTTTTTTAGATTCCATATATATATGTTAGCATATGGTATTTGTCTCTTTCTGACTTACTTCACTCTGTATGACAGACTCTACGTCCATCCACCTCTCTATAAATAACTCAATTTCATTTCTTTTTATGGCTGAGTAATATTCCATTGTATATATGTGCCACATCTTCTTTATCCATTCCTCTGTCAATGGACACAGATTGCTTCCATGGCTTGGCTATTGTAAATAGTGTTGCAATGAACATTAGGGTGCATGTGTCTTTTTGAATTATGGTTTTATCAGGATATATGCCCAGTAGTGGGATTGCTGCATCATATGGTAGTTCTATTTTCAGTTTTTTAAGGAACCTCTATACTGTTCTGAATAGTGGCTGTATCAATTTACATTCCCAACAACAGTGCAAGAGGGTTCCCTTTTCTCCACACCCTCTCCCACATTTATTGTTTGCAGATTTTTTAATGATACTGTCTTGATGACTGTAGCTTTGTAGTATAATCTGAAGTCTGGAAGCCTGATTCCTCCAGCTCTGTTTTTCTTTCTCAAGATGGCTTTGGCTCTTCGGGGTCTTTTGTGTTTCCATACAAATTGTAAAAGTTGTTGTTCTAGTTCTGTGAAAAATGCCATTGGTAATTTGCTAGAGATTGCATTGAATCCATAGATTGCTTTGGGTAGTATACACATTGTCACAGTATTGATTCTTCCAGTCCAAGAACATGGTATATCTCTGTATCTGCTTGTGTCATCTTTGATTTCTTTCATCAGTGTTTTATAATTTTCTGTGTACAGATCTTTTGCCTCCTTAGGTAGGTTTATTCCTAGGTATTTTATTATTTTGTTACAATGTTAAATGAGATTGTTTCTTTAATTTCTCCTCATCTTTTGTTGTTAGTGTATAGGAATGCAAGAGATTTCTGTGTATTAGTTTTGTATCTTGCAACTTTATCAAATTCATTGATTAGCTTTAATCATTTTCTGGTAGCATCTTTAGGATTTTCTTTGTATAGTATCATCTTATCTGCAAACAGTGACAGTTGTACTTCTTTTTTTACACTTTGGATTGCTTTTATTTATTTTTCTTCTCTGATTGCCATGGCTAGGACTTCCAAAACTATGTTGAATAATAGTGGCAAGAGTGGGCACCCTTGTCTTGTTCCTGATCTTAGAGGAAATGTTTTCAGTTTTTCACCATTGAGAATGATGTTTGCTGTGGCTTTGTTGTATATGGTCTTTTTTATGCTGAGGTAGGTTCCCTCTATGCCTACTTTCTGGAGCATCTTTATTATAAATGGATGTTGAATTTTGTCAAAATCTTCTTCTGTATCTATTGAGATGATCATATGGATTTTATTCTTTAATTTGTTAATATGGTGTATCACATTGATTGATTTTAATATATTGAAGAATCCTTGCATCCCTGGGATAAATCCCACTTGATCATAGTGTGTGAGCCTTTTAATGTGTTGTTGGATTCTGTTTGTTAGTATTTTGTTGACGGTTTTTGTGTCTATCCGTGATTATGTTCTATAATTTTCTCCTTTCGTGATATTTTTGTCTGGTATTAGTATCACTGTGGTGGTGGCTAAACCAAATTGATAAAACTTTAGCCAGACTCATCAAGAAAAAAAGGGAGAGGACTCAAATCAATAAAATTAGAAATGGAAAATAAGATATTACAACTGACACTGTAAAATACAAAGGATCATAAGAGACTACTACAAGCAACTGTATGCCAATAAAATGGACAATGTGGAGGTGATGGACAAATTCTTGGAAATGTACCACCTTCCAAGATTGAACCAGGGGGAAATAGAAAATATAAACAGACCAATCACAAGTAATGAAATTGAAACTGTAATTAAAAATCTTCCAACAGACAAAAGTCTAGGACCAGATGGCTTCACAGGCCAATTCTATCAAACATTTAGAGAAGAGCTAACACCTATCCTTCTCAAACTCTTCCAAAAAATTGCAGAGGGTGGAACACTCCCAAAACTAACAATTTGTATTGATTGTTACAAAACTTACATAAAATATTACTTAAAGAAGGAAATGAAAATTACCAAGAAGAGTAATTGATTATTCCAATCACTGTTAAGAATTCTACTATTTCACACTCTACAGAGTTTTAGGAATGTCAGTATAATCCTAAATCAAAGGTGACTAGACATGTCACTAGGGACATAATTACTGATCTTACTTCAGTGAGTTGGCCCAATGAGTTGGCACAGCAGATTATACCTTTTTGATCCATTTTATCCTTGAAGAGTAGTTTTTCTTTCTCTTAGTAAATAATGAGTAAACTACAAGTAAGGTAGGGATGGGCCTATTAAATAATTCACGGGGAAATAGGGAGGGTGGGAGGGAGATGCAAGAGGGAGGAGATATGGGGATATAAGTATATGTATAGCTGATTCACTTTGCCATACCGCAGAAACTAACACACCATTGTACAGCAATTATACTCCAATAAAGATGTTTAAAAAATGCAAAAATTTTCTGTCCCCATATGACTGTCTGAGAGCAAACAAAATCCCCAACATATTACTATTTTTGCCATTCTTCAGAAACCTGTGACCTTGCTTCACTGCTGAAATAGAGAGGAAAACTTACAGCCCAGTATTTTCCCAGGAGATGTTATTAGAGGTGGGCATGAAAACACGTTGACTTTATTTTTCCTTTTCCTCTTCAGTGAAATGATCTGTTAATAAAAAATAAAATAAAAAACCAAGAACCACAGCTGAGCCAATACAAGCCAGAAAATGCCAAGCTAGAAAAGGCTCCCTATGTATTTGTAATTCTACCAAGCAATATGCTTACCATTTATGGAAAATCACAAAGCAACTGAAGAGAAAGCACACCCTAGTGATATATTGTTCTATGTAATTGGTTCGTGAAGATTTTTGCAAGTTTTATCCAAGAGGCTAGAAAATGCTGTTATGTCTTATTGCCTATTATCTAACTCTGTTTTATGATGACATATTCTTCCCTTCTGAATGCTTTAGTTTTCCAACTGGTGAAACAATATTTTTTTAAAAAGGCTTTTTGTTAAAAAATATTTTCTTTACCACTATTCTGATTCCTCATTCGGTATCATTACTTCACAAAACAAATGATTATATTCCATAGTAAATCAGATAAAGGAATACAAATGGGTGAAACCTGCTAACTTATTTTCTCCCTTAATGATGCTACTGAGGTTAATACAGTTGCTTCCCTACAGATGATGAAAGTGGAGTAAATAGATAAATATGTGCAGTAGACACAAATTGCAAATATTACAGGTTTACCAGGACTTGAATGAGTGGTGAGTTACTGTATGCAGCACATCTCTAGTTATGATGGATGGCATAGCATACAATAAAGCTCTGTGGCAAATTTTAAATGGAGAGTTAGGAAAGAAACTAACCACTTCTAGACCCTTAATTATAACCCTGTGTAAGAACATACTGCACAATTAGTCTTATTTTTTTTCAAGGAGGCTTACCTTTAAACTGTAAAATGTAACATCTGTGGATTTTGCCCTTCAAGTTGGCAAATATTTTTAAATGGCAACATCTAGTGTCTGTAAAGGTGCCAAGAAAAAAGACACTCTTATTCATAGCTGGAAGGGAATGTAAATTACAAGGAGGGAATTTTATAATCTTATGACATGTATCAAAAGCCTTAATAATGTATATAGTCTTTGTCACAGCAATTTTTCTTCTAGGAATGTGTCTTAAATAAATATTATAGAAGTGCAAAAATGGGAAAAGATTAACTACAAAACTATTCACTAGAGTATTTGATAATACTGAAAATTTACAACCAACTACTTGTGCAATTAAAAGGGGATCAATTAAATAAATTATTGTGGATCCATATGAAAAAATAAGACCACAAAATGCATTGTAAAAGTTTATTTAAAGATGAGATATTCCCATGATATATTAAATGAAAAAAAAAGGCAAGTTACTAAAGAATATGATTCCACTTTTATAAATGTATATATAAATGTTCACAGTAGTTCCTCTCAGTGATGAACTTGAGAGTAATTTTTATTTACTGTTCTTTTATCTCTGTTTGCTATAATTATCATTCATTATTTTAAAGTGAGAACAAAAAGTTATTTTAAAAAGAGGAGGTCTAAAAAAAGAGATCTAAATTTTTGTTGAGGGACTGGTTCACAGGGAGAAAAGAAAATATAGTCCTTATAACTAGATTCCCTGGTTATTTTCTATAAATGTTAGCAAGATGAAATAACCTAATCAAAGGTTGACCAGAATTTTGTGAATGCACTTTCAATGAAACAATAAATCACAGCCACCAAATATTTGAATTTTCAGTAGTTTGAGATTATTCCAAGATGACACTGCTCCACCTGAAAACATCAGTATATTTAACAAGATATGGATTATATAATATTGCTAGTTAACTTTAAATGAAACAAATAACTAGTATGAAATCAAAGGAAGATATTAATTAGAATTTGAGCAAAGGATAAGAGTAGGGATGACATGAAAGATTTTTACCCCTTCTTCTTGGGCTAGGCTTCTTATCTAATCTCAAATATTTCTTATTCACAATCAAATAATGCACCATCATAAATTTTTCTACTATTTTCTGGCATTTTTTATTTTGACCCTAAACTGAATCCTAAAGCCCATTTTGTGGAATAAATAAAACTGTCAATTCCCTGCTGGAATATACAGGCTGGGTCAGCGAGCAGCCTTCTTATTGACACCCTTGTTCTCATAGAGATCTCAAGCTGAGCTGTATCATTCTGATCAGTAGGACAGCTTGGAGATTTCTAAACCATGCAAAAGTATTTGAGAATAAGCTAGTGGTGCTAATCCTTTTGAATCAGTATCCCTACTTTGAGTTAAAAGAAGTTTTCCTTTCAAAACCAGACTGTTATCAAACACCAATAAATATGTGGCTTATTCTTTGTATAACTAAAAGGGAAGAGCCTGATATCCAAGCTATGTATATCAGTCAAGTTAAGCTAGGTTATGCTGTGGTAGTGGTAACAAGAAAACACTGAAATGTAAATAACTTAAAATGTGTGTTTCTTGCTCATGCTATATTTCCTTCCTGGGTTGCTGGAGGTGGAGGTGGAGTTGGTGGTGGAAGAGTGCTTTTCTCATTGTAGTTACTCAGAGATCACTCAGTGAATCCAGCTGACAGAGTAGCTATCACCTTGAACATTTCCTGTCACAGAGGCAGAGGGAAAGAAACCTAGGAAACATCTCATTCAGGCAAGTAAATTTTCTGGCCCTTTCAACTTGAAATGAAGTATGCCACTTTTGCTCACAACACACTGCCCAAAACTAATTACATGGTTCCAAAAAACCATGAGGGAGCCACAAAGTACAATCCTACAATGACCCCAGAGAGTGAAGGGAGAAAGAACTTTTTGAGAACCATTTGCAGAAAAATACCAATGACTACCATACTAAGGTTTCCTTTCAATCATTTCAATTTCAATCTGTCAAAACTGTTTGTGTATGTGTGCATATGTATGTGATAGGAGGAAGTTTTATACAAATATACATAATTTATCAAACTCCCCTATCTGTAATTTTACTTTTCTACCTTTTCATCGTCCTTTAAAAATTGCTCATTTGATAATTGTCTTTCAACAAATATTTTTGTTGTGCAGTAATAACTTCATGAAGAATACTCATTATAAACTGCCATGCTCAATAAGTACATACATATAAAAAATTACCTTACATGTAAATGAATTAAATACTCCAAAGAAAAGACATAGGTTAAGTGAATGGAAGCAAAAATAAGACCCATATATATGCTGTCTACAAGACACCCACTTCAGATCTAGGGATACATACAGACTGAAAGTGAGAGGATGGAAAGAGGTATTCCATGCAAATGGAAATCAAAATAAAGCTGGAGTAGCAATACTCATATCAGACAAAACAGACTTTAAAATAAAGACTGTTACAAGAGACAAAGAAGGACACTACATAATGATCAAGGGATCAAGCCAAGAAGAAGATATAACAATTGTAAACATATATGCACCCAATGTAGGAACACCCCTATATAAAGACAAATACTAAGAGCCATAAAAGGAGAAATCAACAGTAACACAATAATAGAGGACTTTAACACCCCACTTTCATCAATGGACAGATTAATGAGACAGAACATTAATGAGGAAACACCAGCCTTAAATGTCACATTAGACCAGATACACATAATTGATATTTATAGAGCATTCCATCCAAAAGCAGCAGAATACACATTCTTCTCAAGTGTACATGGAACATTCTCCAGGATTGATCACATGCTAGGTCACAAAGGAAGACTCAGTAAAATTTAAAATGTTGAACTCACATTAAGCATCTTTTCTGAATACAACACTATGAGATTAGAAATCAACCACAAGAAAAAGAAACTGTAAAAAACACAAATACTTGGAGGTTAAATAATGTGCTACTAAACAACCAATGGATCACTGAGGAAATCACACAGGAAATAAAAAAATACCTAGAGAAAAATGAAAGTACAATGATCCAAAACCTATGGGACACAACAAAAGCAGTTCTAAGAGGGAAGTTTATAGCAATACAATCTTACCTCAGAAAACAAGAAAAATCACAAACAAACACCCTCACCTTACACCTAAAGCATTTAGAGAAAGAAGAACAAACAAAACCCAAAGTAAATAGAAAGAAAAAAATCATAGCAATCAGAGTAGAAATAAATGAAATAGAGACAAAGAAAACAGGAGCAAAGATGAATGAAACCAAAATCTGTTTCTTTGAGAAGATAGCAAAATTGATAAACATTTAGTGAGACGCATCAAGAAAAAAAAGGAGAGGACTCAAATCAATAAAATTAGAAATGAAAAAGGAGAAGTTACAATGGACACCACAAAAATGAAAAGGATCATAAGAGATTACAAAAAGCAACATTTTGGCAATAAAATGGACAACCTGGAAGAAATGGACAAATTCTTAGAAAGGCATAACCTTCCAAGACTGAAGCAGAAAGAAATAGAAAATATGAACAGACAAATCACAAGTACTGAAATTGAAACTGTGATTCAAAAACTCCCAGCAAACAAAAGTCCAGGACCAGATGGCTTCATGGGCAAATTCTATCAAATATTCAGAGAAGAGTTAACACCTATCCTTCTGAAATTATTCCAAAAAATTGCAAAGGAAGGAATACTCCCAAACTCATTCTGTGAGGCCACCATTACCCTGATGCCAAAACCAGACAAAGATACCACAAAAAAGAAAATTAAAAGCCAAAATCACTGATGAACATAGATGCAAAAATCAAAAAACTAGAAATCTGAATCCAACAATACATTAAAAGGATCATACACCATTATCAAGTGGGATTTATCCCAGGGATTCAATGATTTTTCAAACTCTGCATATCAATCAGTGTGATACACCACATCAACAAATTAAAGAATAAAAACCATATGAGCATCTCAGTAGATGCAGAAAAAGCTTTTGACAAAATTCAACACCCACTTATGATAAAAACTCTCCAGAGCATAAGCAAAGAGGGGACATACCTTAATATGATAAGGGTCATGTATGACAAACCTACAGCTAACATACTCAATGGTGAAAAGCTGAAAGCACTTCCTCTAAGATCAGGAACAAGACAAGGATGTCCACTCTCATTGCTTTTATTCAACATAGTCTTGGAAGTACTAGCCAGGGCAATCTGAGTATAAAAAGAAATAAAAGGAATCCAGATTGGAAAAGAAGAAGTAAAACTGTCACTGTTTGCAGATAAGATGATACCAGAAATCTACTAGAGTTAATCAATGGATTTGGTAAAATTGAAGGATATAAAATTAATACAAAGAAAACTGTTGCACTTCTATACCCTAACAATGAAATATCAGAAAAAGAAATTAAAGAAGCAATCCCATTTACCATTGCATCAAAAAGAATAAAATACCTAGGAATAAATCTACATAAGAAAACAAAAGACCTGTACTTTGTAAACTTTCAGATGTTAATGAAATAAATCGAAGATAACACAAACAGTTGGAAAGATATACCATGTTCTTGGAATGGAAGAGTCAATATTGTGAAAATGACTATTCTGTCCAAGGCAATCTACAGATGCATGCAATCCCTATCAAATTACCAATGATATTTTTCACAAAACTGGAACAAAAAAATCTTAAAATTTGTATGGAGACACAAAAGACCCCAAATAGCAAAAACAATCTTGAGAAAGTAAAAAGAAGCAAGAGGAATCAAGCTCCCTGACTTCAGACTATAATACAAAGCTACAGTAATCAATACAATATGGTACTGGCACAAAAACAGAAATATAGATCAATGGAACAAGTTAGAAAACCCAGAAATGAATCCATTCACCTATGGTCAATTAATCTATGACAAATAAGGCAAGACTATACAATGGAGGAAAGACAGTCTCTTCAATAAATGGCACTGGGAAAACTGAACAGCTACATGTAAAGGAATGTAAAACGTTCTTTTACATTCTTTAAAAGAATGTAAAAACACCATACATAAAAATAAATTCCAAAGGGATTAAGGATCTAAATGTAAAACCAGATATTATAAAACTCTTAGAGGAAAACAGACAGAACACATTTTGACATAAATCACAGCAATGTCTTTTTCAAGCTGTCTCCTAGAGTAATGGAAATAAAAACAAAACAAACAAACAAAAAAACAAATGGGACCTAATTAAACTCAAAAGCTTTTGAACAGCAAAGGAAACCATAAACAAAGCAAAAATACAACACAGAGAATGGGAGAAAATATTTGCAAATGATGCTACTGACAACGGATTAATCTCCAAAATGTACAAACAGCTCATGCAGCTCAATACCAGAAAAGAAAAATCAAAAAATGGGCAGAAGACCTAAATAGACATTTCTCCAAAGAAGACATAAAGATGGCCAAGAGGCACATGAAAAGATGCTCAACATTGCTAATTATTAGAGAAAAGCAAATCAAATCTACAGTGAGGTATCACCTCACACCAGTCAGAATGGCCATCATCAAAAAATTTGCAAACAATAAGTACTGGAAAGGGTGTGGAGAAAAGGGAACCCTCTTGCACCGTTGGTGGGAATGTAAATTGATACAGCCACTATGGAGAACAGTATGGAGGTTCCTTAAGAAACTAAAAATACAGCTACCATATGATCCAGCAATCCTACTCCTGGGCATATATCCAGAGAAAAACATGGTTTGAAAAGATACATTCACCCCAATGTTCATTGAATCACTGTTTAGAATAGCCAGTACATGGAAGCAACTTAAATGTCCATTGACAGATGAATGGATAAAGAAGTGATACATATATGCAATGGAATATTACTCAGCCATTAAAAGAATGAGATAATGCCATTTGCAGCAACATGGCTGGACCTGGAAATTACCATACTAAGTGAAGTAAGTCAGACAGAGAAAGACAAATATCATATGATATCGCTTATGTGAAGAATCTAAAAAAAAAAGATACAAATGAACTTATTTACAAAATAGAAACAGACTCACAGACTTAGAGAATGAACTTATGGTTACCGGGGGGAAGGGTGGGGGAGGGGTGGCTTGGGATTTGGGGATTGAAATGTACACACTACTATATTTAAAATAGATAACCAACAAGGACCTAATGTATAGCACAGGGAACTCTGCTCAATATTCTGTAATAACCTGAATGTGGCTAGAATTTGAAAAAGAGTAGATACATGTATATGTAAAAAAATTTTAAATTAAAATAAAAGAATAAATAGGGATAATACCAAATGCTGGAAAGGAATTAGAAACTGGATCACTCACATATTGCTAGTGGGTATAAAAAATGGTTCAGCCTCTCTAGAAAACAGCAAAACAGTTTCTTACAAAACTGAATATACCATTCAGCTCAGCTATTGCACTCTTGAGCATTTATCCCAGAGAAATAAAAACATGCATTCACCCCAAAAATAAAAAAAAATAAACTGCCATGCTCTAAATTCCCTTAGGTTAGAAAATTTGAATGGAAGATTGGTAGGTGGCTGAGCAAAGCTTTAAAATGACTTGAAGTCCTAGATAAAAACTCACAAATTCACTTCATAGGCCCACACCATAATTAAGGACTGCTATCACATATCAATGAACAGAAATGGGATACTAGACAGGATACCAACATAAGTTGCCAATACCTGTGAACAAGTCAAGGATCTAGGTACTGAAACTGAAGTGCAAGCATTAAGCCTAGATACAAGGAATAAGATCCCAGTTGGGGTAAAATCAGGCACTAGATGAGAACAGTCATTGTGCTGCTGAAGTGTGGAAGAACCTGACCAGCCTTCCCTAGTTCCTCCTCATTAGAAACAGAATTATTGGTCCCAGACTAGGGCAAAGCCATTCCTGATGGTTGAGACTAAATGGCCATGGAACTGAAAGGATGTGGAGGTAAAACGTCAAGCAGATGACCTCCACCAGGAGTAGCAAAATAAATATTTAACACAAACAAGGAAAATAATAACAAATGTGTGAAACTGGCTGATATTAGGAAAATAGGTGCCCAGAGTCTTGTACTACAACCAAGTATAACATCTGCCTGCTTATATTGCCTTTCAAAATACCATGTAGACCAAGAAGACCTGTCCATAGCTAGAATACTACCGCCAGTTTACAACTACTGGCCTGCTAACTCTAGTCTTGCCTCTCTGCCCTATTTTATATTTTCAGTTTCAGGTTATTTGCCCCCATAATCTCCAGAAACTATACTTGGACCACATTCCTCTAGACTTCTTGTATCATCCATAGCCTTGGAAATAACATGAGTTTTGGACATCCTGCATATTTTTTCTCTATAATTATATCCTTGTCCTTTCCTGTTTGTCTAGCTTCTGACCAAATTTTATCCTTACCATTCATTTTCTATATATCTTGAGCTTGGCTTGTTGCTTTGATTCTGATTCAGTCTTTTTCTGATTCCTGACTACAGTCTATTTCCTAAAATTTTGTCTAAAACTAAACTCCGGTTCTAGCTCCTTGAATGGCATCCATAAATCTGCTGCAGCAACATGATAGAACATTTGTTGGATACCTACATTGTGCCAAGATTGACACTTAACAGTGTGAATTAGGTGTTTGAATGCAAACTATGAATTCACTCTCTTCCAAAGCCTAGATTTCTTCTTCTACTCACTCCACTCCAAAGGACTGGCATACCCTTGACTTTTAAATTACCTCTTAGATATAGCAGATTTTTCTTTCTTTTGAAGACATAGTAATCGGTGAATGTTAGCTTGAGCAGATTAACAGAGGTGTGAATTAACATGATACTTCTTCAAAGTCACCTCCTATAAACAGCATCATAACCTAGTAGTCATACCGAAATTCCCAAAATTAGTCAGCATGATAGCTAAAGAGAGGAGATATACTTCCTCAGATTCATCCATACCAAAGGAAACTGTAATTCTTTTTCTTCCCAATAAAATTAAATGCAAAAAAAATTATGAAAAAAAATAGATACTAATTCTAAGATCCTGCAAAATCTCACCAGATTTCAGTCCTGAAGAAAACAAGGTCCATGTAGGAATTGCTGCCGAAATTTCTTGACAACTCTCTGTTCAAGCTGTTTTGTGAAATATTTCTCTTGCCAACAGGAACAATAGAAAGTGCAGGTGTGCATTAGTCATTAAGGTCTAGCAGAAAACCAGCCCCCACCAACAGTTTCCAGGTGCAGAAGGAATCAGGGCATGACTTGTGAGATGTGACCATTACAGCACTGAACTAAAGCACCTGGAAAATTCCTTTTAAGAGATGCCAGAGCTTGATGTGTAAGAGGACTAATGGCAGTGTTGATCTGTGGGTGTGGCTAAGAAGACAATAGGGGGATTAACAATCCCTTTTACACTGGACAAGCTGGAAAACTGTTCATTGACTAGTGGCAGCAACTGCTATTTGTCACTCTTTGTCTTGGATTCCTAGCCAGTTCAAAGCCCTGGCTGAGCTGCTTTCCCATTCAAAGGGTTTGACCTGGGGGACAGAATACTTGTCAGCTTTTAATTAGTGCTCTGCAAGTCTTAGTGCCACAGTCTTAATCATTGCTTTCCAGGACATTCACCTGTTCCTTTTTTGGACCTTTCCCTTGTTGAATATACTGGGAACTCTTGCCTATTTTAGCTGTTGTGTGATCTAATTCTGGCCCTTTAAACCTATAGTATCCACCTAAAACCCATGTTCCCTAATGATGGACCACAAATACCTACTTAATTGGTTGCAATAATTTTGGAAATCTTCCCCCCGCCCAATACTCATTCTGATCTGCTGCCCATTCATCCTGTTTCTCTCAAGCTTTGGATCTTGCCTTAACCTACTTTTGATCTCTAAATTTGACATTTAGACTTGATAGGTTTGGCATTATAACCTCAGTTTTCCCTGGTGGACTGTCCCTTCAGTTCTGTGCTATCTTCAGTTGGTGCCTCTGCTTCAGATTTAATCCTAGAGACCCTGAAACTAATTCTTGCCTTTTGATTAGCACCATAATCCTCAGTTCCTCGGAGAGTTCAGTTCCTTTGAAAGGTAGAAGTCATGGACACATCTGTCATGTATTCTCCTGCCTCCTTGTCTAAACTTCTTCCCATCACTTGCTTCCTTGAAAAAGAACTCAGGCTTTGATGTCAAAGTTACCAGAAAATTTGAATACTAGTTCTACCTTTGAATAATTACATTGTCTTAGACAAGTTACTTCCAACATTCTGAGTCTCAAATTCTATAAAATGAGGACTTTATTCCCTCTTATCAAGATCGCATGACAGTTTGAAATATTTGCAAAGCATCTAGTAGATTATAGTCAATAAATAAATGTTACTTCTCTTTTCTGAGTTAATCCCCTAGTAGTTTTTAAGATTCAGGCCTCTAGAGTATGACCCCTCTATCCCACCCACAGTTTACAAAGTATAATTGTAACAACATGGGGAATCAGGATATTTTTAAAGATCAAGTAGAAATATTCAGAACAGACGTAAGTACACAGAACAAAAAAATATTGGTATTGTGAATGATCTTGGATTTCACCTCTGTGCTATTACTATTAGAAAACACATATACACACAAATATATTGACAACCTAAATAATCAGTTTTTATACACTGCCCATTTGAATAGTAGCCAGTCCTGAAGCATGAATAATCTGGACAGTGTAAACAAAAATAAGTAAGAGAACATGGTTGGAATGAAATGCTACAAGTGAAGAACAGCAAAAGCTGATAGTAGACAATTACCCCAAAAGGAAGATCTTGATACAAAATGTGTCTGGATGAGCTGAGAGGGAGGCTCCTCTCACTGAGCAAGTTTCCTTTATTTCTAAAATATATTCAGACCAAAGCTTTTATGCTAGGGACAGGTAATAGGGAGGAACTGAACCTAAAATCTTAAGTGCATTAAGAACTACCAAAATGCAGCCATGTAAGTAAGCACAGGGACAAAAAAAGGCATTAAACCATTCTGAACACCTCTTACCATCTTATGTGACATATGACCCATAGATAATTCCAGGGTCTTTAAGGAGCATTCTACAAAATACTTTAGAGGAAGAAATGATAATGAGCAGCCTCATTTCCCTATGTAATCATGCTGGGACTGTCAGTCACAGTGACCTGCAACCCCGACCACAAAGATGGTCATGTGAACAAAGTTTAGCCAATTATAGTACCAAATTTTCAGAGATGATTGAGCTATGGTTGGACATATGACACATATTGTGACAATCAGAGTCTTTTCATAATATATGTATATATGTATATATATATATATTACAGACAATAGGAGAGAAAGGTTTTCTCTTCTGTTTGGATTATCAAACATGACAGTAGCCTTAGAGCCACCTTTCCCACTGTATAGAAAAAGCCTGAATAAAAAAAAAAAAATAAGACCAGTATACAAAGAGAAATTTATTTTAAAGATAGAAAAAGAGACCAACCCCTGACAACATCTTATGAGCCCCTTCTTCCAGATGGGCCTCAAGCCAGAATCCACTCTTGGACATCACAGTTATATGAGTCAAGAAAATCCTTTTGGCTTAAGCTAGTTTTTTGTTACAACCAAAAGATTATTCACTAAATTTCAACTCCCTCTCCTACAATAGTAAGACAATGTCATTTGTTTTTAAGAAAGAATACAAACACTGTTCAAGACTCTAATTTGGAATGCTGGCAGCTACTACTACCAAATTGCTTACGATAATAGAAGCATTTGCACATACATAAATATACTGAAATCTTAAAATTTTATATCTTGAGAAGTAAAATAAAACATTGATTACAAATCCATGGAATGTTCAATGTTCAGCAAGAATAATTTTTTCACATGCATCAAAATAAGTATATAATGGAACCTTATTCATGTGACTATTTAATCAGAGATTTTCCATTGTAAATCAAGATAGATAATGTTAGAGAGTTTGGGGGTACTGTATTTTATGTAATTTTAAATTAATTGTAACTCTTTGGTAACATTTAGCTGGATGTAGCAGGAAGACATATCTGTCTTTTGCATAACACGTATTTGGTGAGACTCCATCAAAAATAAACTCATAATAATATCACCCCCAACTACTCTCTGTCTATGTATTAAATAGATATTCCTCACAGAATATGAGAATCTTTCATATTTTATGCATTTAAAATGTGGTCACTTAATAATAACATGACATTTGCTCCTAACTATGACAGAGTTAGTAGTAGTAAAATAACCATCCCATTAAAAAAAAAAAGCTAGAAAAGCTAGACAACATATAAAAAAGAATCTGTCTGAAGGTTTCAAAGACTTTCCAAGGTAGGCAAGGTTGGAGGTGGCCAAGTTCCCAGAGAGAAGAGAAACTCACTGAGGTGAGACCATTATTCTGTATTCCTGGGATCATTTGTCAATTCATATGCTGCACAGAGCTAGAATCTAAGCTGACCAGAGAGCAGTTGAAGCGCTGAGTGAAGTTATCATCTGCATAATGGATTTGGGTAGGCAAATTTGGAGTTCAATACCCTGCAAAGATGAGGAGCTCTGGGAAATTCACCAGGCTCAGTTGGGATCCCTAGAGAGAAAGGCCCTAGGAGAGACAAAAAAACAGATGTAGACCTCGCTATATAGTGTTTGAAATCAGGCCTTAATTCAGCTCAGCTCAGGAATGGATTAAGATAATCAGCTTCTACTCTGGCTACTTGTCAAAAGATAAAGTGTATTCTCTCTGGAAGAATATCACATTATAGAGAACCTCTATAGTTTTTCACATATAATGTCTAATACTCAATCAAAAATGAATTTACCAGAAGAGTGAAAGCAGCTAAACAGAAGACTAGTGCACTAGGAGATAAATTAGTAAGAAATACCCATGCTGAATTGTGCTTAAAATAAAGAATTAAAAATATAGAAATTTATAAGAAACATATAGGATATGATAAAAAGGCCACAAATATTGCCAAATATAGTCATCTTAGAGAAGGAAGATGAAAAGAAGTGGACAGATGTAATATTTAAAGAGGTAATGATCAAGAATTTTCTGAAATTGATTGAAGGCATCAAACCAATGAGTTAAGGAATGCTTCAAGCACGAAGCAGAAAAAAATACCAAGAAATTCACATTTAATCCTATCAGAGTAAAATTATTGAAAATAAAAGGAAAAGAAAAAATTAAGCAGGTACAGAAGAAAAAATAATTACTATCAAATGAAT
The DNA here is from genome assembly GCF_008692025.1 of Phocoena sinus. Classification (NCBI taxonomy): domain Eukaryota; kingdom Metazoa; phylum Chordata; class Mammalia; order Artiodactyla; family Phocoenidae; genus Phocoena; species Phocoena sinus. Next base: position 85,058,458 of record NC_045784.1, read on the forward strand.
AAGTCTGACAACCAACTTCTCAAAAGAGTGACGAAAGCCAGAAGACAATGGAATAATATCTTAAAAGTGCTAAATGAAAATAACAGCCAATCTAGAATTCTATAACCAGAAAAAAAAAATAGCCTTGAAAACTGAAGGCAAAATGAAAGCATTTCTAGACAAATAAAACAGATTTTATAACCAATATGCTCACACCAAAAAAATCCCAAAGAGGGTTCTTTGGGCAAAAGGAAATGATCAGAGATGGGTACACAGAAATTCAAGAAGGAACAAAAAAATAACTAAAAGGTTAAATGTATGGATAAATCCGAATCAATATTAGCTATACGAAATAATACTACTACTTAATTGTGGAGTTTAAAATCTATGCATATGGGAAAGGAAATAGTCAATCAACTCCAGGAGGCAGAGAGAGTCCATACAGGATAAATCCAAGAAGAAACAAGGCAAGACACATTAATCAAACTATCAAAAATTAAATACAAAGAAAAAATATTATAAGCAGCAAGGGAAAAGCAACAAATAACATACAAGGGAATCCCCATAAGGGTAACAGCTGATCTTTCAGCAGAAACTGTAAGCCAGAAGGGAGTGGCAGGACATATTTAAAGTGATGAAAGGGAAAAACCTACAACCAAGATTACTCTACCCAGCAAGGATATCATTCACATTCAATGGAGAAATTAAAACTTTTACAGACAAGCAAAAGCTAAGAAAATTCAGCATCACCAAACCAGCTTTGCAACAAATGCTAAAGGAATTTCCCTAGGCAGGAAACACAAAAGAAGGAAAAGACCTACAATAACAAATGCAAAACAATTAAGAAAATGGTAATAAGAACATACATACTGATAATAACCTTAAAGGTAAACAGATTAAATGCTCCAACAAAGATGCAGACTGTTTGAATGTATACAAAAACAAGATTACAAAAACAAGATTGTATATATGCTATCTACAAGAGATCCACTTCAGATGTAGGGACACATACAGACTGAAAGAGAGAGGATGGAAAAAGATATTCCATGCAAATAGAAATCAAAAGAAAGCTGGAATAGCAATTCTCATATCAGACAAAATAGACTGTAAAATAAACACTGTGACAAGAAACAAAGACGGACACTACATAATGATTAAGGGATCAATCCAAGAAGAATATAAAACAAATGTAAATATTTATGCATCCAACATAGGACCACCTCAATACCTAAGCCAAATGATAAAGCCATAAAAGGGGAAATTGACAGTAACACAATCATAGTAGGTGACTTTAAAACCCCACTTAAACCAATGGACAGATCATCCAAGATGAAAGTGAATAAGGAAATACAGGCTTCAAATGACACATTAGACAAGATGGACTTAAATGATATGTATAGGACATTTCATCCAAAAACAACAGAATACACTTTCTTCTCATGTGTTCATGCAATATTCTACAGGATAGATCATGTCTTGGGTCAAAAATCAAGGCTTGGTAAATTTAAGAAAATTGAAATCATATCAAGTATGCTTTCCAATCACAACACTATGAGACAAGACATCAGTTACAGGAAAAAAACTGTAAAAAATACAAACACATGGACGCTAAACAATGCACTACTAAATAACCAAGAGATCACTGAAGAAATCAAAGAGGAAATTTAAAAATACCTATAAACAAATGACAATGAAGAAGTGAGGACCCCAAACCTATGGGATGCAGCAAAAGCAGTTCTAAAAGGGAAGTTTACAGCAATACCTCAAGAAACAAGGAAAATCTCAAATAAACAGCTTAACCTTACACATAAAGCAAATAGAGAAAGAAGAGCAATGAAACCAAAAAACAACCGAAAGTTAGCAGAAGGAAAGAAATCATAAAGATCACAGCAGAAATAAATGAAAAACAATGAAGTAAGTGATAGCAAAGATCAATAAAACTAAAAGCTGGTTGTTTGAGAAGATAAAGAAAATTGATAAACCATTAGCCAGACTCATCAAGTAAAAAAGAGAGAAGACTCAAATCAACAGAATTAGATATGAAAAAGGAAAACTAACAACTGACACTGCAGAAGTAAAAAGGATCATGAGAGATTACTACAAGAAACTATATGCCCCAAAAAATGGACAACCTGGAAGAAATGGACAAATTCTTAGAAAATCACGACCATTGGAGACTGAACCAGGAAGAAATAGAAAATATAAACAGACCAATCACAAGCACTGAAATTGAGACTGTGATTTAAAATCTTCCTAAAAACAAGAGCCCAGGACCAGATGGCTTCAGAGGTGAATTCTATCAAACATTTAGAGAACAACTAACATCTATCCTTCTCAAACTCTTCCAAAATATAGCAGAGGGAGGAGCACTCCCAAATTCATTCTATGTGGCTACCACCACCCTTATATCAAAACCAGACAAAGATGTCACAAAGAAAGAAAACCAGAAACCAATGACACTGATGAACACAGATGCAAAAATCATCAACAAAATACTAGCAAACAGAATCCAATAGTGCAGTAAAAGGATCATACACCATGATCAAGTGGGGTTTATTCCAGGAATGCAAGGATTCTTCAATATGTGCAAGTCAACCAATGTGATACACCATATTAACAAACTGAAGGACTAAAGCCATATGATAACCTCAATAGAGGCAGAAAAAGCTTTTGACAAAATTCAACACCCATTTATGATAAAAACCCTCCAGAAAGTAGGCATAGAGGGAATTTACCTCAACATAATAAAGACCATATTTGACAAACCCACAGCCTACATCATTCTCAATGGTGAAAAACTGAAACCACTTGCACTAAGATCAGGAACAAGACAAGGTTGCCAACTCTCACCACTATTATGAACATAGTTTTGGAAGCTTTAGTCACAGCAATCAGAGAATAAAAGGAAAATAAAAAGCAATACAAATCGGAAAAGAAGAAATAAAGTTCTCACTGTTTGCAGATGACATGATACTGTACATAGAGAATACTAAACATGCTACCAGAAAACTACTAGAGCTAATCAATGAATTTGGTAAAGTAGCAGGATACAAAATTAATGCACAGAAATCTCCTGCATTCCTATACACTAACAATGAAATCAGAAAAAGAAACTAAGGAAACAATCCCATTCACCATTGTAATAAAAAGTATAAAATACCTCAGAATAAACCTACCTAAGGAGGTAAAAGATCTAATCAAAAAACTATAAGACACTGATCAAAGAAATCAAAGATGACACAAACAGATGGAGAGATATACCATGTCCTAGGATTGGAAGAATCAACATTATGAAAGTGACTATACTACCCAAAGCAATCTACAGATTCAATGCAATCCCTATCAAACTACCAATGGCATTTTTCACAGAACTACAACAACATATTTCACAATTTGTATGGAAACACAAAAGAACCCAAAGAGACCACAAAATTTTGAGAAACAAATACAGAGCTGGGGAATCAGCCTCCCTTACTTCAGACTATACAACAAAGCTATAGTAATCAAGACAGTGTGGTACTTGCACAGAAACAGAAGTATAGATCAATGGAACAGGATTGAAAGCCCAGAGATAAACCCACACACATATGGTCACCTTATCTTTGATAAAGTAGACAAGAATATACAATGGAGAAGACAGCCTCTTCAATAAGTGGTTATGGGAAAACTGGACAGCTACATGTAAAAGAAAGTAATTAGAATACTCCCTAACACCATACACAAAAATAAGTTCAAAATGGATTAAAGACCTAAATGTAAAGCCAGACACTATAAAACTCTTAGAAAAAAAACATAGGCAGGACACTCTATGACATAAATCACAGCAAGATCCTTTTGACCCACCTCCTAGAGAACTGGAAATAAAAACAAAAAATAAACAAGTGGGACCTAATGAAACTTAAAAGCTTTTGCACAGCAAAGCAAATCATAATCAAGGTGAAAAGACAATCCTCAGAATGGGAAAATCATTTGCAAATGAAGCAACTGAAAAAGAATTAATCTCCAAAATATATGAGCAGTTCATACAGCTCAATATCAAGAAAATAAAAAACACAAGCCAAAAATGGGCAGAAGACCTTAATAGACATTTCTCCCAAGAAGATATACAGATTGCCAACAAACACAGGAAAGGATGCTCAACATCACTAATCATTAGAGAAAAACAAATCAAAACTACAATGTGGTACCATCTTACTCCAGTCAGAATGGCCATCATCAAAAAATCTACAAACAGGGCTTGCCTGGTGGAGCAGTGGTTGAGTCCGCCTCCCGATACAGGGGACACGAGTTCATGCCCCGGTCCGGGAAGATTCCACATGCCATGGAGCGGCGGCTAGGCCTGTGAGCCATGGCCGCTGAGCCTGCATGTCCAGAGCCTGTGCTCCACAACGGGAGAGGCCACAACACAGAGAGGCCCGCGTACCGCAAAAAAAAAAATCTACAAACAATAAGTGCTGGAGAAGGTGTGGAGAAAAGGGAACCCTCTTGCACTGTTGGTGGGAATATAAATTGACACAGCCACTATGGAGAACACTATGGAGGTTCCTTAAAAAACTAATAATAGTACTACCATACAACCCAGCAATCTCACTACTGGACCTATACCCTGAGAAAACCATAATTCAAAAGGAGTCATGTACCAAAATGTTCATTGCAGCTTTATTTACAATAGCCAGGACACGGAAGCAACCTAAGTGTCCATTGACAGATGAATGGATAAAGAAGATGTGGCACATATAAACAATGGAACATTACTCAGCCATAAAAAGAAATGAAATTGAGTTTTTTGTAATGAGGTGATTGGACCTAGAGTGTGTCATACAGAGTGAAGTAAATCAGAAAGAGGAAAATAAATGCCGTATGCTAACACATATATATGGAAACTAAAAAAAAAAATGGTTCTGAAGAACCTAGCGGCAGGACAGGAATAAAGACACAGATATAGATAATGGATTTGAGGATATGGGTAGGGGGAAGGGTTAGCTGGGATGAAGTGAGAGAGTGGCATGGACATATATACACTACCAAATGTAAAGTAAATTGCTAGTGGGAAGCAGCTGCATAGCACAGGGAGATCAGCTCTGTGCTTTGTGACTATATAGAGGTGTGGGATAGGGAGGATGGGAGGGAGACACAAGAGGGAGGGGTTATGGGGATATATGTATACGTATAACTGATTCACTTTGTTATACAGCAGAAACTAACACACTATTCTAAAGCAATTATACTCTAATAAAGATGTTTAAAAAATAAAAATAAATAAAATCTACATATAGTTAAAATAAATGATTACAATAAAGAAAATGTGGAAGCATTATTAGAATTCTTATTATAAATATTTAAAGTATAAAGTCCTATGGTTATCTGAGAAGTGCTCAAATACTAAATTATATTAACGTCTATACAATGTATGATGTAATCTCTAGTGTAACTACTAAAGAATGGTGAAAGGGTACAAAAATAGCAAGCAGCTAGAGGGTGAAGTGGAATAATAAAAATATTTGATTCAAAATAAGGCAAAATGAATGGGAAATGATAATAGAAAATGTTGAATAAATATGAAACAAATGGCAAGATTATAACTTAACCCAAAATATATCAATAATTATATTAATATTTCATAGGACTAGACACTCTAATAAAAGTACAGTGGAGAAATCCTGCTGCTTATTATAGGAAGTCATTAGCATTTATAAGAATGGTCCACTGCAGCTATAGGAGACCTCAAAGATGGATCTAGGGTATATGAAGTAGAGCATCAACATTTGCTACATTATTAAGTTTATTCTTTGTTATGTGTATCCATTTATACATGAAATAAATATATATGTGCAGCAAAGACATGAAGAAGAATGTTCATAGCAGCAATATACATGAGACAAAATCTGGAAACAACTCAAAAATCCATAAATAGTAGAGTGGATAAATGAAAGTGGCATTGTCATACAGTGAAATATTATATGAGTATAAACTATAGCTACACCCAATAATACAGTTAAAGCTCTCAGATTTTATTCAGCTAAAAAAAACAGATACAAAAAAGCATATAATGTATGACTCAGTTATATGAATTTCAAAAAAGGGGCAAAGCTAGTAAATTGGAATATAAGTCAGAATAGCAATTTGGGGAGTAGCGACTGAGAGGTAATGCCAGCTGGGATACTGATAATGAATTATTTTTATCTCAGTAGTGGTTTTGTGAGTGTGTTCATTTTGTTAAGAATTCACTGCTCTTGCTTGACACTAATGATTTGTGAATTTTCCAGTATGTGTATTATACTTTAATATAAAGTTTTTTAAAACAAGAATCATTCACATAGGAAGGGTAATATATGGAAGGACATTTCAATCATTCCTTTATTGTTTCAATAGTTATTTATGGAGCACCTATTATAAACCAATTACCATTATAGCATTAAGAAAAAATTATAAATACTGATTCTGGCAGTTTTTATTTTAGTGACCTTAGGAAACAAGTTCTTTGACCCTTTTCTTCTGTAAAAACAAGCAGGTTATGCCTAATCAGTTCTAGGGTCTTTTCCCATTTTAAGATGCTATAAGTAAGTAATATGATCAACAGTCTCCAATGATAGTTTCATTATACCATTCATTAGCAATAGGCCAAATGTGTCTTTGTTCATCACTACAAAGACATTCTGCTCTTTGCCCTTTTTCACGGAAATAGAAAAAGAGTCATTTCCAATATCGTTATTCTTATTTCTAAAAAAATGACAAAATAACTGCTCTTTTTTACCCTGAGCATCATTGACTCTGGCTTATCACTGTTTTCATACTGCAGACAGACAACGGGTCTTCAAAGATATGTTCCCTGGGATGAATACACTCAAAACATGTTATTTTTTTCTCTTTGTGCAACTAAGAAACAAATAAATGGATTTAACTCTAACTTTCTTTGGGATTTAGCCTCTAGACTAAGACCAAGAGCTATTAATTTTAGTCCAAAATAAAAATTTGTTATTTGGCTGTGAATTTCAAAGGTGAGAAAAATGGAACTACCTCTATAAATGACAGCTCTAACGTTTTCATGAGTGATCTTGTATCTCATCTGCAGTCAGATCAAGCATAATATCATGTGCTTTATATATTCAAATTAATGGTTCTATTAAAGAGGAGACTTCTACAGGTCTGTGGTGCCAGACCTCCACACAGGGAAAATAGTTGACTGCTTGCATTGGCTAGCCACCAAGGAGAAGATGTAGGAGTAGAAAGCAATGTCAATGACTTTGTAGTACATTAGGAAAAGATGCCCTGTGTGCCTGGCCCTTAGGCTGGCCCTGCCCAGGGTGGAGGGGTGTTACAGTTTCATTAGGGTGAAGCTAAAGAACAAGTTCTGAGCCTGGATCTCTCTGCTCTGGGGCATCACCAAAAGGAAACCTTCCTTCAGCAGCTCCCAGCTCTTCCACACAGAGTCCACACACAGGATGGGGAGGTAGATCTCCCCCTGGAACAAGACCAGGTCAATCAGAGGCCATATATAATTTGAGGTTCCCTAAAAACCTTTACCTCAGCCCCACAATACCACAATTTGTAAAGAAACCCATTAATCAATCTAGAGAACAAATCTGAGGTCAAATTCAAGACATTGGCTCACACTAATAAAAAGCAACCCAATTGCAGCAGCCAAGTAATGAAGCCATGATAGGAGTCCACAGATCTAGACTAGGCAAGAGGATTCAAGCAGAATCAAAGTATCAGCATACAGGTAAAATTAACATCATTATCAAGAGCACAGGTGTTCCTGTTCTGGAATACATTCCAGAGTGAGAGGTCAGACTATCCTCAAGAACCTAGTGAGATTTACTTAACAGAGTAAGTGGACTTTGAAAGCAAATTAGAGGAGAGGATAATAAATTAGGAAATGTCAGCCTTTGTGGCTTTTTCCCTACTTAAATTACCTTTCTTGGTGGAGCAGATAAGATTGGGCAAATGTATGCTACTTCCTGTTGTGACATAATTCTTCATAGATACCTTGTGCTTCTGCACTTCTAGTGAGCATAGGCACTAACTGCCTTTGTTCCATACTATCTTTACAAAGATGTTTGTATAGTTAATAGTCTTAAAAGATATTGCTAGTGTCAGCCTCTGGGACAAAGACAAGATATATTTACTGTTGTTTTTTTAAAGAGTTGGGTTCCCTAAGTCCAGGATTCCTCTCCTGCAACCTACCTACTCCATGTGCAAATATCACCTAGCCCTCTTTATATTGCCCTGTGGGAACTGGGGATAAGGAAACCAATGCAAGGAAATGTTGGTACTCTGTCCTTTGTCTCTGACCCAGCAACTCTGTGTCTTTTAATAGCATACATGAAACTGTAGCACCCTGCAAGTAGGGTAAAATCTCCAACACTCACAGTTCTTGACAATACCTAAGGAAACGCTTTATAGGTGCCTGTAGCTGGGATCCATTTCACCTTTCTAGGCAATAATAATAATAAATAACAATAAAAGTAATAATAAAAGAAGTTAACATATTCTTAACATTTATTATATGGCTAATTGGTGACTATGTTTTTGGAATTGGCAGTTGTTAAATGGATGTCCTCAAATGGTAAGGTGATTTATCTGATTGATTCCACTAGTGAATAAGACAAGATAGAATCTTATAAACAATAGAAGAGAGGTTTGAATTAACTGCTTTTGGTGGTTTAGATAAGAATAACAACTACCAATAACTGAATAATTACTAAGTGCCAGGTCCTGAACTGATTGATCATATTTTTGGTCATATCTCATTTGATCTTCACAGAAAGATCTCATGAGGCAGGTACTACCATTGTTCCCATTTTAAATTTGTAGAAACTGGAACTTAGTTAAATGGCCAGCCCAAGGTCTTACATTTACTAAGCGGCAAAGATCTGACAAATGTCAATTTTATCAAGGCCAATGTAACTTACTTATTAGCCATTAATACCGGTGTTCAAATAATAGACTACTTTGATTTTGACTAACATTTGTTTATTGCTACAGTTAAATTTTTTATCCGAGGCAAGTTCCTCACTTTTCTTGCTGTAATTCCATCCTTGGACATAATTACCATTTTAAAAATACTTGTTTACTGAATAAATAAATATATAAAGGGCCTTGACACATTAGTTGCACTGGTTGACTCAGTATAGAATTGCTGCTGAATGAATGAATGAAGGGAGGGAAGAAGGAAAGAATAAACATTTACTGAGTGTCAGGCATTGAGATAGGTACTTTTTTTACTTTGATCAGTTAGCCACTTACCAAAACAACCCACCATACTGGTACATTTTTTAAAAGAAGGAGACATTCTTTTTAACACTGTGAGTGATAAGTCAAGTTAATATCATGTACACCCTAATATGATATGAATGAAAAAAGTCATGTCACCTCTGCAGTATTCTTCCCCAAAATCTATAACTCTAGTCCAATCATGAGAAGTCATCATCCAAATTCCAAATTGACAATTTTACAATCTACCTTGCTCAGTATTCTTCAAAAATATCAAAGTTATGAGAAACAAGACCCCCAAAATGCCATAGACTAGAGGAAACTAATGAGACATGATGACTAAATAAAATTTGAAATCCTGGACTGCATCCTGAACAGAAAAAGAACATTGGTGGGAAGACTGGTGAAATCCAAATAAAATGTAGAACTTATCTAGTAATTATGTATCAATGATAATTTCTTAGTTTTGATAAATTCACCATGGTTCTATAAGGTTTTAACATGAAGGGAAGTTGGGTAAAAGATATACAAGTACTTTCTCAACTATTTTTACCACTTTTGTGTAAATAAAATAATTTCAAAAGTTAAAAGTTAAAATAAGGAAGGGGAAGGGCAAAAGAAGATCACTTTGCTAACAATTAGGGATTTTCTGGAGAAAAACGTAAAGGTTTCTAAGAGAGCTGGAAGAGTATATAAAACAACACAAACACATCACAAGTCTGTCTAGGGCTATAATGTTTCCGGTTTATAAACTTCTTCTAAAAGAGTTTTTTAAAGGCTGCTAGGCCTGCTAGAGTCTCTTTTCCCAGCTCTATAACTGTCTTCATCATGCTTCTTCCTGCAATGTTTTAGTTAAAGACAAAATCAAATGAAAAAGCACACAACAAAGTACAATTCTAACAAACTCCCCCTTCCAACCCACTTGTGATGAATATTATGTTCCCTAGCCTATGAATGTTCATGCTGGCTTTCTGAGTTCTGAGAAACATTAGATTTCCCTGAGAATGCTAAAGGTAGTTGTAAGAAAAAGACTCTCTCGATGAAGTGTCTTTTGCTGCATTTAAGAAACTTTGGAAAGTCAAGTTGTTGTAAGAGGTAATGTTGTGAAGAAAAATAAGATTGTCCTGTAGCTGATATGCCACAGTAGCTGCACGGCCATCTGGTTTGGTTTTGAATCATCCTTAGTGATTCGCAGGAAAACAAAATAATGAAATCACCATATAGCTTTAAATTCCAAATCCATGTCAGCTTTGCCAAGTGCTGCCCCATATGTAGAAGGGAACAGCATGCAGGCAGACTGGCTCCAGCCTGACTCAAGCTGTAACATATTTGCCTGTGCCTATTATTGATAGTTCCCTTACCAAGCTTGTTTTGCTAAATCAGCTTGCAACCTTTAATATTGCTTATTTCTTTCATGGCACAGGTCCTCTGAACAGGAAATTCTTACATAAGCAGCTGCCAAGACAGCATCAATTATTCTCATCTTGGGGACTTATTAACCAGGGACCAAACCTTCTAAAAACAAGTCCCAAAGTCTCAGCTACCTGCAGGTTTCTGGGTGACTGGAATGGCTTCCCATGGTTTCCTCTTCACCTCTGATGTCCTAAGAATGAATACCAAGTACCAGCTCTGAATTTCCAAAGTGATGGGTTTTCAGTCTCCTCTGTTTTTGAAAGGGCAGAGAGCAGCCCAACTTTTCAAAGTTCTGTCTTTTGCATGGAAAGGCACTAGTATGGAAACACAAAAGACTCAGAATAGCCAAAGTAATCTTGAGAAATAAAAATGGAGCTGGAGGTATCAAGTTCCCTGACTTCAGACTATACTACAAAGCTACAGTAATCAAGACAGTGTGGTACTGGCACAAAACCAGAAATATAGATCAATGGAACAGGATAGAAAGTCCAGAGATAAACCCACACACATATGGTCACCTTATTTTTGATAAAGGAGGCAAGAATATACAATGGAGAAAAGACAGCCTCTTCAACAAGTGGTACTGGGAACACTGGACAGCTACATGTAAAAGAATGAAATTAGAACACTCCCTAAAACCATACAAAAAAAAATCAAAATGGATGAAAGACCTAAATGTAAGGGCAGCCACTGTCAAACTCTTAGAGGAAAACATAGGCAGAACATTCTATGACATAAGTCACAGCAAGATCCTTTTTGACCCACCTCCTAGAGAAATGGAAATGAAAACAAACAAGCAAAAAAAAACAAAAAACAAATGAGATCTAATGAAGCTTAAAAGCTTTTGCACAGCAAAGGAAATCATAAACAAGACCAACAGACAACCCTCAGAATGGTAGAAAATATTTTCAAATGAAGCAACTGACAAAGCATTAACCTCCAAAATTTAAAAGCAGCTCATGCAGCTCCATATCAACAAAACAAACAACCCAATCCAAAAATGGGCAGAAGATCTAAATAGACATTTCTCCAAAGAAGATACACAGATTCCCAACAAACACATGAAAGAATGCTCAACATCACTAATCATTAAAGAAATGCAAATCAAAACTACAATGAGGTATCACCTCACACCAGTCAGAATGGCCATCATCAAAAAATCTGTGAACTATAAATGCTGAAGAGGTGTGGAGAAAAGGGAACCCTCTTGCCGTGTTGGTGGGAATGTAAATTGATACAGCCACTATGGAGAACAATATGGAGGTTCCTTATAAAACGAAAAATATAACTACCATACGACCCAGAAATCCCACTACTGGGCCTATACCCTGAGAAAACCATAATTCAAAAAGAGTCATGTACCACAATGTTCATTGCAGCTCTATTTACAATAGCCAGGACATGGAAGCAACCTAAGTGTCCATTGACAGATGAACGGATATAAAAGATGTGGCACATATATACAATGGAATATTACTCAGCAATAAAAAGAAATAAAATTGAGTTATTCGTAGTGTGGTGGATGGACCTAGAGCTTGTCATACAGAGTGAAGTAAGTCAGAAAGAGACAGACAAATACTGTACGCTAACACTTATATACAGAATTTAAAAAAAAAACAAAATGGTTCTGAAGAACCTATGGGCAGGACGGGAATAAAGATGCAGATGTAGAGAATGGACTTGAGGACATGGGGAGGGGGAAGGGTAAGCTGGGGCGAAGTGAGAGAGTGGCATGGACTTATCTATACTACCAATTGTAAAATAGATAGCTAGTGGGAAGCAGCCACATAGCACAGGGAGATCAGCTTGGTGCTTTGTGACCACCTAAGAGGGGTGGGTTAGGGAATGTGGGAGGGAGACGCAAGAGGGAGGAGATATGGGGTATATGTATATGTATAGCTGATTCACTATGTTATAAAGCAGAAACTAACACACCATTTAACAGCAATTATAATCCAATAAAGATGTTAAAAAAAAAAAAAAGCCTTGGGCTTCCCTGGTGGCGCAGTGGTTGAGAGTCCGCTTGCCGATGCAGGGGACACGGGTTCGTGCCCCGGTCCGGGAAGATCCCACATGCCACGGAACGGCTGGGCCCGTGAGCCATGGCCGCTGAGCCTGCGCATCCAGAGCCTGTGCTCCGCAACGGGAGAGGCCGCAACAGTGAGAGGCCCACGTACCGCAAAAAAAAAAAAAAAAAAAAAAAAAAGCCTTCAGAGAAGACAATGCTGCATAGAAATCCATGAAGCTCAGACTTTAACTTACTGTAAAATTAACTCAAGAATAATTTAGAAAAGCCTAAATAGGTGTTACCAAAGAGCTTGAGCTTTATAATCAGACAGACCCAAGTTTTTGTCCTGGTTTGACACTCACCAGCTGTGTGATCATAGACAAGTCAGTTAACATTTCTGAGCTTGTTTCCTCAATAGGGATAATTACTGTTAAGTACATCATGATGTTTGCTGTAAAGAACAAATGAAATAATTCTTGTAAAATACTTGGCATGCTGTCTGGCATCCGGTCCAGCTCATTGAATGATTTCTTATTATTAACTTTTTAATTATTAATCACATTATAATAATTATTTTCATTATTTAATCAGCCTCAAAAATAGACTCTAGCCATTGTAGCACAAATTAAATACAATGAGCAATTTCCAAGTGAAAGGTACTTTTCAGTAGAGACTAGACCATGGAGAAGAACAAACAAAGAAAAGAAATATGATGAACCATTGTAATATTATACTTCACAGCAACAGATTTGAATTCACATCCTGGTTTAACCACCTATTTATCAGCAGTGTGACCTTGAACAAATTATTTAACCTCTCTGAACTTCAGTTTTCTCACCTGAAAAATGAAAATAATAATATTTTTTCACACGGTTTGTAAGATAATATTGTATATGTAAGCCATTTGGCATAAAGCCCAATAGAGCATAGGCATATAGTAAATGTTCGCTCCCTATGCTTCTCTACATTGTATCACCAGCCCAATCAAGTCTTTTTCATTCTCCCTTTATCTTCTCACCTCCAGATATTACAGCAGCATTAGGAATCTCACACTTCAAGGTTTCAGTTTATATATTCAATGGAGAAGCTTATATATATATATACACACACACACACACACACACACACACATATATACTTTATTCCAGGGGGTTGACTATTTTCAGAAGGTTCAAATTGGTAAATTATATTTCAGGAGGATCATACAAACCTAGTCCAATCACTAAAACAGCTAGAGGTTAAAAGGTAAGTTTAAATTTATATATATAATTCTCCGAGACAAAGTTGGTTGTGATCTGGCCTCATCAACTAAAGAGAATTAGGATTAGTCAGTGCTTGGATTGAAGACCACAGTAAACCATAAAGATTTATTGAGTTGGAAGGCAGCAACTTTCTCTTTGAGTCCCTCTGAGAATGTGAGCTAAGCTAACATTCTAGCATGGTTCTAGTGATATTATTTAAGCCCAGAGCTCACCTACAAGTCATAGAAGTATATTGACTCAGTAAAGCTGGTGACACTGGAAGACAGTAGAATAACAAATACTAATTCCAGTACTCTAACAGGAAATGGTTATTGCTGCCATTACTGCTTCTCTGTTTTTTTTTCCTTCCTTGGTTCCTCATAGCTGAGTTCAATGGTGACTTGAATTGCAAATCCTAACTATTCCCAGCTCCTGAGCCAATTCAAATTGAAGGAAGTATCGGCAAATTCAGTCTCGCCATTCAGTTTAGTTTGGGTTTAGATCAGCCTCCCTGAGATCTAGTGGCTCAGTAAAGATTGCCAAAACTTCTGCATTTTCTCCTAAGTTGTTTTGCTACAAAGGAACAATAAAATTCAGTAGTAGATAGAAGTTATATGCATGGATTCTGGAGTTAGACTGCCTGAGTTCAAATCCTAACTGTCAATTTTTGGTTTTGTGACTTTGGGCAAATTATTTCACTTGCATAGTCTCCAGTTTCATCTATAAAATGTACGTAATGATAGCATCTAACTCATAAACTTCTTTAGAGGATTAAAGGTGAGAAGACTTGTAAAGTTCTTAGTGCTTATCACATCATAAGTACTTTAAGTTCATGTTTCAAATAAAAGAAAAAAAGTGTGAGACCCATTTCCTCAAGGAAATGTTTCCCCTTCTCCTTTTGTGATTTGTAGCTCTTCTTTACACCTTTCCCTTCATCCCCAACCCCATGTTGATCTGGTTCAATAACTTCTGCCTAAGCTTCTACCTCAGTCACTACTCTGAATCCCTACTCAGTCAGCCAACCTAGTATCTCAATCCTCTTCCAGGTGTGGGCAGACCTGGAAAGAAATATGAGATGATGAGCACTGAGCTACCTAACATCTGACACTTCCATAGCTATGTTCCACCAGAATAACCAAGTCCCCCAATATGTATAGATTTTCCAAATTGTGACTAAGATAGAAAGTCTATCTCTGGAACATTGTGCCTAATTCACCCAGCTGGACCTCTGTAGCCTACTACCTCTTCCTCCCCTACCTGCCCCTGTATACCAGGAACAAACAAGATGCCAAGTCTGAAGATACAAAGCAGTGTCTAAATTTAAAAATCTCATCATTGCTATGGTACAATTTCAAAAAAAAAAGGCAAAAATCTGTTTCCCAAATGGATAATCCTGTCTTATTTGAGTAGGGCTCCTGGATGATTGAACAACACCAAAAGGCAAATTGTGATTTTATTCCAGACAGACTACAAAAGTATAAAGCACCACTCAAGGACTTGAAAAGATATTACACATATGAAAAATGAATAAAATGTTCTTATTTGATGAAGAGAGATTAAGAATAGGAAACAAAGGACTTTGCTGAGTCTACAGTCTGAATAAGGATGTTGCAATAAATTTAAATGTCTTATATAAATTGTGCATTTTTATTTGTAGAGCCTTTTCTTTCCCAGGATCTCAAAGAACTTTCCAAACATTAATTAGCCAACGGTATCTCATTGTGGTATGACTATTACCAATGCCACCTAAATGATGGAACAAGAACAGAGGAAGGTTAAGAAACTTGCCCAAAGCCACATGGGGCAAACTCTGAACAAAAACCATTTGTTGTTTTTGTGTTTGTAATAATGAGCAAATTAAAAGTGCAATAATTTTCTTTGTAATTCAGAAAGAAATCTCTCTGTTAACAGTCATCTCTAACTATAAGAAAGAAGTCTTTTTAACTTCCCTTAATGTGTATACTTTTTTCACATAGTACCTAATTATGGTAAATTGCTTCATCCTCTAATTGTTACTGCAAGGCAACTAAACATTGTTATGTCGACTACGAAAGAGTGGATTGTTAATGGCCTTAATCATCAGATAATCTGGTAACATAATCAATGTAACTGAGAGATACCTTGTGGGGAAAAAAAGGCAAATCAAATAAGAAACATAGACTTATAAGGGAGTGCTCAATGCTACTGTTTCATGTTTAGTCTGAGAAATAAAAATTCTCATTTCACGAAGAAGCAGAAGGAGATGTTAATGTTGTTTTGTATGCCTAATTGCAAGAACTCCACGTGCCTTGCTGTGTAATGTTGGACTTTCATCACATCAACTTTGAATATCCTCTCCACAGGATATGAAACACCAACATTTTCTCAGCAGATATTTCACCAGAGATCATTTTGCCTGCATCTTCTTCTAACCTGAAAACCTTAAAGGTGGAGGGGCGGGGCGGGGGTGTTCCAAACCTCACCAGCTCATGATCTAAAAGAATGAGAGAAAAAGTGAGTTTTAGTTGTTCTTGTCATTTCTGTTGCTTCTGTGGAAAATGGAAGAATTAATTCCCATTAATAGAGATAAGAGTGTGGGAGATGTTGGACTGTAGAAAAATAATAACTAGAACAAAGACCATCAAGCTTTTCTTAAAAATAAATTGAATACAAATATAAGACTCTCAGTAGTTCATGATGAGAATTAATTCTACTATAATTAATTGAAGACAAATATCTACTTGATGTATTAAAAATGAAACAAGAACCCACATGTGCACATTCACATGCACGCACACACACACACACACAACACTCAAACACAAAAAAAGCAGATATGTGCCCTTTCAAAGAAAATAGGTTACTTCTTGTGTTATTTCTAGTATTCATCAATCAAGTAAGAACTAGGGAAATCTTTTGCAATTTTTTAAAAAATAGCAAATTTGAACTCATGCTAGGTAAATCATATTACATTTAGGTTCTGTTTAATGCTTTAGCTTCTTTTTCTTCTTTCAGCTTAGAAAAACACAAAACATAACTGGAAAATGTTTCTCTATGATATGTATTTAAAATAATATTAACATTTGATTGTGCATTCTACATTATTACATGAAAATATTTGTTTGTTTTGAAATAATCAGTAGTTCTTAATCAATTAATCCTTTCAAAATACTTTAAATCTATTAGAGTGGCTGTCAAGCTTTATTTTATTGTCAAGAAAACTAAGTCTCACAGAACTTGACTCAGTAATTAACAGTGTAGGAAGCAACACATTCCTGATCTATGGTAAATCATTCAAATTATAAATATAGACTTTATTCTTAAATCATAACATGTTTAATCTCATTCATTTATATCTGTATCAACAAGGCATTTTAACATATTCATTTATAAATGATATGATTGTAAAATTATTTAATTGGTTAAATACTTTGGTATTAGATACACATTGTTCAAACAACAAAAAGTAAAAATGTCTTCCTCCTAATTTGTTCTCTCTTATCTCCAGTTCACATGCCCCCCAGATGGAATCACTATTATCATTTTTGTTTGCTTGTTTTTCTTTCAAGTGTTTATTATACATTCACAGGCCATTAGAAATCCATATAAATTTTCTCTCTACCTCTTCTACACTAATGGTAGATTATCATTCTACACTTTATTATTTCTTTACTTAGTAATATTTCTTGGAAATGTTTGCATATTAGTACCTAAAAAGCTTCTCAATCCTTTAGAAAAAAGTCACAGGACAATATCAGCAAGATGGCAGCATAAGGCATTCCAGCACTTGTCTCTCCACAGATAAAAACAATTTTAAAAACCTCCATCAGTTAAAACGCCTTCATGAGGGCTCTGGAATCCAGGTGAAAAGTTATAGCACCATGGTTGAGCACAGAAATGAGAAAAAACAAATTGAAAAGAGTAAGAAGAATACTTTCACTTGACCCAAGTCACCCATTATTTTAAGCTGGTACAGAATAGCAGCATGAAATATTTCCTCAACCCACAAGCTCTCCCATGGTGGAAAGAGAGAGCAAAGTGAGCATCTGACTTCCTCAACTTTTCAGTACACTACATGAGAGGTCTGCTTATGTTATGCCCCACCTCGTCCACTGAGGAAATTGTCATGGCTAGATCTCCTGGAGGTAGCTAAGAACAAAGAATAGGGACAGAGGCCATCAACAACCAGTGCACAGACTTCAACAGCCAGCCCACACACCTCAACAGTATTCCCAGTAAGTAGCCAGCACATGCATGATCTCTTACTGGGTTAACGGGTGAAAGGCTTTCCCTGCCAAAGCCATTGTGTAAAGTCTGGAAGAGGTTAATTATTCTTCAAATGCATAGATATCAATGCCATCTACAGGGATCATGAAGAATTACGGAAACATACAAATAAAGGAAAAACAGCAACAACAAAAAAGCTCCAATAATGAACTTTAAAAGAATGGAGATCTATAAACTACTTGACAAAAATTCAAAATAATTATCTTAAAGAGGCTCAGTGAGCTACAAGAGAAACAGACAACTAAATGATATCAAGGGAAGAATACATGAACAAAATAAGAAGTTTAACAACAAAACAGAAACCATATAAAAGAATCAAACTCTGGAGCCGAAGAATACAATGACTCAACTGAAAATTCACTAGAGAGTTTTACATCAGACTTGATCAAGCAAAGAAAGAATTAGCAGATTTGAAAGCAGGTCATTTGAAACTATCCAGTAAGAGGAACAACAAGAAAAAAAAGTGATAAAAAATAAGAAAGCCAATGATACTTATGGGACACCATCCAGAAAACTAAATTTTACTTAATACTCTGTAATGGCCTATATGGGAAAAGAATCTGAAAAACAGTGGATGTATGTATAACAGATTCACTATACTGTACATCTGCAACTAACACAACATTGTAAATCAACTATATGTCAATAAAGATTAAAACAAAAACCACAATGATAATAACAAAATTTTTTAAAAAACTAAATTACACATGATAGGAATCCCAGAAGGGAAGGGAAAGAGCATGAGGCAGAAAGTTTATTCAAAGAAATAATGGCTGAAAATTTTTCAAACCTAGTGAGAAGATGAATACCCAGATTCATAAAGCCAAAACGGTCCCAAATAGGTTGAATCAAAAAGAGTCTACACCAAGACATATTTTAATTCAATTGGAACAACTCAAAGATAAAAAGAGAATTCTTAAAGCAGCAAGAGAAAGGTGACTTGTCATATACAAGGAAGTAATCATATGACTGTCAGTGGGTTTCTCAGC
The DNA here is from genome assembly GCF_008692025.1 of Phocoena sinus. Classification (NCBI taxonomy): domain Eukaryota; kingdom Metazoa; phylum Chordata; class Mammalia; order Artiodactyla; family Phocoenidae; genus Phocoena; species Phocoena sinus. The sequence goes on from NC_045784.1 coordinate 85,077,570, forward strand.
AGAAATCTTGCAAAACAGAGAGGTATGATACATTTAAAATGCTTTAAAGAACACTGCAAACCAAGAATTATATACCAAGCAAAACTGTTTTTTAAAAGGAAAGAGACATGAAAACTTTCCCAGACAAATACTGAGGGAGTTCATAACCACTACACTGGCCTTAAAAGAAGTAAAGAAAGAAGATCTTAAAGTAAAAATGAAAAGATGTTAAAGAGCAACACAAAAGCATAGGAAAGTATAAATCTCACTGTTAAAGGTAAATATAAAGAAAAATACACAACAATGTAATAATGTAATGGTACTGCACAAATCAATTTTAATTTTAGTTTAAAAGTTAAAAAACAAAAGTATTAAGAATAATTATAACAACAAAATATGTTAATAGATACACATAAGAAAAAGTCAATTCTGACATCAATAAGTTAAAGTGGGAGGAGAAGGGAACAAAATACAGAGTTTTGTATATGACTGAAACTGTTATCAGCTTAAAATAGACTATTATAAAAAGCTTTATGCAAGTGTCATGGTAACCTCAAAGAAAAACTACAGTAAATATAAAAAAAGATAAATAAAAAGAATCCAAGTATATCACTACAAAACATCATCAAGTAACAAACGAAGGCAGCAAACGAGGAGAGAGGAACAAAAGAACTATAAAACAGAGAGTACAATTAACAAATTTTCAATAGTAAATTCTATTTTAATTTTTTATTTATTTTTCATGTATTTTTAAATTGAGATTTAGTTGATGTACAATATTATATAGTAAATATTTGTACAATATTCTACAGTACAGGAAAAGATCTGTAAAAACTACAAACACATGGAGGCTAAACAATACACTCCATAATAACGAAGTGATCACTGAAGAAATCAAAGAGGAAATTAAAAAATACCTAGAACCAAATGACAATGGAGAAAAGATGACCCAAAATCTATGGGATGCAGCAAAAGCAGTTCTTAGAGGGAAGTTTATAGCAATACAATCCTACCTTAAGAAACAGGAAACATCTCGAATAAACAACCTAACCTCGCACCTAAAGCAATTAGAGAAAGAAGAACAAGAAAAACCCAAAGTTAGCAGAAGGAAAGAAATCATAAAAATCAGATCAGAAATAAATGAAAAAGAAATGAAGGAAACGATAGCAAAGATCAATAAAACTAAAAGCTGGCTCTTTGAGAACATAAACAAAATTGATAAAGCATTAGTCAGACTCATCAAGAAAAAAAGGGAGAAGACTCAAATCAATAGAAATAAAAATGAAAAAGCAGAAGTAAAAACTGACACTGCAGAAACACAAAAGATCATGAGAGATTACTACAAGCAACTCTATGCCAATAAAATGGACAACCTGGAAGAAATGGACAAATTCTTAGAAATGCACAACCTGCCAAGACTGAATCAGGAAGAAATAGAAAATATGAACAGACCAATCACAAGCACTGAAATTGAAACTGTGATTAAAAACCTTCCAACAAACAAAAGCCCAGGACCAGATGGCTTCAGAGGTGAATTCTATCAAACGTTTAGAGAAAAGCTAACACCTATCCTTCTCGAACTTTTCCAAAATATAGCAGAGGGAGGAACACTCGCAAATTCCTTCTACGAGGCCACCATCACCTTGATACCAAAACCAGACAAGGATGTCACAAAGAAAGAAAACTACAGGCCAATATCACTGATGAACATAGATGCAAAAATCCTCAAGAAAATACTAGCAAACAGAATCCAACAGCACATTAAAAGGATCATACACCATGATCAAGTGGGGTTTATTCCAGGAATGCAAGGATTCTTCAATATACGCAAATCTATCAATGTGATAAACCATATTAACAAATTGAAGGAGAAAAACCATATGATCATCTCAATAGATGCAGAGAAAACTTTCGACAAAATTCAACACCCATTTATGATAAAAACTCTCCAGAAAGTAGGCATAGAGGGAACTTTCCTCAACATAATAAAGGCCATATATGACAAGCCCACAGCAAACATCATCCTCAATGGTGAAAAACTGAAAGCATTTCCACTAAGATCAGGAACAAGACAAGGTTGCCCACTCTCACCACTCTTATTCAACATAGTTTTGGAAGTTTTAGCCACAGCAATCAGAGAAGAAAAGGAAATAAAAGGAATCCAAATCGGAAAAGAAGAAGTAAAGCTGTCACTGTTTGCAGATGACATGATACTATACATAGAGAATCCTAAAGATGCTACCAGAAAACTACTAGAGCTAATCAATGAATTTGGTAAAGTAGCAGGATACAAAATTAAGGCACAGAAATCTCTGGCATTCCTATATACTAATGATGAAAAATCAGAAAGTGGAATCAAGAAAACACTCCCATTTACCATTGCAACAAAAAGAATAAAATATCTAGGAATAAACCTACCTAAGGAGACGAAAGACCTGTATGCAGAAAATTATAAGACACTGATGAAAGAAATTAAAGATGATACAAGTAGAGGGAGAGATATACCATGTTCTTGGATGGGAAGAATCAACATTGTGAAAATGACTCTACTACCCAAAGCAATCTACAGATTCAATGCAATCCCTATCAAACTACCACTGGCATTTTTCACAGAACTAGAACAAAAAATTTCGCAAATTGTATGGAAACACAAAAGACCCCGAATAGCCAAAGCGATCTTGAGAACGAAAAAAGGAGCTGGAGGAATCAGGCTCCCTGACTTCAGACTATACTACAAAGCAACAGTAATCAAGACAGTATGGTACTGGCACAAAAACAGAAAGATAGATCAGTGGAACAGGATAGAAAGCCCAGAGATAAACCCACGCACATATGGACACCTTATCTTTGATAAAGGAGGCAGGAATGTACAGTGGAGAAAGGACAGCCTCTTCAATAAATGGTGCTGGGAAAACTGGACAGGTACATGTAAAAGTATGAGATCAGATCACTCCCTAACACCATACACAAAAATAAGCTCAAAATGGATTAAAGACCTAAATGTAAGGCCAGAAACTATCAAACTCTTAGAAGAAAACATAGGAAAAACACTCTATGACATAAATCACAGCAAGATCCTTTCTGACCCACCTCCTAGAGTAATGGAAATAAAAACAAAAATAAACAAATGGGACCTAATGAAACTTCAACGCTTTTGCACAGCAAAGGAAACCATAACCAAGACCAAAAGACAACCCTCAGAATGGGAGAAAACATTTGCAAATGAAGCAACTGACAAAGGATTAATCTCCAAAATTTACAAGCAGCTCATGCAGCTCAATAACAAAAAAACAAACAACCCCATCCAAAAATGGGCAGAAGACCTAAACAGACATTTCTCCAAAGAAGATATACAGAATGCCAACAAACACATGAAAGAATGCTCAACATCATTAATCATTAGAGAAATGCAAATCAAAACTACAATGAGATATCATCTCACACCAGTCAGAATGGCCATCATCAAAAAATCTAGAAACAATAAATGCTGGAGAGGGTGTGGAGAAAAGGGGACACTCTTGCACTGCTGGTGGGAATGTGAATTGGTTCAGCCACTATGGAGAACAGTATGGAGGTTCCTTAAAAAACTACAAATAGAATTACCATATGACCCAGCAATCCCACTACTGGGCATATACCCTGAGAAAACCAAAATTCAAAAAGAGTCATGTACCAAAATGTTCATTGCAGCTCTATTTACAATAGCCCGGAGATGGAAACAACCTAAGCACCCATCATCGGATGAATGGATAAAGAAGATGTGGCACATATACACAATGGAATATTACTCAGCCTTAAAAAGAAATGAAATTGAGCTATTTGTAATGAGATGGATAGACCTAGAGTCTGTCATACAGAGTGAAGTAAGTCAGAAAGAAAAAGACAAATACCGTATGCTAACACATATATATGGAATTTAAGGAAAAAAAAAATGTCGTGAAGAACCTAGGGGTAAGACAGGAATAGAGACGCAGACCTACTGGAGAACGGACTTGAGGATATGGGGAGGGGGAAGGGTGAGTTTTGACAGGGCGGGAGAGAGTCATGGATATATACACACTAACAAACGTAGTAAGGTAGATAGCTGGGGGGAAGCAGCCGCTGGTCGCAGGGATATTAGCTCGGTGCTTTGTGACAGCCTGGAGGGGTGGGATGGGGAGAGTGGGAGAGAGGGAGACGCAAGAGGGAAGACATATGAGAACATATGTATATGTATAGCTGATTCACTTTGTTGTAAAGCAGAAACTAACACACCATTGTAAAGCAATTATACCCCAATAAAGATGTTTAAAAAAAAAAAATCTAGAAACAATAAATGCTGGAGAGGGTGTGGAGAAAAGGGAACACTCCTGCGCTGCTGGTGGGAATGTGAATTGGTACAGCCACTATGGAGAACAGTATGGTGGTTCCTTTAAAAACTACAAATAGAACTGCCATATGACCCAGCAGTCCCACTACTGGGCATATACCCTGAGAAAACCATAATTCAAAAAGAGTCATGTACCAAAATTTTCATTGCAGCTCTATTTCCGATAGCCTGGAGATGGAGACAACCTAAGTGCTGACCATCGGATGAATGGATAAAGAAGATGTGGCACATATATACCATGGAATATTACTCAGCCATAAAGAGAAACGAAATTATTTGTAATGAGGTTGATAGACCTAGAATCTGTCATACAGAGTGAAGTAAGTCAGAAAGAGAAAGACAAACACCATATGCTAACACATATATATGGAATTTAAGGGAAAAAATGTCATGAAGAACCTAGGGGTAAGACAGGAATAAAGACACAGACCTACTGGAGAACAGACTTGAGGATATGGGGAGGGGGAAGGGTGAGCTGTGACAAAGCGAAAGAGAGGCATGGACATATATACACTACAAAACATAAGGTAGATAGCTAGTGGGAAGCAGCCGCATAGCACAGGGATATCAGCTCAGTGCTTTGTGACAGCCTAGAGGGGTGGGATAGGGAGGGTGGGAGGGAGGGAGATGTAAGAGGGAAGAGATATGGGAATATATGTATATGTATAACTGATTCACTTTGTTATAAAGCAGAAACTAACACACCATTGTAAAGCAATTATATCCCAATAAAGATGTTAAAAATAAACTACTACCAATAGAACTACCATATGACCCAGCAATCCCATTACTGGGCATATACCCTGAGAAAACCATAATTCAAAAAGAGTCATGTACCAAAATGTTCTTTGCAGCCCTATTTACAATAGCCTGGAGATGGAAACAACCTACGTGTCCATCATCGGATGAATGCATAAAGAAGATGTGGCACATATATACAATGGAATATTTCTCAGCCATAAAAAGAAATGAAATTGAGCTATTTGTAATGAGGTGGATAGACCTAGAGTCTGTCATACAGAGTGAAGTAAGTCAGAAAGAGAAAGACAAATACCATATGCTAACACATATATATGGAATTTATGGGAAAGAATGTCATGAAAAACCTAGGGGTAAGACAAGAGTAAAGATACAGTCCTACTAGAGAATGGACTTGAGGATATGGGGAGGGGGAATGGTAAGCTGTGACAAAGTGAGAGAGAGGCATGGACATATATATACACTACCAAACGTAAGGTGGATAGCTAGTGGGAAGCAGCTGCATAGCACAGGGAGATCAGCTCCATGCTTTTTGATCGCCTGGAGGGGTGGGATAGAGAATGTGGGAGGGCGGGAGACACAAGAGGGAAGACATATGGGAACATATGTATATATATAACTGATTCATTTTGTTGTAAAGCAGAAACTAACATGCCATTGTAAAGCAATTATACTCCAATAAAGATGTTTAAAAAATGTATTTATATTCTATAGTAAATTCTGACTTATCAATATTTACTGTGAATGAAAATGTGTTAAACTCACCAATCAAAAGAGTGGCTGAATGAATTTTTACGAAAAATAAGATCCAACTGTATGCTACCTACAAGGGATTCAAATTTCTTGAAAGAGATTTACTTGAGATTTAAGAACACACATAGGCTGAAAGTGAAGGGATGGAAAAATATACGCCATGTAAATGGTAAACAGGAGAGCAGGAGTAGCTACACCTATACCAGACAAATACACTTTAGGTCAAAAAGTGTCATAAGAGACAAAGTAGGACACTACATAATGATAAAAGGTTCAGTTCAACAATAAGATATAATAATTGCAAATGCATATGTACCTCACATCAGAGCACCTAACAATATAAAGAAAGCATCAAAAGTACTGAAGGGAAAAAGAGATAGCAGTACAATTATAGTAGGGGACTTCAATGCCAATTTCAATAATAAATAGATTATATAGTCAGAAAATCAACAAGGAAACTGCAGGCTTCAACAACACTATAGACCTAATGGGCTTGAGAGACATGTACAAAATATTCCACCCATGCAAGAGAATTCACATTTTTCTCTATGCACACAAAACATTTTACAGGAGAGACCACATACTAGTCCCAAAACAAGTCTTAACAATTTTAAATTAGTGAAATTATTCCAAGTACCTTTTCCAACCACAATGGAATGAAACTTTCCATTAACTAAAGGAAAACGGAAAAAAATCACAAGTGCATGGAATTAAACAACAAACTCTTGCACAAACAACGCAAAAAGAAAAAATCAAAAGGGAACTCAGAAAATACCTTGAGATAAACAAAAGTGAAATTAGAACATAGCAAAAACTACTGGATTCAACAAAAGCAGTTCTAAGAGGGAAGTTTATAGTAATAAACATATTTTAAAAGAATGGTGAAATGCTGAAAGCTTTTCCTCTAAGAAGAGGAGCAAGACAAGGATGCCCACTCTCCCCACTTTTATTCAACATAGTCTTGGAAGTCCTATCCAGAGTATTAGAAAAGAAAAAGAAATAAAAAGCATCCATATTGAAAAAAAGAAGTAAAACTGTCACCATTTGCAGATGGCATGATATTATATATAGAAAGCCCTAAAGATAACAACCAAAAATTCTTAGAACTAATAAACAAATTCAGTAAATTTGCAGGATACAAAATTAATATTCAAAAATCTGTTGTGTTTTTATACAATCATAATGAACTATCAGAAAGAGAAGTTAAAAATCAATCCCATTTACAATTATATCAATAAGAATAAAATACTGAGGAAAAAATTTAACTGATGTGAGAGAACTGTACACTGAAAACTATATAACATTGATTAAAGAAATTGAAAAATACAGAAATAGATGGAAAGATATTCCATGCTTATGGATTGGAAAAATTAATATTGTTTAAATGTCCATACTACTCAAAGCAGTCTATAGGTCCAGTGCATTTCCTACCAAAATTCCAATGGCATTTTTCACAGAAATAGAACAAACAATTCTAAAATATATATGGAACCACAAAAGACCCTGAATAGCCAAAGTAATCTTGGGAAAGAAGAACAAAGCTGGAGGTATTACACATCCTGACTTCAAACTATATTACAAAGCTATAGTAATCAAAAGAGTATGGTGTTTGTTTAAAAACAGACACATAGATCAATGGAACAGGGTGGAGAGCCCAGAAATAAACTCACACATATACAGTCAACTAATTTATGATAAAGGAGCCAAGCATATACAATGGAGAAAGGACAGTCTCTTCAATAAATGGTGTTAGAAAAACTGGACAGCCACATGTAAAAAACTGAAACTGGCCCACTATATTATGCCATACACAAAAGTTAGCTCAAAATGGATTAAAAACTTGAATGTAAAACCTGAAACTACAAAATTCCTAGTAGAAAACGTAAGCAGTAAACTTCTTAATATTGGTCTTGGCAATTTTTTTTTATCTGAATGTAAAAACAATGGCAACAAAAGCAAAAATAAACAAATAGGACTACATCACACTAAAAAAGCTTCTCCACAGCAAAGGAGACCATCAACAAAATCAAAAGGCAGGAGATGGGCAAAGACAAGAATAAACATTTCTCAAAAGAAGACATACAAATGGCAAACAGGTATATGAAAAGGTGTTTAACATCACTAATAATTAGGAAAATCAAAACCAAAACCACAATGAGATATCACCTCACACCTGTTAGGATGGCTATTATCAAAACAAAACAAAAACGAAAACAAAAGATAACAAGTGTTGACAATGATATGGAGAAAAGGAGTCCTATCTACATTGTTGGTGAGAATGTAAATTGGTGCAACCACTATGGAAAATAATGAAGTTGTTCCTCAAAACTGAAAATTAGAATTTCTACAAAATCCAGCAATCCCACTTCTGTGTATACATTCCAAAAGAATTTTAATCAGGGTCTCAAGGGATTATTTACACTCCCTTGTCCATTGCAGCATTATTCACAGTAGCCAACAGGTGGAAACAACCTACATGTCCATAGACAGATGAATAGATACAGAAAATGTTGTATATACTTACAATGAACTATTATTCAGCCTTCAAAAAGAAGTAAATCTTGATATATGCAACAACATGGATGAACTTGGAGGACATTGTGCCAAGTGAAATAAGCCAGACACAGAAGAACAAATACTACATGGCAACACTTATATGGAGAATCTTAAATACTCAAACTCATATAAACAGAAAGTAGAATGGTGGTTGAAATGGTCTGGGGAGGGAGAAATGGGAGGTATTAGTCAAAGGGTACAAATTTTTACTTATATACGATAAATAAGTCCTAGATATCTATTATACATCATAGAACAAGTAGTTAACAATACTGTATTGTGTACTTAAAATTTTCCTATGAGGGTAAAGCTTATAAGTGTTCTTATCACACACAAAAAAATTTAAAGTAAAAAAGAAAAAAATATCCTCTGCTCTGTGAAAGAAAATGTCAAGTGAATGAGAAGACAAGCCACATAATTGGAGAAAATATTTACAAAAGACACATTTGATAAAAGACAATTATAGAAAACATACAAAGAACACTTAAAATTCAACAATAAGGAAACAAACAACTCAATTTAAAAATGGACTAAAGGCCTTAACAGAAACTTCATCAAGCAAGATATACAGATGGCAAACAAGCATATGAAAAGATACTCCACATCATATGTCATCAAGAAAATGCAAATTTAAACAGTGACATACCACTAGAAACCTACTAGAATGGTCAAAATCCAGAACACTCACAACACCAAACACTGGTGAGGACATGGAGCAATAGGAATTATCATTCATTTCTGGTAGGAGTACAAAATTGCACAGCCACTTTGGAAGACAGTTTGGCTTTTTCTTACAAAACAAAACATACTTTTGTCATATAATCCAAAAATCATGCTCCTTAGTGTTTACTCAATGGAATTGAAGACTTATGTTAAAAAAAAAAACCTGCACATGAATGTTTATAGCAGATTTATTCATAATTGCCCAAACTTGGAAGCAACAAAGATGTCCTTCAGTAGGTGAAGGTATACATAAACCGTGGTACATCCAGACAGTGGAATATTATTCAATGCTAAAAAGAAGTGAGCTATCAAGACGTGAAAAGATATAGAGGACCCTTAAATGCATATTACTAAATGAAAGAAGGCAATCTAAAAGAGGCTACGTACTGTATGATTCCAATTCTATGATAGCCTGGAAAAGGCAAAACAATGGAGCTAGTAAAAAGATCTGTGGTTTCCAGGATTTATGGGGTAAGAGGAGAATAAATGGAGCACAGAAGTTTTCTACGGCAGTGAAAATGCTCTGTATGATACTATAATGATGGGTACATATCATTATACATTTGTTCAAGCCCATAGAATGTATAACACCAAAAGTGAACTTTAATGTAAACTATGAACTTTGGATGATTATAATCTGTCAATGTAGGTTCATCAGTTGTAACAAATGTACCACTGTTGTGAGGGATGTTGATAATGGAGGAAGCTATGCATGTGTAGGGGCAGATGGTATATGGGAAATTTTTGTAGCTTCCTATTAATTTTGTTATGAACTTAAACCTGCTCTAAAAATGGTCTTTACATAAATACATATGAAGGTTAAAGGAAACTTTTTGAGGTGATTAATATGTTTATAGCATAGATTGCAGTGATGAGTTCATGGGATTATGCTTATCTCCAAACTTAAGTTGTATATATTAAGTATGTACACCTTTATATGTTAATCATACCTCAATAAAGTACTTTAAATAAAATTACAGTTTCATAGTATTCCATTATATCAATAAATCATATTTCATTAAACTAGTCCCCTACAAATGGAAGTTTAGATTTTGTCCAATCATTTCCTATTATAAACACTGCCACAATGAGTAATAAGGCATATGTGCCATTTTGCACATGTGACAATATACTTGTAGAATAAGTTCATAGAAGAGATATTACTAGGCTAAAGAATAAATATATTGTGATTTTGATAGATTGTCTTTCATAAGTGTTGAACCAATTATGTTCCACCAGTAATAAACAACTTTATTTCTCCACAGTCATACTAACAGAGTGCTAGCCAATTTTTTTAATATCTGCCAATCAAAAAGATGAAAATGGTATCTCATAATTCTCTAAGTATGAATAAGATTAAGCGTCTTTTCCTGTTTAAGAGCTCTTTCAATGAAATGTCTATCTGTATCATTTTACATTTTTAATTGGGATTTTTGGTATTTTCTTTTCTTTTTTTAATTTTTGAATTTTATTTTCTTTATTTTTTATACAGCAGGTTCTTATTAGTCATCAATTTTATACACATCAGTGTATGCATGTCAATCTCAATTGCCCAATTCAGCACACCACCATCCCCACCCCACCGTGGTTTCCCCCCCTTGGTGTCCATACGTTTCTTCTCTACATCTGTGTCTCAACTTCTGTCCTGCAAACCGGTTCATCTGTACCATTTTTCTAGGTTCCAAATACATGCGTTAATATATGATATTTGTTTTTCTCTTTCTGACTTACTTCACTCTGTATGACAGTCTCTAGATTCAGCCACATCTCAACAAATGACCCAGTTTTGTTCCTTATTATGGCTGAGTAATATTCCATTAAATATATGTACCATATCTTCATTATCCTTTCATCTGTCGATGGGCATTTAGGATGCTTCCATGACCTGGCTATTATAAATAGTGCTGCAATGAACATTGGGGTGCATGTGTCTTTTTGAATTATGGTTTTCTCTGGGTATATGCCCAGTAGTGGGAGTGCTGGATCATATGGTAATTCTATTCTTAGTTTTTTAAGGAACCTCCATACTGTTCTCCATAGTGTCTGTATCAAATTACATTCCCACCAACAGTGCAAAATGGTTCCCTTTTCTCCACACACTCTCCAGCATTTGTTGTTTGTAGATTTTCTGATGATGCCCATTCTAACTGGTGTGAGGTGATACCTCATCGTACTTTTGATTTGCATTTCTCTAATAATTAGTGATGGTGAACAGTTTTTCATGTGCTTCTTGGCCATCTGCATATCTTCTTTGGAGAAATGTCTATTTAGGTCTTCTGCCCATTTTTTGATTGGGTTGTTTGTTTTTTTAATATTGAGCTGCATGAGCTGTTTATATATTTTGGAGATTAATCCTTTGTCCATTGATTCATTTGCAAATATTTGCTCCCATTCTGAGGGGTGTCTTTTCATCTTGTTTATGGTTTCCTTTACCGTGCAAAAACTTTGAAGTTTCATTAGGTCCCATTTGTTTATTTTTGTTTTTATTTCCATTACTCTAAGAGGTGGATCAAAGAAATCTTTCTGTGATTTATGTAAAAGAGTGTTCTTCCTATGTTTTCTCTGAGTTTTATAGTGTCTGGTCTTACAGTTAGGTCTCTAATCCATTTTGAGTATATTTTTGTGTATGGTGTTAGGGAGTGTTCTAATTTCATTCTTTTACACGTAGCTGTCCAGGTTTCCCAGCACCACTTACTGAAGAGACTGTCTTTTCTCCATTGTATATCCTTGCCTCCTTTGTCATAGATTAGTTGACCGCAGGTGCGTGGGTTTATCTCTGGGCTTTCTACCTTTTTCCATTGATCTATATTTCTGTTTTTGTGCCAGTACCATACTGTCTTGATGACTGTAGCTTTACAGTATAATCTGAAGTCAGGGAATCTGATTTCTCCAGCTCCATATTTTTCCCTCAAGACTGCTTTTGTTATTCGGAGTCTTTTGTGTCTCCATACAAATTTTAGGATTTTTTGTTCTAATTCCATAAAAAATGCCATTGGTAATTTGATAGGGATTGCATTGATTATGTAGATTGCTTTGGGTAGTATAGTCATTTTAACAGCATTGATTCTTCCAATTCAAGAACATGGTATATAACTCCATGTGTTGGCATCATCTTTAATTTGTTTCATCAGTGTCTTATAATTTTCAGCATACAGAACTTTTGTCTCCCTATGTAGGTTTATTCTAGGTATTTTATTCTTTTTGTTGCAGTGGTAAATGGGAGTGTTTCCTTAATTTCCCTTTCACATTTTTCATCATTAATGTATAGGAATGCAAGAGATTTCTGTGCATTAATTTTGTATCCTGCAATTTTACCAAATTCATTGATTAGCTCTGGTAGTTTTCTGGTGGCATCCTTAGGATTCTCTATGTATAGTATCATGTTATCTGCAAACAGTGACAGTTTTACTTCTTCTTTTCCAATCTGTATTACTTTTAATTTTTTTCTTCTCTGATTGCCATGGCTAGGACTTCGAAAACTATGTTGAATAGTACTGGTGAAAGTGGACATCCTTGTCTTGTTCCTGATCTTAGAGGAAATGCTTTCAGTTTTTCACCATTGAGAATGATGTTTGCTGTGGGTTTGTCATATATGACCTTTATTATGTTGGGGTAGGTTCCCTATATGCCCACTTTCTGGAGAGTTTTTTTCATGAATAAGTGTTGAATTTTTTCAAAAGCTTTGTCTGCATGTATTGAGATGATCATATGGTTTTTATTCTTCAATTTTTTAATATGGTATATCACATTGATTGATTTACATATATTAAAGAATCCTTGCATCACTGGGATAAATCCCACTTGATCAAGGTTTATGATCCACTTGATGTGTTGTTGGATTCTGTTTGCTAGTATTTTGTTGAGGACTTTTGTATCTATATTCATCAGTGATATTGGTCTGTAATTTTCTTTTTTTGTAGTATCTTTGTCTTGTTTTGGTATCAGGGTGTTGGTGACCTCATAGAATGAGTTTGGGAGTGTTCCTTCCTCAGCAATTTTTTGGAAGAGTTTGAGAAGGATGGGTGTTAGCTCCTCTCTAAATGTTTGACAGAATTCTCCTTGAAGCTATCTCGTCCTGGACTTTTGTTTGTTGCAAGTTTTTAAATCACAGTTTCAATTTCATTACTTGTGATTAGTCTGTTCATATTTTCTATTTATTCCTGGTTCAGCCTTGAAAGGTTATACCTTTCTAAGAATTTGTCCATTTCTTCCAGATTGTCCATTTTATTGGCATAGTGTTGCTTGTAGTAGTCTCTTAGGATGATTTTTATTTCTGCAGTGCCTGTTGTAACTTCTTTTTCATTTCTAATTTTATTGATTTGTGTTCTCTCCCTCTTTTTCTTGATGAGTCTGGCTAATGGTTTATTAATTTTGTTTATCTTCTGAAAGAACCATCTTTTAGTTTTATTGATCTTTGCTATTGTTTTCTTTGTGTCTATTTCATATATTTATCCTCTGATCTTTCTGAGTTTTTTCCTTCTGCTAACTTTGGATTTTGTTTATTCTTTTTTCTCTAGTTCCTTTAGGTGTAACGTTAGATTGTTTATTTGAGGTTTTCCTTTTTTGTTGAGGTAGGCTTGTATAGCTATAAACTTACATCTTAGAACTGTTTTTGCTGCATCCCACAGGTTTTGGATCACCGTGTTTTCATTGTCATTTGTCCCTAGGTGTTTGTTGATTTCCTCTTTGATTTCTTCAGTGATTTCTTGGTTATTTAGTAACATATAGTTTAGCCTCCATGTGTTTGTGTTTTTTATGTTTTTTCCCTGTAATTCATTTCTAATCTCATAGTGCTGTGGTCAGAAAAGATGCTTGATATGATTTCAATTTTCTTAAATTTACTGTGGATTGATTTGTGACACAAGATATGATCTATCCTGGAGAAAGTTCCATGTGCACTTGAGAAGAAAGTGTAATCTGCTGTTTTTGGATGGAATGTCCTATAAATATCAACTAAATCTATCTGGCATATTGTGTCATTTAAAGCTTCTGTTTCCTTAGTTATTTTCATTTTAGATGATCTGTCCATTGGTGTAAGTGAGGAGTTAAAGTCCCCCACTATTATTGTGTTCCTGTTGATTTCCTCTTTTTTTTTTCTTTTTATGTTGATCGGGGTAGGAGTTTCTTAATTAATTTATATATTTTTGCTGTGTTGGGTCTTCATTTCTGTGCGAGGGCTTTCTCTTGTTGTGGCAAGCAGGGGCCACTCTTCATCGTGGTGCGCCGGCCTCTCACCATCACGGGCTTTCTTGCTGCGGAGCAAAGGCTCCAGATGCACAGGCTCAGTAGTTGTGGCTCACGGGCCTAGTTGCTCTGTGGCATGTGGGATCCTCTCAGACCAAGGCTCGAACCCGTGTCCCCTGCATTAGCAGGCAGATTCTCAACCACTGTGCCACCAGGGAAGCCCCTATTTCCTCTTTTATAGCTGTTAGCAGTTGCCTTACGTATTGAGGTGCACCTATGTAGGGTGCATATATATTGATAATTGTTATATCTTCTTCTTGGATTCATCCCTTGATCATTATGTAGTGTCCTTCCTTGTCTCTTGTAACATTCTTTATTTTAAAGTTTATTTTATCTGATATGAGTATAGCTACCCCAGCTTTCTCTTGATTTCCATTTGCATGGAATATCTTTTTCCATCCCCTGACTCTCAGTCTGTAAGTGTCCCTAGGCCTGAAGTGGGTCTCTTGTAGACAGCATATATACGGGTCTTGATTTTGTATCCATTCAGCAAGCCGGTGTCTTTTGGCTGGAGCATTTAATCCATTCACGTTTAAGGTAATTATCAATATGTATGTTTCTATGACCATTTTCTTAATTGTTTTGGGTTTGTTTTTATAGGTTCTTTTCTTCTCTTTTGTTTCCCACTTAGAGAAGTTCCTTTAGCATTTGCTGTAGAGCCAGTTTGGTGGTGTTGAATTCGCTTAGCTTTCGCTTGTCTGTAAAGCTTTTGATTTCTCCATCGAATCTGAATGTGATCCTTGCCAGGTAGAGTAATCTTGGCTGTAGGTTCTTCCCTTTCATCACTTTAATTATATCATGTCAATCCCTTCTGGCTTGTAGAGTTTCTCCTGAGAAATCAGCTGTTAACCTTATGGGAGTTCCCTAGTATGTTATTTGTCATTTTTCCCTTGCTGCTTTCAATAATTTTTCTTTGTCTTTAATTTTTGCCAATTTGATTACTATGTGTCTTGGCATTTTTCTCCTTGGGTTTATCCTGTATGGGACTCACTGAACTTCCTGGACTTGCGTGGCTATTTCCTTTCCCATATTAAGGAAGTTTTCAACTATAATCTCTTCAAATATTTTCTGAGGTCCTTTCTCTCTCTCTTCTCCTTCTGGGACCCCTTTAATGTGAATGTTGTTGTGTTTAATGTTGTCCCAGAGGTCTCTTAGGCTGCCTTTATTTCTTTTCAAGCTTTTTTCTTTATTCTGTTCCACAGCAGTGAATTCCACCATTCTGTCTTCCAGGTCACTTATCCGTTCTTTTGCCTCAGTTATTCTGCTATTGATTCCTTCTAGTGTTATTCTGCTATTGATTCCTTCTAGTGTAGTTTTCATTTCAGTTATTGTATTGTTCATTTCTGTTTGTTTGTTCCTTAATTCTTCTAGGTCTTTGTTAAACATTTCTTGCATCTTCTCAATCTTTGCTTCCATTCTTTTTCTGAGTTCCTTGATCATCTTCACTATCATTATTCTCAATTCTTTTCTCTGGAAGGTTACCTATCTCCACTTCATTTGGTTGTTTTTCTGGGGGTTTATCTTGTTCCTTCATCTAGTACATAGCCCTCTCCCTTTTCATCTTGACTATCTTTCTGTGAATGTGGCTTTTGTTCCACAGGCTGCAGGATTGTAGTTCTTCTTGCTTCTCCTGTCTGCCCTCTGGTGGATGAGGTTATCTAAGAGGCTTCTGTAAGTTTCCTGATGGGAGGGACTGGTGGTTGGTAGAGATGATTGTTGCTCTGCTGGGCAGAGCTCAGTAAAACTTTAATCCACTCGACTGCTGATGGGTGGGGCTGGCTTCCCTCCCTGTTTGTTGTTTGACCTTAGGCAACCCAACACTGGAGACTTCCTGGGCTCTTTGGTGGGGTTAATGGTGGACTCTGGGAGGGCTCATGCCAAGGAGTATTTCCTAGAACTTCTGCTGCTAGTGTCCTTGTCCCCACAGTGAGCCACAGCCACTGTCCACCTCTGCAGGAGACCCTCCAACACTAGCAGGTAGGTCTGATTCAGTCTCCCCTGGGGTCACTGCTCTTCCCCTTTGTCCTGATGTGCACAGTACTTTGTGTTTGCCCTCCAACAGTGGAGTCTATGTTTCCCCCAATCCTGTCAAAGTCCTGCAATCAAATCTCACTAGCCTTCAATATCTGATTCTCTAGGAATTCCTCCTCCCATTGCCGGACCCTCAGGTTGGGAACCTGATATGGGGCTCAGAACCTTCACTACAGTGAGTGGACTTCTGTGGTATAAGTGTTCTCCAGTCTGTGAGTCACCCACTCAGCAGTTATGGGATTTGATTTTACTGTGATTGTACCCCTCCTACCATCTCACTGTGGCTTCTCCTTTTGCTTTGGATGTAGGATATCATTTTTGTTGAGTTCCAATGTCTTCCTGTCAATGATTGTCCAGGAGCTAGTTGTGATTCTGGTGTTCTTGCAAGAGAGAGTGAGAGCACATCCTTCTACTCTGCCATCTTGGTTCCTAAATCTTCGTTATTTTCTTATTGAATGGTAGAAACTCTTTGAACACTAGGAAGAATCTCCCATCATGGATATAAAATGCAAATAGATTTTCAAAAGTTTGTTACTAATCTTTAAGTTTTTGTTTTGGTGATTTTGCCATAAATTTTTGTTTTGTTTTGTTTTTAAGAAATCAATGTTATCAATATTTTCTTCTTTGGCTCTGCATTGTACATCTTGGCTAGAAAAGCCTTTATTACACCCAGGTTAAAATAGAATCCTTCTCTATGTTATAAATAACTTGGAGGGTTTATTTTGGTACACAAGTGCTGGCTTGATGCTGAGGCAGCACAGAGAGAGGTCTACACTAGTGGATGCTGGGTTTCCTGTGATTGCCTCAGCACACATCCCCACCCAAGCTGAGCAAAATCCCTGTCCCTGCTCCCTCCATGCCATAGCACAGCAGTGGATCTGGGGTGGCCACGACTGGGAAGAAACCTCTACAGGTAACTGTTACACCTAAATTCATAGAGGCAGAGAAAGTTAAGCAAAATTAGAAGGCAGAGGAATTGGTCTCCATTGAAAGAGCAAGAGAAACCCCAGAAAAAATAAAAAATAAACAAACAGAAATAAACAATTTACCAGATAAAGAATTCAAGGCACTGTAATAAAAATGTTAACTACATTAGGGAGGAAAATAGATGTAGACAGTGAAAAATTTAACAAGGAAACAGAAAATATAAAAAGACCCAATCAGTAATGAAGAATTCAATAGCTGAAATAAAAAACACACTAGAAGGAATGAATAGCAGACTAAGTGATACAGAAGAATGCATAAATGATCTCGATGATAGAATGATGGAAATGACCCAATCAAAACAGCAAAAAGAAAAACAAAGTTTAAAAAATTAAAACAGGTTATGAGATCTCTGGAGTAACATTAAGTATACCAATATTCATATTATACAGGTCCCAGAAGAAGAAGAGGGAGAGAAGGAGATTGAAAATATATTTGAGGACATTATAGCTGAAAACTTCCCAAACTTGAAGAAGGAAACAGATATCCAGGTACAGGAAGTACAGAGGTATCTCAAAAAAGATGAACCCAAACATACCCACACCAAGACATCATAATTAAAATGGAAAAAGTTATAAAGAGAGAATTCTAAAGGCAGCATCAGAAAAACAAAGAGTTATATAAAAGGGAATCCCTAGAAGGCTGTTAGTTGACTTCTCTGCAGAAATGTTGCAGGACAGAAAGGAGTGGCATGATATATTCAAAGTGCTGAAAGGGAAAAGCCTGCAAACTACGATACTCTACCCAGCAAGATTATCACTTAGAAGAGAAGGAGAGATAATGGGACTTACAGAGAAGCAAAAACTAAGAGTTCATCAGTAGTAAACCTACAGTAAAAGAAATATTAAAGTGTCTTCTCTAAGTGGAAAAGAAGAATCTATAGGAAGGGAAAATCACACTAGGAAAGGCAAATATACAGTAGGGATTGAGGATCAACCACTTAAATAAGCCAGTGCAAAGATTAAAAGACAAAAACTGTAACTAAAATAAACAGTTAAAAGATAAACATGAAGATGTAAAATATGATATCAAAAATGCAGAAAAGGGGAGTAAAAAATACAGACATTTTAGAATATTTTGAAACTTAAATGAATATCAGTTTAAGTACATATAGGCCAACATATATGAACCCCATGGTAACCACAAATCAAAAATCTACAATAGATATGCAAAAACTAAAAAGAAAGAAACACAAGCATAGTACTAAAGAAAAGTATCAAACGACAAAGGAAGAAACAAAAAGAAGAAATTAACAGAGAAAAACTAAAAAGGCAACCTGAAAACAAGTAACAAAATGGCAATAAGTACATTCTTACCAGTAATTACTTTAAATACCAATGGACTGAATGTTCCAGTCAAAAGACATAGAGTGACTGATTGGATAAAAAAAAAAAAAAAAAAGACACTTCTATATGCTGTCTATAAGAGGCTCACTTCAGAGCTAAAGACACACAGATTGAAAGTGAGGAGATGAAAGAAAGATATTTTATGCAAACTCAAATGAAAATAAAGTGGGGGGGGTAGCAATATTCATATCAGAAAGAATAGACTTTAAAAGAAAGGTTATAATAAAAGATAAATAAGGGCATTATATAATGGGATCAATAAGAGAAGAGGATATTACACTTGCTAACATATATGTACCGAACGGAGGGGCACCTAAATATATAAAACAAATATTAGCAGATATAAAGGGAGAAATTGATAATAATACAATAATATTTGGAGAGTTTAACATCCCACTTACATCAATGGACATATGATCCAGACATAAAATCAATAAGGCACAGCAATCTTAAATGACACAGCAACCCAGTTGGACCTAATAGATATCTACAGGACATTCCATCCAAAAACAGCAGAATATACATTCTTTTCAAGTACACATATATCACTCTCCAGGATAGATCACATGCTAGACCACAAAAAAATTTCAACAAATTTAAGAGGCTAGAACTACAAATAGAACTAAATAAATCTAAAAAAAAAACTACCATATGATCCAGCAATTTCACTCTGAGTATATATATGGACAAAGCAAAAACATTAATTCAAAAACATATACACACTGCAATGTTCATAGCAGTAGTATTTTCAATAGCCAAGATATGGAAGCCACCAAAGTGTCCATCCACAGATGAATGGTTAGGGAAATTGTACTCTGTGCATGTGTATGTGAGTGTGTGTATGTGTGTGTGCATACACACAGTGGAATATTAGCCATAAAAAAGAATGAAATTCTGCCATTTGCAGCCACGTGGATGGACCTGGAGAATATTAGTTAAGGGAAATAAGTCAGATAGTGAAAGACAAATAACTTATATCACTTATGTATGGAATCTAAATAACAAAACAAATGAATGTATATAGCAAAACAGAAACAGATTCACAGATATAGAAAACAAACTAGTGGTTAACATTGGAGAGTGGGAAGGAGGGAGGGGCAAGATAGGGGTATGAGATTAAGAGGTACCAACTACTATGTATAAAATAGATAAGCAACAATAATATATATTGAGCAGCATAAAGAATTATAGCCGTTATCTTATAATAACTTTTAATGGAGTATAATTTATAAAAATACTGAATCACCATGCTGCTGCACACCTTAAATTAATGTAATATTGTAAATAAATTATACTTCAATAAAAAAGCTCTAAAGCTAAAATGAAATTTTATGACCACCATGTTTATAACTTTATATCCACTTTATTAATGTATGTAAAAATTAATCAAAGTTGTAAATTAGGAGACCTTCAAGATGGCAGAGGAGTAAGATGTGGAGATCACCTTCCTCCCCAAAAAGACATCAGAAATATATCTACATGTGGAAAAACTCCTACAGAAGACCTACTGAATGCTGGCAGAAGACCTCAGACTTCCCAAAAAGCAAGAAACTCCCCACATAACTGGGTAGTGCAAAAGATAAAACAGAGACAAAAGAATAGGGATGGGACCTGCACCACGGGGAGGGAGCTGTGAAGGAGGAAATCTTTCCACACACTAGGAAGACCCTTCACTGGTTGGGACAGGGGGTGGGGGGGTTGAAACATCAGAGTCACGAAGGAGAGCACAGCAACAGGGGAGCAGAGCAAAGTGGAGAGATTCCCACACACAGGATCACTGATGACCAGTACTCACCAGCCTGAGAGGCTTGTCTGCTAACCCAATGGAGGGTTGGGGCCTGGGAGCTGAGGCTTCCTCTTCAGAGGTCAGACCCCAAGGAAAGGACTGGGGTTGGCTGTGTGAACACAGCCTGAAGGAGGCTAGTGCACCACAGCTAGTCAAGAAGGAGTCTGGGAAAAACTCTGGACATGCCTAAGAGGCAAGAGACCATTGTTTCAGGGTGCGCGAAGAGAGGGGATTCAGAGCACTGCCTAAACAAGCTCCAGAGAAGGTAGTGAGCCGCGGCTATCAGCACAGACACCAGAGACAGGCATGAAAAGCCAAGGCTGCTGCTGCAGCCACCAAGAACCTCTGTGCAAGCACGGATCACTATCCACACCTCCCCTCCCTGGAGCCTGTGCAGCCGGCTACTGCCAGAGTCCCATGATCCACGGACAACTTCCCTGGGAGAACACACAGCATGCCTCAGGCTGTTGCAATGTTGCTCTGGCCTGTGCTGCCACTGCAGGCTCACCCCACACATCCATACCCGTCCCTCCCCTGGGGCTGAGTAAGCCAGAGCCGCCTAATCAGCTGCTCCATTAACCCCATCCTCTCTGGGTGGGAACAGACTGCCCCAGTGACCTACACGCAAAGGCAGGGCCAATCCAAAGCTGAACCCCAGGAGCTATGTGAACAAAGAGAAAGGGAAATTTCTCCCAGCATCCTCAGGACCAGTGGATTAAATCTCACAAACAACTTGATGTACCCTTGAATCTCGTGAATACCTGAAGAGACAAAGAATCATCCCAAAACTGAGGCGGTGGACTTTGGGAGCAACTCTACACATGGGGTTTGCTATATGTGACTGACTGGTTTCTGGTTTTATATTTATCTTAGTTTAGTATTTAGAGTTTTTATCATTGGTACATTTGTTTATTGATTTGGTTGTACTCTTCCTTTTTTAAATTTACATATATATTATTTTCCTTTTTCTCTTTTTGTAGGTGTGTATGTGTATGCTTCTTTCTGTGATTTTGTCTGTATAGCTTTCCTTTTACCATGTGACCTAGAGTTCTGTCTGTCCTTTTATTTTTTTATTTCTTTTTAGTATAGCTTTTAGCACTTGCTATCATTGGTGGATTTCTTTTTTGATCTAGCTGCTCTCTCCTCTCTTTTGATTTTCTTTTTTTAATTACTTTTTAATTTTAATATTTTTTTAATTTTTTAAAAAAATTATTTTGCAGTATGCGGGCCTCTCAGTGCTGTGGCCTCTCCCGTTGCAGAGCACAGGTCCCAGACATGCACGCTCAGCAGCCATGGCTCACAGGCCCAGCTACTCCGCGGCATGTGGGATCTTCCCAGACCGGGACACAAACCCATGTCCCCTGCATCGGCAGGTGGACTCTCAACCACTGCGCCACCAGGGAAGCCCTATTTTTTTATTTTAATAACTTTATTTATTTTTATTTTTTTCTTTCATTCTTTCTTTTTTTCTCCCTTTTATTCCAAGTCATGTCACTGACAGGGTCTTGGTGTTCTGGCCGGGTGTCAGGCCTATGCCTCTGAGGTGGGAGAGCCAGTTCAGGTCATTGGTCCACCAGAGACCTGCTGGCTCCATGTAATATCAAAGGGCAAAAACCACCCAGAGATCTCCATCTCGATGTTAAGATGGAGCTCCACTCAACGACCAGCAAGCTAACGTTCTGGACACCTTATGCCAAACAACTAGCAAGACGAACACAACCTCACCCATGAGAGAGAGGCTGCCTAAAATCATAATAAGGTCACAGACACACCAAAACACACCACCGGAAGTGGTCCTGCCTGCCAGAAAGACAAGATCCTGCCTCATCCACCAGAGCACAGGCACTAGTCCCCTCTACCAGGAAGTCTACACAACCCACTGAACCAAACTTAGCGACTGGGGGCAGACACCAAAAACCATAGGAACAACAAGCCTGCAGCCTGCGAAGAGGAGACCCAAACACAGTAAGTTAAGGAAAATGACAAGGCAGAGAAATACACAGCAGATGAAGGAGCAAGGTAAAAACCGACCACACCAAACAAAGAGGAAATAGGCAGTCTACCTGAAAAAGATTTCAGAGTAATGATAGTAACAGTGACTCAAAGTGTTGGAAATAGAATGGAGAAAATACAACAAACATTTAACAAGGAACTAGAAGAAATGAAGAGCAAACAAACAATGATGAACAACATAATAAACGAAATTAAAAATTTGCTTGAAGGAATCTATAGCAGAATAACTGAGGCAGAAGAACGGATAAGTGACCTGGAAGATAAATAGTGGAAATAACTAGTGCAGAGCAGAATAAAGAAAAAGGAATGAAAAGAATTAAGGAAAGTCTTACAGACCTCTGGGACTATATTAAACACACCAACATTCAAATTATAGGGGTGCCAGAAGAAGAAGAGAAAAAGAAATGGACAGAGAAAATATTTGAAGACATTATAGTTGAAAACTTCCCTAATAAGGGAAAGGATAGTCAATCAAGTCCAGAAAGCACAGAGAGTCCCATACAGGAATAAATCCAAGGAGAAACACAGCAAAACACATATTGATCAAACTATCAAAAATTAAATACAAAGAAAAATTATTAAAAGCAGCAGGGAAAAACAACAAATAATACGCAAAGGAATCCCCACAAGTTTAACAGCTGATTATGCAGCAGAAACTGTGCAGTCCAGAAGGAAGTGGCAAGACATATTTAAAGTGATGAAAGGGAAAAATCTACAACCAAGTCTACTCTACCCAGAAAGGATTTCATTCAGATTCAACAGAGTAATTAAAACTTTTACAGACAAGCAAAAGCTAAGAGAATTCAGCACCACCAAACCAGCTTTAAAATAAAGACTAAAGCAACTTCTCTAGGCAAGAAACACAAGAGAAGGAAAAGACCTACCAATAACAAACCCAAAACAAGTAAGAAAAAGGTAATAGGAACATACATATTGATAATTATCTTAAATGTAATGGATTAAATGCTCTCACCAATAAACATAGACTGGCTGAATGGATACAAAAACAAGACCGTATTTATGCCATCTACAAGAGACCCACTTCAGACCGGGGACACATACAGACTGAAAGTGATGGGATGGAATAAGTTATTCCATGTAAATGGAAATCAAAAGAAAGCTGGAGTAGCAATTCTCATATCAGACAAAGTAGACTTTAAAATAAAGACTATTACAAGAGACAAAGAAGGACACTACATAATGATCAAGGGATCAATCCAGGAAGAAGATATAACAGTTGTAAATATATATGCACCTAACATAGAAGCACCTCAATACGTAAGTCAAATGTTAACAGTCATAAAAGGGGAAATCGACAGTAACACATTCATACTACGGGACCTTAACACCCCACTTTCACCAATGGACAGATCATCCAAAATGAAAATAAATAAGGAAACAAAAGCTTTAAATGATGCATTAAACAAGCTGGACATAATTGATATTTATAGGACATTCCATCCAAAAACAACAGAATACATTTTTGTCTCAAGTGCTCATGGAACAATCTCCAGGATAGATCATATTTTGGGTCACCAGTCATGTTTTGGTAAACTTAAGAAAGTTGAAATAGTATCAAGTATCTTTTCCAACCACAACGCTATGAGACTAGATATCAATTACAGGAAAAAAAAAACTGTAAAAACTACAAACACATGGAGGCTAAACAATACACTACTTAATATCCAAGAGATCGCTGAAGAAATCAAAGAGGAAATCAAAAAATGCCTAGAAACAAATGACAATGAAAACATGATGAACCAAAACGTATGGGATGCAGCCACAGAATTTCTAAGACAGAAATTTATAGCAGTACAATATTACCTCAAGAAAAAAGAAATATCTCAAATAAACAACCTAAGCTTACACCTAAAGTAATTAGAGAAAGAAAAGAAAAAAACCTCCAATGTTAGCAGAAGGAAAGAAATCATAAAGATCAGATCAGAAATAAGTGAAAAAGAAATGAAGGAAATGATAGCAAAGATCAATAAAACTAAAAGCTGGTTCTTTGAAAAGATAAAGAAAATTGATCAACCATTAGCCAGACTCATCAAAAAACAAGGGAGAAGACTCAAATCAAAAGAATTAGAAATGAAAAAGGGGAAGTAACAAGTGACCTTGCAGAAATACAAAGGATCATGAGCGATTACTACAAACAACTATATGCCAATAAAATGGACAACCTGGAAGAAATGGACAAATTCTTAGAAATGCACAACCTTCTGAGACTGAATCAGGAAGAAATAGAAAATATAAACCGACCAATCACAGGCACTGAAATTGAGACTGTGAACAGAAATATTCCAACAAACAAAAACCCAGGACGAGATGGCTTCACAGACGAATTCTGTCAAATATTTAGAGAAGAGATAACACCTACCTTTCTCAAACTCTTCCAAAATACAGCAGAGGGAGCAAGACTCCCAAATTCATCCTATGAGGCCACCATCACCTTGATACCATAACAAGACAAAGATGTCACTAGAAAAGAAAACTACAAGCCAATATCACTGATTAACATAGATGCAAAAATCCTCAACAAAATACTGGCAAACAGAATCCAACAGCACATTAAAGGATCATACACCATGATCAAGTGGAGTTTACCCCAGGAATGCAAGGATTCTTCAATATACACAAGTCAAACAATGTGATAAACCATATTAAAAAATTGAAGGAGCAAATCCATATGATCAACTCAATAGATGAAGAAAAATCTTTGGACAAAATTCAACACCCATTTATGATAAAAACCCTCCAGAAAGTACGCATAGAGGGAACTTACCTCAACATAATAAAGGTGATATATGACAAACCCACAGCCAACATAATTCTCAAGGGTGAAAAACAGAAACCATTTCCTCTAAGGTCAGGAACAAGACGAGGTTGTCCACTCTCAGCACTATTACTCAATATAGTTTTGGAAGTTTTAGCCACAGCAATCAGAGAAGAAAAGGAAATAAAAGGAATCCAAATCAAAAAAGAAGAAGTAAAGCTGTTACTGTTTGCAGGTGACATGATACTATACATAGAGAATCCTAAAGATGCTACCAGAAAACTACTAGAGCTAATCAATGAATTTGTTAAAGTAGCAGGATACAAAACTAATGCACAGAAATCTCTTGCATTCCTATACACTAATGATGAAAAATCTGAAAGAGAGTTTAGGGAAACACTCCCATTTACCATTGCAACAAAAGGAATAAAATACCTAGGAATACACCTACCTAAGGAGACAAAATACCTGTACATACAAAACTATAACACACTGATGGAAGAAATTAAAGGTGATACAAACAGATGGAGAGATATTCCATGTTCTTGGATTGGAAGAATCAACATTGTGAAAAAGACTATACTACCCAATGCAATCTATAGATTCAGTGCAATCCCTATCAAACTACCAATGGCATTTTTCACAGAACTAAAACAAAATATTTCACAATTTGTATGGAAACACAAAAGACCCTGAAGAGTCCACAAAATCTTGAAAAACAAAAACAGAGCTGAGGGAATCAGGCTCCCTGATTTACTATACTACAAAGCTACAGTAATCAAGACAGTATGGTACTGGCACAATAACAACAATATAGATCAAAGAAAGAGGAATAGAAATACCAGAGATAAACCCACACACATATGGTCACCTTATTTTTAAGAAAGGAGACAAGAATATACAATGGAGAAAAGACAGGCCCTCCAGTAAGTGGTGCTGGGAAAAGTGGGCAGCTACATGTTAAATCATGAAATTAGAACACTCTCTAACACCATACACCAAAATAAACTCAATATGGATTAAAGACCTAAATGTAAGGCCAGAAACTATCAAACTCTTAGAGGAAAACATAAGCAGAATACTCTATGACATAGATCCTTTTTGACCCACCTCCTAGAGAATTGGAGATAAAAACAAAAATAAACAAATAAGACCTAATGAAACTTCAAAGCTTTTGTACAGCAAAGGAAACCATACACAAGACCAAAAGACAACCTTCAGAATGGGAGAAAATATTTGCCAACGAAGCGACTAACAAAGGATTAATCTCCAAACTTTACAAGCAGCACATGCAGCTCAATATCAAAAAAACAAACAACCCAATCCAAAAATGAGCAGAAGACCTAAATAGACATTTCTCCAAAGAACATGTACAGATTGCCAACAAACACATGAAAGGATGCTCTACATCACTAATCATTAGAGAAATGCAAACCAAAACTACAAAGAGGTGTCACCTCACTGTGGTCAGAATGGCCATCATCAACAAATCTACAAAGAATAAATGATGCAGAGGGTGTGCACTGTTGGTGGGAATGTAAATTGATACAGTCACTGCAGAGAACAGTATGGAGGTTCCTTAAAAAACTAAAAATAGAACTACCATAAAACTCAGGAATCCCACTACTGGGCATATACCCTGAGTAAACCATAATTCAAAAAGAACCATGTACCACAATGTTCATTGCAGCTCTATTTACAATAGCCAGGATATGGAGAAAACCTAAGTGCCCATCAACAGATGAATGGATAAAGAAGATGTGGCACATATATACAATGGAATATTACTCAGCCATAAAAATAAATGAAATTGAGTTATTTGTAGTGAGGTGGATGGACCTAGTGACTGTCATACAGAGTGAAGTAAGTCAGAAGGAGAAAAATAAATACTGTATGCTAACACATATATATGGAAGCTAAAGAAAAAAAAAGTTCTGAAGAACCTAGAGGCAGGACAGGAATAAAAGTGCACATGTAGAGAATGGACTTGAGGACACGGGAAGGGGGAAGGGCAAGCTGGGATGAAATGAGGGAGTGACATGGACACATATACACTACCAAATGTAAAATCGATAGCTAGTGGGAAGCAGCTGCATGGCACGGGGCGATCAGCTCTGTGCTTTGTGACCACTTAGAGGGATTGTATAGGTAGTGTCAGAGGGAGACTCAAGAGGGAGGAGATATGGGGATATATGTATATGTATAGCTGATTCACTTTTTTATTAGGCAGAAACTAATGCACCATTGTAAAGCAATTATACTCCAATAAAGTTGTTAAAATAATTCTAAATTAAAAAAATAATCATATGAAATCAAAATTCAATAATTCCTTCAAAGGATACGTTTAGGGTATTAGAAAAGAAAAAAAGTTTGTGGAGATCGGATAGCAAAACAAATTTTTAAAGGATAAATTATGAGGAAGTGCCATAGATGGATAGTTTATATATAGAACTAGTTAAACAAATTGATTACAAAGAGCTGTTACTAACATTTCCATACTGCATTGGGTGGAGGTGTCAATGTGGTCCCTTAGGGATCGACTCTGAGTTCAAAACAATTCAATATTTTCATTTACTACTTAGAGAATAGAAGGGAGAACATGCTAATAAAATTCGCAGGTGTTCCTGCACTTTGCAGAATAGGTATAAAAATAGAGTACAAGGGCTTCCCTGGTGGTGCAGTGG
Organism: Phocoena sinus; assembly: GCF_008692025.1. NCBI lineage: Eukaryota > Metazoa > Chordata > Mammalia > Artiodactyla > Phocoenidae > Phocoena > Phocoena sinus. The sequence goes on from NC_045784.1 coordinate 85,105,573, forward strand.
TTGAGAATCTGCCTGCCAATGCAGGGGACACAGGTTCGTGCCCTGGTCTGGGAAGACCCCACATGCCACAGAGCAACTGGGCTCGTGAGCCATAATTACTGAGCCTGCGCATCTGGAGCCTGGGCTCTGCAATAAGAGAGGCCAAAATAGTGAGAGGCCTGCGCACTGTGTTGAAAAGTGGTCACCACTTGCCACAACTAGAGAAAGCCCTCACACAGAAACGAAGACCCAACACAGCCATAGATAAATAAATAAATAAATAAATAAATAAATAAATAAATAAAAATAGAGTACAAGCAGGACAAATTTGTAAATGGGCAGAAATCAATAAAATGAGATCCAATAAAGCATTCATAAATATAATGTATTTCACAAAGAAAAAATTAATCAAATGCACCAATGTAAAACAGACTCACAAGAGAGTCTAAGGGTTATAGTAGAAAATGAAATGAATGTGTATCAGCAACATGACTGTCAAACCTCAAAGGCCAGTGCTGATCAAGTTACAAAAATGAATCTTTTTCTTAGTGGGGAAAAAGTGAAGAAAGGTTATGCTAATCTATACAAGTACTCCAGTACATCCAGGGTGTCAACCTAAAGGATTGATAGATAGGTAGGGTACAGAGAGGTGACTGGAAAGTTAAAAGAATTCATGTAGAAAAAAATAAGACTGGCATAAAACAAAGATAAATGGAGAAGAATAATCAAAGGAAGTACAGTAGATCTAGTTGAGCAAAGCAGAAGCCAAGGAATGGACATGCAGGAAAAGGTGAAGGAGGGAAAGGGAGGGAAGGAGAAGCCAGAGAAAGGGAATGGAGAGGGGAGAGGAACAAAGAGAAGGAGGAAAGGATGCAGGACTTTCTAAAGGGATGAAGGAGTACGACAGGAGAACATCATCAAAAGAAGTTTGTCTCATGAATTCACTTCACAAAGGAATTATGCGGAGAATTGGTGGTGTTTCCAAGTAATATTTTAATTGGAGTGTTTCCAAGGGATGCACTTTCAATAATTTAGATCCTTAGTTGAAATGATCTTCAGATCAGCAAAGAAATTGGATTTTAGACAACATATTAGTATAAAAGGATCAGGTTCTCATAAGAAATTTGTGGGCCAAATAACAGCTAAGCGAGTGAAAGAAAGCACTTTCAATTTAAAAAAAAATTAAAAATTCCAAAGCAATGCAAACTATCCAAGAGCATATTCATAAAAGGAACACAGTCATGTATTTTCCTTCATAGAATAACTCTGTAATTTATATAATTTTAGAAGTAAAATATCACCATAAGACAATTTGAAAATTATTGGGAAATATTTTTATAACTAAAATCACTTATAATTTCATCATCATCAATACTTTGAATTATGTACTTGACTCTTCTGCACAATATAGACCTTTTAAAAATTAGTATAATTTTGCACAAGCAGTTGTGTATCTTCATTTTTATTACCTATATTATTAATATGTTCCTGAAAAGTGAATATTCTTTGAAAACATGACTACTAATAGCTGCATTGTATTCAACTTTTGGACATATATAAATATCTCTCTATTGTTGAATACTTAATTATCCAACTTTGTATCATTATAAATAACGCTGCTGTGGACGTTTTGTCTACATAGTTTGATATTTTGTTATCATGCATTCCCAAGAAGTTGTTTTTCTTTGTTTGTTTTTTTTTTTTCATTTTTGCATTACGCAGGCCTCTCACTTTTGTGGCCTCTCCCGTTGTGGAGCACAAGGTACGGCCACGCAGGCTCAGTGGCCATGGCTCACGGGTCCAGCTGCTCTGTGGCATGTGGGATCTTCCCAGACTGGGGCACGAACCCATGTGCCCTGCATTGGCAGGCGGACTCTCAACCACTGTGCCACCAGGGAAGCCCCTCAAGAAGTTTTAATGTGAACGTTTTATGGCTTCATGCATGCTCTGTGTTATCTGTGCCTATGTGTATACACGTACACAGGAAGAGAGACTGCTTTTCAGAAAGGTTGCCTGCACTTCTCCCAACAATTGGTGAAAATACTCATCTCACTTTATCCCTACCAGTATTACATGAGAAATATTACTGAAGTTATATTTCTTTAATTATTATATTTGATATTAATTTTTTATGAGCTGTCATGTGTTTTGTCAACTTGGTGTCATTCTTGTTACACTCTTCTTAGTTAATTAAAAATTAAGAACATTAATTTTGGTCATTTCCATTAGAAATATTTTCCTAACTGGTTTTCTGATTGTACTATTGTTTTTGTGCTTTTTGTTGTGTAGAAAATACAATGTATACATAAATATATTGACTTTTTACTTGGTGATTTCTTTATGGCTTTTATGCCTTGAAAGTTCTTCCCCAACTAGCTATCAATTAAATTTTCACATATGTTTTATTCTAGCCATTTATGATTTGAATTTTTATGTATAAGTAATGAATTAATCTACAGTTTATTTTAGTATATGACATGAATTGAGGCTTTTTTTCAAAATAATTAGCTTAATTTCTCAACATTTCAAAATAATATATTTCTTATCCCATTTGTTTGTTATGATCCTATGTCATATATCAAAAGTTTTAATAAATTGTGTTTATTTCAAGGGTTTGGAATGAAAGGTAAACTGACACTGAATAGCCAGTGAATGCAGGATAAACGACACTTCTACAAGAAATGGAGAGAGGAATAAGGACAATGCAGCAAGCAAAGGCAAACAGATACAATGACTAGAGATGAGCAACAGGACAGGTGAGAAATGTGATGGGTTCCCATTGCTTTGTAAGAAACTGTGTACAGTTACATAGAGGAGAAAAGGAAGAAAGCACATGAAAAAACTTACATGTGTAGGATTGGGATGGGGCATGAAGGAAAAACAAAGTGAAAGAGAAAAACAGACCTCACTGTATATGGAACCTGTCCATCTGGAAAATAATAGGTAGGAGATGAAATAGTTCTCATAAGGAGGGAAGTAACAGAATTTGAAGCAGGTCAAAGACACAGAAAGAGAGGTATAAGAAGGCAAAAGAATGTGGTAAACAAAATGACAGATGTAGGCTAAAAGTCAAGCTCAAAAACAAAAATAAAATGTAGAATCAGGGAAGTTTTATACAAAGAATCATCAAAGAGGGAAAATATTCATAAAGCAAAAATAGATGGGCTCATGAGGTCATTAAAAAAATTAAGCAACAGCAAGAAATGGTACAGGACAAGGCTGAATAAGTCTTGTGGAATGTTCTAGTAACAAACAGGGAGTTAAAATACTGGGGCAGCAAGAAAGATCTCTACCCAAAAGAACAGCATACAGATGAGGACACAGCAATACCTGGTCTTTGAAAGTGTTAAATTGTCATCATGAAATATTTTTAGAGTTTTCCACTAACTGTTATATATAAAAATGTAGTCGTTATAGCTTTAAAATATTTCATAGAGTCTTGTTAAAAGGAAGGGGATTTAAAAGGTAAAATAATCATGGTCTTGAGGACTAAGACCCTCGGAGGACGAGGGTGACGGGGAATGGAAACTCCAATGCCTAAAAATTAATTAGAGAACTAGGAGAAAAAGTAGCTAAAAAGATAAAGCCTATTATTTATTCATCCTTCATTAATTCAACAAATATAATTTCCAGGGCTTACCACATTAAGTAGAGGGGGGAGATATAAAATAAATACCAGAGACAGGAGAAGATGATGGAAGAGTAAGACGTGGATATCACCTTCCTCCCCACAGATACACCAGAAATACATCTACACGTGGGAAAACTTCTACAGAACACCCACTGAACGCTGGCAGAAGACCTCAGATCTTTCAAAAGGCAAGAAACTCCCTACGTACCTGGGTAGGGCAAAAGAAAAAAGAATAAACAGAGACAAAAGAATAGGGACGGGACCTGCAGCAGTGAGAGGGACCCGTGAAGGAGGAAACGTTTCCACACACTAGGAAGCCCTTCGTGGGTGGAGACTGTGAGTGGCAGAGGGGGGAAGCTTTGGAGCCGCGGAGGAGAGCACAGCAACAGGGGTGTGGAGGGCAAAGCGGAGATATTCCCGCACAGAAGATCGGTGCTGACCAGCACTCACCAGCCCGAGAGGCTTGTCTGCTCACCTGCCGGGGCGGGCAGGGGCTGGGAGCTGAGGCTCGGGCTTCCCTCGGATCCCAGGGAGAAGACTGGGGTTGGCGTCGTGAACACAGTCTGAATGGGCTAGTGCGCCACAGCTAGCCAGGAGGGAGTCCGGAGAAAAGACTGGAGCTGCCAAAGAGACAAAAGACATTTTCTTGCCTCTTTGTTTCCTGGTGCACCAGGAGAAGGGATTAAGAGGGCTGCTTAAAGGAGCTCCAGAGACGGGCGCGAGCCGCGGCTATCAGCGCAGGGCCCAGAGACAGGAATGAGATGCTAAGGCTGCTGCTGCAGCCACCAAGAAGCCTGTGTGTGAGCACAGGTCACTATCCCCACCTCCCCTCCTGAGAGCCTGTGCAGCCCACCACTGCCAGGGTCACGGGATCCAGGGACAACTTCCCCAGGAGAACGCACGGCGTGCCTCACGCTAATGCAACGTCACACTGGTCTCTGCTACCGCAGGCTCCCGCCGCACCCATACCCCTCCTTCCCCCTGGGCTGAGTGAGCCAGAGCCCCCAAATCAGCTGCTCCTTTAACCCCGTCCTGTCTAAGTGAAGAACACAAGCCCTCATGGGACCTACACGTAGAGGCGGGGCCAAATCCAAAGCTGAACCCCGGGATCTGTGCGAACAAAGAAGAGAAAGGGAAATCTCTCCCAGCAGCCTCAGGAGCAGTGGATTAAATCTCCACAATCAACTTGATGTACCCTGAATCTGTGGAATACCTGAATAGACAATGAATCATCCCAAATTGAGGAGGTGGACTTTTGGAGCAAGATATAGTATTTTTTCCCCTTTTCCTATTTTTGTGTCTATGTGTATGCTTCTGTGTGAAATTTTGTCTGTATAGCTTTTTTTTCACCATTTCTCCTAGAGTTCTTTCTGTCCATGCTTTTTTTTTTTACTTTTTAAAATTTTCTTAATAATTACTTTTTATATTTTATTTGAATAACTTTATTTTATCTTTATTTTATTTTATCCTCTTTCTTTCTTTCTATTTTTTCTCACTTTTATTCTGAGCCATGTGGAGGACACTCTCTTGGTGCTCCGGCCAGGCACCAGGGCTGTGCCACTGAAGTGGGAGGGCCAACTTCAGGACACTGGTCCACAAGAGACGTCCCAGTTCCATGTAATATCAAACAGTGAAAATCTTCCAGAAATCTCCATCTCAACACCAACACCCAGCTTCACTCAACGACCAGTGAGCTACAGTGCTGGACACCCTATGCCAAACAACTAGCAAGACAGGAACACAGCCCCATACATTAGCAGAGAGGTTGCCTAAAATGTTAATACGGCCACAGACACCCCAAAACACACCACTAGACGTGGACCTACCCACCAGAAAGACAAGATCCAGCCTCATCCACCAGAACACAGGCACTAGTCCCCTCCACTAGGAAGACGACACAACCCACTGAACCAACTTTAGCCACTGGGGACAGACACCAAAAACAACAGGAACAACAAACCTGCAGCCTGCGAAAAGGAGACCCCAAACACAGTAAGATAAGCAAAATGAGAAGACAGAAAAACACACAGCAGATGAAGGAGCAAGGTAAAAACCCACAAGACTTAACAAATGAAGAGTAAATAGGCAATGTACCTGAAAAAGAATTCAGAATAATGATAGTAAAGATGATCCAAAATCTTGGAAATAGAAGAGAGAAAGTGCAGGAAACATTTAACAAGAACCTGGAAGAACTAAAGAGGAGACAAGCAATGATGAACAGCACAATAAATGAAATTAAAAATACTCTAGAAGGGATCAGTAACAGAATAACTGAGGCAGAAGAATGGATAAGTGACCTGGAAGATAAAAGAGTGGAAATAAATACTGTATAGAAGAATAAAGAAAAAGAATGAAAAGAACTGAGGAGAGTCTCAGACACCTCTGGGACAACTTTCAAATTATAGGGGTCCCAGAAGAAGAAGAGAAAAAGAAAGGGACTGAGAAAATATTTGAAGAGATTATAGTTGAAAACTTCCCTAATATGGGAAGGAAATAGTTAATCCAGTCCAGGAAGCATACTGGACTGGAGTCCCATACAGGATAAATCCAAGGAGAAACACGGAAAGACACATATTAATCAAATTATCAAAAATTAAATACAAAGAAAACATATTAAAGCAGCAAGGGAAAAACAACAGATAACACACAAGGGAATCCCCATAAGGTTAAAAGCTGATCTTTCAGCAGAAACTGCAAGCCAGAAGGGAGTGGCAGGACATATTTAAAGTGATGAAGGAGAAAAAACTACAACCAAGATTACTCTACCCAAGAAGGATCTCATTCAGTTTTGATGGAGAAATTAAAACATTTACAGACAAGCAAAAGCTGGGAGAGTTCAGCAGCACAAAAGCAGCTTTACAACAAATGCTAAAGGAACTTCTCTAGGCAAGAAACACAAGAGAAGGAAAACACATACAATAACAAACCCAAAACAATTTAGAAAATGGGAATAGGAACATTCATATCATTACTTACCTTAAATGTAAATGAATTAAATGTTTCCACCAAAAGACACAGACTGCCTGAATGGATACAAAAACAAGACTGTATTTATGCTGTCTACAAAAGACCCACTTCAGACCTAGGGACACTTACAGACTGAAAGTCAGGAGATGGAAAAAGATATTCCATGCAAATGGAAATCAGAAGAAAGCCAGAGTAGTAAATCTCATATCAGAAAAAGTAGACTTTAAAATAATGACATTACAAGAGAGAAAGAAGGACACTACATAATGATCAAGGTATCAATCCAAGAAGAAGATATAAAAATTGTAATTATATATGCTCCAAACATAGGATCACCTCAATACATAAGGCAAATACTAACAGTCATAAAAGGGGAAATCAACAGTAACACAATCATAGTATGGGACTTTAACACCCCATTTTCACCAATGGAAAGATCATCCAAAATGAAAATAAATAAGGAAACACAAGCTTTAAATGATACTTTAAACAAGATGGACTTAATTGATATTTATAGGACATTCCATCCAAAAACAACAGGATACACTTTCTTCTCAAGTGCTCATGGAACATTCTCCAGGAGAGATCATATCTTGGGTCACAAATCAAGCCTTGGTAATTTTAAGAAAATGGAAATCATATCAAGTATCTTTTCTGACCACAACACTATGAGACTAGATATCAATTACAGGAAAAAATCTGTAAAAAATACAAACACATGGAGGCGAAACCATACACTACTTAATAACCAACAGATCACTGAAAAAATCAAAGAGGAAACAAAAAAAAATACCTAGAAAGAAATGACAATGAAAACATGATGACCCAAAACCTATGGGATGTAGCAAAAGCAGTTCTAAGAGGGAAGTTTATAGCAATAGAAACCTACATCAAGAAACAAGAAACATCTCTAAAAAATAAACTAACCTTACACCTAAAGCAAGTAGAGAATGAAGAACAAAAAACTCACAAAGTTAGAAGGAAGGAATTCATAAAGATCAGATCAGAAATAAATGAAAAAGAAATGAAGGAAATGAAAGCAAAGATCAATAAAACTAAAAGCTGGCTCTTCAAGAAGATAAACAAAATTGATAAACCATTAGCTAGACTCATCAAGAATAAAAGGGAGAAGTTTCACATCAATAGAATTAGAAATGAAAAAGTAGAAGTAACAACTGACACTGCAGAAATACAAAAGATCATGAGAGATTACTACAAGCAACTCTATGCCAATAAAAGGGATAACCTGGAAGAAATGGACAAATTCTTAGAAATGCACAACTGCCAAGAATGAATCAGGAAGAAACAGAAAATATGAACAGACCAATCACAAGCACTGAAATTGAGACTGTGATTAAAAATCTTCCAACAAACAAAAGCCCAGGACCAGATGGCTTCACATGGCTTCACAGGTGAATTCTATCAAACACTTAGAGAAGACCTAACGGCTAACCTTCTCAAACTCTTCCAAAATATTGCAGAGGGAGGAACACTCCCAAACTCATTCTACAAGGCCACCATAACCCTGCTACCAAAACCAGACAAAGATGTCACAAAGAAAGAAAACTACAGGCCAATATCACTGACGAACATAGATGCAAAAATCCTCAACAAGATACTAGCAAACAGAATCCAACAGTAAATTAAAAGGATCATACACCATCATCAAGTGGGGTTTATTCCAGGAATGCAAGGATTCTTCAATATACGCAAATCAATCAACGTGATACACCATATCAACAAACTGAAGGAGAAAAACCGTATGATCGTCTCAATAGATGCAGAGAAAGCTTTTGACAAAGTTCAACACCGATTTATGATAAAAACCCTGCAGAAAGTAGGCATAGAGGGAACTCAATATCATAAAGGCCATATATGACAAACCCACAGCGAAGATCATCCTCAATGGTGAAAAACTGAAACCATTCCCACTAAGATCAGGAACAAGACAAAGTTGCCTACTCTCACCACTCATTCAACATAGTTTTGGAGGTTTTAGCCAGAGCAATCAGAGAAGAAAAGAAATAAAAGGAATCCAAATCGGAAAAGAAGAAGAAAAGCTGTCACTGTTTGCAGATGACATGATACTATACATAGAGAATCCTAAAGATGCTACCAGAAAACTACTAGAGCTAATCAATGAATTTGGTAAAGCAGCAGGATACAAAATTAGTGCATAGTAATCTCTCACATTCTTATACACTAGTGATGAAAAATCTGAAAATGAAATTAAGAATACACTCCCATTTACCATTGCAACAGAAAGAATAAAATATCTAGGAATAAACCTTCCTCAGGAGACAAAAGACCTGTATGCAGAAAATTATGACAGTGATGAAAGAAATTATAGTTGATACAAATAGATGGAGAGCTATACCTTGTTCTTGGATTGGAAGAATCAACACTGTGAAAATGACTCTACGACCCAAAGCAATCTACAGATTCAATGCAATCCCTATCAAGCTACCACTGGCATTTTTCACAGAACCAGAATAAAAAATTTCACAATTTGTATGGAAACACAAAAGACCCCGAATAGCCAAAGCAATCTTGAGAAAGAAAAGTGGAGGTGGAGGAATCAGGCTCCCTGATATAAGACTATACTACAAAGCTACAGTAAACAAGACAGTATTGTACTGGCACAAAAACATAAATACAGGTCAATGGAACAGGATAGAAAGCCGAGATATAAACCCACACACATATGGTCGCCTTATCTTTGATAAAGGAGGAAAGAATATACAGTGGAGAAAAGACAGTCTCTTCAATAAGTGGTGCTGGGAAACTGGACAGGTACATGTAAAAGTATGAAATTAGAACACTCCCTAACACCATACACAAAAATAAACTGAAAATGGATTAAAGACCTAAATGTAAGGCCAGACACTATCAAACTCTTAGAGGAAAACATAGGCAGAACACTCTATGACATAAATCACAGCCAGATCCTTTTTGACCCACCTCCTAGAGAAATGGAAATAAAAACAAAAATAAACAAATGGGACCTAATGAAACTTCAAAGCTTTTGCTCAGCAAAGGAAACCAGAAACAAGACCAAAAGACAACCCTCAGAATGGGAGAAAATATTTTCCAATGAAGCAACTGACAAAGGATTACTCTCCAAAATTTACAAGCAGCTCATGCAGCTCGATAACAAAAAAACAAACAACCGAATCCAAAAATGGGCAGAAGATCTAAATAGACATTTCTCCAAAGAAGATATACAGATTGCCAACAAATGCATGAAAGAATGCTCAACATCATTAATCATTAGAGAAATGAAAGTCAAAACTGCAATGAGATAACATCTCACACTGGTCAGAATGGCTTTCATCAAAAAATCTAGAAACTATAAATGCTGGAGAGGGTGTGGAGAAAGGGAACCCTCTTGCACTGTTGGTGGGAATGTAAATTGATACAGCCACCATGGAGAACAATATGGGGGTTCCTTAAAATACTGCAAATTGAACTACCATACGACCCAGCAATCCCACTACTGGGCATATACCCTGAGAAAACCATAATTCAAAAAGACTCATGTACCACAATGTTCATTGCAGCTCTATTTACAATAGCCAGGATACGGCAAAAACCTAAGTGCCCGTCAACAGATGAATGGATACAGAAGATGTGCGACATATATACAATGGAATATTACTCAGCCATAAAAAGAAATGAAATTGAGTTATTTGTGGTGAGGTGGATGGACCTAGAGTCTGTCATACAGAGTGAAGTATGTCAGAAAGAGAAAAACTAGTACTGTATGCTAACACATATATATGGAATCTAAGATTAAAAAAAAAAGGTAATGAGGACCCTAGGGGTAAGATGGGAATAAAGACACCGACCTACTAGAGCATGGGCTTGAGGATATGGGGAGGGGGAAGGGTAAGCTGTCACAAAGTGAGAGAGTGGCATGGACATATATACACTACCAAACGTAAAATAGATAGCTAGTGGGAAGTAGCTGCATAGCACAGGGAGATCAGCTAAGTGGTTTGTGACCACCTAGAGGGGTGGCATAGGGGGGGTGGGAGGGAAGGAGATGCAAGAGGGAAGAGATATGGGAATATATGTATATGTATAACTGATTCACTTTGTTATAAAGCAGAAACTGACACACCATTTTAAAGCAATTATACTCCAATAAAGATGTTAAAAGAAAAATAAAATAAATAAATACCAGTCTCTGCCCTCAAAGACCTAGTGTAGAAAGACCTTTCTACACCTAGTGTAGAAAGCAAAATAGTATATAAGACATTCCAATGCTATGGGATATTGCTATATTCAATTATGCACAATCTTCTATAGAAGCAAAGAAGAGGAAATGCCTAACTTCGTGGGGTGGGGGATGAGGAAGAGTTCAGGAGGAGAGCATAATCGGAGACCATTTTACAGAGAAGGTGACCTTTGAGCTGAATCTTAAAGACTACTTAGATATCAATCAGCTAGTCCAGGGAAGAAAGCATGGAGATGTGAAGATGTATATTTGGATTATAGAAAGCAATTAAGTGTGACTGGATCATAGGATATGTACAACGATGTAGTAGAAAATGAGGCCTGAAGGAGAGACAGAAACCATGTCTTCAAACCATGCCAAAGACAATGAGGAGCCATCAAAGATCTATAAGCAAGAGAGTGAAATGATCAGATTTACCTTTTGCTAAAGCCATGATGGTTTCAACTGGGAGGAAGAAAGTTTAGAGGAAGGGAATTATAATAGGAAGCTTTTGCAATGGTCCAAGTAAGAGATTATAAAGACATGGATTAGGAAAATGACGATAAAATTGGATAGAAACGATTGCATCGGAAACAAAAAGTAGAATTAGTAAATCTTGGTAATTTGTTGGCTATGAAATGTGAGAGAGTGGGAGGATTCAGAGCTAATACCAAATGCCCCGCGGCAGCCTTCAACCATCAGATTTGAATGGTGGCATTGCTTGGCTGTGGCGGCATGGGTGCCCCCTCATTAACCCCGGCCTGGCAGCTCTACCTCAAGGACCACTGCATCTCCACATTTAGGAACTGGCCCTTCTTGGAAGGCTGCGCCTGTACCCCGGAGCGGATGGCCATGGCTGGCTTCATCCACTGTCCCCTGAGAACAAGGCTGACTTGGCTCAGTGTTTCTTCTGCTTCAAGGAGTTGGAAGGCTGGGAGCCAAATGACGACTCTATTGAAGAACATAAAAAGCATTCATCTGGTTGTGCTTTCCTTTCTGTCAAGAAGCAGTTTGAAGAATTAACCCTCAGCGAATTTTTGAAACTGGATAAAGAAAGAGCCAAGAACAAAATTGCAAAGGAAACCAACAATAAGCAGGAAGAATTTGAAGAAACTGCAAAGAAAGTCCGCTGTGCCATTGAGCAGCTGGCTGCCTCAGGACTACTCCACTGTCACTGCCTCACAGCGACACAGACACATCATTTCCAAGGCACAGCCCTCAGCGTTACCAGCTTTTCTCTGGGGCCTCTTAACTGTGCCTTAGGAAAGGAGAACATAAACATCTTGAAATTAGAATATTTAAACTGTATTTTTGGTATTTTTCTTGAAGGTGGTGCCAGGGGCTACTTTTGTTGTACAGCTAGTGCTAAGTACAGTGACTGAGTCTCTCTTAAAAAAAAAAAAAGCAAGAGAGAGACAGAAAGAATGTTAAGGTTTCTGGCTTGCACTAGGTGAATGAGACTGGGAATGCTGAAAGAGGTTCAGGTTTGTAGAAGACTGAACTTGACTAGGGATAGGATGAGTTTAAATGATCTCCAGAATATATGGTGGAAACATAGAAAGAGCTGGAGATATATGCTCAGAGCTCAGTAAAGGGACCTGAGTTAGATAAATTTAGGACTAGAATAAGAAAGGAAAAATGTGGGTAGATTCAAGCATTTTAAGTGACAAGACCTGAATTATGGGAAAGAGGACAGCAAAATAAATGTGTCAGGGAAACAATGCAAATTTAGTACACAGTATTTATAGAACATGAACAGACTATGTTTGTAGAAATTCTTGTTCTGTAAGGTATCAAAGAGTAAATATATACACTATAAGAGTCCTTATTTTAAAAGAAGCTTTAACAAAAAAATGAAATAAAAGATGCCAACGTGTTTTTGCAATGTTGAATACAAAGTGCTAAGTATTTTTCTAATAAACTGCTCTTAAATCCACTTATCCCTGCTCCATAAACAGTTATTTTCACCATCTGCCAGCAGCAGTCCCTCCCCTTATAAATCTTTCTTCATTTATTTTTCTCATGCTCAAAAATTGCAGAACAAGTGAGAGAGGGTGGAGCATAACTGTTATGAGCTATCAGAATGAGTGACAGAGCCCAAAAATGGAAACATAAATTTTGACAAACTCCCTCAGCAACTATATACTCCTAAGGGTGTCAGGGACATATCCAGCATGCTTCATCTAGGACTCTTTTTTTCTCCTTTTTCAGAAATTGACCAAGTTCTGATACAAATATGAAAGCATTGGAAATGCAGTAAAAAAGTAGCAAAGATGTGGCACCTTTCAGGATTTGCCTGAAAGAGAAATAGACTGGAGCAGTGGTCTCCAACCTTTTCGGCACCAGGGACCGGTTTTGTGGAAGAAAATTTTTCACACACCAGTGGGGGGATAGTTTCAGGATGATTCAATCACATTACATTTATTGTGTACTTTATTTCTATTATTATTACATTGTAATATATAATGAAATAATTATACAACTCACCATAATGCAGAATCAGTGGGAGCCCTGAACTTGTTTTCAATTGCCAGTCACTGACAGGGTTTTTTTTGTTGTTGTTGTTTATAAATTTATTTTTGGCTGCATTGGGTGTTCGTAGCTGCATATGGGCTTTCTCTAGTTGTGGTGAGCAAGGGCTACTCTTCGTTGCAGTGCACGGGCTTCTCATTGTGGTGGCTTCTCTTGGTGCGGAGCACGGGCTCTAGGTGCATGGGCTTCAGTAGTTGTGGCTCACAGGCTCCAGAGCACAGGCTCAGTAGTTATATCACACAGGCTTAGTTGTTCCGTGGCATGTGGTATCTTCCCAGACCAGGGCTCAAACCCATGTCCCCTGCATTGGCAGGCAGATTCTTAACCACTACACCACTAGGGAAGCCTGACAGGGTTTTGATATGAGTCTGCAAGCAATTTATTTATTATGGTCTCTGTGCAGTCAAACCTCTCTGCTAATGATAACCTGTATTTGCAGCCACTCCCCAGCACTAACATCACCCCCTCAGCTCCACCTCATATCATCAGGCATTAGATTCTCATAAGGAGCATGCAACCTAGATCCCTAACATGCACAGTTCACAGTAGTGTTCACACTCTTATGATGATCTAATGCTGCCACTGATCTGACAGGAGGTGGAGTTCAGGCGGTAATGTGAACAATGGGAAGCGGCTGTAAATACGGATGAAGCCTCGCTCGCTCACCTGCTGCTCACCTCCTGCTATGCAGCCCAGTTCCTAACAAGCCACTGACCGGTACCAGTCCATGGCCTGGGGGTTGGAGACCCCTGAACTAGAGAATTGACTTGCGTGATTCCCCTTATACGGTAAGTCAAATTCAAGGTCACAGGCTTAGAGAGTTAAGGATTGGCTGTAGGGCAATTGTAGTTTTTCACATGCCATAGAAGATCCCATGATTTGAATACCTCTACTCCCCACAATTTTGCTTTATTTTCACCAAATCGTGGCCCCACTAAATTAACACTGCTGTGACACTAAAAGAGCTGATGTAAAATTTAAAAGATTTTAAACCTAAGAAAATCAACCACACATTTACCCAGATTTGAATTGTATTTTCTCTCTGATTCCCAAACTATAATTCTTTGTTCCTTTCCTTTCAGGATATTCATTTTGGTGTTGAATTCAGCAGCCTATACACTAAATTGTAAATGCTACAATGAAGAGTCACCCTCAACAAAGATTGAAGATAAAATCATATTCATTCCCCATTTTTTCTCTCCTGTTTAAGAAAGTATCTCAAATACAAAAGCAAAACCTGATGAAAATATGACAGGGAGATATTTCCTATGTTATTTAAATTACTGAGAATTTTAATTAGAAAAGTTACAAGTCCCCAGTATATAAATGGCTAACAACAACAACAACAAAAAATGAAGCAGTCTCATAAGAGAAAATGTAACTAACAAACAAATATACAGAAATATGTTCAATCTTGGAAGCAATCAGAAAAGTTTAACAAAGCTATAATGAGGTAATATTTTTACCAATTTAATTTAGATTTTCTTCCATAGTTCTCTGGCATGGTCTTGGTGAAATTAGTCAATTATTCCAGTCTTTTTGGAAATCAGTTTGGCAGGATTTTTCAAGAAAAATTTAAATGTTTATATCATTTCACCCAGTAATTTAACTGCCAGGAATTTATGCTGAGGAAATAATTCAAGAAGTTACAAAAACTGTATGCAGTGAGATTTTCTTTACAACACTGTTTATAATAGCAAAAAAATTAGTAACGACCTAAATGACCCATGATAGACTAGCTAAATCATGATGAACAACCCTAAAGGAATATTGTGCATCCACTAGAAATTATCAGTATGAGTAACATATAACTACAGGACAAACCATTTATGATATATTACATAAAGAACAGAGCACATGAGTATCTTCATTATGTTTACAATTTTACAAAATTAAGTGTGTATGTAAAGAGCACATTAAAACTTGAAACATTATGTAGTGCTATTGGAAGTGATATTTTTATTCCTATGATCTCATTTTCACAATATTGTTTCTGCACTGATACATTTTTTTTAAAGTACTCTTCCACTTACTGCCCCCTCCTTTCCACGGTTCAACAGGCACTTGGTTACTGATCACCCCTGGGATTGTCATATGGGCTCCAGACAACTCACTGCAGTACAGAGGTCACCTCTGGAAAGTCTGGCTGCTTAGAAAGCCCAGGCCCAGCTTCCGACTTAGGCTTCTTTTATTTCCTTCCCCAGCTTCCCTGCCAATGGCTCAACCTCCCTTTGGTTTGCCTTTCAAGCAGCTATAGTCATTTGGGAAAACACACGTGAAATGGATTTACTTTCTAGGGTTGAAAATTTAATATATTTGATGTGATAAATATGACTCCTTTATTACAATTAAAGTGAGAGAGGGAAGGAGAGAATAACAAAAGTGGAAATGAGATTCTGAAGTATCCAGGGTGAAACATTTTTAAGTAAACCGCACTAGATCTTGAGCCTTTCAAAGGTCGATTCCTCAGACAATTTATTTCAGAATATTTGGCTTCTGAGATAATTGGTCTTCTTAACCCTTACTGTGGGACACTGCTATGACTCTCCTAAGATTGCCAACTTCACACATCTGGATTCATAGCATGGACAGGTGTTTTCTGTCTGGACCAAATTACTGTAAGTGTTACATTTGTGGCCTAAATTGCTCAATGTCAGTTTAAATTCAACAGATCTTTGCCCTGTGACCTTTAGTAGGTCTTATTCCAATTCTGATAGAGATGGGAATAACACAGTAGAGAAGGTGCTTGCCCTATGCTGAATGATGTGTATTGAGATTTGCAAACAAAAAAAGACCCTATGATATGAGCTAGAGAGGGAGAGAGAGGAGGGGTAGGGAGAGGGAGAGAGAGAGAGACCAATGAAGGACCTATTCTAATAAATTAGATATTTTTGTACAAGTTGTAAACAACCTGTGCTGATTTGTATAACCCTCTTCTTTTGGATTTCCTACATTTTTCATATGCCAAGAGGCTCAAAACATAAAAGTGGTCTTGGCCTCTCTCAATATCCTGCTTCTGACTTGCTCCTGGTTGGTTTCCTTCCACCACAGCTCAACTCCTGAAAGGCAACACAGATGTTAATTTCAACCTGGTTTGGTCTAGATACAAATGATGAAGATGGAAAAACACACATTCTGATTTTTCCCCAAGTCCTATGTCGCCTAAAGATAACCCTGGACCCAGAAGCCCCCAAGATATAGATACAAAACACCTGCCATCTGCTCTCAGTTATCTTGTGCTTTCTTTACTTGAGTACCTCAGCACAGCCAATCACCTGCAGCATGGTGTTCACTGAGGTTCTTAATGCTGATTTTGTGGCCCTGTGCCAGTTAATAAAATGCCTTCTGAATCCTCACAGAAAGAAATTTTCTTCAGCCTGATCTTCATGTTGGGTATATTTTATCATATTCTAAGTCATTGAAAAATGCAGCATGAATTTCGTAAACTGACTACTAACCTTCTAGTTCCTCAACCATGTTGGATATGAAAACATTTACTTAAGTTTCTAAGTACAATGAATCAGTGGCAGCCTGGCAAATCACCCAAATGTCTATAGACTCTGTTACCAAGCCTTCCCCTAGAGCTGCAGGGTTAATTCAGAAATAGAAGAGCCCCACCCTGTCAGAAATCAGCAGGCAGGCTACAATAAGGAAAACAAATGTTTGAAGGACCAGCCTGCCTGGATTTTATTCACAGTTGCAGCATCTCTTCACTGTGCATTTCTCTTCTCTATGACAGTGAGATCTCGCCATATAGCATTTAGAGAGCATCAGATAAAAGATGTTATTTAAGGGAAGTTAGTATTACTATTAGAGCTACTGTTGTGTCTTTCCCAGCATCAGTGTCTGAGGAGAAAGATGCTTTAGTCACAAAAAGGAGGGGAAAGATAATTGCATATAGCCCCACTGAAGCTGCTTAGAGAGGGTGAGAGACAGATAGACAAAGACAAGATTTCTCATTACTAAAGGTAAGTGCTTAGAGTAGTGGATGCCAATGTTTTAAAATATGTGGATCTCTTTTAAACTTAAAAAAATTCTCTCTCTCTCTCAATTTCTTTTAGTCTCTCTTTCACACTCACACACACATACACACACACACACAAACACACACACAAACATGAGAGTCATATATTTAGGATATGTTCGTTGAGAAAATGCTCAACAACAAAAACCTACAATAAATTCAGCAACACTTATAAATAAGCTTATATTTTATTTATCATAGCAACATCTACATACATTTATATATCTATATATATATATATTTACATCTTTATTGGAGTATAATTGCTTTACAATGGTGTGTTCGTTTCTCCTTTATAACAAAGTGAATCAGTTATACATAAACATATGTTCCCATATCTCTTCCCTCTTGCATCTCCCTCCCTCACACCCTCCCTATCCCACCCCACCAGGCGGTCACAAAGCACCCACCTGATCTCCCTGTGCTATGCAGCTGCTTCCCACTAGCTATCTACCTTACGTTTGGTAGTGTATATATGTCCGTGTCTCTCTCTCGCGTTGTCACAGCTTACCCTTCCCCCTCCCCATATCCTCAAGTCCATTCTCTAGTAGGTCTGTGTCTTTATTCCTGTCTTACCCCAAGGTTCTTCAAGACATGTTTTTTCTTAAATTCCATATATATGTGTTAGCATATGGTATTTGTCTTTCTCTTTCTGACTTACTTCACTCTGTATGACAGACTCTAGGTCCATCCACCTCATTAAAAAGAGCTCAATTTCGTTTCTTATTATGGCTGAGTAATATTCCATTGTATATATGTACCATATCTTCTTTATCCATTCATCCAATGATGGACACTTACGTTGCTTCCATCTCCTGGCTATTGTAAATAGAACTGCAATGAACATTTTAGTACATAACTCTCTTTGAATTATGGTTTTCTCAGGGTATATGCCCAGTAGTGGGATTGCTGGGTCGTATGGTAGTTCGATTTGTAGTTTTTGAAGGAACCTCCATATTGTTCCCCATAGTGGCCGTACCAATTCACATTTCCCACCAACAGTGCAAGAGTGTTCCCTTTTATCCACACCCTCTCCAGCATTTATTCTTTCTAGATTTTTTGATGATGGCCATTCTGACTGGTGTGAGATGATATCTCATTGTAGTTTTGATTTGCATTTCTCTAATGATTAATGATGTTGAGCCTTCATTCATATGCTTGTTGGCAGTTTGTATATCTTCTTTGGAGAAATGTTTATTTAGGTCTTCTGCCCATTTTTGGATTGGGTTGTTTGTTTATTTGTTATCGAGCTGTATGAGCGGCTTACAAATTTTGGAGATTAATCCTTTGTCAGTTGCTTCATTTGCAAATACTTTCTCCCATTCTGAGGGTTGTCTTTTGGTCTTGTTTATGGTTTCCTTTGCTGTGCAAAAGCTTTGAAGTTTCATTAGGTCCCATTTGTTTATTTTTGTTTTTATTTCCATTTCTCTAGGAGGTGGGTCAAAAAGGATCTTGCTGTGATTTATGTCATAGAGTGTTCTGCCTATGTTTTCCTCTAAGAGTTTGATAGTTTCTGGCCTTACACTTAGGTCTTTAATCCATTTTGAGCTTATTTTTGTGTATGGTGTTAGGGAGTGATCTAATCTCATACTTTTACATGTACCTGTCCAGTTTTCCCAGCACCACATATTGAAGAGGCTGTCCTTTCTCCACTGTACATTCCTGCCTCCTTTATCAACAATAAGGTGACCATATGTGCGTGGGTTTATCTCTGGGCTTTCTATCCTGTTCCATTGATCTATCTTATTGTTTTTGTGCCAGTACCATACTGTCTTGATTACTGTAGCTTTGTAGTATAGTCTGAAGTCAGGAAGCCTGATTACTCCAGCTCCATTTTTCATTCTCAAGATCGCTTTGGCTATTCAGGGTCTTTTGTGCTCCATACAAATTGTGAAATGTTTTGTTCTAGTTCTGTGAAAAATGCCAGTGGTAGTTTGATAGGGGTTGCATTAAATCTGTAGGTTACTTTGGGTAGTAGAGTCATTTTCAAAATGTTGATTCTTCCTATCCAAGAACAAGGTATATTGCTCCATCTATTTGTATCATCTTTAATTACTTTCATCAGTATCTTATAATTTTCTACATACAGGTCTTTTGTCTCCTGAGGTAGATTTATTCCTAGATATTTTATTCTTTTTGTTACACTGGTAAATGGGAGTGTTTTCTTGATTTCACTTTCAGAATTTTCATCATTAGTGTATTGGAATGCCAGAGATTTCTGTGCATTAATTTTGTATCCTGCTGCTTTACCAAATTCATTGATTAGCTCTAATAATTTTCTGGTGGTATCTTTAGGATTCTCTATGTATAGTATTATGTCACCTGCAAACAGTGACAGCTTTACTTCCTCTTTTCCAATTTGGATTCCTTTTATTTCCTTCTCTTCTCTGATTGCTGTGGCTAAAGCTTCCAAAATTATGTTGAATAAGAGTGGTGAGAGTGGACAACCTTGTCTTGTTTCTGATCTTAGTGGAAATGCTTTCAATTTTTCACCATTGAGGACGATGTTGGCTGTGGGCTTGTCATATATGGCCTTTATTATGTTGAGGAAAGTTTCCTCTATGTCTACTTTCGGCAGGGTTTTTATCATAAATGGGTGTTGAATTTGGTCAAAAGCTTTCTCTGAATCTATTGAGAGGAACATATGGTTTTTCTCCTTCAATTTGTTTATATGGTTTATCACATTGATTGATTTCCATATATTGAAGAATCGTTGCATTCCTGGAATAAACCCCACTTGATGATGGTGTATGATCCTTTTAATTTACTGTTGGGTTCCGTTTGCTAGTATTTTGTTGAGGATTTTTGCATCTATGTTCATCAGTGATATTGGCCTGTAGTTTTCTTTCCTTCTGACATCCTTGTCTGGTTTTGGTATCAAGGTGATGGTGGCCTCGTAGAAGGAATTTGGGAGTGTTCCTCCCTCTGCTATATTTTGAAAGAGTTTGAGAAGCATAGGTGTTAGCTCTTCTCTGAATGTTTGATAGAATTTGCCTGTGAAGCCATCTGGTCCTGGGCTTTTGTTTGTTGTAAGGTTTTTAATCACAGTTTCAATTTCAGGCTTGTGATTGGTCTGTTCATATTTTCTATTTCTTCCTGATTCAGTCTTGGCAGGTTGTGTGTTTCTAAAACTTTGTCCATTTCTTCTACGCTGTCCATTTTATTGGCATAGAGTTGCTTGTAGTAATCTCTCATGATCTTCTGTATTTCTACAGTGTCAGTTGTTACTTCTCCTTTTTCATTTCTAATTCTATTGATTTGATTCTTCTCCCTTCTTTCCTTGATGAGTCTGGCTAGTGCTTTATCAATTTTATCTTCTCAAAGAACTAACTTTTACTTTTATTGATTTTTGCTACCGTTTCCTTCATTTCTTTTTCATTTATTTCTGATCTGATTTATATGATTTCTTTCCTTCTGCTAACTATGGGGATTTATGTTCTTCTTTCTGTAATTGCTTTAGGTGCAAGTTTAGGTTGTTTATTCGAGATGTTTCCTGTTTCTTAAGGTAGGATTGTATTACTATAGACTTCCCTCTTAGAACTGCTTTTGCTGCATCCCATAGGTTTTGGGTCGTCATGTCTCCATTGTCATTTGTTTCTAGGTATTATTTAAGTTCTTCTTTGATTGCATCAGTGATCACTCCATTATTAAGTAGTGTATTGTTTAGCTTCCATGTGTTTGTATTTTTTACATATCTTTTCCTGTAATTGAGATCTAGTCTCATAGTGTTGTGGTCGGAAAAGATACTTGATACAATTTCAACTGTCTTAAATTTACCAAGGCTTGATTTGTGACCCAAGATATGATCTATCCTGGAGAATGTTCCATGGGCACTTGAGAAAAAAGTGTACTCTGTTGTTTTTGGATGGAATGTCCTATAAATATCAATTATGTCCAGCTTGTTTAATGTATCATTTAAAGCTTGTGTTTCCTTATTTATTTTCATTTTGGATAATCTGTCCATTGGTGAAAGTGGGGTGTTAAAGTCCCATACTATGGTTGTGTTACTGTCAATTTCCCCTTTTATAGCTGTTAGTATTTGCTTTATGTATTGAAGTACTCCTATGTTGGTTGCATAAATATTTACAATTGTTATATCTTCTTCTTGAATCGATCCCTTGATCATTATGTAGTGTCCTTCTTTGTCTCTTCTAATAGTCTTTATTTTAAAGTCTATTTTACCTGATATGAGAATTGCTACTCGAAATTTCTTTTGGTTTCCATTTGCATGGAATATCTTTTCCTTCCCCTTACTTTCAGTCTGTATGTGTCTCTAGGTCTGCAGTGGATGTCTTGTAGACAGCATATATATGGGTTTTGTTTTTGTATCCATTCAGCCAATCTGTGTCTTTTGGTGGGAGTATTTAGTCCATTTACATTTAAGGTAATTATCAATATGTATGTTCCTATTCCCATTTCCTTAATTGTTTTTGGTTCGTTATTGTAAGTCTTTTCCTTCTTTTGTGTTTCTTGCCCAGAGAAGTTCCTTTAGCATTTGTTGTAAAGCTGGTTTGGTGCTGCTGAACTCTCTCTGCTTTTGCCTGTAAAGTTTTTAATTTCTCCATCAAATCTGAATGAGATCCTTGCTGGGTAGACTAATCTTGGTTGCAGATTTTTCTCCTTCATCACTTTAAATATGTCCTGCCTGTCCCTTCTGGCTTGCACAATTTCTGCTGAAAGATCAGCGGTTAAACTTATGGGGATTCCCTTGTGTGTTATTTGTTGTTTTTCCCTTGCTGCTTTTAATATATTTTCTTTGTATTTAATTTTTTACAGTTTGATGAATATGTGTCTTGGCGTATTTTTCCTTGGATTTATCCTGTATGGGAATCTCTGTGCTTCCTGGACTTGATTAACTATTTCCTTTCCCATATTAGGGAAGTTTTCAACTATAATCTCTTCAAATATTTTCTCAGTCCCTTTCTTTTTCTCTTCTTCTTCTGGGACCCCTATAATTCGAATGTTGGAGCATTTAATGTTGTACCAGAAGTCTCTGAGACTGTCCTCAGTTCCTTTCATTCTTTTTTCTTTATTCTGCCCTGCAGTAGTTATTTCCACTATTTTATCTTCCAGGTCACTTATCCATTCTTCTGCCTCAGTTATTCTGCTATTGATCCCATCTTGAGTGTCTTTCATTTCATTTATTGTGTTGTTCATCGTTGTTTGTTTCAGCTTTAGTTCTTCTAGGTCCTTGTTAAATGTTTCTTGCATTTTGTCTATTATATTTCCAAGATTTTGGATCATCTTTACTATAATTATTCTGAATTCTTTTTTTAGGTAGACTGCCTATTTCCTCATCATTTGTTAGGTCTGGTGGGTTTTTATCTTGCTCTGTCATCTGCTGTGTGTTTTTCTGTCTTCTCATTTTGCTTATCTTACTGTGTTTGGGGTCTCCTTTTTGCAGGCTGCAGGTTCATAGTTCCCGTTGTTCTTGGTGTCTGTCCCCAGTGGCTAAGTTTGGTTCAGTGAGTTGTGTAGGCTTCCTGGTGGAGGGGGCTAGTGCCTGTGTTCTGGTGGATGAGGCTGCATCTTGTCTTTCTGGTGGGGAGGTGCACGTCTGGTGGTGTGTTTTGGGGTGTCTATGGACTTATTATGATTTTAGGCAGCCTCTCTGCTAATCGGTGGGGTTGTGTTCCTGTCTTGCTAGTTGTTTGGCATCGGGTGTCCAGCACTGTAGCTTGCTGGTCATTGAGTGAAGCTGGGTGCTGGTGTTGAGATGTAGATCTCTGGGAGATTTTCGTCATTTGTTATTATGTGGAGCTGGGAGGTCTCTTGTGGACCAGTGTCCTGAAGTTGGCTCTCCCACCTCAGAGGCACAGCACTGACTCCTGTCTGGAGCACCAATAGCCTTTCATCCACACAGTAACGTGGCTGCAGTTGGAGGCCTCAGTTTCTTGCCACATGTATCTCTCCTTAGGGCTGCTTGAGTGTCCTCATGACATGGCATCTGGCTTACCCCAGGATGAGTGATAGTCAACCAAAATTTTTGGAGCAGCTGCTAGATGCCTGACCCTGTTTGGCGTTCAGCAGTGATCAAGACAGGAAGAGTCCAGCTTTCATGAAACATGTAGTGGGGAGGAGAGATGGGTGCAACTTGGGTTAGGGATTTCATCTTGCTGGGCCTCTGTTTTCTCATCCGGCCCGCCATCACCACGACTGTCGCGACCTCGGCCACCGGGGCCCCTCCGGAGCCGGTAGCCTCAGTAAGGCCGCCCTCCCCTCGGGCTCCGGGACAGTTCAGAGACGGCGGAGGGAAGAGACCCTGAGCTTCGGGAGTTCATGTACATACATTTGTGAAACATTAGTACATGGATGTCCAAAGTACATTATTTAGTTATTTTACAAGCAATGTTTGTTGGGCATATGTATTCTTACATTTCTTGCTATAACTCCATGCCACCCCAAGTCAACAACCATTGATTTAGAGTATATTGTTTAAAGTCCCAGGCAACCAAAGGTTGTGGGGCAAGCTCCTGGGAGCCACATACCCACATTCTAGTAGATAGTAATCCAGGGCCTAGCAGCACTAGGGTTTCATATATTGTATAGTTCTCTTTTAAATACAAAATAAATAAAATGTATTCACCATCGATGATTACTTAAAAGAGCACAAGCCAAACAACAGGAGACCCACTGCTATCTTTCTTGAGTAAAAGCTTCAGCTAGGCCTTTGTGCCTTTCATAACAATATAAAGTGTACTTTTTAACGATTTCTCTATTATGACTCAGACTAAATCTGGTGACATTCTTGTAAGAAACCATCTAGTGTTTCCAATATCATCTTGTTTAATTCATGCAGCTGTCACTGTATACTCCCTTTATGCCGCTGAGAAGAAGAAGGTATTAGGAAAAGCAATTAGGGCCTTAGCTTTTTCTCTAAATCATATCCTGAGAACTTAAACAACCCACATTGCATTTTCACTGTTTCATTGCACAGCTCCAATTTTAACATGATTTCCTGTAGTGGACCTCCAGAAGAATTGTAGCAGACTCCAAGCATTTGGGACACTGGGTATTGCCCCATAGGCCAGACAAATCCACAGGTAGACAAGGAAAACAATGGTAAAAACCACAAAAGCATAGTCTGGTTGTTTTTGAGCTTCTTTTCAGAGATTGTAATGCTCTCTATGCCAACTATTCTTTATTTATTGTTTATCAATCAACATATGCATTCATTTTACAAACACATTAAAGAGCTTTCAAACAAATGCAAAACACAGGAAAATGACACAAACAGATGAGATAGCAAGAGAGACATCTTCATCATAGAGTTCTGTGCTGGAAGGCTTTCTAAAGTGATGGGACGCAAAGGAGTATTTGAAGCTTTGTCCTATGAAAATTTCAGCTTTTTATATTTCAACTGCAATTGCAATCCCACCCCCTAAAAAATCACATCCTCTATTGGCATGTACTGAAGAAGGTTTTAATTTTTTTTTGCTCATATTTTTAACTGTAACAGGTCTGGCTAGGAAGTGAAAAGAAAGTATGTTGGCATCTAATGGCAGCTCAGGGAGTGAAGTATCTTGAGCAGGAGTATACCTAGATGGAAAGAAAAGCAAAATGTTGGGAAAGATAAGCTGGTGAGATGGGTGCAGTCCTTTACCTGTCCTCCCAAACAGATTGCTACTTGTACACATCTGCTCTGATTCAAGTCCTTACTTTGACTTTTAAAATCACTTGACTGCCTTAAAGTCAGAAAGAGAAAAACAAATATCATATATTAATGCTTATATGTGGAATCAGAAAAAATTGGTATAGATGATCTTATTTGCAAAGCAGAAATAGAGACACAGACATAGAGAACAAATGTATGGATACCAAGGGGGTAGGGGGGTGGGAGGAATTGGGAGATTGGGACTGACATATATCCACTATTGATACTATGTATAAAATAGATAACTAATGAACCTACTGTATAGCACAGGGAACTCTACTCAGTGCTCTGTGGTGACCTAAATGGGAAGGAAATCCAAAAATGAGGGGATATATGTATACGCATAGCTGATTCACTTTGCTTTACAGCAGAAACTAGCCCATCATTATAAAGCAGCTATACTCCAATAATTTTTTAAAATACATTATCATCCTCTCTTAACAGCAGCTTGCAAATAATGGGCTAGGTGGTGGACACTCCCTAGGGTAACCCCACCACCACCCCATGTGTAATCCCTTGTGCAATCCCCTCCCTTTGAGTGCGCAGTAAAAACCGGCAAACTTCTTCTAACCAATAAAATGTGACAAAGATGATGAGATGTCATGCCCTCCTGTGATCTGTTATATAATAGGGCAAAGGTGAAGGGATTTTTCAGATGTAATTAGGTGTCTAATTGACTTTTAATTAATCAAAGGGAGATTATCCTAGTTGGAACTGAACCCTTTAAAAGAGAGTTTAGGCCTTCCCTTATATGGGAGGTTCCAAGCAGCAGAGATTCTCTCTCTATTACAGCCTTTGAAGAAGCAAGCTGCCATGAATTCCACAGCCTCAGGGTACTAGATTCTGTCAACTACCTGAATGAGCTTAGAAGCGTAGTTAAACTTCAAGATGAGAATGCAGTCTGCCGACATTGACTGCAGCCTTGTGAGACCCTGAACAAAGGATACAGCTAAGCTCTGCCCAGCCTCCTGACACATCAGCATGGTGAAATAATGAATGTGTGATGTTTTAATGGGCTAAGTTTGAAACTCTTTTATGCTGCAATAGAACAGTAATACAGGAGAACACATTTATTTTCCTCAGTTTTCTAAGGAAGTCCTAGGAGGAAATGTAGACCCAATGACAAATGTGATCAAGTGGAAAGAGTAGTAAATGAGGCATGAAGGCCCGGTTCAAATCCTGGCTCAGCTTGATCTGGAGCAAGATACTCAACCCCTTTGAGCTTGTAAGGTCATCTGCCAAATGGAATTGATGTAACCTGCCTAACTCTTCTCGCAAGGTTCTGAGGGAGGACTTTGGAAACTGCAAAATGCTGAGCTCATATTATATGGCACTTACCATGTTCCAAGTAGTATTCTAATTTTCCTGTGTGTATTAAATCACGTAATCCTCAAACAACCCTATAAAGTAGATACATTTTATGATCATTATCTCCATTTGATAGATGAAAGAAATGAGATACATAGAGGTGGACAATCTTGCCCAAGATCACACAACTGTTAGTAAGAACAAGCCTTTAAACCCAGGCAGTGTGGTCCCAGGTTCTTTCCTCTTAATTATTGCACTGTGTTGCCTCTTGAAGCTTTAATAAGTGCAGGAAATCCACTCCTTCTGAAGCAAGCTGAGCCTTGATGCCAACATATTCTAAAAGAGATTCAAGATCCTCAGATGAGAGTTATCCCTATAAGCCTCTGCTTTGATGCATTCTTCCAGATTTGTTATCTTGGTTTTTCTAACACAACCACATATATTTTTTTCAAAAGAAATTCACCAGGAAGCAACAATCCTCTTTCTCTTCCATAAAGCGCATTGGCACCATCCACAGTGCTCAGTCCCACTTTTTCATACACACCACCACCTCCTTCTACTGTTTCCCATTATTACTTAGCTGAGACCACATGAACATCCGCTTACAACAAACACACTTAATTTATCTTCAAATACAGATTTACATAAAAACCAAGCATAAAGGGAACAGAAACATTTTTTACTGAATTGCTTTTAGGTATACTGAATGATTTCCATTATGTATACTGCCTGCTTTCGCAAATCTCTAGGCATGTAGGATCAATTCTTAATTTATCAGAAGAACACCAGAGCTAGAGAAAGCCTTGCTTAAAGGATCATATGATACAATCCCATAATTTGGGAAGATTATCTTTTTACCTTTAAATCTTGCTGAAGTTAAAAAAAAAATCTTACCTCCTTTAAAGGGACATTATAGTTCTTAAGCTAGTATTTAAAAGTTCCTCTTGAAGCAAACTGAAATCTCCTCTGCATCAGTTTAAGCAAAGCAAGGTTCTATTCAAGCTTCAGAAACAGCTAAAAAGACTTTCTAAACCATTCCCTGGTACCCCTAGATTAAATTAGCACCTTAACCCTTCAGCATTCTGGGTACACATACTTTTATTATGCTGCTTATATAATAATGCTGGTGTTTATTTATACATCTGCCACCACCCCAACAGAGAGTCCTTGAGGGCAGGGGCAACGTTCTACTTATCTTTGTGTACCTCACACTTGGCAGAGTGACTAGCACATGTTAGAAAGTTGAAAGAAAAATTTGAATTAATGAATGACTAAATGAAGTAAATTTCATATTGTTCCATCTGTGAGCAAAGAACTGAGCAACTTCCTATTCATAAAACCTTTCTTACAAAGACCAATATTAGCTCTCTCCTTTTGTCTATTGCTCATTAAGCAAACTCAAATTCTTTCCTGTCCATAGGACATATTTTTCCAATCTGTAAGCCAAAGTTTCCTTGACTCTCTCCGTATCTATTTCAGTGGAATGATCAAGATCAGAATCATAGTGCTATATACATCAATAACTGTTTAAATGTACTTCCCATTTATATAATCAAGATCATAATCATTGTGTTATACACACTGATAACTGTATTTAAATGTAGTTCCTTTTATGCAATTAGATTCCTTCCAAAAAGTTGGCTGTGAATTGAGTTATCACAAATCCATTTCTATATAAAATTCACCAGGGCAGCTTATTATTTGGAGAGTATCCAAATAATTTTAAAAAGTTTTTTTTTTAATATGAGTAATCTTCCTCTAGTTATATTTCCCGAAGAGGCAGTACAGTGTAGTGGGATTCACATTCGATTTGAAATGAAAAGAACTGAGTTTAAAACCGGATCTTTCTGTATTCCCTCAGGCATTTCACTCACATTTTGGGGGTCTGTTTTCTCTTCTGTTAAATGGGGATTATACTAATAAATAACTCACAGGAGCATTTTAGGACCAAATACACTTATGATGTTTGTGAAAGGGCTGTATTCACTGTTAAACAAATATTTATGATAATTATAAGTAATAATAATAAATTTTATATGCAGTTTCCTTAAAGTTAGATTCCTCAATCTAATAGAAGTATCATTTTGTACATTTAACATATGTTGATTTATTTTTACCACGGCACTGTACTGCTTGTTCATATTTAGTGTGAGATCAACTATAACTCTCAGAACTTTATCTGTGATGCTTGGGACTATCCAGTCTTTTTCAACTCTGTATTAATGAATTTGAGTTTTCATATCCCTGTGATAGCTCATCCTTTTATTTTTTTCCCTAGTGAGATACATTTTTCTCTAATTCATCAAGGTAATTTTTAGTATTTCTCTCTGGCATCTATCAAAACACTCAGTAACAGGCACCCTAGAAATATATAGATAAGCCAACATTCTGCATATTCTTCCTCTATCCGGGAAGTAGATGTCTATGAGGGCTGTCTCTATAGTAGTGCCAAAGATACATGAATTGAGTGTACCTGAAACAGTATTTGGATAGCTCTATTTTGGCAGATGGAAGAGGGAGACATCTTTCTCTGCTAGTGAACATAGCACAACCTTCTCAGACACACATAGAGGGGCCAAAGAAGCACCCAGGCATCTTTCAATAAGTGAGCCTTATTGGTAAATGAGTTTTTATCTGACTTTCATAAGCAGATGCTAAAAGGACCCACAACTGGAAAGCATACCAAGCCCTGGAATAATTCAAGAAAGAAGCTCAATGAACTACTTAGAGGAGGGTAGTGATCTGAGCTACAACGATTTATATATTATATAAAATGGGCTGTGTATTGCAAAAAGGACAAAAATAATGGCTTCAGGGTTAATGGTCAGGGACTGCTAAATAATAGCCCAGGATTTTAGCAGTGGGATTAAAGTGAAATGGATGGGTAAGCTTAGTTTTAAATAAATAAATGAGTGTCTATATTTAGTAGGCACTGCATCTAGGACTAGAGAGGGAGGGGAAAAGTTAACGTTTAAGAAGAGTCCAGGGCTTCCCTGGTGGCACAGTTGTTGAGAGTCCGCCTGCCGATGCAGGGGACACGGGTTCGTGCCCCGGTCCGGGAAGATCCCACATGCCGTGGAGCGGCTGGACCCATGAGCCATGGCCGCTGAGCCTGAGCGTCTGGAGACTGTGCTCCGCAACGGGAGAGGCCATGGAAGTGAGAGGCCCGTGTACTGCAAAAAAAAAAAAAAAAAAAAAAAAAAAAAAAATGAAGAAGAGTCCAAATAGCTTGAGGTAAAGCTAACAAATATTGGTGAGGAAAAGGGAAGGAAAAAGAAACATCAAGTCTTAATCAGTACATAATGGGTTCCATTTTGCCAGGATTTTGGTCTGCTCCCCCCTAGAAGAGTCTGCACAGAACTAACACTTGTTAAATGTGTGACTTAACATTGAAAGAAAAAGGCATTCCAGAAAACCGGAGCTCCTAGAGCCCAAAACAGCACTCAGACTTAAAAATAACAAGTGTTCAATAAAAATCCCTACATATGAGATTGAATATCAAAGATCCTAAGGTACAGAGATGTATTTGAGTATTGAGAACCCAAGTATAAAAAACAGAAAGTTAGAAACTATAAAATTGTGTCTAGGAATTGAATCAAAATTAATTGTTTCAAGACACTGTACTGGGCAAAATGATAGTGGTGGTAATAAATAGATGAATAGGGCACACCCTTTGTCTTCAAATAGCCAAAAATCTATTTGGAACATTCATATAAAAATATCTAACTTTCAAAGGGAAAAAGAGTATTGAAGATTCACTCTACTGTGTATTGAAACATACTCCCAAGCTATAATAATTTTTAAAATGTGGGTCTGATGTAAAAGCAAACAGACATGTCAATGAAAAGAAAAAGCAGAACATAAGTGTTTTGTTTTTTTGGATATATACCCAGGAGTGGAATTGCTGGGTCATATGGTAGTTCTATTTATTAGGTTTTTGAGAAACCTCCATACTGTTTTCCACAGTGGCTGCACCAATTTACATTCCCACCAACAGTGTGTGAGGGGTCGCTTTTCTCCACATCCTTTCCAACAATTGTTATTTGTATTCTTTTTAATAATAACTATTCTGCAGGTGTGAGATGATATCTCATTGTGGTTTTGATTTGCAGTTCTCTAATAATTAGCAATATTGAGCATCTTTTCGTGTGCCTGTTGGCCATCTGCATTTCCTCTTTGGAAAAATGTCTATTCAGTTCTTCTGCCTATTTTTTAATCAGGTTGTTTGTTTGTTCTGCTGTTGAGCTTTATGAGCTTTTTATATATTTTGGATGTTAACCCCTTATCAGTGATATAATTTGCAAATATTTTCTCCCATTCAGTAGGTTGTCTTTTTTGTTTTGTCGATGGTTTCCTTTGTTGTGCAAAAGATTTAAAGTTTAATTAGTTTCCATTTGTTAATTTTTGCTTTTATTTCCTTTGTTTTGGGAGACAAATCCAAAAAAAATTGCTATGATTTATATCAAAGTGTTCTGCCTATGTTTTCCTCTAGGAGTTATATGGTTTCCAGTCTTACATTTAGGTTTTTAATCCATTTTGAGTTTATGTTTGTATATGCTGTTAGAGAATGTTCTAATCTCATTCTTTTACATGTAGCTGTGCAGTTTTCCCAGTACCACTTATTGAAAAGACTGTCTTTTCTCCATTGTATATTTTTTTGCCTCCTTTATCATAGATTAATTGATCATAAGCACATAGGTTTACCTCTGGGTTCACTATTCTGTTCCATTGATCTGTGTATTTGTTTTTGTGCCAGTACCATACTGTTTTAATTACTGTAGCCTTGTAGTGTAATCTGAAGTCAAGGAGTGTGATTCCCTTGGTTCTGTCCTTCTTTCTCAAGATTGTTTTGGTTATTCTGGGTCTTTTGTATTTCCATACAGATTTTAAAATTACTTGTCCTAGTTCTGTGAAAAAAAATGCCATTGGTATTTTTATAGGGACTGTAATGAATTTGTAGATTGCCTTGGATAGTATGGTCATACAACAAAAACACTAATTCAGAAAGATATATGCAACCCAATGTTCATAGCAGCATTATTTACAATTGCTGAGATATGGAAGCAATCTATGTATCCATCAACAGATGAATGGATAAAGAAAATGTGGTGTATATATAAAATGGAATACAACTCAGTCATAAAAAGGAATGGAATTTTGCCATTTGGAATAACATGGATGGACTTGGAGGATATTATGCTAAGTGACATAAGTCAGACAAAGAAAGACAAATACTGTATGATCATTTACATTTAGAATCTAAAAAATACAAGAAACTAGTTAATATAACAAAAAAATCACAGATATAGAGAACAAACTAGTGGTTACCAGTGAGGAGAGGGAAGAGGGAAAGGGCAATATAGGGATAGGGAATTAAGAGGTACAAACTATTATGTATAAAATAAGCTACAAGGATATATTGTACAACACAGGGAATATAGCCAATAGTTTATAATAACTATGAATAGAGTATAACCTTTAAATTTTGTGAATTACTATATTGTACACCTGTAACTTGTATAATACTGTACATCAACTATACTTCAATTTAAAAAAAAGAAACACATAAATTCAGACTCTAGAGCCGAGATACATAAGAATCAAATAAATAAATAAAGTACATCAAAAATTAGTTTAAAGGGAACTCCCTGGAGGTCAAGTGGTTGGGTCTTGTCACTTTCACTGCTGGGGCCTGGGTTCAGTCCCTGGTTGGGGAACTAAGATCCCACAAGCCTCAGGGTGTGGCAAAAAAAATTAGTTTTAAAAGTCCAGTGTTATTCTATAAAGACAGAATGTAAGTCATGTGAAAAAATTCTGTTTAAAACTTGCATCATACACCAACATAATTGATTAAAGCGTTAAATATTTTAAAACATTTTTAACTAGAAGAAAATATGTCAATGTTAACCTGTTTTCAGGATGAGGAAGAACTTACTGAGCTTAAGAAAAATAGAAGAAATGGAAAAGATTGAATAGATTTAACAACATTGAAAATTTTTAACTTCTCCATGAAAAGCGTTATGTAAAAAAATTCAAACAAACTGCACTATTTAAAAATATTTTCCAAGGGCTAATAATCCTTAATATACAAAGGGCTCATTTGAATAAATAGAAACAACTACAGAAACCTTAATAAATTATTGGACAGAGAACATTATCAGAAAATTTACAAAATAAAAGACTTTAATGACTGGTAAATATGGAAAAACATCCAAATTCACTGATACTCAGACAAATGTATAATAAAAAGACAGTATCTCTATCAAAATTCCAATGATATTCTTCAAAGAAATGGAAAAGCTGATCCTCAAATTCACATGGAACTGCAAAGAGCCATGAATAGCCAAAACAGACTTTTGAAAAAGAATGTTGGAGGGCTTACATCTCCTGACTTTGAAACTTATTATAAAGCTACAACAACTAAAACAGTATATTACTAGCATGAGGGCTGGCATGTATAACAATGGGATAGAACAGAGAGCCCAGTAATAAACTTACATATATGGTCAACTAATTTTTGACAAGAGTACCAAGACCATTCAATGGGGAAAGGACAGTCTTTTCAACAAATGGTGCTGGTAAAACTGTATATACACATACAAAAGAATGAATTTGGACACTTACAGCATATATAAAAATAACTCAAAGTGAATCAAAAATGTAAACTTAAGAGCTAGAACTATAAAAATCCTAGAAGAAAGCATTGGGGAAAATCCTCATGACATTGGAGTGGCAAAAATTTCATAGATGTGACACCAATAGCACAGGCAACAAAAGAAAAAATAGATATACTGACTTCATCAAAATCAAGAACTTTCATGCATCAAAGAAACTATAAAGAAAACAAAAAGATGATCTAAATAATGAGAAAAATATTTGCAAATCATATATCTGATAAGGTACTAATATCCAGACTATACAAAGAATACCTAAAACTCAAAAACGAAACAACCCAATTACAAAATTCATAAAGGATATGAATTGACATTTCTCCAAAGAAGATATATACAAATGGCCAATGAGTACATTAGAAAGGTGCTCAAAATCATCAGTCTTTAGGGGAATGCAAATCAAAACCACAATGAGATACCACTTCACAGCTACTAGGATAGCTTTATTTTTTAAAAAAAGAAAGAAAGAAATATAACAAGTGTTGGTGAGAATGTGGAAAAGTTGAAACTCTCACACATTACTGGTGAGAATGTAACGTGATGCAGTCACTATGAAAAACAATTTGGCAGTTTGTCAGAGTTAAACATAGAATTACCATAAGACCCCAAAATTCCACTTCCAAGTATATAATCAAAAGAATTAAGAGGGCTTTCCTGGTGGCACAGTGGTTGGGGGTCCGCCTGCCGATGCAGGGGACATGGGTTCGTGCCCCAGTCTGGAAGGATCTCACATGCCGCGGAGTGGCTGGGCCCGTGGGCCATGGCCGCTGAGCCTGCACGTCTGGAGCCTGTGTTCCGCAGCGAGAGAGGCCACAGCAGTGAGAGGCTTGCGTACCGCAAAAAAAAAAAAAAAAAAAAAAAAGAATTAGGAGTAGAGACTTAAAAAGATATTTGTATACTAACATTCATAACAATATTATTCACAATAGCCAAAAGGTGGAGAAAAAACAAGTGTCCATTGACAGATTACTCAGAATGTGGCATATACATACAATGGAATAGTAATTAGCCATAAAAAACAATGGAATTTTGATATGTGTTACAACATAGATGGACTTTGCAAACATTATGCTAAGTAAAATAAGCCAGACACAGAAAGACAAATATTATGTGATTCCACTTATATGAGGTACCTAGAATAGGCAAATTCATGGAGACAAAAAGTAGGTAAAAGTTACCAGGACCTAAGGGGGAGGGAAACATGGAAGTTATTTTTTAATGGGCAGAGTTTATGTTGGAGTTGATAAAAAATTGGGGGGTGGATATAGTGGTGTTTGTTACACAACATTGTGAATATGTTTAATGCCACTAAATTTTACACTTACGAATGTAAAAATATTACACATATATTATTACAATAAAAAAGACAATGATCTACCATTTTCCCAAACCAATGTATATGCAGGTCAGGTCTGTGCCCAGGAGTTCATAAACAATCTTATGGATTGTCTTTCCTGAGCTCCTCTCACTCTGCAAAGATTAAAAACAGTGGAAATATCTAGTGTTGAGAATAGTGATGGAGAAAAGGTATTCTCATACATTGTTTATAGGAATGTAAACTGGTACAATCCTTAGGAAAGGCAATTTGGAGATAGATGGAAAGAGATAGAGATAGAGGTAAATATAGGGACAGAAAGAGAGAAATATATATCCTCCACATTTCCTACAAAGAAATAAGAAAATATAATTATGTTAACAGTGTTTATTACTTAATAGTAGGACAATAGGTTGTTATTGTTTAAGTTGGATACTTTATTATACACTTCAAATTTTATATAATGAACGCTTATTGTCTGTATAATTATAAAAATATTCTAAGAAACATAGGAACAGGAAAAAAATACAATTGACAATATAAATCATTTTTAAATGCCAGATGATTGAAAGAGACAATAAGTGCCTTAGAAAGTCAGCTTTTCTGGCCAGGGAAAGCTTCTCAAAAGAGTTGGGTTATAACAGAGTCCAATAAACTGAGAGAATGGCTGAAGACATCCTAGGTAGGCAGAATAGAGGTGAGAATACAAATGGTAATACCAGCCTGGCTAGAGTATACATAGGGCAAAAGTCATAGACTGGCAGCCCTCAGCCATGTGTTCTTTTGACAAAACTGTTTTTTTTTTTAAAGTGGTCGACAATATCTAAAAATGCAAAGATTTCATATAAAAATCTGAATTTCTGGCTTTTCTTGAAAAAATGAAAACTCTGGCAACACCGGGCTTGCAAGTTCCACAGAGCAATAATCAGCTTAGCCATGAATTATATACACACTGTAGGTGGAAAATTTGCTTCAGTACTCACTGTTTGCCACAGTACTCACTCAGCTAGACCCACTAATTGGCATTACTCACCTGATGCCTATGATCATTTGATTTTGTAAATCCTCTCACAGGAAATCAGTAAGAGAAAAGAAAGCTTAAGGTTAGACTATAGATGGCCCTAAATGTTAGATTATGGAATTTGGATCTGATTCAATAGACAGCAGATAGCTCTTGAAGGTTTTTGAGTGGATGAGTAACAATAATATTAAGAGCTGAATATGGTAAAGTTTAAACAGCATATAGCTTGCACAATGAATTTGAGGTTGAAAGAAAAAGAAACAGCCTCAGTGTGAAGAGAGAAGATGTCTGAAAAGTGGTGTTAAGGGTGAAAAAAAGAAGGGTTAAAACACAAGAGTGAAGAATTGGTAAAATGTGGTGACTGAATCTTGAGTGGCACATGAGGGAAAAGGTCAAAACTAATAGA
This sequence comes from Phocoena sinus, assembly GCF_008692025.1. NCBI lineage: Eukaryota > Metazoa > Chordata > Mammalia > Artiodactyla > Phocoenidae > Phocoena > Phocoena sinus. Next base: position 85,141,300 of record NC_045784.1, read on the forward strand.
GGAAGAAGGCTCAGGGAGAAGAAAGACAAAGATAAGCCTGGGGGAGGAAGAAAATGATGTTATTACAGAAGTAGGAAATTTAATAAGCAGGGTGAATCTAGGAATATACAGTAAATTCATGTAAACCTTTGTGCAGGTTTGTACATCTGTTTTTCCTATTAAAATGCAGGGCCGGGCTTCCCTGGTGGCACAGTGGTTGGGAGTCTGCCTGCCGATGCAGGGGACACGGGTTTGTGCCCTGGTCTGGGAGGATCCCACATGCCGCGGAGCGGCTGGGCCCATGGGCCATGGCTGCTGAGCCTGTGCGTCTGGAGCCTGTGCTCCACAACGGGAGAGGCCACAACAGTGAGAGGCCCGCGTATCGAAAAAAAAATGCAGGGCCATGTTTTATTTTTCTGTCAATCTTCAGCACCTAGACAGGGTCTGTAATTTTATAAAAAAACATATCCATTAAATGCTAATTGAATCCAATATAATTTAAAGTACTATAGCAAGATAAACAAGTAACAATGTTAAGGATGATAGTCTAGAGCTCAGGAAAGAGGTTAGAAGCAGAACTATAAATCTGGGAGTCATCCACATGAATAAGAGAATAGAAGATATAAAAAAGGGATAAGGTCACTTAGTGGAAATTGAGTTGAAAAACAGAGCACAGGGGAGTAAAATTCAGAGAACAGCTACACTGAAGAGATGGGAAGAAGTCAGGGAGGAAAACAAAAGAGAAAAATTGAGCAAAGTAAGAAGAGACTCTGAATGATAGAAAGCTGATGGAGAAAAGACTTCTAAGATGGAGTAGTTGGGCATATCACCAAGGATAAATTAGACAAACATAATGTAGAAGCAAGTTATAGAAGTTTGATTCCATTTATATAAAGATCAAAGAAAAACAGATAAAACTAGCAATATATTTATGTAAAGATGTGTGTATAAGCTTCCCATGTATGGAATAAAATGATTTTTCTTAAAAAAAAAAGCAAGCAGATGATTAACACAAAATTCAAATTAGTTGTTACTTGGTGGATGGGGATGGAGGAGGATGTAGGGAAGAGGAATACAAGGTAGGCAAATGTTCTATGTCTTAATATAGAGATTACATGGATATTTGTTATGTTATTAGTGAAACTGTACATATTTTAATAGAGAGAGAAGAAGCTTGGTAGCATTTCCAAATCCACAAATATATTCTATGGATATATTACACAAGCAATCAAATGCAAATACATTTTCTTCCATAAGTATGTTCACTGCAACCTGTGGTAACAATAATCTGGATGCAACCAAAATGTCTATCAATAGGAAACCAATTAAATAAGCTATAATTCATTCTTACAAGGGAAGACTGCTCAGTCATTTTTTAAATGAGGTAAATCTGTATATACTATTATAGAATGGATATGAGACTTATTTTTAAGTGGAGAAAGTAATCACATAATAGATTATACATAATATGACTCTGTTTGTATTAAAAGGTGTTTGATTATGCACAGAAAATTTCTGGAAGGATATACAATAAACTGTTGCAGTCATTACTTTCTGGGATTAGAAATGAGGAATCCAGAACAGGGGTGGAAAACTTTTACTTTTTATTTTATACCTTTCGAAATAACCCACCAAGGACAGTTGTTTTTGTTTTTCATTTCCTTCATTTCTTTTTTTTTCATATAGTTTATTTTATTTTATTTTATTATTTTTTTTTTTGGATGACAAAGTTGCAGAATTAGTGAGGAAGAGAAGAAAGACCGGAACAAGCCACTAAATTTGATGATTTCAAAGTCACTAGGAGACTTTACTAGAATAGGTTTTTAGAATGGTGGGAACAGAAGATAGGCTGAAGATAAAGAAAATCTCAGTAACAAGAGTATGTTACTCTTGAAAAATCTGATGATAAAAAGAGAAAGAAACAGAATGGTTGCTAGTAAGAATGACAAAGATAAATTAGGGGCTCAGTTAGGCCAGTTTTTTTTATTATTGTGATTTTAAAGGGCTTGTAGAGCTGAGCTTGTTTATAGGTAAAGGGGAAAAAGTCAGTGGAGAGAAAAAGATGTTGATGAAGGTAAAGGTGAGTGCTTTAAAAGGCTCAGAACAAAGTCAAAACTAGGGAGGAAATAACCTGAAGCATTCTAAGGGAGCAGCTGAAAGAAGACAATGATGGACAGGCTGTCCCTTGAGAGGAATACTGAGAGAGCATGAACTCGAAGAACCCCAGGGAGGGACAGCTGACATCTGGGGCAGCAGACTATCAAATAAGATGAGCACAGAAAAGCACTCTCTTGACATGGACAAAAGAGGGATTTTTTTTAAGTGTAGGGAAGAAGTTTCATGAGGAAGAAAAGTCAAAAGTAGACTCTAAAAAATCAAGGAGAGAACTAGAAAAAAGGAAATCTAGGTACAGAAACTCAAAAGTATGTCATTGATTTTGGAGGTAAAGAAGAAAGGAGAAATACATATATCTACAAATGACACTTCATTTAGAGGATGATATAGGGAGCAGAGAATCAATGGCACACCGGGTTAGATTCCATAATATACTTATTATTATATTTTGGAGAGAAACGTGCACACAAAAATAACTTTCCACAAAGTTTTCTTCAGGACTTTGAACATTTTCATTCTGTACTGCTTCTACTTTCCTCAAGATATTTTGAAGTTTGCCCTGTGCACGTCCCTGTAGTCTGGTTACTGGGAGGCTTTGGCTTCAGGTGCAAGGAACTCTAAGCTCAAAAGGGAGCAAGTTCTATTTAAATGAAGCACTCCATATTTTCCCTACCTTGTCCAAAAGACTAGGGGAAGATAAACCCAAATGTACCATTTTTATAGAAAATATCTTCCCCTTGGCCTCTCAAGACAAGCCTCTACTGAAAACTGTGTCGAGGTTACCCTCCCTGGCCTCTGCTTCTTGGATTCAAGATTTATTTTCAAATAGCAGTTTTTACCTCTTTGACCTGTTTTTCAACACAGTGAATCTTTTTTTTTCCATTTTCACATGCAGGGGCTTTATTTTCATGATAGACTGAGTCTCTTCACAGTGTCAAGCATGGCATGATCCTTGAAAAAGTCTAATGTGACATGACAGACAGACAGCACAGCCAGAAAAATCCAAAAAGAAAATCTCAAAGTGACCTTTCTTAAAACACAGACAGAAAAACACATAACTATTTCCTTAAACCTAAAGAATTTCATGAGGTGAAAGAGGCTAATAGGCTTTGCCAGGTAAAACTAACTACTCTACTGGGAAAAAAAGGACCCTGATGAGCCCATATACTTTTTAATGATAGATACAAACAAAATCCACTTTATTTAGACACTAAAAAGGTTGATTACAAGAAGTAAAATGTATAATTAGTCCAAAATGATGTGAAGTATATTTGATTACCATGCATACCATGTGGGCTATATTCCTTCTGTCAAGAATAAATAGACTGAGGGAAGGCAGGTCCAACTAGTCAGTACCAGGAGAAACTGCCTATGCTACAAAATAGGTAGTATACCATAAAATTCTGAAGCGAGAGCCCCCAACTCTATTTCAATTAGTATGACCTCCTGGCATTTTGAGTTTTCTATGGTGAAGATAGTTCTTTGGTTAGGTCTTAAAAAGACGTCACTGGGATTGGGAATGTGTCAACTCCCAAGCTGCATAGGCTTTAAACATTATCAAGTAAGAATAGATAAGTGGAAAGCAACAAATCAAACATCAATACGAGTCAATACACATTATTCACAGATTTCATATTTTCACATTTGCCCACTCACTAAAATTTATTTGTAAACCTAAAATCAATATTCACAGAGTTTTGCAGTCATTTGCAGACATGTACATGCACAGAGCAGTGAAAAGTTCGAGTCTCCCGTAAACATGTTCCCTGCTGAGGTTGAACAAGGTGACATCCTGCCTTCTTGTTTCAGATCTCATACTGTAAAGAATCCCATGGTATATTTAATGCCACACATTTGCTTCATTTTTAGTAACTTCACTTTTTTTGTATGACTCCCAAACATAGTCCCATGGTGCTGTCTAGTGTGCCTAAGCTTAAGAAGGTTGTGGTATGCCTTATGCGAAAAAAAAAATGTGTTATATAAGCTTTGGTCATGTATGAGTTATAGTGCTGTTGGCCATTAGTTCAATGTTAATAAACAATATATATTAAATAAGGTGTTTTTAAATAGAAATACATATAAAACAAGGTTATATGTTGGTCTATTGACAAAAATGTTGTGACCAGAGGCTCACAGGAACTTAACACTGTATTTTCCTTAGAGGCAATGATTGAATATTCATTAATTCAGCGTTTTCATTGAAAAGCAAAACTCTCATATGACTGTATTTTCCCAAATTCTGATCCTGTCCAAGAAACACATTAGGGAGGAAGGTGGCTATGAGTCAGGAATCCAGCATCACTCATTTTCTTATTGGTATGGTAAATGAGAATGCTAGTTATAAAAACATATTGTGAAGCATTAATAATAAGGAAAATAGGTAAGAGATAATTAAAGAATGAAAAAATGCTTAGGTCAGTGCTTGACACATAACATTTGAATATGAATGTAAGAAGCTACTTCTAATTTCACTACAAAACTCATTAGAAATAAATAACTGAAAAATCGTTGGAGTCTACATAGGGCTGCAATAGTTTATATCTCCACCAGCAAGAATAGGAAGACCTTGTGATGAAAGGATCATAGGATAAAGTCCTTAGAAAGGAATTGATTTAGTATTGTAGCTAAATTAGCTCTATACACAAACTAGTGAAACTGAAAATCAAGATTCAAAATGATCAAACTGATTCCATGTAACCTAACTGTATGGAAGAAAAAATTCCAAGACTATTTAAAGGAGTAAAACAAAGCCCAGCACTCCACAATATAAAATTCACAAGATCTCGCAAACTTGTGTTACAATCAAAACTCACTAAGCTTACAAAGAAACAGAGAAATATGACCCATTGCCAGGAGAAAAAAGATTAATCAATAGAAGCACACCCATAATTGACAGAAAATGATGGTATTGGCAAACAAAGATGTTTAAATTTATAGTCCATATTTTCAAGATGGTATAGAAAACCATGAACATAAAAAAGAGAATGGAAAGTATAAAAAAGATCAAATGATATGATTTTGGAAATGAAAAATGCAGTAGACTGAATTTTACAGATTAGACACTGCAGAAGAAAAGATAAGTGAACCTGAAGACATAGTAATAGACACTATACAAAATAAAGGACAAAGAGCTAAGAAAGACTAAGAAAATAAGCAGATCATCAGTGATTTATGTAACTAAATCAAGTAATCTAACATATATGTAATTGGAGTTCCAGAAAAATGAGAGGGTTAGAAAATATTTGAAGAAGCAATGTTCAAAATATTTCCAAATTTTATTAAAATCATAAATGCAAAGAACCAAGAAGTTAAAAAATTCCAAACAGAAGAAACATAAAACCATACTAAGGCCCATAATAATCAAATTTCTGAAAACTAGTGATAATCCAGAGAAAACACACAGACACACACACATGCACAGACACACACACACACACACACACATAAAACCAAGATAAGAAAGACATCACTCTTCTAGTCAGAAACCATAAAAGACAGAAAATAATGGAGAGACATTATCAAAGCACTAGAAGAAAACAAAAAAACAAACACAAAGTGTCAACCTAGACTTCTATACCCAGAGAAAACAGGTTTAAAAAAAGGTCAAATGATGACTTTTTCAGACAAACAAAAGTTGGAAGAATCCATCATCACTAAATTGCACTACAGAACATGTTATAGAAACTTCTTCAGCCAACTGAAATTATACCAGATAGAAATTTGTATCCACCCAAAAACTGAAGAATGAAATGGTAATATAGGTAAATAAAAAATATATTTTAAGTCTCCTTATTAGATAATTGACTGTATAAAGAATAAATAGCAATATATTTTGGGTGTGATAGCATAAATAAAAGAAAAATGTACAAAATAATGGCATAAAGTATGAGAGGGAAATAGAAGTATACCTTTGTAGATTCTAATACAATAAATAAAATGATATAATATTATTTTAAGATAGACTGTGATAATATAAATTGCATATTTTAAACACTAGAGAAATTACTATAAAAAAGCAAAGCTGTATAGCTTTTTTTAAAAAGTGTAAATAAGGTGGAGTTTTTAAAAATACATAATCCAAAAGAGGCAGGAGGAGGACAAATGGAATAAAGAAGAGAAGGGCAAGTAGAAGGAAAATAGGAAGATGATAGGTTTAAGTGAAATTTCACTGATAATTATATTACATACAAATGGTCTAAACACTCCAAATAAAAGACAGATATCCAGATTGGATAATTAAGCAAGACCTGACCACATGGAGGAACTCAATATAAAGAAATAGTCATATTAATAGTAAAACATACAATGATGTACCATGCAAACAAATCAAACTGAAGCTTTAGTAGCTATATTAATATAAGACAAATTATATTTCAGAAGAATATCACTAAGATATAAAAGAGGGGCATTTTATAATGGTAAAGGTATAGACTCATTAAGAAGATATAATAATCCTTAAATGTGTATGTATCTAATTACAGTGATTTAAAATAAATGAAGTAAAAACAAATAGAACTGAAGGAAAAGAGATAAAATAACATTTTCAACTGGATATTTCAATACTCTTATCTCCATTATCAATAGAAAAAGCAGACAGAAAATCAGTAAGGATATAGGTGGCTTGAACAATACTATCAACCAAGTTGACCTAATGGATAGTTATAAAATATTGCACAAAACAATAGAAAAATACATATTCTTTTCAAATGCACATGGAATATTCACAAAATAAACCATATTCTGAGCCATAAAACAAGTCTAAGTAAATTTAAGAGTATGAAATGTGTCCTCTGACAATAATGTAATTAAGAAATCAATAACAAAGATTTTCTGAAAAGTCTTTAAAAATTAAATATATTTGTAAGTAATCCATGGGTCAAGGAAGAAGTCAGAAGGAAGCTATGTTATTTTTAACTGAATAAAATTTAAAATACGACATATCAAAATTTGTGAGATGCAGCTAAAGCAGTACTTAGAAAAAAGTTTTATACCATTAAATACTTATATTAGAAAAGAAAATCTCTAATCAGTTAATCTAAGTTTCCTAAGAAACCAGTAAAGGAAGAGTAGTTAAACTAAATAAGAGTAAGAAAATAATAAAGAGAAGAAATGAATGAATGAGGAGACAAAAAATAACAGAGAAAAATCAATTCTACCAAAAGTTGATTTCTTGAAAAAATCAATAAAAGCGATCAAATTCTACCTAGACTCAGCAAGGAAAAGAAGAGGGAAGACACAAATTACCATTATCAGAAATAAAGGATGAGACATCACAACAAATCCTTCAGATATTTAAAGGAATCATAAGTACCTCATTCCAGGTAACATGGGATAAGCACATTCCACTATTTTCACCATCTGAACATAACTATAAACCTGAACAGAATTCATGGACTAGCTATATGAGGACTCAGAAAATTAAGTAAGAGCAGGTAGATTGAAGGATAATTTAAAGTAAAACTAAACCAGTGGTGTTTTTGCCAATTTACCAATTTCACCAATTTACCATTTTTTTTTTCCTTCAATATCTCCCAGTTTCAACTCAGTGAAGCCTGAAATCCAGCACTGAGCACTGTGGTGCAAACATAGAGGCATCAAGGAGAAGCCTGGCTCAAGGAACAGGAAAGATAATAAGTAAAGCTCAAAGAGAGTAGAGAAAATCTCCAGGTATTTTTCTATCCTTTTTCTCTGTTCTCTCCCATCCCAGCTTCCAGGCAGTCCTGTAGTGACAGCAGCAAGATTTATAGCAGCCAGCAAGATGAGAGAGCAGAAACCAAAATTCAGAGACAGGAAACTTTCTCTCCATTGGTGGGAGGGGAGTTATGAATTCAGAATGTTGGGACCACACCCCAATGCTATGTTTTTTCTTCTCTCTGTCCTCCTACAGCTTATCCCTAGAGATAGTGTAACTGTGGGAGGTTTCTGGATGGAAAAATTTTAAAAGGAACACCAAGGAACCATCATATCAAGGACATAGTAGAGTGGGAGGAGCTCAGGAAAGACAGCCCACAAAACTGTTTATGAACTCCTGGGCATGGCCCTGACCTGCATATGTATGGATATTGTCCTAATTAGCATAATACAGGCTTTGAGAACTAAGCTAATGAATAGACCTCTGCCCATGTTCCAGGTTGACCACTGGGTGGCATACGCATGGGGAAGGTTCAAATAACTTTAAAAATTGAATTGACATTTGAATCTCAGCACATAGAAGGTAGGTTGAATTGTAATCTGAACCTAACCAGACCAATTGCTAGAAAAAAATGTATCAACATTCTCCATAATATTTTAAATAAGACTCAGAGTCTTCTAACCTAATATTCCTAATATACAATAAATAATACAAAATATTTGGCATTTGAATAACCACATAAATATCAACTGCATGGAAAAATACAATCAATTTACAACAAGGTTAAGATTACACAAATGCTGGAATTATCTGACAAGACTTTAAACAGCAGTTAACAATGCCCAACTGAGTAACTGCAAACACTCTTTAAAGAATTATTAAAACAGAAAATATAAGCAGAACAGAACTTATAAAAAAAAAACCAAAAGGAAATTTTAAAACTGAAAACTACCATAACTGAAATAAAGAAACTTACTGGATGGACTCAATAGAACAGAGATAACAGAAGAAATAGTCAATGAAGTTGAAGACATCAATAGAAATAATTGAATATGAACAACAGAGGAGAAAATATTTTAAAAAATAAACAGACCCTCAGAGACCTATGAGGAAACAACAAAAGGTATAACATTTGTGTCATCAGGACTCAAGAAAGAAAAGAGAAAGAATGTAGTGCTAAAAAAAAATTGAAAAAATAATCAACAAAAATTACCCAAGTTTAGTGAAAGATACACAGTATTACTTTTCTATTGCTGCTGTAAATAAATTACCACAGATTCAGCAGATGAAAAAAAAACACAAGTTTATTATCTCCCATATCTGTGTATAGGTCTGAAGTCAGGTATAGCATGGCTCAGTTTGTTCCTCCACTGAGAATCTCACAAAGACAAAATCAATGTATCATCCAACCTGATCTGGAGGCTCTGGGTTAGAACTGACTTCCCAGCTCATTCAGGTTGTTGGCAGAATTCACTTTCATGTAGGACTGAGGTCACCATTTTCTTGCTGACTGTCAGCCAGGGGTTGTTCTTTGCATTCCCTGGCTCATGGCTCATGGTTAATCGCTTCTGTCAAAATCAGCAATGCAGGTCAAGTTCTTGTCATGCTTTAAATTTCTCTGACTCCTCTACTCCTGGCACATCACAATAACATATTTTTTCTGCTGCACCTCTCTGAGTAACTTTTTTGCCTTCCTCTTCCACTTTCAAGGGCTCATGTTATTACGTTGGTCCCATTTAGCCTATCTTAGAGTAAGCTGATTAAAAATTTCAATTGCAATGCAAAGACCCTTTTCCCATATAACATATATTCACATGTACTGGGGATTAGGGTATGGGCATCTTTGGGGGACCATTATTTTGCCTACCACATAAATCTGTATATTCGAGGAGCTGAGGACATCCCAAACAGGATAAACCAAAATACTTCTCCACTCAGGTACATCATAATCAAACTACTGACAACCAAAGATAGAAAAAATTCCTGAAAGTAGACAGGGAAATGATGCATTATCTAGAGAGGAACAACAATTCAAGTAAATGATGATTGCTCATTAGAAATCAAGAAACAAGAATTAGCAACATATTTTTCAAGTAGTAAAAGGAAAATATTGTCTACCTAGAATTCTATATCCAGCAAAATTATCCTTCAGGGATGAAAGAGAAATCAAGATATTCTTTAATGAAAGAAAACCAATGTAATTCATTACCAGCAGGTATGTTCTTAAAAAATTTGTGAAGGAAGCTATTCAAGTAAAAAAGGGAAACACTACCAGAAGGAAAATTGTGACATAAATAATAAATGAGAGCAATATAAATGGTAAATAACTAGATATGAGACTATTCTCCTATTCACTTCTACAAAACATGTGTAATAGTTCAAACCAAAAAGTATAACATTGTTTGATTGATGAGGTTTTAAATGTATATAAAAGTGATATATAAGACATCTATAGAGGAAAAGCTTTCAAACTTTCACCACTGAGTGTAATGTTAGCTGTGGGTTTGTTATATTTTGTTGAGGTATGTTCATTTTATACCTAATTTGTTGAGAGTTTTTAATCATGAAAGGATGTTGTACTTTTCTTCATCTATTGAGATGATCATATACACACACACACATATATATATATATATATATATATATATATATATATATATATATAGGCAGTACATGGACCTCTCACTGTTGTGGCCTCTCCTGTTGTGGAGCACAGGCTCCAGACACGCAGGCTCAGTGACCATGGCTCATGGGCCCAGCCACTCTGCGGCATGTGGGATCTTCCTAGACTGGGTCACGAACACGTGTCCCTTGCATCAGCAGGTGGACTCTCAACCACTGCGCCACCAGGGAAGCCCAATCATATAATTTTTATCTTTCATTCTATTAATGTGATATAGTATGTTGAAACATCCTTGCATGCCAGGGATAAATTCCAATTGGTCATGGTATATGATCCTTTTAATGTGCAATTGAATTCAGTTTCTTAATATTTTGTGGAGGATTTTTACATTTATATTCATCAGGGATATTGACCTGTAGTGGGGGTTTTGTTTGTTCGGTTGTTTTTGTAGTGTCCTTATCTGGCTTTTGTATCAGGGTAATGTTGGCTTCATAAAATGATTTGGGGAGTGTTTCCTCTTCTTCAATGTTTTCGAAGACTTTGAGGATTGGATTTAATTCTTTTAATGTGTGATAGAATTCACCAAGGAAACCATCTGGTCCTGAGCTTTTCTTTGTTGGAAGGTTTTTGATTACTAATTCAACCTCCCTACTCATTGCTAGTCTGTTCAGATTTTCTATTTCTTCTTGATATATAGTCTTGGTAAGTCGTATGTTTCCAGAAATTTATCTATTTATTCTAAGTTATCAAATTTGTTGGTGCATAACTGTACACAGTAGTCTTTTATGATATTTTGTATTTCTGTGGTATCATTTATAAAGTTTCCTTTTCCATTTCTGATTTTATTAATTTGTCTTCTCTCTTTTTTCTTAGTGTAGTTAAAGTTTTGTCAATTTTGTTTATCTTTACTATTTATTTTTATTTGTTTGAAACCACAAAATACCTCAAAATAGCCAAAGCAATCCTGAGAAAGAAGAACAAACCTGAAGGTATCATGCTTCTTGACTTCAAACTGTACTACAGAGACCAAGACTCTGGAAGCATGTGCTTCTCTTCTCCAGCAGCATCTCTGTTAGACATTCCACTCTGGGAGGCTGCCAGGCTCAGCTTGTGAAGTGATCCTGGCAGATACTCAGGGACCAAGCATCTTCAGGGTGGGGCTATGCCGGGAGGATCTGCTTCACACATGAATGAGGTGAATTTTCTTGGCAAGGCTGCTGGCAGCTCTAGAGTAACAATGTAACTGGTCTGTGATGTTCCATTTACAAATTCCTAGAAGATGGAGACAAGATGGTGGAGTAGAAGGATGTGAGCCCAGCTATATAACATATAACAACTAACTACTGAAAAACAATTAAAAAATAAACCTCTGGAACTTACCAAAAAAGATATCCTACATCCAAGGACAACGAAGAAGCCACGATGAGACAGTAGAAGGGGCACAACTGTGATAAAATCAAATTCCATTACCACCAGGTGGGTGACCCACAAACTGGAAAATAATTATACCACAGAAGTTCTCTCACAGGAGTGAAAGTTCTGAGCCCCACATCAGCCTCCTGAGCTTGGGAGTCTGGCAATATGAAGAGGAGTCCCCAGAGAAACTGCCTTTGAAGGTCAGCAGGTTTTGATCACAGGAATTCCACAGGACTAGGGGAAACAGAACTCCATTCTTGGAGAGCACACACAAGGTCTCATGCACAACAGGACCCAGGGAAAAAAGGAGTGACCTCATAAGGGCCTGTGCCAGATCTAACTAATAGTATTGGAGGGTCTCATGCAGAGGTGGGGGATGGCTGTGGCTCACTACAGAGACAAAGACACTGGTGGCAGCAGTGCTGGGGAGTACTCCTTGGCATGAGCCCTCCTGGAAGCCACTATTTTCTCACCAAGACCTTGCCTGACCCAACAGCCTGTAGGTACCAGTGCTGCTGGGTCATCTCAGGACAAACAACCAACAGAGCAGGAACACAGCACCACTCATCAGCAGATAGGCTACCTAAAGTCTTCCTGAGTACAGAGCTGCCAGGTAAACACACACACTGAAACGGCTCTGGCCACAAGAGGGACAAGACACAGCTCCAGCCACCAGTAGACAATAATCAGTCCCTCCCCTCAGGAAGCCATCACAAGGGTCTTATACAACCTCACCCAACAGGAGGCAGACACCAGAAACAAGAAAACTACAACCCTGCAGCCTGTGGAATGGAAACCACAATCACATAAAGTTAGAAAAAATGAGACAGCAGGGAAATATGTCCCAGATGAAGGAACAAGACAAAAACCTCAGAAGAACCACTAAATGATGTGGAGATAGGCAATTTACACAAAAAAATAATTCAGAGTACTGATAGAAAAGATGATCCAAGATCTTGGAAAAAGAATGGAAGCACAGATTGAGAGGATACAGATAAGCTTAACAAAGACATAGAAGAACCACAGAACAAACAAAAAGAGAAGAACAATACAATAACTGAAAGAAGAATTCGTTACAAGGAATCAATAGCAGAATAACTGAGGCAGAAGAATGGATAAGTGACCAGGAAGACACAATGGTGGAAATCAATGCCATGGAAAATAATAAAGAAAAAAAATTAAAAGAAATGAGGACAGGGGCTTCCCTGGTGGCACAGTGGTTGAGAGTCCACCTGCTGATGCAGGGGACATGGGTTCATGCCCCAGTCTGGGAAGATCCCACATGCTGCAGGGTGGCTGGGCCCATGAGCCATGGCCACTGAGCCTGCGTGTCTGGAGCCTGTGCTCCACAATGGGAGAGGCCACAACAGTGAGAGACCCATGTACTGCAAAACAACAAAAAAGAAATGAGGACAATCTAAGAGACCACTGAGACAACACTAAACGTACCAACATTTGCATTATATGGGTCCCAGAAGAAGAGAGAGAGAGAAAGGACCTGAGAAACTATTTGAAGAGATAATAGTTGAAAATTTCCATAACAAGGAAAAGGAAATAGTCATGCAAGTCTAGAAAGCACAGAGAGTCTCAGGAATGATAAACCCAAGGAGGAACATACTGTGACATATAGTAATCACAGTGACAAAAATTAAAGGCAAAGAAAAATGTTAAAAGCAACAAGGAAAAATTAACAAAAAACATGCAAGGGAATTACCATAAGGTTATCAGCAGATTTTTCAGCAGAAAATCTACAGGCCAGAAGGGAGTAGCATGATATAAAGTAATGAAACAGAAGAAGCTTCAACAAAGAATTCTCTACCCAGAAAGACTCTCATTCAGATTTGATGGAGAAATCAAAAGCTTTATAGGTAAGAAAAAGCTAAGTGAATTCAGCACCTCCAGACCAGCTTTGCAATGAATGCTAAAGGAACAATTCTAGGCGAAAAAAGAAAAGGCCACAACTAGAAACAAGAAAATTACAAATGGAAATGCTCACCAGTAAAAGCAAACATACAATAAGATAGGAAATCATCGACACACAAATATGATATCAAACCAGGAACAGTGAGGAGAGTGCAAATGCAGGATATTGGAAGTGCATTTGAAATTAAAAGACCATCAGCTTAAAACAGCCTTGTTTATATATAGTCTGCTATAACAAAATCTCATGGTAACCACACACCAAAAATCTACAATAGATACACACACAAAAAAAGAAAAAGGAGTCCAAACACAGCACTAAATTTAGTCATCAAATCACAAGAGAAGATAACAAAAGAGGAAGGGAAGAAAAAAGACCACCAAAAACAAATCCAAAGCAGTTATTAAAATGGCAATAAGAACATACATATCAATAATTACTTTAAATGTAAATGAACTAAATGCTCCAACCAAAAGAGATAGACTGGCTGAATGGATACAAAAACAAGACCCATAGAAATGTTGTCTACAAAAGACCTACTTCAGATCTAGGGATACATACAGACTGAAAGTGAGGGGATGGAAAAAGGTATTCCATGCAAATGGAACAAAAGAAAGCTGGAGTAGCAATACTCAGACAAAAATAGACTTGAAAATAAAGGCTGTTACTAGAGACAAAGAAGGACAGTACATAATGATCAAGGGATCAATCACAGAAGAAGATATAACAATTGTAAATATATATGTACCCAATATAGGAGCACCCCAATATATAAGGCAAATACTAACAGCCATAAAAGGAGATATTACAGTAACACAATAATAGTGAGGGTGGGCTTCCCTGCTGGCGCAGTGGTTCAGAGTCCACCTGCCAATGCAGAGGACATGGGCTCATGCCCCGGTCCGGGAAGATCCCACATGTCGTGGAGCGGCTGGGCCCGTGAGCCATGGCCACTGAGCCTGCGTGTCCGGAGCCTGTGCTCCACAATGGAAGAGGCCACAGCAGTGAGAGGCCCACGTACCACAAAAAAATAAAAAATAAAAAGAATAATAATAGTGGGGGTCTTTAACACCCCACTTTCATCAATGGACAGATAATCCAGACAGAAAATCAATAAGGAAATGCAGACATTAAATGTGACATTAGAATAGAGGAATTTAATTGATATTTATAGAGCATTCCATCCAAAGGGAACAGAATACACAGTCTTCTCTAGTGCACATGGAACATTTTCCATGATTGATCCTATACTGGGTCAGAAAGCAAGCCTCAGTAAATTTAAGAAATTTGAAATCATATCAAGCATCTTTTCTGACCAAAACACTATGAGATTAGAAATCAACTACAAGAAAAAAACTGTAAAAAATTACACAAGCACTTGGAGGCTAAATAATGTGCTACTAAACAAGTAATGGATCACTGAAGAAATCAAAGAGGATATAAAAAAATACCTAGAGAAAAATAAAAACAAAAGCATGATGATCCAAAACCTATGGGACGTGGCAAAAGTAGTGCTAAGAGAGAAGATTATAACAATACAATCTTACCACAGGAAACAATTTTAAAAAACTCAAATAAACAACCCAACCTTACACCTAAAGCAACTAGAGAAAGAAAAACAAACAAAATGCAAAGTTAGTAGAAGGAAAGAATCATAAAAGTCAGAGCATAAATAAATGAAATAGAGACAAAGAAAACAATAGAAAAGATCAATGAAACTAAAAGCTGCTTCTTTGAGAAGATAAACAAAATTGATAAACCTTTAGCCAGACTAATCAAGAAAAAATGGGAGAGGGCTCAAATCAATAAAATTAGGAATGAAAAAGGAGAAGTTACAACGGACACTGCAGAAATACAAAGGATCATGACAGACTACTACAAGCAACTGTATGCCAATAAAATGGACAACCTACAAGAAATGAAAAATTTCTTAGAAATGTATAATCTCTTAAGACTAACCCAGGAAGAAATAGAAAATATGAATAGACCACTCACAAGTACGAAAATTGAAACTGTGATTTAAAAACTCCCAACAAAATAAGTCCAGGACCAGATGGCTTCACTGGCAAATTCTATCAAACATATAGAGAAGAGTTAACACCTATGCTTCTGAAACTATTCCAAAAAATCACAGAGGAAGGAACACTCCCACACTCATTCTATGGGAACACTATCGACCTGATTCCAAAACCAGATAAAGATACAACAAAAAAGAAAGTTACAGGCCAATATCACTGATGAACATAGACACAAAAATCCTCAATAAAATAATAGCAAACCAAATCCAACAATACATTAAAAGGATCATACATCATGATCAAGTGGGATTTACCCCAGGGATGCAAGGATTTTTCAATATCCACAAGTCAATCAGTGTGATATGCCACATCAAAATAATGAAGAATAAAAATGATATGATCATCTCAATAGGTGCAGAGAAAGCTTTTGACAAAATTCTACCCCATTTATGATAAAAGCTCTCCAGAATGTGAGTACTAAGGGAACATAACTCAACATAATAAAGGCCATATATGACAAATCTACATCCAGCATCATACTCAATGGGGAAAAGCTGGAAGCATTTTCTCTAAGATCAGGAATAAGACAAGGATGTCCACTCTTGCCACTTATATTCAACATAGTTTTGGAAGTCCTAGCCATGGCAATCAGAGAAGAAAAAGAAATAAAAGGAATCCAAATGGAAAAGAAGAAATAAAACTGTCACTATTTGCTGATGACATGATAATATACATAGAAAATCCTAAAGGTGCTACCAGAAAGCTACTAGAGCTCATCAATGAATTTGGTAAAGTTACAGGATACAAAGTTATTACACAGAAACCTATTCCATTTCTATACACTAAAAACAAAAGATCAGAAAGAGAAATTAAAGAAACAATCCCATTTACCATTGCATCAAAAAGTATAAAATATCTAGGAATAAACCTACCTAAGGAGGAAAAATGTCTGTACCTTTTCTGTACTCAGAAAATTATAAGACACTGATGAAAGAAATTGAAGGTAACACATACGGATGGAAAGACATCCCACGTTCTTGGATTGGAAGAATCAATATTGTCAAAATGACTATACTATCCAAAGCAATATATAGGTTCAATGCAATCCCTATCATATTACCGAAGGCATATTTTACAGAACTAGATGAAAAAAATGTTAAATATGTATGGAAACATAAAAGACCCCGAATAGCCAAAGCAATCTTGAGGAAGCAAAATGGAACTGGAGGAAACAGGCTCCCTGACTTCAGACTATACTACAAAGCTACAGTCATTAAAACAGTATGGTACTGGCACAAAAACAGTAATATAGATCAATGGAATAGGACAGAAAGTCCAGAGATAAACCCACACACCTATGGTCAATTAATCTATGACAAATGAGGCAAGACTATACAATGGAGCAAAGACAGTCTCTTCAATAAATGGTGCTGAGAAAACTGGACAGCTATATGTAAAAGAATGAACTTACAACATTCTCTAACACCATACACCAAAATAAGCTCAGAATGGATTAAAGACCTAAATGTAAGACCGGATACTATAAAACTCTTAGAGGAAAACATAGGCAGAACACACTTTGACATAAATAGCAGCAATATATTTTTTGATCCTTCTCCTAGAGTTGTGGAAATAAGAGCAAAAATAAACAAATGGGACCTAATTAAACTCAAATGCTTTTTCACAGCAAAGGAAACCATAAACAAAACAAAAAGACAACCCACAGAATGGGAGAAAATATTTACAAATGATGCAACCGACAAGGGATTAATCTTCAAAATTTACAAACAGCTCATGCATCTCAATATCAAAAAAACAAACAAACAACCCAATCAAAGAATGGACAGAAGACCAAAATAGGCATTTCTCCAAAGAAGATATACAGATGGACAAGAGGTACATGAAACTTGCTCACCATCTCTAATTATTAGAGAAATGCAAATCAAATGTACAATGAGATATCACCTCACACCAGTCAGAATGGCCATCATCAAAATATCTACAAACGATAAATTCTGGAGATGGTGTGCAGAAAAGGGGACCCTCCTATACTGTTGGAGGGAAAATAAATTGGTACAGCCACTATAGTGGACAGTGTTGAGGTTCCTTAAGAAACTAAAAGTTGAGCTACCATATGATCCAGCAATCCCACTCCTGCCTATATATCTGGAGGAAACCATGATTCAAAAGCTTACATGTACCCCAATGTTCATTGCAGTGCTGTTTACAATAGCCAAGACATGGAAACATCCTAAATGTCCATCAACAGGGGAATGGATAGAGAAGATGTGGTATATACGTGCAATAGAATATTACTCTGCCATTAAAAAGAATGAAATAATGCCATTTGCCACAACATGAATGGACCTGGAGATTATCATACTAACTGAAGTAATTCAGACAGAGAAAGCCACGTATCATATGATATTGCTTATATGTGGAATATAAAACAGAATTGATACAAATGAACTTATCTACAAAATAGAAACAGACTCAAAATAGAGAACAAAGCTATGGTTACCAAGGGGGAAGTATGGAGGAGAGGGATAGATTGGGATTGACATATACACACTATTATATTTGAAATAGATAGCCAACAAGGACCTACTGTATAGCACAGAGAACTCTGCTCAATATTCTGTAATTACCTAAATAGAACAGAAGTTGAGAAAGAATAGATACATGTATATGTACAACTGAATCACTTTGTTGTACACCTGAAACTAACACAACATTTTTAATCAACTATACTCCAATATAAAATAAAAATTTCAAAAAAACTATACTACAAAGCTATAGTAATCAAAATAATATGGTACTAGTATAAATATAGACATAAAGATCAATGGAACAGAATCAAGAGTCCAGAAATAAGCCCTCCCGTATACAGCCAACTAATATTTGACAAGGGAGCCATGAGTACACTATAGGGAAAAGATAGCCTCTTCAATAAATACTGGAATAACTGGATAACCACACACAAAATCATAAATTTGGACTCTTGTACCATTCACAAAAATTTATTCAGAATGTATTAAAGACTTAAACGTAAGACCTGAAACTGTAACATTCCTAGAAGAAGACATATGGGATAAACTCCTTGACATTGGTCTTGGCAGTGATTTTTTGGATATGACACCAATAGTACAGGCAACAGTACATAACTAGACAACCTACTGTATATCACAGAGAACTCTACTCAGTGCTCTGTGGTGACCTAAATGAGAAGGAAATCCAAAAAGGAAGTGTTATTTGTATATGTGTAGCTAATTCACCTTGCTGTACAGTATAAACTAACACAATACTGTAAAGCAACTGTTCTCCAATATATTTTTTTTAATTACAGGTGACAAAAGCAAAAATCAAGAAATGGTACTACATCAAATCAAAAAGCTTCTGCACAGCAAAAGGAAAAATCCACAAAATGAAAATGCAACCTACCCAACGGGAGAAAATATTTGCAAATCGTACATCTGATAAGGGGCTAATACACAAAATATATTTTTAAAAAAACTCATACAACTCAGTAGCAGAATAAAAGCAATCTGATTTTTTAAAAATTGACATAGTTACTAGATAAACATTTTTCCAAATATAATACAAATAGTAACAGGTAAATGAAAAGATGCACAACACTAATCACCAGGAAAATGCAAATCAAAACTACAATGAGATATCACTTCACACATGTTAGAATACCTATCATCAAAATGAAGAGATAACAAGTGTTTGTGAGGATGTGAAGAAAAAGGAACCCCTGTCCACTGTTGGTAGGAATGTAAATTGGTACAGCCACTATGTAAAACTGTACAGAGGTTCCTCAAAAAATTAAAAATAGAACTACCATATGATCCAACAATTCCACTTTTGGATATATATCCAAAAGAAATTTCATTAGATTTCAAGGACCTATCTTCACTATCTTGTTCATTGCAGCATTATTCACAATAGCCATGATTTGGAAACATTCTTAATGTTCATAAATGGATGAATGCATCAAGAAGATGCAATATATACATATATACAATGGAATATTATTCAGCCACAGGAAAGAAGGAAATCTTTCCATTTGCAACAAAATGGATCAAACTTGAGAGCATCTTGCTAAGTTACACAAGTCAGACTGAGAAAGATAAATACTGAATGATATCACTTTTATGTAGAATATAAAAAAGCTGAACTCATAGAAACAGAGAGTAGAATGTTGGTTATCAGGGGCTAAGGGGTGGGGGAATAGGGGAGATACTAGTCAAAGTGTACAAACTTTCAGTTATAAGATATGTAAGTTTGAGGGATCTAGTATACAGCATGATGATTATATTTAATAATACTGTATTATATACTTGGAAGTTGCTAAAAGAGTAGATCTTAAATGTTCTCACCACAAAAAAGAAATAGTAACTATGTAAGATGATGGAAGTGATAATTATTTCACAATATTTAAGTATATCAACTCAATATGTGCTTCACCATAAACTTATACACTGTTATATATCAAACGTATCTCAAGAAAGTTGTTTTAAAAAAAAAGACACCTATAGCGTAAAAGGGGAAGGAAAAGGGAAATAGATATTGGTAAGTTTCTGCATTCCAATTGACATGGTAAAATATTGATTCTAAATATACTGTGCAAAGTTAAGTATGTATTTTGTAATTCCTAGAAACAAAGATATATAGTTAAAACACAATATATAAATTAAAATGGAACACTGAAAACTGTACAAATAATCAAAAAGAGGGCTGAAAATGAGAAACAGTGTAGACTTAAATGCAAACATATCAGAAATTACATCAAATGTAAATGATATAAAGCAGCAGTTAAAAGACAGAACTTACTTGAAAAGATGAAAAAGATATAATTCAACTAAATGCTATCTACAATAATTTCAAATATAATGATATAGATATGTTATAGAGAAAAGATATACCATACAAACACAAATTAAAAGAAAGTCGATGTGCTTATATTAATATGAAAGCAGACTTTAGAACGAACAAAATTAAAAGATAAAAAGACATCACATATTGACTAATGGGTCAATTCGCCAAGAAGTTATAACAATTTTAAATCCATATATATCTAACTACTGACATTTAAAACACCTGAAGCAAAAACAAACAGAACCAAAAAGAGAAACAGACAACTACACAATTATAGTTGAAGACTTCAACACTCCTCTGTTAGTGATAGAACTAGTAGAGATGAACTTGGCAAGAATAGAGAAGAACTGAATGACACAATCAAACAATTGAACTAACTGACAATTACACAATACTCGATTCAACAGTAGCAGAATACACAGTCATTTAAAGAACACATGGAACATTTTATGTCACAAAACAAACCTTAACAAATTTTTAAAAATTGACATCGTATAAAGTATGTCCCCTCTGATCATGGTGTAATTAAGCTACAAAATCTAAAACATAAGTATAAAGTTAATATCTCTAATCAATTCAAAACTAAACAACACACTGCTAAATTTGAACTTAATATAAATTAAAATACAACATATCAAATTTTGTGAGACATGGTTAAGCAATGCTTAGAATAAAATTTATATCATTTAATGATTATGTTAGAAAAGAAAAAAGGTCACAAATCAATAATTTAAGTTTCCACCTAAAGAAACTAGAAAAGGAAGAGCAAAATAAACCCAAAGCAAGAGCAAGGAAAGAAATAATCAAGATAAGAGCTGATATCAATAAACTCAATACAGAAAAACAACAGAAAATCTCAATTAACTGAAAATATGTTTCTCTGTAAAGATCAATAAAATTGGTAAACCTCAAGAATTACTGATACAGAAAAAAGAGAGAAGTCACAAATTACCAATACCAGAAATGGAAAATGGAATATCAGTATAGAATGCACAGATATTAAAAGGATAATAAGGAAATATTGTAATTAAATCTACACACATAAATTAACAACTTAGATCAAAATGTTCAACTCCTAGGCAATCATAAATTACTAAAACTCACCCATGATGAAATAGATAACTTGACTAACCATATACTTATTAATGAAATATAATTTGTAGTAAATTTAAAAAGCAAGAAATTTCTAGGTCCAGATGTTTTCTTTGGTGAATTTTCCTAAGCATGTAAAGAAAAAATATCTTCAATATTTTGCAGTATCTTCCAGAAAATAGAAGTAGAGGAATTACTTCCCAACTCAGTTTACAAGCGCTGCATTATTACAATACTAAAACCAGACAGGGACTACACACCAAAAAGAAAACTATAGACCAATATCCCTCATGAGCATAGATCTAAAAATCCTAAACAAAATATTAGTCGATTAAATCCAGTACTACTTTTAAAAGTATAATACATCAAAACCAAGTGGGTTTTATGTCAAGAATGAAAAGGTAAATCAAAATTTGAAGCATCAGTCAATATAATCCAACATATTAACAGTCTTAAGAAAAATCACATGATCATATCAATTAATGCAAACAAATTTTTTGACAAAATAAAACATCCACTGATGATAAAAACTCTCAACCGGATAAAAGGCATCTACAAAAAACCTACACCTAATGTCATACTTATTGGAGAAAGACTGAATGCTTTCCCCCTAAGTTTAAGAACACTAAAAACTATAAAATATCACTCAGGTAAATTAAGGAAGTCCTCAATAAATGGAGTTATATACCATGTTCATGAGTTGATAACACAATTTTGTTAATATATAAATTCTATTGAAATTATATATGGATACAATACAATCACAATGAAAATCTCAGCAGTTTTTTTATAGAACATGACAAGCTGATTATGACATTTTTATGGAAATACAAAACAATTAGGATATTCAAAGCAATTTTGAATAAGAACAAAATTAAAAGATTTAAACTACTTGATTTCAAAACTCGCTATAAAGATGTAATAATCAAGACTGAAGTTATTAGTGAAAAGATGGACAAGTATATCAATGTAACAGAATATAGAGCCCACAAACATTCCCACACATAGATTAATTAATTTTCAACAAAGGGCCAAGGAAATTCAAAGAGTAAAGAATATTCTTTTAAACAAATTATACTGAAATGATTAGATACCTATATACAAAAATTATTGATCTTTACCTCACACCATATAAAAAATTTACTTGAAATATATCATGTACCCATACGTAAACCTAAAACTATATAACCTCTAGAAGAAACAAAAAGAGAAAACCTTTGAGACTTTGAATTATACCAAAATTTCTTGAACAAAATACAAAAAGCAAAAATCAGAAAAGAAAGAAAAAGTTAAATTGGACTTTACTTAAGTTAAAAATATCTACTCTTCAATAGCCAGTGTTAAGAAAATGAAAAAGCAAGCTATAGACTGGAAGAAAGTATTTGCAAAACATATATCTGGCAAAAGGCTTGTATGCAAAATTTATAAATATTTCTTGTAATTCAAAATAGACCACCTGATAAGAAAATGGACAACAGATTTGAATAAACATGTCCCCAAAGAATATTTAAAAATGGCAAATGAAGCACATGAAAATATTCTCAATATAATTAGCTATAAGAGAATTACAAGTTAAAAGTCTCTATGACATACCAGACACACTCACTAGAAAAGATAAAATGAAAGACTGACAATACCAAGTGTTTGCTAGGGTGTTGAACAACTGGAGCTCTCAAATTACCTGTGCTGGTGTAAAATCATACAACTACAAGATAGTTTCTCATAACGTTAAACATATGCTTATCTTTTGATCTAGCTATTCCACTCCAAGTTAATAATCAAGATAAATGAGAACACATGCACACATCAAAAATTATACTTGAATGTTCATAGCAGCATTAGTCTTAGCAGCAGGAGTAGACACAATCCAACTGTCCGAACTGGTAAATAGATTAACATATTATATAATACTAATTCAATGAAATATTGCTTAGCAAAAAAAAGAATGGACTTTTTATTTTTACATCTTTATTGGAGTATAATTGCTTTACAATGGTGTGTTAGTTTATGCTTTATAACAAAGTGAATCTGTTATACATATGCATATGTTACCATATCTCCTCCCTCTTGCATATCCCTCCCTCCAACCCTCCCTATCCCACCCATCCAGGTGGCCACAAAGCACCGAGCTGATCTCCCTGTGTTATGCAGCTGCTTCCCACTAGCTATCTATTTTACATTTGGTACTGTATGTACGCCCATGGCACTCTCTCACTTGGTCACAGCTTACCCATTCCCTTCCCCATATCCTCAAGTCCATTCTCTAGTAGGTCTGTGTCTTTATTCCCGTCTTACCCCTAGGTTCTTCACGACATTTTTTTTCTTAGATTCCATATATATGTGTTAGCATACGGTATTTGTCTTTCTCTTTCTGACTTACTTCACTCTGTATGACAGACTCTAGGTCCATCCACCTCACTACAAACAACTCAATTTCATTGCGTTTTATGGCTGAGTAATATTCCATTGTATATATGTGCCACATCTTCTTTATCCATTCATCTGATGATGGACACTTAGGTTGTTTCCACCTCCTGGCTATTGTAAATAGAGCTGCAATGAATATTTTGGTACATGACTCTTTTTGAATTATGGTTTTCTCAGGATATATGCCCAGTAGAGGGATTGCTGGGTCATATGGTCGTTCTATTTGTAGTTTTTTAAGGAACCTCCATACTGTTCTCCATAGTGGTTGTACCAATTCACATTCCCACCAGCAGTGCAAGAGTGTCCCCTTTTCTCCACACCCTCTCCAGCATTTATTGTTTCTAGATTTTTTGATGATGGCCATTCTGACTGGTGTGAGATGATACCTCATTGTAGTTTTGATTTGCTTTTCTCTAATGATTAACAATGTAGAGTATTTTTTCATGTGTTTGTTGGCAATCTGTACATCTTCTTTGGAGAAATGTCTATACAGGTCTACCGCCCATTTTTGGATTGGGTTTTTTGTTTTTATGCTATTGAGCTGCTTATAAATTTTGGAGATTAATGCTTTGTCAGTTGCTTCATTTGTAAATATTTTCTCCCATTCTGAGGGTTGTCTTTTGGTCTTGTTTATGGTTTCCTTTGCTGTGCAAAAGCTTTGAAGTTTCATTAGGTTCCATTTGTTTATTTTTGTTTTTATTTCCATTTCTCTAGGAGGTGGGTCAAAAAGGATCTTGCTGTGATTTATGTCATAGAGTGTTCTGCTTCTGTTTTCCTCTAAGAGTATGATAGTGTCTGGCCTTACATTTAGGTCTTTAATCCATTTTGAGCTTATTTTTGCATATGGTGTTAGGGATTGTTCTAATCTCATACTTTTACATGTACCTATCCAGTTTTCCCAGAACAGCTTATTGAAGAGGCTGTCCTTTCTCCACTGTACATTCCTGCCTCATTTATCAAAGATAAGGTGACCATATGTGTGTGGGTTTATCTCTGGTCTTTCTATCCTGTTCCGTTGATCTATATTTCTGTTTTTTGTGCCACTAGCATACTGTCTTGATTACTATAGCTTTGTAGAATAGCCTGAAGTCAGGGAGCCTGATTCCTCCAGCTCCGTTTTTTGTTCTCAAGATCACTTTGGCTATTCGGGGTCTTTTGTGCTTCAATACAAATGGTGAAATTTTTTGTTCTAGTTCTGTGAAAAATGCCAGTGGTAGTTTGATAGGGATTGCATTGAATCTGTAGATTGCTTTGGGTAGTAGAGTCATTTTCACAATGTTGATTCTTCCAATCAAAGAACATGGTATATCTCTCCATCTATTTATATCATCTTTAATTTCTTTCATCAGTGTCTTATAATTTTCTGCATACAGGTCTTTTGTCTCCTTAGGTTGGTTTATTCCTAGATATTTTATTCTTTTTGTTGCAATGGTAAATGGGAGTGCTTTCTTGATTTCACTTTCAGATTTTTCATCATTAGTGTATAGGAATGCCAGAGATTTCTGTGCATTAATTTTGTATCCTGCTGCTTTACCAAATTCATTGATTAGCTCTAGTAGTTTTCTGGTAGCATCCGTAGGATTCTCTATGTATAGTATCATGTCAACTGCAAACAGTGACAGCTTTACTTCTTCTTTTCCAATTTGGATTCCTTTTATTTCCTTTTCTTCTCTAATTGCTGTGGTTAAAACTTCCAAAACTATGTTGAATAAGAGTGGTGAGAGTGGGCAACTTTGTCTTGTTCCTGATCTTAGTGGAAATGCTTTCAGTTTTTCACCTTTGAGGATGATGTTGGCTGTGGGTTTGTCATATATGGCCTTTATTATGTTGAGGAAAGTTCCCTCTATGCCTACTTTCTGCAGGGTTTTTATCATAAATTGGTGTCGAATTTTGTTGAAAGCTCTCTCTGCATCTATTGAGATGATCATATGGTTTTTCACCTTCAGTTTGTTAATATGGTGTATCACATTGATTGATTAGTGTATATTGAAGAATCCTTGCATTCCTGGAATAAACCCCACTTGATCATGGTGTATGATCCTTTTAATGCACTGTTGGATTCTGTTTGCTAGCATTTTGTTGAGGATTTTTGCACCTATGTTCATCAGTGATATTGGCCTGCAGTTTTCTTTCTTTGTAACATCCTTGTCTAGTTTTGATAACAGGGTGATGGTTGCCTCATAGAATGAGTTTGGGAGTGTTCCTCCCTCTGCTGTATTTTGGAAGAGGTTGAAAAGGATAGGTGTGAGCTCTTTTCTAAATGTTTGATAGAATTCGCCTGTGAAGCCATATGGTCCTGGGCTTTTGTGTGTTGGAAGATTTTTAATCACAGTTTCAATTTCAGTGCTTGTGATTGGTCTGTTCATATTTTCTATTTCTTCCTGATTCAGTCTTGGCAGGTTGTGCATTTCTAGGAATTTGTCCATTTCTTTCAGTTTGCCCATTTTACTGGCATATATTTATTGGTAGTAATCTCTCATGATTTGTATTTCTGCAGTGTCAGCTATTACTTCTCCTTTTTCATTTCTAATTCTATTGATTTGAGTCTTCTCCCTTGTTTCTTGTTGAGTCTGGCTAGTGGTTTATCAATTTTGTTTATCTTATCAGATATCCAACTTTTAGTTTTATTGATCTTTGCTATTGTTTCCCTCATTTCTTTTTCATTTATTTCTGATCTTATCTTTATGATTTCTTTCCTTCTGCTAACTTTGGGCATTTTTTTCTTCTTTCTCTAATTGCCTTAGGTGCAAAGTTAGGTTTTTTATTCGAGATGTTTCCTGTTTCCTAATTTAAGATTGTATTGCTATAAACTTCCCTCTTAGAACTGCTTTTGCTGCTGCCCGTTGGATTTGGGTCATCGTGTATCCATTGTCATTTGTTTCTAGGTATGTTTTGATTTCCTCTTTGATTTCTTCAGTGATCACTTCCTTATTAAGTAGTGTATTGTTTAGCCTCCATGTGTTTGTATTTTTTACAGAACTTTACCTGTAATTGATATCTAGTCTCATAGCATTGTGGTGGGAAAAGATACTTGATATAATTTCAATTTTCTTAAATTTACCACGGCTTGATTTGTGACCCAAGATATGATCTATTGTGGAGAATATTCCATGAGTACTTGAGAAAAATGTGTATTCTGTTGTTTTTGGTTGGAGTGTCCTATAAATATCAATTAAGTCCATCTTGTTTAATGTATCATTTAAAGCTTGTGTTTCCTTATTTATTTTCATTTTGGATGATCTGTCCATGGGTGAAAGTGGGATGTTAAAGTCCCCTGCTATGATGTGTTACTGTTAATTTCCCCTTTTATGGCTGTTAGTATTTTCCTTATGTATTGAGGTGCTCCTATGTTGGGTGCATAAATATTTACAATTGTTATATCTTCTTCTTGGTTCGATCCCTTGATCATTATGTAGTGTCCTTCTTTGTCTCTTCTAATAGTATTTATTTTAAAGTCTATTTTGTCTGACACGAGAATTGCTACTCCAGCTTTCTTTTGGTTTCCATTTGCGTGTTATATATTTTCCATACCTTTACTTTCAGTCTGTATGAGTCTCTAGGTCTGAAGTGGGTCTCTTGTAGACAGCATATATATGGGTCTTGTTTTTGTATCCATTCCGCCAATCTGTGTCTTTTGGTGGGAGCATTTAATCCATTTACATTTAAGGTAATTATCGATATGTATGTTCCTATTCCCATTTTCTTAATTTTTTGGGTCTTTTTTTATTGTAGGTCTTTACATTCTCTGTGTTTCTTGCCTAGAGAAGTTCCTTTAGCATTTGTTGTAAAGCTGGTTTGGTGGTGCTGAACTCTCTCTGCTTTGGCTTTTCACTAAAGATTTTAATTACTCCATCAAATCTGAATGAGATCCTTGCTAGGTAGAGTAATCTTGGTTGTAGGTTTTTTGCCTTCATCACTTTAAATGTGTCCTGCCAGTCTCTTCTGGCTTGCAGAATTTCTGATGAAAGATCAGCTGTTAACCTTATGGGGATTCCCTTGTGTGTTATGTATTGTTTTTCCCTTGCTGCTTTTAATATGTTTTCTTTGTATTTAATTTTTGACAGTTTGATGAATATGTGTCTTAGCCTGTTTTTCCTTGGATTTATCCTGTATGGGACTCTCTGTTCTTCCTGGACTTATTAACTATTTCCTTTCCCATATTAGGGAAGTTTTCAACTATAATCTCTTCCAATATTTTCTCAGTCCCTTTCTTTTTCTCTTATTCTTCTGGAACCCCTATAATTCGAATGTTGGTGCATTTAACATTGTTCCAGTGGTCTCTGAGACTGTCCTCAATTCTTTTCATTCTTTTTTCTTTATTCTGCTCTGCAGTAGTTATTTCCACTATTTTATCTTCCAGGTCACTTATCCATTCTTCTGCCTCAGTTATTCTGCTATTGATCCCTTCTAGAGTATTTTTAATTTCATTTATTGTGTTGTTCATCATTGCTTGTTTCCTCTTTATTTCTTCTAGGTCCTTGTTAAATGTTTCTTGCATTTTGTCTATTATATTTCCAAGATTTTGGATCATCTTTACTATAATTATTCTGAATTCTTTTTCAGGAAGACTGCCTATTTCCTCTTCATTTGTTTGGTCTGGTGGGTTTTTATCTTGCTCCTTCATCTGCTGTGTTTTTCTGTCTTCTCATTTTGCTTATCTTACTGTGTTTGGGGTCTTCTTTTTGCAGGCTGCAGGTTCGTAGTTCCCGTTGTTCTTGGTGTCTGTCCCCAGTGGCTAAGGTTGGTTCAGTGGGTTGTGTATGCTTCCTGGTGGAGGGGACTAGTGCCTGTGTTCTGCTGGATGAGGCTGGATCTTGTCTTTCGGGTGCACAGGTCCATGTCTTGTGGTGTGTTTTGGGGTGTTTGTGGACTTATTATGTTTTTAGGCAGCCTCTCTGCTAATGGGTGGAGTTGTGTTTCTGTCTTGCTAGTTGTTTGGCATAGGTTGTCCAGCACTGTGGCTTGCTGGTCGTTGAGTGAAGCTGGGTGCTGTTTTTGAGATGGAGATCTCTGGGAGATTTTTGCCATTTGATATTATGTGGAGCTGGGAGGTCTCTTGTGGACCAGTGTCCTGAAGGTTGCTCTCCCACCTCAGAGGCACAGCACTGACCCCTGGCTGCAGTACCAAGAGCCTTTCATCCACATGGCTCAGATTAAAAGAGAGAAAAAGTAGAAAGAAAGAAAGAAAGAAAGAAAGAAAGAAAGAAAGAAAGAAAGAAAGAAGGAAAGAAAGAAAGAAGGAAAGAAAGCAAGAAAACGGTTTAAGTAAAAAAAAACAAAAACGGACGGATAGAACCTATGGACAAATGGTGAATGCAAAGCTATGCAGGCAAAATCTCACACAGAAGCATACACATACACACTCACGCAAAAGGGAAAAGGGGAAAACATAATAAATCTTGCTCTCAAAGTCCACATCCTCTATTGGGGATGATTCGTTGTCTATTCACGTATTCCACAGATGCAGAGTACATCAAGTTACTTGTGGAGATTTAATCCGCTGCTCCTGAGGCTTCTGGGCGAGATTTTCCTTTCTCTTCTTTGTTCAAACAGCTCCAGGTGCTCAGTTTTGGATTTCTCCCAGCCTCTTCATGTAGGTCACCAGAGGGTGTCTGTTCTTCGCTCAGACAGGACGGGGTTAAAGGAGCAGCTCACTCGGGAGCTCTGGCTCACTCATGCCGGGGGCAGGGAGAGGTGCGGATGCAGGACGTGCCTACAGCGGCAGAGGCCCGGCAGGACTTTGCACTAGCCTGTGGCGAGCCATGCATTCTCCTGGGGAAGTTGTCCCTGTATCCCGGGACCCTGGCAGTGGCGGGCTGCACAGGCTCCCTGGAAGGGAGGTGTGGATAGTGACCTGTGCTTGCACACAGGCTTCTTGGCGGTGGCAGCAGCAGCCTTAGTGTCTCATGCCCGTCTGGGGACCGCGCTGTTAGCCGTGGCTCGCACCCATCTCTGAACCTCCTTTAAGAAGCACTCTTTTCCTAAACATAATAAAAGCCATATATGACAAGCCCACAGCAAACATCATCCTCAATGGTGAAAAACTGAAAGCATTTCCACTAAGATCAGGAACAAGACAAGGTTGCCCACTCTCACCACTCTTATTCAACATAGTTTTGGAAGTTTTAGCCACAGCAATCAGAGAAGAAAAGGAAATAAAAGGAATCCAAATCGGAAAAGAAGAAGTAAAGCTGTCACTGTTTGCAGATGACATGATACTATACATAGAGAATCCTAAAGATGCTACCAGAAAACTACTAGAGCTAATCAATGAATTTGGTAAAGTAGCAGGATACAAAATTAATGCACAGAAATCTCTGGCATTCCTATATACTAATGATGAAAAATCTGAAAGTGAAATCAAGAAAACACTCCCATTTACCATTGCAACAAAAAGAATAAAATATCTAGGAATAAACCTACCTAAGGAGACGAAAGACCTGTATGCAGAAAATTATAAGACACTGATGAAAGAAATTAAAGATGATACAAATAGATGGAGAGATATACCATGTTCTTGGATGGGAAGAATCAATATTGTGAAAATGACTCTACTACCCAAAGCAATCTACAGATTCAATGCAATCCCTATCAAACTACCACTGGTATTTTTCACAGAACTAGAACAAAAAATTTCGCAATTTGTATGGAAACACAAAAGACCCCGAATAGCCAAAGCAATCTTGAGAACGAAAAAAGGAGCTGGAGGAATAAGGCTCCCTGACTTCAGACTATATTATAAAGCAACAGTAATCAAGACAGTATGGTACTGGCACAAAAACAGAAAGATAGATCAGTGGAACAGGATAGAAAGCCCAGAGATAAACCCACGCACATATGGACACCTTATCTTTGATAAAGGAGGCAGGAATGTACAGTGGAGAAAGGACAGCCTCTTCAATAAATGGTGCTGGGAAAACTGGACAGGTACATGTAAAAGTATGAGATTAGATCACTCCCTAACACCATACACAAAAATAAGCTCAAAATGGATTAAAGACCTAAATGTAAGGCCAGAAACTATCAAACTCTTAGAAGAAAACATAGGAAGAACACTCTATGACATAAATCACAGCAAGATCCTTTCTGACCCACCTCCTAGAGTAATGGAAATAAAAACAAAAATAAACAAATGGGACCTAATGAAACTTCAAAGCTTTTGCACAGCAAAGGAAACCATAACCAAGACCAAAAGACAACCCTCAGAATGGGAGAAAACATTTGCAAATGAAGCAACTGACAAAGGATTAATCTCCAAAATTTACAAGCAGCTCATGCA
This sequence comes from Phocoena sinus, assembly GCF_008692025.1. NCBI lineage: Eukaryota > Metazoa > Chordata > Mammalia > Artiodactyla > Phocoenidae > Phocoena > Phocoena sinus. The sequence goes on from NC_045784.1 coordinate 85,172,683, forward strand.
GCTCAATAACAAAAAAACAAACAACCCCATCCAAAAATGGGCAGAAGACCTAAATAGACATTTCTCCAAAGAAGATATACAGAATGCCAACAAACACATGAAAGAATGCTCAACATCATTAATCATTAGAGAAATGCAAATCAAAACTACAATGAGATATCATCTCACACCAGTCAGAATGGCCATCATCAAAAAATCTAGAAACAATAAATGCTGGAGAGGGTGTGGAGAAAAGGGGACACTCTTGCACTGCTGGTGGGAATGTGAATTGGTTCAGCCACTGTGGAGAACAGTATGGAGGTTCCTTAAAAAACTACAAATAGAATTACCATATGACCCAGCAATCCCACTACTTGGCATATACCCTGAGAAAACCAAAATTCAAAAAGAGTCATGTACCAAAATGTTCATTGCAGCTCTATTTACAATAGCCAGGACATGGAAACAACCTAAGCGCCCATCATCAGATGAATGGATAAAGAAGATGTGGCACATATACACAATGGAATATTACTCAGCCTTAAAAAGAAATGAAATTGAGCTATTTGTAATGAGATGGATAGACCTAGAGTCTGTCATACAGAGTGAAGTAAGTCAGAAAGAAAAAGACAAATACCGTATGCTAACACATATATATGGAATTTAAGGGAAAAAAATGTCATGAAGAACCTAGGGGTAAGATAGGAATAAAGACGCAGACCTACTGGAGAACGGACTTGAGGGTATGGGGAGGGGGAGGGGTGAGTTTTGACAGGGCGAGAGAGAGTCATGGACATATACACACTAACAAACGTAGTAAGGTAGATAGCTGGGGGGAAGCAGCCGCAAGGCACAGGGATATTAGCTCGGTGCTTTGTGACAGCCTGGAAGGGTGGGATGGGGAGAGTGGGAGGGAGGGAGACGCAAGAGGGAAGACATATGGGAACATATGTATATGTATAGCTGATTCACTTTGTTATAAAGCAGAAACTAACACACCATTGTAAAGCAATTATACCCCAATAAAGATGTTAAAAAAAAAAAAAAAAAAAGAAGCACTCTTAATCCCCTCTCCTCGCGCACCAGGAAACAAAGAGGGAAGAAAAAGTCTCTTGCCTCTTTGGCAGGTCCAGACTTTTCCCCAGACTCCCTCCCGGCTAGCTGTGGTGCACTAACCCCCTGCAGGCTGTGTTCATGCCGCCACCCCCGTCCTCTCCCAGTGCTCCGACTGAAGCCCGAGCCGCAGATCCCAGCCCCGCCCACCCCAGCGGGTGAGCCAACAAGCCTCTCGGGCTGGTGAGTGCTGGTTGGCACCGATCCTCTGTGCGGGAATCTCTCTGCTTTGCCCTCTGCACTCCTGTTGCTGTGCTCTCCTCCGTGGCTCCAAAGCTTCCTCCCTCTGCAGCTTCCCCATCCACCACCCACAGTCTCCCTACGTGAAGGGGCTTCTAGTGTGTGGAAACATTTCCTCCTTCACAGCTCCCTCCCATTAGTGCAGGTCCCATCCCTATTCTTTTGTCTTTGTTTATTCTTTTTGCTTTTGCCCTACCCAGATACGTGGGGAGTTTCTTGCCTTTTGGGAGATCTGAGGTCAGCGTTCAGTAGGTGTTCTTCAGGTTTTCTACGTGTAGATGTATTTCTGTTGTATCTGTGGGGAGAAAGGTGATCTCCATGTCTTACTCTTCTGCCATCTTCCTCCGACCCAAGAATGGACTACTGATACATGTAACAACATAGATGAAAGAAATTACACACAAAAGACTACATGTATATATATATATATATATATATATATATATATATATATGTATATATATGGTATGATTCTATCTTTATGCAATTTGAGAAGAAGCAAGTTTTTAGTGACAGAAAGCAGTGGTCCATGTTGAAGATAAGGGATTTACTGCAAAATGACAAGATGAAATTTTTTGATTTGATAAAAATTTCTACATTTTGATCATGATGTTAGTAACTCAACAGTATACATTTGTCAAAATTCATCAAATTGTACACTTATAATTGGTGAATTTTACTACTGTAAATTATACCTCAATAAATCTGGTTAATAAAGATCAATGAAATTTAACTTATCTTATTCTTTAGATACTGTAGCCACAGTAAAGGATACTATTTTTTATGAAGTCATGATATTTTAATGACATACCTAGAAAAAGATGAACTGTGTTTTCTCAATATATTTTGTTTTAATCTCTAATTTGTTTTTCTTCACTGTGTATTTCAGGATCAACATCATTCCTGAAATATCAGAGGTAAATTTAATCAACTGGTCCCCAGTTCGTACTCTGGGATTTAAACTCTGTGCCTTGTATGTCAACAGTTGTGAAAGAGAGGAAAGAAAGAAAGAAAGAAAGAAAGAGAGAAAGAAAGAAAGAAAGAAAGAAGCAAGGAAGGAAGAAAGAACAAAAGAAACAAAGAATGAAAGAAAGAAAGAAGGAAGGAAGGAAGGAAGAAAGAAGAAAAGAAAGAAAGAAAGAGAGGAGAGAAGGATAGAAAGAGAGAAAGAAAGAAGGAAAGAAGGAAGGAAGGAAGAAAGAAAGAAGGAAAGGAAGAAAGAAGGAAAGAAAGAGAAAGAAAGAAAGAAGCAAAGAAGGAAGGAAGGAAGGAAGAAAGAAGGGAAGAAAGAAAGAAAGAAGGAAGGAATGAAGGAAAGAAGGAAGGAAGGAAGAAAGAAAGAAAGAAGCAAAGAAGGAAGGAAGTAAGAAAGTAATAATGAAAGTAGGAAAGAAAGAAAGAAGGAAAGAAGGAAGGAAGGAAGAAAGAAAGAAAAAATGAAAAAAGAAAGAAAGAAAGAAGGAAGGAAGGAAGGAAAGGATGACGGAAGGGAGAAAGAAAGAAAGGAAGGAAAGAAGAAAGAAAAGGAAGGAAGGAAGGAAGGAGGGAAGAAAGGAACAAAAAGGAAGAAAGAGAAACAATTTTATATACACTGATTTGATATTTGTAATAAGATTTAAAGTTACCTTTATTGTACAGATCCCATGACAATGGTCGTATTAAAACTGGTCATGTTAGTAACTTCAGAGGGATGTTTTTGGCTTTACAGTCTTTAGCTTTCTTCTATAGGTTATACTGAGGGATTGATGGTATTCCACTCCTTGGATATAAATGCAGGTGCCCATAGCATATATTTGGGGGCATGTTAGGAGACTTTCCTTGTATTAAGGATCCAGTGACAGCTGGTCTTTATATCACCTCCTGGTGATTATGCTTGTTCCTTGGATACTCAGGAGTATCCTGGCAGTATGTGACCCAAATTTGATGCTAAATTTTGATTCCAAAAGATGACATACCCTAGAAAAATATCCATTTTCCCTGGAATATAGAAGCCCTGGAACAAACTCCACATTCATGAAGCTATTTTCAGTTTCCCTGAAGCCAATTCTGCATGGCATATGGGGAGAGGACAGTAGCAACTGAAGGACAAAATGACCTTTTGAATCCTCTCACTCATCCGTATGAAAAGTGGTAATGGATAGTTGAAAAATCATGAACTAGGAGTGTAACAATTCAACCACTTACAACTGGACAATATTATTTGTGTCAGTTAACCTTGTTAAGCCTTAGTCTCCTCATCTGCAAAATAGAGACAATATATATCTTGCAGTGCTATTGTGTTTATTAAAATTAGAATATAAATATCAGTATGTATATGTAATGCCTTTCACATTGCAAATATCCAAAACATGGTAGCTGTTATTACGATTATGCTTGGCATACTTGAAAATACCATTTGCAAGACTCCTCAAAGATAAAGAGCTCACTCTCCTCTGTTTTCTAACATAAAATTCATGTTATTAATAAAAGCTAACTTGGGACTTAAAAATCTAAGCAAAACTTCAATTCTTTACTTTTTTCCTATTTCCAGTCTTCAGGCCTTTCTACTCTGTTTGATGTTCAAAATTAAATGTCATGAAAGAGGCCCTGGTGTACCCAGGTTAGTCATCATCTCAAAAACAAATCTGTAGCCATGAGATGTGGAATTCATTTTTGCAAGATTAAACAAAATTTCAAGCAAAACTACATTCTTCTCTGAGCTGAATCTTTGGAAATTAATCTGCTCAGCCACCCCTAGCACTTTACTGTTGTCTCTTGTAAATGCCTGCCAAAAAATTCCCATTCAAAAGTAAAAATGGAAGACTACCCAGAGTTCTAGAAAACAAAAATAAGTTGAACACAGGAACAACAGGAACAACAACAACTCTCCCTTATTGGAAAGAACTCCAACAATGACTCAGGGAAGAAGGGAGAGGCAAGGCAGGGAGAGGGTGAGTGGAGGGAGAGGATGTAGTCATCAGTAGGATTTTGAAAACAACTTTTCCTCTAAAATATAATCCCCCAAACCTGCTGCTATATTCTCAGAAGCAGATGATAAAACAGAATGCAAAGTAAGCTCTTATCTTACTACTGAATCTACATGCAAAACAGCTATTGATGCACTGCAGAGGAATGCATTCTTCATTTTATCATTATTGCAGACTCATTCTGTGATTTCTCTCTCAATGGGTGACCACAATAAGCCCGAAGGTACAGTTCATTCTTCTGAAAGACCTATTAGAGTCACTCCTAAATGCCTGCCTCAGAGCTACCATTTTTAAAAACTCTAGGTTTTGCTTCATCCTTCAAGCAGCTGCAACCCAAACTTTTTACTGCTTGTAGAAAGAAGGAGGAGAAAGAAAAAGACCAATAATTCAGTGATGTCTCAAAGGAAGTTAAGGCAGTGGTCTCAGCTGGGATCTGGAGTGATGGATTAAGTTTTCATTTCCCTTGAGAATCTCGAGATCCACTTATGGGGTGATTCATGATGTGGTCAGACCTGTGGGCAGGGCTCAATTCGTACATTCCATAGAGGGTTGCAACAGGCCAGAGAGAAGACAGGGGCATAGCTTTGTCACAGGCTGAAATGAAAAGTAATAGCAGGGGAAAAGGCTGAGCATTCCATCATCCTTATTTTGCCTCCTTCTATGAAAGGTGGTTTTGACCAGTGCTGCCGACTGTCAATAGAGAAGTCTATTCTTTGCTCTTATCTCTGTCAGACTCACCCCAGAGATAGAGGGCAGAGGTTGAAAAGGAAAAGAGAAAGTTAAAGTTGTTTTTCTTAACTTATTGACTTTACTAATGTAGAAAACAGAGATGTGCATAGCTAGCTACCTTCCAGGCTGGGCTGTTACCAACTCAACATCTCACAAAGTGACCTGGAAGCAAAGACAAAATAGATGAGCTGAGAGAGTCCCTCAGCCCCCTCCTCCCATAAGCAGGCACTGATTACTAAGAACATTTTCATGAGCAGTGCAGGATTTTTTTTCCTTTGCACATGACCTTCAAAACTACCTGATAAGTTAGAGAAATGCAAATCAAAACTACAATGAGATATCATCTCACACCAGTCAGAATGGCCATCATCAAAAAATCTAGAAACAATAAATGCTGGAGAGGGTGTGGAGAAAAGGGGACACTCTTGCACTGCTGGTGGGAATGTGAATTGGTTCAGCCACTACGGAGAATAGTATGGAGGTTCCTTAAAAAACTACAAATAGAATTACCATATGACCCAGCAATCCCACTACTGGGCATATACCCTGAGAAAACCAAAATTCAAAAAGAGTCATGTACCAAAATGTTCATTGCAGCTCTGTTTACAATAGCCCGGAGATGGAAACAACCTAAGCGCCCATCATCGGATGAATGGATAAAGAAGATGTGGCACATATACACAATGGAATATTACTCAGCCTTAAAAAGAAATGAAATTGAGTTATTTGTAATGAGATGGATAGACCTAGAGTCTGTCATACAGAGTGAAGTAAGTCAGAAAGAAAAAGACAAATACCGTATGCTAACACATATATATGGAATTTAAGGGAAAAAAATGTCATGAAGAACCTAGGGGTAAGACAGGAATAAAGACGCAGACCTACTGGAGAACGGACTTGAGGATATGGGGAGGGGGAAGGGTGAGATTTGACAGGGCGAGAGAGAGTCATGGACATATACACACTAACAAACGTAGTAAGGTAGATAGCTAGGGGGAAGCAGCCGCAAGGCACAGGGATATTAGCTCGGTGCTTTGTGACAGCCTGGAGGGGTGGGATGGGGAGAGTGGGAGGGAGGGAGACGCAAGAGGGAAGACATATGGGAACATATGTATATGTATAGCTGATTCACTTTGTTATAAAGCAGAAACTAACACACCATTGTAAAGCAATTATACCCCAATAAAGATGTTTAAAAAAAATAAAATAAAATAAAAATTCCAGGATCTTAAAAAAAAAAAAAAAACTACCTGATAGGCTATTTGCACTGCCTACCCTAGAAGTTTCAATAGAGAGAGAAGATGAACATTAACCTTAATGGCTAAATTACCAAGTGTCACTCAAAAGGTCTTTCCCCTTGAGAGAAGCCTGCGCAGCAGCCGAACACTCACTCCTTTAAAAATTAACAGCAAGTCTCTATTGAAATCAAAACTGCAGATTTTTCCAAACTTGGGCACTTTAAAAGTCAACATGTTACATTTGGCGATGGACAATCTTTTTTAAAAACTCAATAATCTGGTCAAAAAATTAGAAGAAATTTTATTAAAGCTTTCTGAAAAAGAACCTGAAGAAAGTTTCTCAGGGTAATGCTGAGAACACTGATATATATATATATCTTATTCCAGAAAAGGCAAAAAATGAAACCTGCATGAATAAAGGAAGCCATTTTAGTGTGTCCAGCCATTCATTCATTTATGGAGTACCTACACTATGCTAGGCACTATATTAGATCCTTCGGGTGTGATGGTGAGCAAAACCAGAAGTATTTACCCTCCATCATTGGACTCACTGTCTAATGGAGGAAATCACATAAATACAGAAAAAAATGACTCATTACATTGTGATGGTTCCAATGAATGCACTCTGGTAGAAGTTTGGAGAAAATGACTGCCCAGAAATAGCCATCCTCTCCAAAGAGATAGGGCACTGATACCTGCATGTCTCATAGAACAAAAACTGGGAGCCCTTTCTTAGTCCCTAGGAAGTCAATTACTTTATTTTATTTTTTTTTTATTTTTTTTTTCTCATAGCCTTTTTTTTTTAACATCTTTATTGAAGTATAATTGCTTTACAATAGTGTGTCAGCTTCTGCTTTATAACAAAGTGAATCAGCTATACATATACATATGCTCCCATGTGTCTTCCCTCTTGCGTCTCCCTCCCTCCCACTCTCCCCATCCCACCCCTCCAGGCTGTCACAAAGCCCCGAGCTAATATCCCTGTGCCTTGCGGCTGCTTCCCCCTAGCTATCTACCTTACTACGTTTGTTAGTGTGTATATGTCCATGACTCTCTCTCGCCCTGTCAAATCTCACCCTTCCCCCTCCCCATATCCTCAAGTCCGTTCTCCAGTAGGTCTGCGCCTCTATTCCTGTCTTATCCCTAGGTTCTTCATGACATTTTTTTCCTTAAATTCCATATATATGTGTTAGCATACGGTATTTGTCTTTTTCTTTCTGACTTACTTCACTCTGTATGACAGACTCTAGGTCTATCCATCTCATTACAAATAACTCAATTTCATTTCTTTTTAAGGCTGAGTAATATTCCATTGTGTATATGTGCCACATCTTCTTTATCCATTCGTCCGATGATGGGCGCTTAGGTTCTTTCCATCTCCGGGCTACTGTAAATAGAGCTGCAATGAACATTTTGGTACATGACTCTTTTTGAATTTTGGTTTTCTCAGGGTATATGCCCAGTAGTGGGATTGCTGGGTCATATGGTAATTCTATTTGTAGTTTTTTAAGGAACCTCCATACTGTTCTCCATAGTGGCTGAACCAATTCACATTCCCACCAGCAGTGCAAGAGTGTCCCCTTTTCTCCACACCCTCTCCAGCATTTATTGTTTCTAGATTTTTTGATGATGGCCATTCTGACTGGTGTGAGATGATATCTCATTGTAGTTTTGATTTGCATTTCTCTAATGATTAATGATGTTGAGCATTCTTTCATGTGTTTGTTGGCATTCTGTATATCTTTTTTGGAGAAATGTCTGTTTAGGTCTTCTGCCCATTTTTGGATGGGGTTGTTTGTTTTTTTGTTATTGAGCTGCATGAGCTGCTTGTAAATTTTGGAGATTAATCCTTTGTCAGTTGCTTCATTTGCAAATGTTTTCTCCCATTCTGAGGGACGTCTTTTGGTCTTGATTATGGTTTCCTTTGCTGTGCAAAAGCTTTGAAGTTTCATTAGGTCCCATTTGTTTATTTTTGTTTTTATTTCCATTACTCTAGGAGGTGGGTCAGAAAGGATCTTGCTGTGATTTATGTCATAGAGTGTTCTTCCTATGTTTTCCTCTAAGAGTTTGATACTTTCTGGCCTTACATTTAGGTCTTTAATCCATTTTGAGCTTATTTTTGTGTATGGTGTTAGGGAGTGATCTAATCTCATACTTTTACATGTACCTGTCCAGTTTTCCCAGCACCATTTATTGAAGAGGCTGTCCTTTCTCCACTGTACATTCCTGCCTCCTTTATCAAAGATAAGGTGTCCATATGTGCGTGGGTTTATCTCTGGGCTTTCTATCCTGTTCCACTGATCTATCTTTCTGTTTTTGTGCCAGTACCATACTGTCTTGATTACTGTTGCTTTGTAGTATAGTCTGAAGTCAGGGAGCCTGATTCCTCCAGCTCCTTTTTTCGTTCTCAAGATCGCTTTGGCTATTCGGGGTCTTTTGTGTTTCCATACAAATTGCGAAAATTTTTGTTCTAGTTCTGTGAAAAATGCCAGTGGTACTTTGATAGGGATTGCATTGAATCTGTAGATTGCTTTGGGTAGTAGAGTCATTTTCACAATGTTGATTCTTCCCATCCAAGAACATGGTATATCTCTCCATCTATTTGTATCATCTTTAATTTCTTTCATCAGTGTCTTATAATTTTCTGCATACAGGTCTTTCGTATCCTTAGGTAGGTTTATTCCTAGATATTTTATTCTTTTCGTTGCAATGGTAAATGGGAGGGTTTTCTTGATTTCACTTTCAGATTTTTCATCATTAGTATATAGGAATGCCAGAGATTTCTGTGCATTAATTTTGTATCCTGCTGCTTTACCAAATTCATTGATTAGCTCTAGTAGTTTTCTGGTAGCATCTTTAGGATTCTCTATGTATAGTATCATGTCATCTGCAAACAGTGACAGCTTTACTTCTTCTTTTCCGATTTGGATTCCTTTTATTTCCTTTTCTTCTCTGATTGCTGTGGCTAAAACTTCCAAAACTATGTTGAATAAGAGTGGTGAGAGTGGGCAACCTTGTCTTGTTCCTGATCTTAGTGGAAATGCTTTCAGTTTTTCACCATTGAGGATGATGTTTGCTGTGGGCTTGTCATATATGGCCTTTATTATGTTGAGGAAAGTTCCCTCTATGCCTACTTTCTGGAGGGTTTTTATCATAAATGGGTGTTGAATTTTGTCGAAAGCTTTCTCTGCATCTATTGAAATGATCATATGGTTTTTCTCCTTCAATTTGTTAATATGGTTTATCACATTGATAGATTTGCGTATATTGAAGAATCCTTGCATTCCTGGAATAAACCCCACTTGATCATGGTGTATGATCCTTTTAATGTGCTGTTGGATTCTGTTTGCTAGAATTTTGTTGAGGATTTTTGCATCTATGTTCATCAGTGATATTGGCCTGTAGTTTTCTTTCTTTGTGACATCCTTGTCTGGTTTTGGTATCAAGGTGATGGTGGCCTTGTAGAAGGAATTTGGGAGTGTTCCTCCCTCTGCTATATTTTGGAAGAGTTTGAGAAGGATAGGTGTTAGCTCTTCTCTAAACGTTTGATAGAATTCACCTGTGAAGCCATCTGGTCCTGGGCTTTTGTTTGTTGGAAGATTTTTAATCACAGTTTCAATTTCAGTGCTTGTGATTGGTCTGTTCATATTTTCTATTTCTTCCTGATTCAGTCTTGGCAGGTTGTGCATTTCTAAGAATTTGTCCATTTCTTCCAGATTGTCCATTTTATTGGCATAGAGTTGCTTGTAGTAATCTCTCATGATTTTTTTTATTTCTGCAGTGTCAGTTGTTATTTCTCCTTTCTCATTTCTAATTCTATTGATTTGAGTCTTCTCCCTTTTTTTCTTGATGAGTCTGGCTAGTGGTTTATCTATTTTGTTTATCTTCTCAAAGAACCAGCTTTTAGTTTTATTGATCTTTGCTATCGTTTCCTTCATTTCTTTTTCATTTATTCCTGATCTGATTTTTATGATTTCTTTCCTTCTCCTAGCTTTGGGGCTTTTTTGTTCTTCTTTCTCTAATTGCTTGAGGTGCAAGGTTAGGTTGTTTATTCGAGATGTTTCCTGCTTCTTAAGGTGGGCTTGTATTGCTATAAACTTCCCCCTTAGAACTGCTTTTGCTGCATCCCATACGTTTTGGGTTGTTGTGTCTCCATTGTCATTTGTTTCTAGGTATTTCTTTATTTCCTCTTTAATTTCTTCAGTGATCACTTCATTATTAAGTAGTGTATTGTTTAGCCTCCATGTGTTTGTATATTTTACAGATCTTTTCCTGTAATTGATATCTAGTCTCATGGCGTTGTGGTCAGAAAAGATACTTGATACAATTTCAATTTTCTTAAATTTACCAAGGCTTGATTTGTGACCCAAGATATGATCTATCCTGGAGAATGTTCCATGAGCACTTGAGAAAAATGTGTATTCTGTTGTTTTTGGATGGAGTGTCCTATAAATATCAATTAAGTCCATCCTGTTTAATGTATCATTTAAAGCTTGTGTTTCCTTATTTATTTTCATTTTGGATGATCTGTCCATGGGTGAAAGTGGGGTGTTAAAGTCCCCTACTATGAATGTGTTACTGTCAATTTCCCCTTTTATGGCTGTTAGTATTTGCCTTACGTATTGAGGTGTTCCTATGTTGGGTGCATAAATATTTACAATTGTTATATCTTCTTCTTGGATCGATCCCTTGATCATTATGTAGTGTCCTTCTTTATCCCTTTTAATAGTCCTTATTTTAAAGTCTATTTTGTCTGATATGAGAATGCTACTCCACCTTTCTTTTGGTTTACATTTGCATGGAATATCTTTTTCCATCCCCTTACTTTCAGTCTGTATGTGTCTCTAGGTCTGAGGTGGGTCTCTTGTAGACAGCATATATAAGGGTCTTGTTTTTGTATCCATTCAGCCAATCTGTGTCTTTTGGTGGCAGCATTTAGTCCATTTACATTTAAGGTAATTATCGATATGTATGTTCCTATTCCCATTTTCTATATTGTTTTGGGTTCGTTATTATAGGTCGTTTCCTTCTTTTGCATTTCTTATCTAGAGAAGTTCCTTTAGCATTTGTTGTAAAGCTGGTTTGGTGGTGCTGAACTCTCTCAGCTTTTGCTTGTCTGTAAAGGTTTTAATTTCTCCATCAAATCTGAATGAGATCCTTGCTGGGTAGAGTAGTCTTGGTTGCAGGTTTTTCTCCTTCATCACTTTCAGTATGTCCTGCCACTCCCTTCTGGCTTGTAGGGTTTCTGCTGAGAGATCAGCTGTTTACCTTATGGGGATTCCCTTGTGTGTTATTTGTTGTTTTTCCCTTGCTGCTTTTAATATGCTTTCTTTGTATTTAATTTTTGATAGTTTGATTAATATGTGTCTTGGCGTATTTCTCCTTGTATTTATCCTGTATGGGACTCTCTGTGCTTCCTGGACTTGATTAACTATTTCCTTTCCCATATTAGGGAAGTTTTCAACTATAATCTCTTCAAATATTTTCTCAGTCCCTTTCTTTTTTTCTTCTTCTTCTGGAACCCCTATAATTCGAATGTTGGTGCGTTTAATGTTGTCCCAGAGCTCTCTGAGACTGTCCTCAGTTCTTTTCATTCTTTTTTCTTTATTCTGCTCTGCAGTAGTTATTTCCACTACTTTATCTTCCAGGTCACTTATCCGTTCTTCTGCCTCAGTTATTCTGCTATTGATCCTATCTAGAGTACTTTTAATTTCATTTATTGCGTTGTTCATCGTTGCTTGTTTCATATTTAGTTCTTGTAGGTCCTTGTTAACTGTTTCTTGCATTTTGTCCATTCTACTTCCAAGATTTCGGATCATCCTTACTATCATTATTCTGAATTCTTTTTCAGGTAGATTGCCTATTTCCTCTTCATTTGTTAGGTCTGGTGGGTTTTTATCTTGCTCCTTCATCTGCTGTGTGTTTTTCTGTCTTCTCATTTTGCTTATCTTACTGTGTTTGGGGTCTCCTTTTTGCAGGCTGCACGTTCGTAGTTCCCGTTGTTTTTGATGTCTGTCTCCAGTGGCTAAGGTTGTTTCAGCGGGTTGTGTAGGCTTCCTGGTGGAGGGTACTAGTGCCTGTGTTGTGCTGGATGAGGCTGGATCTTGTCTCTATAGTGGGCAGGTTCACGTCTGGTCGTGTGTTTTGGGGTGTCTGTGGCCTTGTTATGATTTTAGGCAGCCTCTCTGCTAATGGGTGGGGTTGTGTTCCTGTTTTGCTAGTTGTTTGGCATAGGTTGTCCAGCACTGTGACTTGCTGGTCGTTGAGTGAAGCTGGGTGCTGGTGTTAAGATGGAGGTCTCTGGGAGATTTCCACCGTTTAATATTATGTGGAGCTGGGAGGTCTCTTGTTGACCAGTGTCCTGAAGTTGGCTCTCCTACCTCAGAGGCAGAGCCCTGTCTCCTGGGCTGGAGCACCAAGAGGCTTTCATCCACACGGCTCAGAATAAAAGGGAGTAAAAGTAGAGAGAATTATTAGAAGTATGAGGAAAGAAAGAAGGAAAGGAGGAAAGGAAGGAAGGAAGAAAGAAGGAAAGAAAGGAGGGAGGGAGGGAGGAAGGAAGGAAGGAAGGAGGGAAAGAAGGAGAAAATGTAGAGAGAATTAGTAGAAGTATGAGGAAAGAAAGAGGGAAAGGAGGAAAGGAAGGAAGGAAGAAAGAAGCAAAGGAAAGAAAGGAGGGAGGGAGGGAGGGAGGGAGGAATGGAGGAAGGAAGGAGGGAAAGAAGGAAAAAAGACAGAAAGAAAGAAGATACAGTAAAAATAAAATAAAGTATAATATAGTTATTGTACTAAAAAATATTTAGAAAGAAAAAAAAAAAAAAAACGGATAGAACCCTAGGACAAATGTTGGAAACAAAGCTATACAGAGAAAATCTTACACAGAAGCATACACATACGCGTTCACAAAGAGAGGCAAAGGGGGAAAAATCATAAATCCTGCTCCCAGAGACCACCTCCTCAACCTGGGGTGATTCGCTATCTAAAGGAGGGAAGGAAGGAAGGAAAGAAAGAAAGAACGAAGGTAAAGGACAATAAAGTTATTACAATTAAAATTAATTATTAAGAAAAAAAAAATTTTTTTTTAAAAAACCATGGACGGATAGAGCCCTAGGACAAATGTTGGAAGCAAAGCTATACAGAGAAAATCTTAACACAGAAGCATACACATACACATTCACAATGAGAGGCAAAGGTGGAAAAATCATAAATCCTGCTCCCAGAGACCACCTCCTCAACCTGGGGTGATTCGCTGTCTAAAGGAGGGAAGGAAGGAAGGAAAGAAAGAAAGAAAGAACGAAGGTAAAGTACAATAAAGTTATTACAATTAAAATTAATTATTAAGAAAAAAAAATTTTTTTTTTTTAAAAAAAACCATGGACGGATAGAGCCCTAGGACAAATGTTGGAAGCAAAGCTATACAGAGAAAATCTTACACAGAAGCATACACATACACGTTCACAAAGAGAGGCAAAGGGGGAAAAATCATAAATCCTGCTCCCAGAGACCACCCCCTCAACCTGGGGTGATTCGCTGTCTAAAGGAGGGAAGGAAAGAAAGAAAGAACGAAGGTAAAGTTCAATAAAGTTATTACTATTAAAATTAATTATTAAGAAAAAAAAAATTTTTTTTTTAAAAAAACCATGGACGGATAGAGCCCTAGGACAAATGTTGGAAGCAAGAGTATACAGACAAGATCTCACACAGAAGCATACACGCACACATTCACAAAAAGAGGAAAAGGGAAAAAAATCACAGATCTCGCTCCTAAATTCCCCCTCTTCAATTTGGGATCACTCCCTGTCTATTCAGGTATTCCACAATGCAGGGCACATCAAGTTGATTGTGGAGCTTCAATCCGCTGCCTCCGTGGCTGCCGGGAGAGACCTCCCCCTCTCCTCCCTGCTCTCACAGCTCACAAGAGCTCAGCTTTGTACCCGGCCCTGCCCCTGCGCGCAGATCGCTGGAGGGCGTCTGTTTTTTGCTCAGACAGGACGGGGTTAAAGGAGCCGCTGATTCGGGAGCTCCGGCTCACTCAGGCCGGGGGTTGGGGGATGGGGGAAGGAGGGGCACTGCATGCGGGGCCGGCCTGCGGCGGCAGAGGCGGCGTGACGCTGCGGCAGAGGCTGGCGTGACGCTGCACCAGCCTGAGACCCGCTGTGCGTACTCCCGGGGAAGTTGTCCCTGGATCCCGGGAACCTGGCAGTGGCGGCCTGCACAGGCTCCGCGGAAGAGGGGCGCGGAGAGTGACCTGTGCTCGCACACAGCCCCCCTGGTGGCGGCAGCAGCAGCCCCAGCGTCTCCCGCCCGTCTCTGGGGTCCGCGGTTTCAGCCGCGGCTCGCGCCCGTCTCTGGGGCTCGCGCTTCCTGCCGCGGCTCGCGCCCGTCTCGGGGGCTCGCGCCCTCAGCCGCGGCTCGCGCCCGTCTCTGGGGTTCGCGCTTTTAGCCGCGGCTCGCGCCCGTCTCTGGAGATCCTTTAAGCAGCGCTCTCAAACCCCTCTCCTCGCGCACCAGGAAACAAAGAGGGAAGAAAAAGTCTCTTGCCTCTTCGGCCGGTGCAGGCTTTTCCCCGAACTCCCTCCCGGCTAGTCGTGGCGCACCAACCCCTTCAGGCTATGCTCAAGCCGCCAACCCCAGTCCTCTCCCTGCGCTCTGTCCAAAACCAAAACCCGAGCCTCAGTTCGCAGCCCCGCCCGCCCCGGCGGGTGAGCAGACAAGCCTCTCGGGTTGGTGAGTGCCGGTCGGCACCGATCGTCTGTGCAGGAATCTCCTCGCTTTGCCCTCCACACCCGTCGCTGTGCACCACTCCGCGGTCCCGAAGCTCCCCCCTCCGCCTCCCGCAGTCTCCGCCCACGGAGGGGCTTCCTAGTGTGTGGAAACTTTTCCTCCTTCACAGCTCCCTCCCACTGGTGCAGGTGCCGTCCTTTTTCTTTTGTCTCTGTTTTTTCTTTTTTCTTTTGCCCTACCCAGGTACGTGGGGAGTTTCTTGCCTTTTGGGAGCTCTGAGGTCTTCTGCCAGCCTTCAGTAGGTGTTCTGTAGGAGTTGTTCCACGTGTAGATGTATTTCTGGTGTATCCGTGAGGAGGAAGGCGATCTCCACGTCTTACTCTTCCGCCATCTTCCCCCGTCCGGAAGTCAATTATTATGAAACAACAAACGTTGGTCTTTGTTTGGCCTCAGAGCCTAACACTTTTCTCAGTCATTCCTTCATTCAGTCCACAATCATTTATTGAGTTTTTACTATGTGCCAGAAACTGTGTTAGACCCTGGGTATACAAAGATAAATAAGACAAAGTTCCTTCCAGCAAGGGACTTACAGTCTACTGGGAAAAACAGACACAGACACAAATAATTACAATACAGCACAGTAATTGCTCTACTAGAGAAAAGTACAAAGTGTGATGAGAATTCAGAAGGAAAAATAAGCTGCTTTTCTAATACTTTCTGGGGCCTGATCCATCAGCAAAATCCTCACTACACAGGACTAACAGGAAAACACTGGCAGATCATTTGTCGTGTTGCTTGGTGTTCTAGCAGCAGTCAGAAGCTTCCACTCAGGAAAGGTGGGCAGGCAGTTGAAAAGGAAACAGTGACATTAACAAACACAGCATGCCATTCTAAACTCAGGACACAAGTGAGTTTCCTGCCTGGCAACTCGTCCCTGACACCTCACTGCAGAGATAAACAAGTCCC
This sequence comes from Phocoena sinus, assembly GCF_008692025.1. NCBI lineage: Eukaryota > Metazoa > Chordata > Mammalia > Artiodactyla > Phocoenidae > Phocoena > Phocoena sinus. The sequence goes on from NC_045784.1 coordinate 85,188,638, forward strand.
CCACCCCACCCTACCACCAGGCAATTGCTAAGGATGGTTTTATGTCTTCAAAGCAACTTCTCTAACACATTTGTCTCAAGTGCACTTACCTGCCACTCAGGGCCCTTCATAGCCTTTTCCGTGCTTCTTCCTTTTTAAATAGTTGGAGATATAATTTATGTCAAGCAGATAATGAGAGCTACTGCTTCACCTCAGTCTACCCTTCATCAAAATACTTAACTCCAATTAGGGAGATGCAAGCATAAAGAGGTAAGCATTTTCAGGAAAAAAATTAATGAAATAAATACTCTATAATGTATACACACCATAACTCTCTTTTTCAATCATTAGTTACAGCAGAAGGAATGAAATTCAAATAATAGTCAGCTATTGAACTGACCATATCCCCTTTTGCAATAAGTAAGCAGTTCTAATAAAACGGTACTTGGTCCTTTAACTCTTTCAGGTCGAACACGCAGCAATGTGTTAAAGCTCCAAACTGCCCTAGAATCCTGGAGGAATAAAGGAAGCTCCTAGGGTCTTTTAAAGGGAGCTCAAACCTAAAGTCATTTTTGCTGAAAGACAAAGGACCAAGAGTTTCTAATGCTAAAGCTACTATCAATAGAAATATTAATAGAATCATTTGGCAGAAATGACAACAATTCCCAAAAAGAATACACACTGGGGGAATCTAGCAACACTTTTTCCATCAGTACTTGGTATACATTGAGATTTACATGGATAAATGTGTCATTACACAAGACCATTATATGACACACCTGTGCAATTCACATAAACAGTCCAGGTATTCTGCATATATTCATTTCATAGAGGTAGCATCCCATCACTCCAAACCACATCTAGTACTGATTGAGGTCTCCTTAATTGCCATCCATTTTTTTCTCTACTCCTTTTGCAGGATTAAATAGACCTATTCCAGCTGGTAAAAAGAACCAATATATCCCATTACTGCTTTTGCAAAGGTCACTCTCCTGCTTTGAGCTGGGGTTATTTTTAATCACAGGTTATATATATTCAAGGCAAGGCCTTTATTGAAACCTCCAGTTCATGTTAAAAAGTCTCTGGACATATTGAATAAATTGCAGCTCAAAAGTAAAATGCAATGATAGGCTCTCTACCTCCTTACATACAAGGCACTAGGGAGCGGGTTCCCAACTAGCTCCACCTCCAGTGCAAATTAGTTCTTCACCTAGCCAAGATGATAGCGCTCATCTCAGCATACACAGACTAGGAAACTTCAACCCATCAGGTACCATGGTACCAGTTTTCAATAAGATGTAGACCAAAAGGAGATGAACTTTATGGGTCACTTAAAATTTCATGGCAGCTTTTCAGGAAGAGAAGCAGAGAGATAATGTCCTGGCTAAGTTCCAGGCTGAAGAACAACACAGAAGCTGGAATACATATTCATTTAACAGCATAACTTCTATACTTCACTTGAGATGCCTCACTCTAAGATTATCTCAGTTTTTGTTACAATGTCTCTGTCATAGAGACAGCTGGATTTCTTTGGTGACTGAAACTAAGGAAGTCTTATGGATAAACTTCATATTTGTTGAGACTCACAAAAGGTAATATATAAATAGCTATTTATGGATTTTATTCTTCTCAGTGTCTATCTTTTTGATTTACAATGTTGTTTATATTACTGTTTAAGGTTAAAGCTGTGTTATATACCTGGAAATTATATACAAATAGGCCAAATTTTGAATCAGATTAAATATTCAGAAGATAAAGTGGCAGTCAGCATTTTCATTTGTTTTATTCTGAATGCCAAATAACAAATAGTTTTCTCCAGATCTCAAAATCCACCATAATGATCAACTTCCTCCTGTTCTAGCATATTTTATATTTAATGTCAATATGAATTTGTTTCTTAGTTTCAAAAAAATTGAGTTGGAAAATTTGATATAAGAAGTAAGATGCATAAGCTTTCATTGTCTGTAATGCAGTAGCCCCCAAGCATTATCTTACCATCAGCAAGACCGAGTTCTGAGAAATGAAGCCAATTGTCAGTGAGCAGTAACAAATATGCTTGGCCTATCCATATAACATTCTACACGGATTTGAATACTCTCTGCCATCCTATAATGACCTCTAAGAAGCATTTGTAAGATTGTCAACCTCCTTTAAGGGGTAAGTAAATTTCTTTTCTACATCTTGAGGGAGAGGCAATAAAAATTAGATTCCAACAAGTTCTGCACCAATGAACTTCTGTTATGCAATATTACCATTATCAATGTAGTAACCACATCTGGCCTACTCTTTGGACATTCAAAACAAGGTGCTTCAAAAAGATGGTTCTAAAATGATTGTTAGAGGTAGGGGATTAAGAGGTACAAGCTATTATGTAAAAAATAAATAACCTACAAGATATATTGTACAGCACAAGGAAATATAGCCATTATTTTGTAATAACTATAAATGGATATAATCTATAAAAATTTTGAATCAGTATTTTGTACATCTGAAACTAATATAATATTGTAAGTCAACTACAGGTAAATTAAAAACATTTTTAAACTATAAGTGAAACATAAAAATTAAAAACATAAAATGATTGTTATATTTTTATTAAATTTATTTATTATTTTTTTTGTGGTTTTTTTTTCCTTTTAACATCTTTATTGGGGTATAATTGCTTTACAATACTGTGTTAGTTTCTGCTTTACAACAAAGTGAATCAGCTATACATATACATATGCTCCCATGTGTCTTCCCTCTTGTGTCTCCCACCCTCCCACTCTCCCCATCCCACCCCTCCAGGCTGTCCCAAAGCCCCGAGCTAAGATCCCTGTGCCTTGCGGCTGCTTCCCCCTAGCTATCTACCTTACTACGTTTGTTACTGTGTATATGTCCATGACTCTCTCTCGCCCTGTCAAAACTCACCCTTCCCCCTCCTCATATCCTCAAGTCCGTTCTCCATTAGGTCTGCGTCTTTATTCCTGTCTTACCCCTAGGTTCTTCATGACATTTTTTTCCCTTAAATTCCATATATATGTGTTAGCATACGGTATTTGTCTTTTTCGTTCTGACTTACTTCACTCTGTATGACAGACTCTAGGTCTATCCATCTCATTACAAATAACTCAATTTCATTTCTTTTTAAGGCTGAGTAATATTCCATTGTGTATATGTGCCACATCTTCTTTATCCATTCGTCCGATGATGGGCGCTTAGGATTTTTCCATCTCCGGGCTATTGTAAATAGAGCTGCAATGAACATTTTGGTACATGACTCTTTTTGAATTTTGGTTTTCTCAGGGTATATGCCCAGTAGTGGGATTGCTGGGTCATATGGTAATTCTATTTGTAGTTTTTTAAGGAACCTCCATACTGTTCTCCGTAGTGGCTGAACCAATTCACATTCCCACCAGCAATGCAAGAGTGTCCCCTTTTCTCCACACCCTCTCCAGCATTTATTGTTTCTAGATATTTTGATGATGGCCATTCTGACTGGTGTGAGATGATATCTCATTGTAGTTTTGATTTGCAATTCTCTAATGATTAATGATGTTGAGCATTCTTTCATGTGTTTGTTGGCATTCTGTATATCTTCTTTGGAGAAATGTCTGTTTAGGTCTTCTGCCCATTTTTGGATGGGGTTGTTTGTTTTTTTGTTATTGAGCTGCATGAGCTGCTTGTAAATTTTGGAGATTAATCCTTTGTCAGTTGCTTCATTTGCAAATGTTTTCTCCCATTCTGAGGGTTGTATTTTGGTCTTGATTATGGTTTCCTTTGCTGTGCAAAAGCTTTGAAGTTTCATTAGGTCCCATTTGTTTATTTTTGTTCTTATTTCCATTACTCTAGGAGGTGGGTCAGAAAGGATCTTGCTGTGATTTATGTCATAGAGTGTTCTTCCTATGTTTTCCTCTAAGAGTTTGATAGTTTCTGGCCTTACATTTAGGTCTTTAATCCATTTTGAGCTTATTTTTGTGTATGGTGTTAGGGAGTGATCTAATCTCATACTTTTACATGTACCTGTCCAGTTTTCCCAGCACCATTTATTGAAGAGGCTGTCCTTTCTCCACTGTACATTCCTGCCTCCTTTATCAAAGATAAGGTGTCCATATGTGCGTGGGTTTATCTCTGGGCTTTCTATCCTGTTCCACTGATCTATCTTTCTGTTTTTGTGCCAGTACCATACTGTCTTGATTACTGTTGCTTTGTAGTATAGTCTGAAGTCAGGGAGCCTGATTCCTCCAGCTCCTTTTTTCGTTCTCAAGATTGCTTTGGCTATTCGGGGTCTTTGTGTTTCCATACAAATTGCGAAAATTTTTGTTCTAGTTCTGTGAAAAATGCCAGTGGTAGTTTGATAGGGATTGCATTGAATCTGTAGATTGCTTTGGGTAGTAGAGTCATTTTCACAATGTTGATTCTTCCCATCCAAGAACATGGTATATCTCTCCATCTATTTGTATCATCTTTAATTTCTTTCATCAGTGTCTTATAATTTTCTGCATACAGGTCTTTCGTCTCCTTAGGTAGGTTTATTCCTAGATATTTTATTCTTTCGTTGCAATGGTAAATGGGAGTGTTTTCTTGATTTCACTTTCAGATTTTTCATCATTAGTATATAGGAATGCCAGAGATTTCTGTGCATTAATTTTGTATCCTGCTACTTTACCAAATTCATTGATTAGCTCTAGTAGTTTTCTGGTAGCATCTTTAGGATTCTCTGTGTATAGTATCATGTCATCTGCAAACAGTGACAGCTTTACTTCTTCTTTTCCGATTTGGATTCCTTTTATTTCCTTTTCTTCTCTGATTGCTGTGGCTAAAACTTCCAAAACTATGTTGAATAAGAATGGTGAGAGTGGGCAACCTTGTCTTGTTCCTGATCTTAGTGGAAATGCTTTCAGTTTTTCACCATTGAGGATGATGTTTGCTGTGGGCTTGTCATATATGGCCTTTATTGTGTTGAGGAAAGTTCCTTCTATGCCTACTTTCTGGAGGGTTTTTATCATAAATGGGTGTTGAATTTTGTCGAAAGCTTTCTCTGCATCTATTGAGATGATCATATGGTTTTTCTCCTTCAATTAGTTAATATGGTTTATCACATTGATAGATTTGCGTATATTGAAGAATCCTTGCATTCCTGGAATAAACCCCACTTGATCATGGTGTATGATCCTTTTAATGTGCTGTTGGATTCTGTTTGCTAGTATTTTGTTGAGGATTTTTGCATCTATGTTCATCAGTGATATTGGCCTGTAGTTTTCTTTCTTTGTGACATCCTTGTCTGGTTTTGGTATCAAGGTGATGGTGGCCTCGTAGAAGGAATTTGGGAGTGTTCCTCCCTCTGCTATATTTTGGAAGACTTCGAGAAGGATAGGTGTTAGCTCTTCTCTAAACGTTTGATAGAATTCACCTCTGAAGCCATCTGGTCCTGGGCTTTTGTTTGTTGGAAGATTTTTAATCACAGTTTCAATTTCAGTGCTTGTGATTGGTCTGTTCATATTTTCTATTTCTTCCTGATTCAGTCTTGGCAGGTTGTGCATTTCTAAGAATTTGTCCATTTCTTCCAGATTGTCCATTTTATTGGCATAGAGTTGCTTGTAGTAATCTCTCATGATTTTTTTTATTTCTGCAGTGTCAGTTGTTATTTCTCCTTTCTCATTTCTAATTCTATTGATTTGAGTCTTCTCCCTTTTTTTCTTGATGAGTCTGGCTAGTGGTTTATCTATTTTGTTTATCTTCTCAAAGAACCAGCTTTTAGTTTTATTGATCTTTGCTATCATTTCCTTCATTTCTTTTTCATTTATTTCTGATCTGATTTTTATGATTTCTTTCCTTCTCCTAGCTTTGGGGCTTTTTTGTTCTTCTTTCTCTAATTGCTTGAGGTGCAAGGTTAGGTTGTTTATTCGAGATGTTTCCTGCTTCTTAAGGTGGGCTTGTATTGCTATAAACTTCCCCCTTAGAACTGCTTTTGCTGCATCCCATAGGTTTTGGGTCGTTGTGTCTCCATTGTCATTTGTTTCTAGGTATTTTTTTATTTCCTCTTTGATTTCTTCAGTGATCATTTCATTATTAAGTAGTGTATTGTTTAGCCTCCATGTGTTTGTATATTTTACAGATCTTTTCCTGTAATTGATATCTAGTCTCATGGCGTTGTGGTCAGAAAAGATACTTGATACAATTTCAATTTTCTTAAATTTACCAAGGCTTGATTTGTGACCCAAGATACGATCTATCCTGGAGAATGTTCCATGAGCACTTGAGAAAAATGTGTATTCTGTTGTTTTTGGATGGAGTGTCCTATAAATATCAAATAAGTCCATCCTGTTTAATGTATCATTTAAAGCTTGTTTTTCCTTATATATTTTCATTTTGGATGATCTGTCCATGGGTGAAAGTGGGGTGTTAAAGTCCCCTACTATGAATGTGTTACTGTCAATTTCCCCTTTTATGGCTGTTAGTATTTGCCTTACGTATTGAGGTGTTCCTATGTTGGGTGCATAAATATTTACAATTGTTATATCTTCTTCTTGGATCGATCCCTTGATCATTATGTAGTGTCCTTCTTTATCCCTTTTAATAGTCCTTATTTTAAAGTCTATTTTGTCTGATATGAGAATTGCTACTCCACCTTTCTTTTGGTTTCCATTTGCATGGAATATCTTTTTCCATCCCCTTACTTTCAGTCTGTATGTGTCTCTAGGTCTGAAGTGGGTCTCTTGTAGACAGCATATATATAAGGGTCTTGTTTTTGTATCCATTCAGCCAATCTGTGTCTTTTGGTGGGAGCATTTAGTCCATTTACATTTAAGGTAATTATCGATATGTATGTTCCTATTCCCATTTTCTATATTGTTTTGGGTTCGTTACTGTAGGTCGTTTCCTTCTCTTGTGTTTCTTGTTTAGAGAAGTTCCTTTAGCATTTGTTGTAAAGCTGGTTTGGTGGTGCTGAACTCTCTCAGCTTTTGCTTGTCTGTAAAGGTTTTAATTTCTCCATCAAATCTGAATGAGATCCTTGCTGGGTAGAGTAGTCTTGGTTGCAGGTTTTTCTCCTTCATCACTTTCAGTATGTCCTGCCACTCCCTTCTGGCTTGTAGGGTTTCTGCTGAGAGATCAGCTGTTAACCTTATGGGGATTCCCTTGTGTGTTATTTGTTGTTTTTCCCTTGCTGCTTTTAATATGCTTTCTTTGTATTTAATTTTTGACAGTTTGATTAATATGTGTCTTGGCGTATTTCTCCTTGTATTTATCCTGTATGGGACTCTCTGTGCTTCCTGGACTTGATTAACTATTTCCTTTCCCATATTAGGGAAGTTTTCAACTATAATCTCTTCAAATATTTTCTCAGTCCCTTTCTTTTTTTCTTCTTCTTCTGGAACCCCTATAATTCGAATGTTGGTGCATTTAATGTCGTCCCAGAGCTCTCTGAGACTGTCCTCAGTGCTTTTCATTCTTTTTTCTTTATTCTGCTCTGCAGTAGTTATTTCCACTACTTTATCTTCCAGGTCACTTATCCGTTCTTCTGCCTCAGTTATTCTGCTATTGATCCTATCTAGAGTACTTTTAATTTCATTTATTGCGTTGTTCATCGTTGCTTGTTTCATCTTTAGTTCTTGTAGGTCCTTGTTAACTGTTTCTTGCATTTTGTCCATTCTACTTCCAAGATTTCGGATCATCCTTACTATCATTATTCTGAATTCTTTTTCAGGTAGATTGCCTATTTCCTCTTCATTTGTTAGGTCTGGTGGGTTTTTATCTTGCTCCTTCATCTGCTGTGTGTTTTTCTGTCTTCTCATTTTGCTTATCTTACTGTGTTTGGGGTCTCCTTTTTGCAGGCTGCACGTTCGTAGTTCCCGTTGTTTTTGATGTCTGTCTCCAGTGGCTAAGGTTGTTTCAGCGGGTTGTGTAGGCTTCCTGGTGGAGGGTACTAGTGCCTGTGTTGTGCTGGATGAGGCTGGATCTTGTCTCTATAGTGGGCAGGTTCACGTCTGGTGGTGTGTTTTGGGGTGTCTGTGGCCTTGTTATGATTTTAGGCAGCCTCTCTGCTAATGGGTGGGGTTGTGTTCCTCTTTTGCTAGTTGTTTGGCATAGGTTGTCCAGCACTGTGGCTTGCTGGTCGTTGAGTGAAGCTGGGTGCTGGTGTTAAGATGGAGGTCTCTGGGAGATTTCCACCGTTTAATATTATGTGGAGCTGGGAGATCTCTTGTTGACCAGTGTCCTGAAGTTGGCTCTCCTACCTCAGAGGCAGAGCCCTGCCTCCTGGGCTGGAGCACCAAGAGCCTTTCATCCACACGGCTCAGAATAAAAGGGAGAAAAAGTAGAGAGAATTATTAGAAGTATGAGGAAAGAAAGAAGGAAAGGAGGAGAGGAAGGAAGGAAGAAAGAAGCAAAGAAGGAAAGAAAGGAGGGAGGGAGGGAGGAAGGAAGGAAGGAAGGAGGGAAAGAAGGAGAAAATGTAGAGAGAATTAGTAGAAGTATGAGGAAAGAAAGAAGGAAAGGAGGAAAGGAAGGAAGGAAGAAAGAAGCAAAGAAGGAAAGAAAGGAGGGAGGGAGGGAGGAAGGGAGGAAGGAAGGAGGGAAAGAAGGAAAAAAGACAGAAAGAAAGAAGATACAGTAAAAATAAAATAAAGTATAATATAGTTATTGTACTAAAAAATATTTAGAAAGAAAAAAAAAAAAAAACGGATAGAACCCTAGGACAAATGTTGGAAACAAAGCTATACAGAGAAAATCTTACACAGAAGCATACACATACACGTTCACAAAGAGAGGCAAAGGGGGAAAAATCATAAATCCTGCTCCCAGAGACCACCTCCTCAACCTGGGGTGATTCGCTGTCTAAAGGAGGGAAGGAAGGAAGGAAAGAAAGAATGAAGGTAAAGTACAATAAAGTTATTACAATTAAAATTAATTATTAAGAAAAAAAAAATTTTTTTTTTAAAAAACCATGGACGGATAGAGCCCTAGGACAAATGTTGGAAGCAAAGCTATACAGAGAAAATCTTACACAGAAGCATACACATACACGTTCACAAAGAGAGGCAAAGGGGGAAAAATCATAAATCCTACTCCCAGAGACCACCCCCTCAACCTGGGGTGATTCGCTGTCTAAAGGAGGGAAGGAAGGAAGGAAAGAAAGAAAGAAAGAACGAAGGTAAAGTTCAATAAAGTTATTACGATTAAAATTAATTATTAAGAAAAAAAAATTTTTTTTTAAAAAAAACCATGGACGGATAGAGCCCTAGGACAAATGGTGGAAGCAAGAGTATACAGACAAGATCTCACACAGAAGTATACACGCACACATTCACAAAAAGAGGAAAAGGGAAAAAAGTCACAGATCTCGCTCCTAAATTCCCCCTCTTCAATTTGGGATCACTCCCTGTCTATTCAGGTATTCCACAATGCAGGGCACATCAAGTTGATTGTGGAGCTTCAATCCGCTGCCTCCGCGGCTGCCGGGAGACCTCCCCCTCTCCTCCCTGCTCTCACAGCTCACAGGAGCTCAGCTTTGTACCCGGCCCTGCCCCTGCGCGCAGGTCGCTGGAGGGCGTCTGTTTTTTGCTCAGACAGGAGGGGGTTAAAGGAGCCGCTGATTCGGGAGCTCCGGCTCACTCAGGCCGGGGGTTGGGGGATGGGGGAAGGAGGGGCACTGCATGCGGGGCGGGCCTGCGGCAGCAGAGGCAGCGTGACGCTGCAGCAGAGGCCAGCGTGACGCTGCACCAGCCTGAGACCCGCCGTGCGTACTCCCGGGGAAGTTGTCCCTGGATCCCGGGAACCTGGCAGTGGCGGCCTGCACAGGCTCCGCGGAAGAGGGGCGCGGAGAGTGACCTGTGCTCGTACACAGCCCCCCTGGTGGCGGCAGCAGCAGCCCCAGCGTCTCCCGCCCGTCTCTGGGGTCCGCGGTTTCAGCCGCGGCTCGCGCCCGTCTCTGGAGTTCCTTTAAGCAGCGCTCTTCAACCCCTCTCCTCGCGCACCAGGAAACAAAGAGGGAAGAAAAAGTCTCTTGCCTCTTCGGCCGGTGCAGGCTTTTCCCCGAACTCCCCCCCAGCTAGTCGTGGCGCACCAACCCCTTCAGGCTATGCTCAAGCCGCCAACCCCAGTCCTCTCCCTGCGCTCCGTCCAAAACCAAAACCCGAGCCTCAGTTCGCAGCCCCGCCCGCCCCGGCGGGTGAGCAGACAAGCCTCTCGGGTTGGTGAGTGCCGGTCGGCACCGATCGTCTGTGCAGGAATCTCCCCGCTTTGCCCTCCACACCCGTCGCTGTGCACCACTCCGCGGTCCCGAAGCTCCCCCCTCCGCCTCCTGCAGTCTCCACCCGCGGAGGGGCTTCCTAGTATGTGGAAACTTTTCCTCCTTCACAGCTCCCTCCCACTGGTGCAGGTGCCATCCTTATTCTTTTGTGTCTGTTTTTTCGTTTTTCTTTTGCCCTACCCAGGTACGTGGGGAGTTTCTTGCCTTTTGGGAGCTCTGAGGTCTTCTGCCAGCCTTCAGTAGGTGTTCTGTAGGAGTTGTTCCACGTGTAGATGTATTTCTGGTGTATCCGTGAGGAGGAAGGCGATCTCCACATCTTACTCTTCCGCCATCTTCCCCCGTCCTCTATCTAAATTTATTTTTATAAAATATTTACAGTCTTAAAGTATGTTTGGCTCAAAACTGTTCTACTGGAATAACAAGTAAAACTTCAAATTAAATAGCACTTGAAATAAGAAATTCACATAACTTTTTAAGGACACATTTTAGACAGAACAGGCATTATATCTAGATCATTTTCTTAATAACCTTCTCAGTTTTCTCTAAACTTTTTATTGGAATATAGTTGATTTACAATGTTGTGTTACTTTCTGTTGTACAACAAAGTGAATCAGTCATAGATATACATACATCCACCCTTCTTTAGACTCTTTTCCCATATAGGCCGTTACAGAGTATGGAGTTGACTTCCCTGTGCTATACAGTAGGTTCTTATTAGTTATAAGTTTTATACATAGTAGCATGTATATGTCAATCCTAATCTCCCAATTTACCCCCAACCCATTTTTCCTCCCTGGTAACCATAAGTTTGTATTCTACATCTGTAACTCTGTTTCTGTTTTGTAGATAAATTCAGTTGTACCCTTTTTTAGATTCCACACATAAAGGATATCATATGATATTTGTCTTTCTCTGTGTGACTTACTTCACTCAGTATGACAATCTCTAGGTCCATCCATGTTGCTGCAAGTGGCATTATTCCATTCTTTTTTATGGCTGAGTAATATTCCATTGTATATAAGTACCACATCTTCTTTATCCATTCCTCTGTTGATGGACATTTAGGTTGCTTCCATATCCTGGTTATTGTAAATAGTGCTGCAGTGAACGTTGAGGTACATGTATATCTTCAAATTATGGTTTTCTCCAGATATATGCCCAGGAGTGGGATTTCTGGATCATATGGTAGCTCAACTTTTAATTTCTTAAGGAACATCCATACTGTTCTCCACAGCAGCTGTACCAATTTACATTCCCACCAACAGTGTTGGAGTGTTTCCTTTTCTCCACACTCTCTAGCATTTATTGTTTGTTGATTTTTTGATGATGGCCAATTTTGAATGGTGTGAAGTGATACCTCATTGTAGTTTTGATTTGCATTTCTCTAATAATTAGTGATCTTGAGCCTTTCTTCATGTGATTTTTAACCCTCTGTATGTCTTCTTTGGAGAAATGTCTATTTAGATCTTCCACCCATTTTTGGACTGGGTTGTTTGTTTTTTTGATATTGAGATGCACGCGCTGTTTGTATATATTGGAAATTAATCCTTTGTCCATTGTTTCATTTGCAAATATTTTCTCCCATTCTGACAGTTGTCTTTTCATTTTGTTTATGGTTTCTTTTGCTGGGAAAAAGCTCTTAAGTTCATTTAGGCCCCATTTGTTTATTTTTGTTTTTATTTTCATTACTCTAGGGGATGGATCATAAAAAGATCTTGTGTCAATTTATGTCAAAGAGTGTTCCGCCTATGTTTTCCTCTAAGAGCTTTATAGTATCTGGCCTTACATTTAGGTCATTAACCTATTTTGAGTTTATTTTTCTGTATGGTATTTGGAAGTGTTCTAATTTCATTCTTTTACATGTGGCTGTCCAGTTTTCCAAGCACCACTTATTGAAGAGACTGTCTTTTCTCCATTGTATATTCTTGCCTCCTTTGTCATAGATTAATTGGCCATAGGTGTGTGGGTTTATCTCTGGACTTTCTATCCTGTCCATTGACATATATTTCTGTTTTTCTGCCATTACCATACTGTTATGATGACTGTAGCTTTGTAGTATAGTCTGAAGTCAGGGAGCCAGATTCCTCCAGCTTCATTTTTCTTCTCAAGATTGCTTTGGCTATTCAGGGTGTTTTGTGTTTCCATACAAATTGCAAAAATTTTCATTCTAGTTCTGTGAAAAATGCCATTGGTAGTTTGATAGGGATTGCATTGAATCTGTAGATTGCTTTGGGCAGTATAGTCATTTTGACAATATTGATTCTTCTAATCCAAGAACATGGTATATCTCTCCTTCTGTTTGTGTCATCTTTTATTTCTTTCATCAGTATCATAGCTTTCTGAGTACAGGTCTTTTGCCTCCTTATGTAAGCTTATTCATAGGTATATTATTCTTTTTGATGCAGTGGTAAATGGGACTGTTTACTTGATTTCTCTTTCTGATCTTTGATTGTTAACATGTAGGTATGCAAGTAATTTCTGTGTATTAACTATGTATCCTGCAACTTTACCCAATTCATTGATGAGTTCTTGTAGTTTACTGTTAGCATCTTTAAGGTTATCTATGTATATTATCATGTCATCTGCAAACAGTTACAGTTTTACTTTTTCCTTTCAAATCTGGATTCCATTTATTTCTTTTTCTTCTCTGATTGCCATAGCTAAGACTTCCAAACTATGTTGAATAATAGTGGTGAGTGTGGACATCCTTGTCTTGTTCCTGATCTTAGAGGAAATGCTTTCAGTTTTTCACCACTGAGAATGATATTTGCTGTTGGTTTGTCATATATAGCCTTTACTATGTTGAGGTAGGTTCCCTCTATGCCCACTTTCTGGAGAGTTTTTATCATAACTGAGTACTGAATTTTGTCAAAAGCTTTTTCTGCATCTATTAAGATGATCATATCATTTTTATTCATCAGTTTGTTAATGTGGTGTATCACACTGATTGATTTGCTGATATCGAAAAATCCTTGCATCCCTGGGATAAATCACATTTGATCATGCTGTTTGATCCTTTTGGTGTGTTGTTGGATTCAGTTTGCTAGTATTTTGTTGAGAATTGTTGCATCTATGTTCATCAATGATATTGGCCTGTAGTTTTCTTCTTTTGTGATGTCCTTGGTTTTGGCATCAGGGTGATAGTGGCCTCGTAGAATGAGCTTGGGATTGCTCCTTCCTCTGCAAACTTTTCGAAGAATTTCAGAAAGGTAGGTGTTAACTCTTCTCTGAATGTTTGATAGAATTCGCCTATGAAGCCATTTGTGATTTTGGGTTTTTGGAAGGTTTTTAATCACAGTTTCCATTTCAGTATTTATGATTGGTCTCTATATTTTCTAATTTTTCCTGGTTCAGTCTTGGGAGATTGTACCTTTCTAAGAATTTGACCATTTCTTCTAGGTTGTCCACTTTATTGGCGTATGGTTGCTTGTAGTAGTCTCTTAGGATCCTTTGTATTTCTGCAGTGTCCGTTGTAACTCCTCCTTTTTCATTTCTAATTTTATTGATTTGAGTTCTCTCCCTTTGTTTCCTGATGAATCTGGCTAAAGGTTTATCAATTTTGTTCACCTTCTCAGAGAACCAGCTTTTAGCTTCATTGACCTTTGCTCTTGTTTTCTTCGTCTCAATTTCATTTATTTCTGCTCTGATCTTTATGATTTCTTTCCTTCTACTAACTTTGGGTTTTGTTTCTTCTTTTTTCTCTAGTTGCTTTAGGTGTAAGGTAGATTGTTTATTTGAGACTTTTCTTGTTTCTTTTAATAAATTTATTTATTTTACTTATTTATTTATTTTTGTCTGCAATAAGTCTTCATTGCTGCACATGGGCTTTCTCTAGTTGTGGCGAGGGGGCTCCTCTTTGTTACAGGCTTCTCACTGCAGTGGCTTCTCTTGTTTTGGAACACGAGCTCTAGGACATGTGGGTTTCAGTAGTTGTGGCATGCAGCCTCAGTAGTTGTGGTGCGTGGACTCTAGAGAGCAGGCTCAGTAGTTGTGGTGCACGGGCTTAGTTTCTCCGTGGCATGTGGGATATTCACAGACCAGGAATTGAACCTGTATCCCCTGCATTGGCAGGTGGATTCTTAACCACTGCACTACCAAGGAAGTTCCTAGATTTTTCTTGTTTCTTGAGAATTGTATTGCTATAAACTTTCCTGTTAGAACTACTTTTACTGTGTCCCATAGGTTTTGGATCACTGTTTTTGTTGTCATTTGTCTCTAGGTATTTTTTGATTTCCTCTTTGAGTTCTTCAGTGATCCATTGGTTATTTAGTAACATATTGTTTAGTCTCCATGTGTTTGTGTTTTTTACAGGTTATTTTTCCTTTAATTGATTTCTAATCTCATAGTGTAGTGGTCAGAAAAGATGCTTGATATGATTTCAACTTTCTTAAATTTACCGAGGCTTGATTTGTGACCCTAGATGTCACCTATCCTGGAGAATGTTCCATGTGCACTTGAAAAGAAACTGTGTTTTGCTGCTTTCTGATGGAATGTCCTATAAATATAAATTTAGTCTATCTGGTCTAATGTCTCCTTTAAGGCTTGTGTTTCCTTTTAATTTTCTGTCTGGATGATCTCTGTATTGGTGTAAGTGGAGTGTTAAAGTCCCCCACTATTATTGTGTTACTGTCTGTTTCCCCTTTTATGGCTGTCAGCATTTGCCTTATATACTGTGGTGCTCCTTTGTTGGGTGCATACACTTTTACAATTGTTATATCTTCCCCTTGATCATTATGTAGTGTCCTTCCTTGTCTCTTGTAACAGTCTTTATTTTAAAGTGTATTTTGTCTGATATGAGTATTGCTACTCCAGCTTTCTGTTGATTTCCATTTGCATGCAATAGCTTTTTCTATCCCTTTGCTTTCAGCCTGTATGTGTCCCCAGGTCTGCAGTGGGTCTCTTGTAGATAGTATATATACGGGTCTTGTTTTTGTATCCATTCAGGCAGTCTATGTCTTTTGGTTGGAGGGTTTAATGCATTTACATTTAAAGTAATTATTGATATGTATATTCCTATTGCAATTTTGTTAATTGTTTTGGGTTTGTTTCTGTAGGTCTTTTATCTCCCCTTCCTCTTTTGTTCTTTTCTCTTGTGGTTTGATGACCATTTTTAGTGTTGTGTTTGGGTTGCTTTTTCTTTTTTATGTGTATATCTATTGTAGTTTTTGTTTTGCATTTCCCATGAGGTTTTGATAAAGCAGTCTATACATATACAAGTTTGTTTTAAGTTGCTGGTCTCACAATTTCAAATGCAATTCCCATTTCCTACATTTGTACTCTCTTCACAGTTGCTGATTTTGTTTTCATATTTGTGTATGGATTGTTTCCTGCTTTTAGTGTATGTTTGCCCTTATCATTGAGCTTTCACAATTGTGATTTTCTTGTTTCTAGTTGTGGCCTCTTTTATTTTCCTCTGCCTAGAGAAGTTCCCTTAGCATTTTTTGTAAAGCTGGTTTGTTGGTGCTGAATTCTCTTAGCTTTTGCTTGGCTGTAAAGCGTTTGATTTCTCCATCAAATCTGAATGAGATCCTTGCTGGGTAGTGTAATCTTGGTTGTAGGTTTTTCTCTTTCATCACTTTAAATATATCCTGCCATTCCCTTCTGGCCTGAAGATTTCTGCTGAAAAATCAGCTAATAACCTTATGGGTATTCCCTTGTATGTTATCTGTTGCTTTTTCCTTGTGGCTTTTAATATTTTTTCTTTGTATTTAATTTTTGTTAGTTTGATTAATACGTGTTTTGGTGTGTTCCTCCTTGGGTTTATCCTGTATGGGACTCTCTGCGCTTCCTGGACTTGGGTGACTATTACCTCTCCTATATTAGGCAAGTTTTTGACTATAATCTCTTCAAATATTTTCTTATGCCCTTTCTCTTTTTCTTCTTCTTCTGGCACCCCTATAATTCAAATGTTAGTGCATTTAATGTTGTCCCAGGTGTCTCTGAGACTGTCCTCATTTCTTTTCATTCTTTTTTCTTTATTCTGTTCTGTGACAGTGATTTCCACCATTCTTTCTTCCAGCTCACATATCCTTTCTTCTGCCTCAGTTATTCTGCTATTGATTCCCTCTAGTGTGTTTTTCATTTCAGTTATTGTATTGTTGATCTCTCTTTGTTCTTTAGTTCTGCTAGGTTTTTGTTGAACATTTCTTGTATCTTCTCGATCCATGCCTCCATTCTTTTTGTGAGATTGGATCATCTTTACTATCATTACTCTGAATTCTTTTTCAGGTAAATTGTTTATCTTCTCTTCATTTAGTTGCTCTTGTAGATTTTTATCTTGCTCCTTTGTCTGAAACATATTTCTCTGTCATCTCATTTTGTCTAGCTTACTGTGTTTGTGGTCTCCTTTCTGCAGGCTGCAGAATTGTAGTTCCTCTTGCTTCTTGTGTCTGCCTTCTGGTGGGTGAGTTTGGTCCAGAGGCTTGTGCCATTACCTCCTTGATAGTGGGTTTGACTGGGGTTGTGGTTACTAGAGCCTGCCCTGGATATTGAGCAGGGCTTCCCTTTTGCTCTGTGATTGTCACTGCCCTGTCAGGGGTGGGGTCTCCTCCCTAGTTGTTGGAGTAGAGGCCCCCAGATCTGTTTCTTAGTTGTGTTTTTGATCTGTGGTGCAAGGTAGGTGAAGTTGGAGCACTCCCACTGGGAGAGGAGGCACTGAGTATTCCTCCTCTGGAGTTGTTCACCTGTGAATGTGCTCTATTATTTCTATTTTTGCCCATTGTGTGGGCTCACAAACTACACTGTTGTTAGCACTGCTCTCAGTCCTGCCTTAACAGTGGATATGCCAGCAATTGGCCCTGGTGACTCTCATGTGTTGTTTTCACCAGGCCACCAGTGTAAATCCACTGAGGTCAGGTTCCAGGACTGCAGTAGTCATGCACCTACACCTGCTGTGGGAGCTATGGAGGCAGTTAAGACTCTGGCAGGTGGGTTGCCCAGGCCAGGAGTGGTGGGGGAGGGAGTGGGTAGGTGACAATGACAGGAGCGCACAAGCCAGCTATGGTGGGAGCCCTCCTTAGTACCAGTGGAAGCAGGGGCTGACACATGAGGAGAGAGGCTGCAATGCAGCCCCACCCTTTGTGTGTCACTCAGCAATGGCACTTCACTTCTGTGGTGGTCTGGACTTCCTCTGCAAGCATTCCCAGTTATGTAGCTCCTCACTCACATCCCCTCAGGCTGTCTCCTCACAGCCAACAGCAGTCCCCTCCCTGGCTTTGCTCTCCAAACCCCATGTTCCAGCACCCAGTCCCTGTGTGCACCTGCAGACACCTGTCTCAGTCTGGGGCATGCAGGGATGTGGCACGGACCATCTGTGCAAGTCTCACTCTGTCCTGCCTGCCACAGACCAGTTTCTGGGCTCTCCTCTGAGCCCCTGAAGCTCCCCTTCTGTCCCAGCTGATCTCTCCACCAGTGAGAGGGCTTCCCCAGATACAGGAACCTCTCCTCTCCTTCATCTCCCCACAAGGGGTGCAAGTCTCATTCTGCTTCCTCTCCTCTTCCTTTTCCCTTCTTTTTTTTTCATCTTACCTGGTAATATGGGGATCTTTCTCTTTTTTCCAATGTCCAAGGTCTTCTGATAGTGTTCAGCAGATGCTCTGTGAGAAATGTTCCATTTGTACTTGTAGTCTTGATGTGTTTGTGAGGAGACATGAACTCCACGTCCTCCTGCTCCTCCACCATCTTAGAAAGTCCCACCAGCTGATATTTTTATTTTAACTTCTTTGGTTAAACTGTAACACAATGATGGAGACACCAAACACAGTCAGTGACATGTTATGACTCTCCAAGGAAAGGTTAGAGTATTTTGCCATCATTTCTTCCTAGACAGGCAGACTTGTAAAAGGTAAAGCTGGGGGTGGGCGTCCTCCAAGCTCTGGCACACCACGCCATTCTCAGTTTTCTTCACTAAGGTTGAGGCTTACTTGTCAAATAGGAATTTATTCTAACAGAACATTAAGCAATCATCCCTCCATAGTACAATAATATTTAAAAGCTAATACAGAAACTTTCAAAAATATTATTTTCATTGAGGATTTTAAGTCGTCCAGTAGCAGATACTCCCTCTGTACCTAGACTTATCAGAAACTGCTAAAAAATAATTCCAAACATTTGTTGTTTGTTTTGTTTAGCATTAAATAGTCACTAGTTCAAAAAGAATAGAAAGAACACCCCCTGCCAGCTTGACTTATTCTCAGTTATTAAATTTATTGTGAATTGAAAAAGAAAAAAAAGGTCAGTGATCTTTTCCACACCATAAATAACCATGAAGAGAAAGAATAATTCTGGGTTAAATAACAATTTCTTTTATAGATGAAATTGTTTGGCTTTGTTTATTAAAGTTCATTTCACAGAATTAAAGCAATTCAAAATTTTAAAGTGTTTGTGCTTATTTTTTTTTAACATCTTCATTGGAGTACAACTGCTCCACAATTGTGTGCTAGCCTCCTCCCCACAACAAAGTGAATCAGTTATACATATACATATGTTCCCATATCTCTTCCCTTTTGCATCTCCCTTCCTCCCACCCTCCCCATCCCACCCCTCCAGGCGGTCACAGACCACTGAGCTGACCTCCCTGTGCTATGTGGCCACCCCCACCATCTATCCATCTTACATTTGACAGTGCATATATGTCCATGCAACTCTCCCACTCCGTCACAGCCTATCCCTTCCCCTCCCCATATCCTCAAGTCCATTCTCTAGTAGGTCTGTGTATTATTCCCGTATTACCCCTGGGTTCTTCATGACCTTTTTTTTTTCTTAGATTCCATATATATGTGTTAGCACACGGTATTTGTCTTTCTCACCCTGACCTACCTCACTTTGCATGGCAGACTCTAGGTCAGACTGAGGTCCCTCCACCTCACCACAAATATCTCAACCTCATTTGCCTTTATGGCCGAGCAATATTCCATTGTATATATGTGCCACATCCTCTCCATCTACTCATCTGATGATGGACACCTAGGCTGCCCCCACGCCCCAGCCACTGCAAACAGAGCTGCAATGATCATTTTGGTACATGACCCTTTTTGAATTATGGTTTTCCCAGGGTACATGCCCAGCAGTCAGACCGCTGGACCTCATGGTAGTTCTATTTTTAGTTTTTAAAGGAACATCCATACTGCTCCCCACAGTGGCTGCATCAATCTACATTCCTACCAACAGTGCAAGAGGGCTCCCCCTCTCCACACCCTCTCCAGCATTCACTGTTTCCAGATTTTTTGATGATGGCCATTCCAACCGGTGCGAGATGATATCCCACTGTAGACTTGATTTGCATCTCTCCAATGACTAATGAAGTTGAGCATTCTTTCACGTGCCCATTGGCAATCCGTATATCTTCTTTGGAGAAACGTCCACCTAGGTCCTCCACCCACTCTTGGACCAGGTTGCCTGTTCCTTTGTTATTGAGCTGCATGAGCTGCTCATAAATCCTGATCAATCCTTTGTCAGCTGCCTCATATGCAAATATTCTCTCCCATTCTGAGGGTCATCCTTCGGTCTTGTCTATGGTTTATTTCCTGCGCAAAAGCTCCCAAGTTTCACTAGGTCCCACCTGTTCATTCTTGCCCCTACTTCCATTTCTCTAGAAGGTGGGTCAAAAAGGACCTCGCTGTGATCCATGTCACAGAGTGCCCTGCCTATGTTTTCCTCTAAGAGATTGATAGTATCTGGCCTTACATTTAGGTCTTTAATCTATTTTGAGTTTATTTTTGTGTATGGTGTTAGGGAGTGTTCTAATTTCATACTTTTACATGTACCTGTTCAGTTTTCCCAGCACCACTTATTGAAGAGGCTGTCTTTTCTCCACTGTATATTCTTGCCTCCTTTATCAAAGATAAGGTGACCATACATGTTTCAGTTTATCTCTGGAATTTCTATCCTGTTCCATTGATCTATATTTCTGTTTTTGTGCCAGTACCATACCATCTTGATTACTGTAGCTTTGTAGTATAGTCTCAAGTCAGGGAGCCTGATTCCTCCAGCTCCGTTTTTTGTTCTCAAGATCACTTTGGCTATTCAGGGTCTTTTGTGCTTCAATACAAATGGTGAAATTTTTTGCTCTACTTCTGTGAAAAATGCCAGTGGTAGCTTGATAGGGATTGCATTGAATCTGTAGATTGCTTTGGGTAGTAGAGTCATTTTCACAATGTTGATTCTTCCAATCCAAGAACATGGTATATCTCTCCATCTATTTGTATCATCTTTAATTTCTTTCATCAGTGTCTTATAATTTTCTGCATACAGGTCTTTTTTTTCCTTAGGTAGGTTTTTTCCTAGATATTTTATTCTTTTTGTTGCAATGGTAAATGGGAGTGTTTTCTTAATTGCACCTTCAGATTTTTCATCATTAGTGTATAGGAATGCGAGAGATTTCTGTGCATTAATTTCGTATCTGGCTACTTTACCAAATTCATTGATTAGCTCTAGTACTTTTCTGGTAGCATCTTTAGGATTCTCTATGTATAGTATCATGTCATCTGCAAACAGTGACAGCTTTACTTCTTCTTTGCAGATTTGGATTCCTTTTATTTCCTTTTCTTCTCTAATTGCTGTGGTTAAAACTTCCAAAACTATGTTGAATAAGAGTGGTGAGAGTGGGCAACCTTGTCTTGTTCCTGATCTTAGTGGAAATGGTTTCAGTTTTTTACCACTGAGGACGATGTTGACTGTGGCTTTGCCATATATGGCCTTTATTATGTTGAGGAAACTTCCCTCTATGCTTACTTTCTACAGAGTTTTTATCATAAATGGGTATTGAATATTGTTGAAAGCTTTCTCTGCATCTATTGAGATGATCATATGGTTTTTCACCTTCAATCTGTTAATATGGTGTATCACGTTGATTGATTTGCATAGATTGAAAAATCCTTGCGTTCCTGGAATAAACCCCACTTGATGATGGTGTATGATCCTTTTAATGTGTTGGCTACTCTTTGCTAGTATTTTGTTGAGGATTTTTGCATCTATGTTCATCAGTGATATTGGCCTGCGGTTTTCTTTCTTTGTGACATCTTTGCCTGGTTTTGGTATCAGAGTGATGGTGGCCTCATAGAATGAACTTGGGAGTGTTCCTCTCTCTGCTATATTTTGGAAGAGTTTGAGAAGGATAGGTGTTAGCTCTTCTCTAAATGTTTGATAGAATTCGCCTAAGAAGCCACCTGGTCCTGGGCTTCTGTTGTAAGATTTTTAATCACAGTTTTAATTTCAGTGCTTGTGATTGGTCTGTTCATATTTTCTGCTTCTTCCTGGTTCAGTCTCGGTGGGTTGTGCATTTCTAAGAATGTGTCCAATTCTTCCAGGTTGTCCATTTTATTGGCATATAATTGCTTGTAGTAATCTCTCATGATCCTTTGTATTTCTGCAGTGTCAGTTGTTACTTCGCCTTTTTCATTTCTAATTCTATTGATTTGAGTCTTCTCCCTATTTTGCTAAATGAGTCTGGCTAATGGTTTATCCATTTTCTTTATCTTCTCAAAGAACCAGCTTTTAGTTTTATTGTCCTTTTCTATCATTTACTTCATTACTTTTTCATTTATTTCTGATACAATCTTTATGTTTTCTTTCTTTCTGTTAACTTTGGGTTTTTTTTTTCTTCTTTATCTAATTGCTTTAAGTGGAAGTTTAGGTTGTTTATTTGAGATGTTTCCTGTTTCTTAAGGTAGGATTGTATTGCTATAAATTTCCCTCTTAGAACTGCTTTTGTTGCATCCCATAGATTTTGGGTCGTCGTGTCTCCATTGTCATTTGTTTCTGGGTATTTTCTGATTTCCCCTTTGATTTGTTCAGTGATCACTTTGTTATTAAGTAGTGTACTGTTTAGCCTACATATGTTTGTATATTTTACAGATCTTTTCCTGTAATTGATATCTAGTCTCATAGCACTGTGATCAGAAAAGATACTTGATATGATTTCAATTTTGTTAAATTTACCAAGGTTTGATTTGTGACCCACGATATGATCTCTCCTGTGGAATGTTCAATGAGCACTTGAGAAAAATGTGTATTCTGTTGTTTTTGGATGGAATGTCCTATAAATATCAATTAAGTCCATCTTGTTTAATGTATCATTTAAAGCTTGTGTTTCCTTATTTATTTTCATTTTGGATGATCTGTCCATTGGTGAAAGTGGGGTGTTAAAGTTCCCTACTATGATATGTTACTGCCAATTTCCCCTTTTATGGCTGTTAGTATTTGCCTTATATATTGAGGTGCTCCTATGTTGGGTTCATAAATATTTACAATTGTTATATCTTCTTGGATCGATCCCTTGATCGTTATGTCATGTCCTTCTTTGTCTCTTGAAATAGTCTTTATTTTAAAGTCTATTTTGTCTGATATGAGAATTGCTACTCTCTTTTTTTGATTTGCATTTGCATGGAATATCTTTTTCCATCCCCTCACTTTCAGTCTGTATGTGTCTCTAGGTCTGAAGTGGATCTCTTGTAGACAGCATATATATGGGTCTTGTTTTTGTATCCATTGAGCAAGTCTGTGTCTTTTGGTGGGAGCATTAAATCCATTTAAATTTAAGGTAATTATCGACATGTATGTTCTTATTCCCATTTTCTTAATTGTTTTGCATTTGTTATTGTAGGTCTTTTCCTTCTCTGTGTTTCTTGCCTAGAGAAGTTCCTTTAGCATTTGTTGTAAAGCTGGTTTGGTGGTGCTGAACTCTCTCAGCTTTTGCTTGTCACTAAAGGTTTTCATATCTCCATCAAATCTGAATGAGATCCTTGCTGGATAGAGTAATCTCGGTTGTAGGTTTTTCTCCTTCATCACTTTAAATATGTCCTACTACTCCCTTCTGGCTTGCAGAGTTTATGCTGAAAGGTCAGCTGTTAACCTTATGGTGATTCCCTTGTGTGTTAATTTTTGTTTTTCCCTTGCTGCTTTTAATATGTTTTCTTTGTATTTAATGTTTGAGAGTGTGATTAATATGTGACTTGGCATGTTTCTCCTTGGATTTATCCTGTATGGGACTCTCTGTGCTTCCTGGACTTGATTAACTATTTCCTTTCCCATATTAGGGAAGTTTTCAACTATAATCTCCTCAAATATTTTCTCAGTCCCTTTCTTTTTCTCTTCTTCTTCTGGGACCCCTATAATTCGAATGTTGTTGCATTTAATGTTGTCCCAGAGGTCTCTGAGACTGTCCTCAGTTCTTTCCATTTTTTTATTCTGCTCTGCAGTAGTTATTTCCACTATTTTATCTTCCAGGTCACTTATCTGTTCTTCTGCCTCAGTTATTCTGCTATTGATCCCTTCTAGAGTGTTTTTAATTTCATTTATTGTGTTGTTCATCATTGCTTGTTTCCTCTTTAGTTCTTCTAGGTCCTTGTTAAATGCTTCTTGCATTTTGTCTATTCTATTTCCAAGATTTTGGATCATCTTTACTATAATTATTCTGAATTCTTTTTCAGGTAGACTGCTTATTTCCTCTTCATTTGTTTGGTCTGGTGGGTTTTTATCTTGCTCCTTCATCTGCTGTGTTTTTCTGTCTTCTCATTTTGCTTATCTTACTGTGTTTGGGGTCTCCTTTTTGCAGGCTGCACGTTCGTACTTCCCGTTGTTTTTGTGTCTGTCCCCAGTGGCTAAGGTTGGTTCAGTGGGTTGTGTAGGCTTCCTGGTGGAGGGGACTTGTGCCTGTGTTCTGGTGGATGATGCTGGATCTTATCTTTCTGGTGTGCAGGTCCACGTCTGGTCGTGTGTTTTGGGGCGTCTGTGACCTTATTGTGATTTTAGGCAGACTCTCTGCCAATGGGTGGGTTTGTGTTCCTGTCTTGCTAGTTCTTTGGCATAGGGTGTCCAGCACTGTAGCTTGCTTGTCATTGAGTGAAGATGGGTCTTGGTGTTGAGATGGAGATCTCTGGGAGATTTTTGCCGTTTGATATTTTGTGGAGCTGGGAGGTCTCTTGTGGACCAGTGTCCTGAAGCTTGCTCTCCCATCTCAGAGGCACAGCACTGGCCCCTGGCTGGAGCACCAAGAGCCTTTCATCCACACAGAAGTGGAAAAGAGGAAAAAATAATATATCTTGCTACCGAAGTCCACCTCCTAAATTTGGGATGATTTGTTGTCTATTCAGGTATTCCACAGAAGCAGCGTACAAGTTGATTGTGGAGATTTAATCAGCTGCTTCTGAGGCTGCTGGGAGAAATTTCCCTTTCTCTTCTTTGTTCGCAGAGCTCCTGGGGTTCAGCTTTGGATTTGGCCCCGCCTCTGCATGTAGGTCACCTGAGGGCGTGTGTTCTCTGCTCAGACAGGATGGAGTTAAAGGAGCAGCTGATTCGGGGGCTCTGGCTCACTCAGGCCAGGAGGAGGGAGGTGTATAGAGTGCGGGGTGAGCCTGCTGTGGTAGAGGCTGGCGTGACGTTGCAGCAGCCTCAGGCAGGCCGTGCGTTCTCCCAGGTAAGTTGTCCCTGGACCCTGGGACCCTGGCAGTGGCAGGCTGCACAGGCTCCCGGGAAGGGAAGTGTGGAGGGTGACCTGTGCTTGCACACAGGCTTCTTGGTGGCGGCAATAGCAGCCTTAGCGTCTCATGCCCGTCTCTGGCGTCCGAGTTTTTAGCCGCGGTTCGCGCCCGTCTCTGGAGCTCTTTAACTTGCGCTGTTAATCCCCTCTCCTCGTGCACCAGGAATCAAAGGGGGAAGAAAAAGTCTCTTGCTTCTTCGGCAGCTCCAGACTTCTTCCCCGCCTCCCTCCTGGCTAGCTGTGGTGCACTAACCCCTTCAGGCTGTGTTCAAGCTGCCAGTCCTCTCCCTGCGATCTGTCGGAAGCCCGAGCCTCAGCTCCCAGCCCCCGCCGATCCCGGCGGGTGAGCAGACAAGCCTCTCGGGCTGGTGAGTGCTGGTCAGCACCAATCCTCTGTGCGGGAATCTCTCCGCTCCGCCCTCCGCACCCCTGTTGCTGCACTCTCCTCCGCGCCTCTGAAGCTTCCTCCCTCCGCCATCCACATTCTCCCCCCACGAAGGGGCTTCCTAGTGTGTGGAAACATTTCCTCCTTCACAGCCCCCTCCCACTGGTGCAGGTCCTCTCCCTATTCTTTTGTCTCTGTTTTTTCTTTTTTCTTTTGTCCTACCCAGGTACGTGGGGAGATTCTTGCCTTTTGGGAGGTCTGAGGTCTTCTGCCAGCGTTCAGTGGGTAGTCTATAGGAGCAGTTCCATGTGTAGATGTATTTCTGATGTATCTGTGGGGAGGAAGGTGATCTCCACGTCTTACTCTTCTGCCATCTTCCTCAACTCTCTCTGCTTATTTTTTAGTACTGTTGATATTACACATTTGTTACTAAAGAAAAATATCCAGAACACTACAATTTCTTACTTTAGCTAAATAAAACAATGTAAATGCCTGTGGTATTTGGTGATGGTGCCTATCCTTCTAATAGACTACGAAAAACAAACTATTGTCCAAATATGTATGATTAACTCACTGAAATGGAGATGTTTCCCTTCCAGATAGCTTCACAAGTAACTGTTTTAATTAATTTGCTAAATACAATAACTAGATAATCTTCAGTTTTCTTATGGAACTGCAAATTGAGACTGAGTAAATCACTGACAAAAAAATGTATAACATAGGTCTTCTAATCATGAAGTGTTACTAAGTATACTTATTATATGTTTATAAAGTATGCACAATTCTTTCCAGTTCTGTCATCTTTCAGTCATGCCCAACTAAAGCCTGAGAGCTTTTTTTTTTAATAGGGGACCTTAGGTTTGGTGATAATGACACACGTTTGCAAATGCTGTCACTCCTCCCATTAAGAGATGGAGTTTAAGGTCCCTACACTTGAACATGGGTGGGCTTTTGTGACTGCCTCAACAAACATAATGCAACAGAGGTGACTTCTGAGGTTAGCTTTCTGTTGCTTCCTCTTGAGACATTCACTATGGGATCTTTTATCCACCATGTAAGAAGTCCAGCTACTCTTAGACCACCATGTGGAGACACCAAATGGAGAGACTACACAGAGAAATAGAGATACCCAAAGCACACCAGCTGTTTCAGGCTTCCCACCATAGCACAGGACATAGAGTGCCGAAGTCTTTGAGATAACCCCAACTCCAACTACGACCTGACTATAACCACAGCTCTGATATAACTAGAGACCTGACAATAAATGCCTAGCTGAGTCCTGTCAACCTTCATATTTATGAGCAAAATAAATTTTTATTATGGTTTTAAGCCACTGCTTTGGTAAATGGTTTGTTACACAGCCAGAACAATATCTTACACCACTTTGATGTCCCCAGTTGTGCCTAGTATAATCTGAGTACTTGTAGGCATTTAATAGGTTGATCATTAATCAAACATTAACAATTCTTTAGTAAATCAAGATTTTTACCTAAATATTTAAAAGAAATCCATCCAAATTCAAAATAATTAACTTTTTAACCACTATTTATCATTATCCACTAGATACATTCAAAATCCTCAGACCTCAGTGGATTCTCAGAAGATATACCAGTCTATATTAATACAGCTACCCAGCAAATCAAGACCAATACTGAGTTGAGTGTCTGGAGTCTCACCCAACTTGGGCCCTGCACTGAGTAGATGGGAATATTCATGTGTCATGGTTAGGAATGATACCTCAAGCTGATCTGCCATCCTGAAATTTTTTCTGTCTCAGCTTCCCAAATAAGTGAGAAAAGAATATCCTCTGTTTTCACAAAAATCTCATAACTGCTTCTCTTTTTCCCTTCCTTCCCTCCCTAATACCATTCTAGTTCAAATTCCCATCATCTCTCTATTACACAACTCAAATTGTCTCTTAAATGACCTATCTCTGTTTTCTCTTTCTCCCCCCCCCCCGCATACTACATTTTCTATAGAACAGACTGTCATCCTTAAAATATAAATCATGTTGCCCCTTGTTTGAAGAATTCCAGCGTTTTCTCTGAATTTAGGATAAAATTCATATGTTTATATTTACTAGGGCCTACACAGCCTTATGTGATCCAATCCTTGCCTATCACTCTAGCCCTTTTACAAAACCTCACTGACATGACCCACTCACAGTGGCCTTCTTTCAGGTCCTAGATCATAACAAGCTTTTCCCATCTCAGATACTTTATGTTCTCAGATACACATGTTGCATTCTTTTCCTGGAATACCCTAGGCCAGTTATCCTTCCTTTATAACAGACTCCTTTGTAGCAGATCTCAGCTGAAATATCACTTCCCCAGAACAGCCTTTCCCAGTCAACCTATCTAAAGTGGTACCACAACCCCCATCATTACTCTCTTTCAGAACATGCTCACTTGTCCTTCACTGCACTTTTCACAATTTGCAATTATGCACTTATTTGGGTTTTTTTGGGTTTTTTGGCCATGCCGCGCAACACGTGGGATCTTAGTTCCTTGACCAGGGATCAAACCCGAGCCTCCTGCTGTGGAAGCATGGAGTCTTAACCACTGGACCACCAGGGAAGTCCCATGCAATTATGCATTTATTTGTGAATCAATTTTTTAAATATACATCTCCCTTTTTAGATTGTAAGCCCCACCAGAGCAAGGATGGTACATGTTCCACTTTTATACTCAGCTCCTAGAGCATTGTCTACTAGACATGGAAAAATAAATGAATATCCACTGATACATTTTGAAATTCTACAGTAGAAATTAGTATCTAGTTGACAATAAAAGAGGATTGTGGGGCTTCCCTGGTGGCGCACTGGTTGAGAGTCTGCCTGCCGATGCGGGGGACACGGGTTCGTGCCCCGGTCCGGGGAGATCTCACGTGCCGCAGAGCGGCTGGGCTTGTGGGCCGTGGCCGCTGGGCCTGCATGTCCGGAGCCTGTGCTCCATGGTGGGATAGGCCACAGCAGTGAGAGCCCCATGTACTGCAAAAAAAGAAAAAAAAAGAGGATCGTGAATTGGACATGATTTCTAACCCAGTACCTTTATTATATCTGGCAACTATAGTAAAAAAAATAACTAGAAAAGGCAAGGACACAAAGAAGAATACCACCCAGGATACTCTGAGGTGCTGGGAGCAAGTGGATTGTCCATAGATTCACACTTGACTCTCTTACATAATGTATTTATCCCTAAAAACCTAAGCACTTCCCTACCAATTGGTTTCCAGGGGCACATTTACCTTCTGTGATGGTTAATTTTATGTGTCAACTTGACTAGGCTAAGAGATGCCCAAATAGCTGATAAAACATTATTTCTGGGTGTGTCTATGAGGGTGTTTCTGGAAGAGATTAGTATTTATTCAGTAGAGTGAATAAAAAGTTCTACCCTCAACAATGGTGGGCATCATCCAATCCTTTGAAGGCCAAAATGGAACAAAAAGGCAGAGGAAAGGCAAATTTGCTTTTTTTTTTTTTTTGAGCTGCCTTCAGACATCAGCTCTCCTGGTCACGACTTCTGCTTCAGACTGGGAGTTACACCGCTGCTCCCCCATCCTGTGTTCTCAGGCCTTGGGACTCAGACTGAAATATACCACTGGCTTTCCTGGCTCTCCAGCTTGCAGATGGCAGGTTGTAGGACTTCTAGGTTCCCATAACTGCATAAGCCAAGTCTTACAATAAGTCTCCTCTTACATCTATCTATCTATCTATCTATCTATCTATCTATCTACCCTATTGGTTCTGTTTCTCTCGAGGACCCTGACTAATACACCTACTTCTTGTTTTCTTCACCTCTATCTTATGAAGTTGACAGAATTCTCATATACTTCACTGCCATCTTCCTTTTAGAATAGCTCTGCTGTGAAATACAATTTAGAAGTTAAAGAGCCCTTCCCCTTTGTCTCACTTGAAGTCCCAAAACAAACCAGAACACAACAGAGGCCAGTTTTAGTAAATAAAGGTTTTATTATGTAGGTCTGGAGACTTCACCTATTTTTAAGGAAACAAGTTTTTATTAAAACATCTGAGTACTCATGATGCTAGCTGAGTTGAGGGTAAGAATTTTTGGAAACATAAAAAATTAATTTGTCTCCAACTACAGAAAGCAAAAGAAGGAAGGATTTCTAAATGACCCTATGGTAAAGAAATACATTAATTAAGATATAAACATTGAGGTGAAATTAACAAAACTTTGTCTTCTCATTTGGACTGTAAGTTCCTTAAGGACAAGTCCTGTGCTTTACATCTCTACTTAATCAACCTATAAAAATGTTCTTAATACTTTTCCTCAAATATACTAAGCACTTCACATTCATTAGCTTATTTCTACATACGTTCCCCTGGCAACCACTTTTTCCTGGTGTATAACTGGATTTCCAGGGTGTCAGAAGGGCTGACCCAACCATGAGTACTTGTCTGTGTAAACAAACAAGATGAAGCTTATTGTAAAATGCAGAAGTCTTCCATTCAGGAATCAAATCTACGGGAAAAACTCATAATCAAGATGCAAATTCAACACATATATTTAAGATGCAAAAGACCAGTACATTGCCCAATTCAGGATGCCTATTCTCATCATGTTCTTGGTTAATTTTCCTTCTAACAAAACACTCATTCAGCTAATATTTCCAGACATTTCCTATATGCAAGTCACAGTGCCTGGGTGGCAGGGAGGGGATTATGGGATGCAAAATATATAAAATGTGACTTCTGTTCTCAGAAAATTTACAGTCTAATTGAGAAGATAAAACATATACACAAATAACTATAATACAAAGTAAAAAGCAATCAGAACCAAAAAAAATCTTTTAGATAAAAGGCTAGCTAAGTTGAGAAACTGTAAAAATGTGTGAGATGAGGAAGACTTCCTAAAATAGAAGGCGTTATTTGAATTGTAATTGCAATAATTAGTACGTAAGTCTTGAATATATGGGGATAAGGAAAAAGAGCATTTCTAGCACATACCATGTTCACTGTGCTGGACCCATAATGAGTACTGCACTGGTTACCTACTGCTGCTGTAACAATGTACCACAAACTTAGTGGTTTAAAATAACACAAATTTATTATCTTACAGTTCTGAGGGTCAGAAGTCTACAGTATGTCTCACTGGGCTAAAATCAAGGTATCAACAGGCCTGTGTTCCTCCTAGAGGATCTAGGAGAGAATCTGTTTCATTGTTTTTTCCAGCTTGGAGGCCACCCACCCTCCAACCTTCTCACATCAGCTAGTACTCATTCTCATCTCCTGCTTCCCTCTTATAATCACCCTTGTGATTACCTCAAGCCTAATCCAGGATAATCTCCTCATCTCAAGGTTCTTAAATTAAACAAAACTGCAATTTTCCTTTTGCCATATAAATTAATGTATTCACAGACCTCAGGGAATAGGTCAGAGACATTTTTAGGAGGCCATTATTCAGCCTACCACAAGTACTTAATTCAACATTTATTGATTTTCCTGCCTTTAAATACTTCACTTTACAGTCACAGATTTATGCATCTTGGAATTTTTTTTCTCTTATTGATGTATAAATTGACAAAGTTGTAAAATATTTAAATTATCAACATGATGATTTGATATACATATACATTGAGAAAGAATTCTCACCATTGGGTTAATACATCCATTAACTCCTACATCTACCTTTCTTTGGTGAAAAAAGTTAAGTTTTATTCTCTTAGCAGATTTCAATACAATTATATAAACCTATACAGCACAGTGTTATCACCCACAATCACCATGTTATACTTAGCTCCTCAGCTCTTATTCATCCTATATCTAAAAGTCCTTTTACCAACCTGCCCCTATTTTCCCTACCTCTCAGACATCCTGGCAACAATCATTCTACTCTCTGTTTCTATGTGCTTGCCCTTATTTTTTTTAAGATTGCATATATAAAAGTTACCATGCAGTATTTGTCTCTCTCTGTCTGGCTTCTTTCACTTAGCATAATGCCCACCAGGTTCATCCATGTTGTCACAAATGGAAGGATTTTCTTCTTTTTAAAGGCTGAATAATACCACATTTTCTTTATCCATTCATCTGTCAATGGATACTTAAGTTGTTTCTAGACCTTGGATATTGTAAATAATGCTGCAATAAAAATGGGAGTACGGATATCTCTTTGAGATGGTCATTTTGTTTCCATTGGATATACACCCAGAAGTGGAATTGATGCTGGATTATATGGTAGTTCTATTTTTAATTTCTTGAGGAAACTCCATACTGTTTTTCATAATGGCTGTAGCAGTTTACAGTCCCACCAACAGTGTATAAGGATTCTTTTCCCTTCACATCCTCATCAGCATTTATCTCTTGTCTTTTTGATAATAGACATCCTAACAGGTGTAAGATGAAATCTCACTTATGGTTTTTTTTTGTTTTCTTTTCTTTTCTTTTTTGCGGTACACGGGCCTCTCACTGTTGTGGCCTCTCCCGTTGTGGAGCACACGCTCCGGACGCGCAGGCTCAGCGGCCATGGCTCACAGGCCCAGCCGCTCCGCGGCATGTGGGATCTTCCCGGACCGGGGCACGAACCCGTGTCCCCCGTATCGGCAGGCGGACTCTCAACCACTGCACCACCAGGGAAACCCTCACTTATGGTTTTGATTCGCATTCCCCTGATGATTAGTGATATGATATGGAACACCTTTTCATGTACCTGTTGGCCATTTTTATGTCTTCTTTGGAGAAATGTCTATTCAGATTCTACTTATTTTTAGTTGGGTTATTTGTGTGTGTGTGTGTGTGTGTGTGTGTGTGTGTGTGTGTGTGTGTGTTTTACTATTGAGTTGTATGAGCTGCTTGTATATTTTGTATATTAATCACTTATTGGATATGTCATTTGCAAATATTTTCTCCCATTCTATCCTGCCCTGCAAGGTTTCTTTTCAAAAATCTGCTGATGTTCTTATAGGGGTTGCCTTGAACATAATAAGTTGCTTTTCCCTCACTGCTTTTCCGATACTCTTTGACTTTTGATGATTTTACTATATTGTGTCTCTGTATGGATCTCTTTAGATTCATCTTGTTTGGTACTCTTTGGGCTTCTTGGATTGGATGTTTGTTTCTTTCCCCAGGTTAGGGAAGTTTTCAGCCAGTATTTCTTTGAATAAGCTTTCTGCCCCTTTCTCTCTCTCTTCTTCTTGGTCCCTTGTAATGTGTATATGGGTTCACTTTATGGTGTCCCATAAGTCCCTTAAACTATCCTCAACTCTTTTTCATTCTTTTTGCTTTTTGTTCCTCTGCTTAGATGAATTCCACTGCCCTGTCTCCCTGTCTTCGAGTTTGCTGACCCTTTCCTCTGTTTCATCTAGTCTGTTGTGGAACTCCTCCATTGGATTTTTCAGTTCTATTATTCTTCAGCTCTATGATTTCTGTTTGGTACTTTTAAAATTTTTTCCCTTTGTTGAACTTTTCACTTTGCTCATGTATTACTCTCCTTACCTCAGTGAGCCATTACCATTATGGTCATTATTTTGAACTCTCTATTGGATAAATCACTTATCTCTGTTTCATTAGGATTGGTTTCTGGAGATTTACCTTTTCCTTTGTTTGGAACATATTTCCTTGTTTCTTCATCCTTCTTGACTCTCTGAATTTTGTTTCTTCACATTAGATAAAATAGCCACCTCTGCCAGTCCTGACAGTCTGGTCTCATGTAGGAGACGAATCTCATTAATCAGCCTGACCTGAACTCCTGGTTGCCTCTCAAACCACTCTGATTTGCCATCCCAGTAGTTGAGGGTGTGCCGAGACCTGTTGGTGTCCCAAAGGGTACACCACAGTCAGCACCTGGATGCAGGCTAATTAGAAGCCAGATCCTCAGGCAGCATCTATAAAAATTGCACTCAAGCTCCTCCCAGCAGGAACTGGAAGATAAGAGTTTTTTCCTACTCTCTCTATGCTGAGCCTGGGTGTATAGCCTTGGGGGGGGGGTGGTTGTGTCCATTTAAAAACTGCTTCTTTTTTTATTATAGTCATGGGAGACGTGAATGCAAGCCTCACTGACTATGAGAGCCAGGCATTCTGAGGGCCCTTCCCTTGGGTGGCAGCTGCAAAAGCTAGGGCACCAGATGTGTATATAGGCTCCTTCCAGGGAGATGTTGGTGACCTGGTTTTACCATTGGAGCAAACTTGAAGGAGAAGGTGGGGGAAATCCCCATCAGCTCTTTTGGGCTCCATGGAAGATAGCAGTCTGCACATGGATGCATGCTAATTAGAGGCCAGACTCTCAGACAACAGATTATAAAGTATGCAGTCAAACTCCATCCAGGAAAAGACTGGGAGAGGGGTGTTTTTGCCTGCTCCCTCTACACTGAGCTCTGGGAGGTTGGCCAAGGTGAGTGCTCACACACACGTTAAGAATTCCTTCTTCATTTTCTATAGTCTTGTGGCATTCATGAACACAAGCTCCATTAGCTTTCAGAGCTAGATGTTTTGGGGGCCCATTGGTCATGTGTGAGCCTTAAAAGTTGGGTTTGGACCACTAGACATGTGGTCCAAACCTTTCTCTCCTCAGGGAGAAGCTGGGAGTTGGGGGTTCCTTCCCGATTGTATGGTGCTGTGCTGGGAGAGGGGCTTACGGTGAGAGAGTGTCTCAACCTTTCCATTTTGAAGTGGGTATTATTTTTTCTTTGCCTTATGTGTAGGACTCACTCAGCTAGTTTCTAGATTTCTCTCAGAGGAAATTGTTGCATGTGTAATTGTATATTTGGTGTGTTTTGTTTTGTTTTTTGACTGTCAAAGCAGGAAAGCTCCAGTGATAGGGTTACAGTGGTCAAAAAGGGACACACAGAATAAAGAGTGTAGATCCTCTCTATCCTTGTTTTGTTTTTTGTTTGTTTGTTTGTTTTTAATTAATTTGTTTGTTTGTTTTGGCTGTGTTGGGTCTTCATTGCTGTGTACGGGCTTTCTCTAGCTGCGGCGAGCGGGGACTACTCTTCGTGGTGGTGCACTGGCTTCTCATTGTCATGGCTTCTCTTGTTGTGGAGCATGGGCTTTAGGCACACAGGTTTCATTAGTTGTGGCACATGGGCTCAGTAGTTGTGGATCACAAGCTCTAGAGCACAGGCTCAGTAGTTGTGGCACATAGGCTTAGTTGCTCCATGGTATGTGGGATCTTCCCAGGCCAGGGCTTGAACACATGTTCCTGCATTGGCAGCCAGACTCTTAACCACTGCACCACTAGGGAAGCCCCTATCCTTGCTTTTGAATGACAGTCTTTCTGAATACAAAATTCTACCATAGAAATAATAACACAAATACTTACTTGAATTATTCTTTAAGCCTTCTTTAAAGGAAGCTTGGCCATTTAATGGATAACTGTGTACTGGAAATGTTAAATATTCAAATATTTTAGGTATTATTAGACACTGGCTTTCAGTTAACCATAATCTCTGGTGACCCATCAGTTAGAGTGGGGTCCTATAAGACTTTCAGTGATAAATCGGGTATTGACTTGGGTCTGCATCATGATTCACTTAGTGAAATCTTAATGCTATCTTGAGTTCATTTCTCCAGCTCCTGAGTTAAATAGATACCCTTAACAACTGGTATGATTTCCATGTATGCTCCATGAGCAATGCAGTAAGAACTAATTTATGAGAAAGTAAAAGTTGGATTTTTTGTTTTATTTTTTTAAGGACAAAGCAGCAAAACCCCAATGGTAGGGTCACAATGGAATACATAGAGTAAAGAGAGTATAGGTTCTCCCTATCCAGAGAAGATGGCAGTGCATATACGTAGAAACAAATATAATATGTAAAGGCACTTCACCAAATGCTTTAATTTCCCATTTCCATTATTTTCTGAATTTTCTTCTATTTTGTTACTGGGGACTATAGGGTGAAACCAATGTAGGGTATAGTACACATTCAATACTCAATGCTTTCCGATTGAACAGATGTAACACTAGACACTATATCAAGCTCTGGAGTTGCAGAAATGAATAGTGCACAGTTCACATGTCCAAGCAGTTCATCATCTAGCCATGGATATAGACATGAAGACAGAGAATTATACTAATAGGTATGTTAGTACAAGTAGTGTCACAGTGACAAGGAATGCCTAACTAGGGACTGGGGCACCAGAGAAACTTTCAGGATAAGTCTTTCATGTTGAGTTGGAGAATTCTAGGAAGACTAGCAGATGGAAAAACATTCTAGGCAGATGAAGCAGAGTGTGCAAAAGTACAGGGGCATGTAACAGTCTTCTAGGAACTTCAGGTAGTTTGTCATTGCTGGACTATAAGGTGCAAGAGGAGTAGTATAACAAGAGGAGGGAGGGAGGTAAGGAGTGGATTAAAAGGGACATTATATGCCATACCAGTAAGAGTCCAAGCAGTCTACTGATGGCACACTCAAATTGGGTAATTTGAGAAGAGTTCGATAAAGGGATTACTTACAAAGGTGTTGTACAGGGTTTAGGACAAGCAACAACAGCTGCAGAACTCTGGTGCAAATAACAGTAGGTGGTTATTACCATGAAGCTTTGAAGGGGCAAGGAATGGAGAAGGCCTAGCTGTAGTTGCAACATTCAGTAAAAGGATGAAGCCAACCCCAGCAACCTTCCAGGGAAGGAGCCAGGGAAATAAATATCACAACCACATTCTCAGTACCCTCTCCAATCTCCTTCTGAAGACTCTCATTAACCAAATCCAGCTGGAAGCCAGAGAGCAAGAAATTCTATCAATGCAGTCTATATGGGGTCACCTTTCCTGGGCATAGCTCATGAGAGAAAGGTGGACCATGAATCTGCAAGACCAAATGAAAATTTTCCAGAACATATGACATGCTAAGAAGTTTAAGCTTTATTTTGTAGATGATGGGGAGCCAAAATGATGTTTTATTGAAAGAAGTGAGAATCTGATTTCTGCTTTAGTCAAATCACTCTGGTAACAGCATGGAAAAAAATTTTTTAATACTTTAGGAAAATAACACTAATAGATAATTAATTAATTAGTTAATTAATTAATTAAAGTAATGGAACAAATGACAAAGCAATCTCATTGATAGAAAACTTTTGTCCTGTGAGACCAGTCATAAGTATTTACAGCTATGCTTGAATCACATGTGTGATCAAGCTACAGAATATAGCTAAGGTCAAAAACATGATGGGGACCTGAAGAAATGATATTCCCTTTGATTTGTGACTCTCTGAAAGTGATGTTCTAAAGGAGATTCCCAACTCATGATTATTATTTAGGGATACATATTCTGTTCTGTATATTCAATAGACAGGAGTATAATTCAGTATTATGAGAGTCACACCAATCTGATAGGAGCTGAAATAATCAGAGACTAAATTGTAAATCATCTCATACTTTGGACAAATATTGATTTGAGCATAGAATATAATCCAAAATGTTTGGTGAGATACCTTAGGGAACCTTTGCTATAAAGCAGTTCATTCATTATTCATTCTACAAATGTTTATCAAGTACCTACTATGTGCTAGGCACTGTGCTGGGTGTTAAAAAAGAAAATGGAGAAAAAACATACAGGATCCCTTGCCCTTGTGTGGCATAAAGGCTAGTGGGTAAGAAAGATCATGGAACCATAAACAAATATATAATATAGTATCAGATAATTCTAAGTGTTATATGTAAGCATATCTTTGATAGACAATAACAGAGGAGACTTACATTAGATTGGATGATCAACATTTTGTCCATGACAAGCCACCAACCGCATACATTTCAAATACTTTGTTACCACTGTATGAAGCACCAGTGTCATAGCTACACAGAATACTAAGGTAATAAATATTTCTCTGGGACAGAACATATATTCAGGCTAGTTATAAAAAGTATGGTTTGGGGACTAATGCAATTATGAAATCAGGTGGTTCTTAGATCAGCCCGCATTCCAAAAGGACCAGACATCCCCATCAATACACTTAGTGCCTTTGGCCTCTAGTTACACCCACATGGGTGGAGTATTGTTCCCAGCTTTTGACTCATGGGCACATAGCAATCTTATTTTCCAAAAACTGGTATAGGCGTGGGGCTTTTATCAACATGAATGTGGGGTTATGTTGTTATTGCCGGTGCTTTCTTAACCACCCACACAAATTGTTTCATAAGTCTTCCAAATATTTTAGAAAAATAAAGTACATTGGGTTTGGAAGACAATTCAATATCATTTTATTGAAGAAACAAAGCATGAATGTATTTTTAAACTTTCATTGAGACCCCATGTTAAACAATCCAAAGACATCAAGGTAAGTATGAGTCCCAGATGTCATGCAGTAGCTGAGGAGGCCTTTTTATAAATCACAATATTGCTACATAAAAGTTTTTTTCCCTTTGTTATCTAAAGCTGCCAGTTTATGGCTGACAGCTATCAGTAGCCAGTCAATAATAACGGGAAGCCATTGTTTAATTCACTTTTAACTGAGCTGGGATGCAAAAAGGAACATTTGAATCTTGGAAACAAGTCTCAATAGAGAAGCCTGACCATATCTGTAACCTCCCCAACCTTGGGCCACTAGAAGCTCCAAACTAACTTAACATATTATTTTTGGATTCAGGTAAAGCAATATGCACTCATCAGGCTAAGTCAGCTTTGGACCTATGGGCTTTAGATGCCAACATCTCTATCCATAAAATGGAACAATTAACCCTGAGCTTTCAGACTCTCATTCAACTGATTCAAACAACTCTTAGACACTACTCACTATGCATTTTGATCATTACAATTGCTAAATACCAAGTACATCAAGGTCTCTAGGCTGACTCTAGCACCATATCAAGACAATATTTTATTTCCATTTTCTGGATTGGACCTCCACTCCAGAGAAAATTATTTGCTTTCAGGACAAACATCTGGAATAAACATTAAACTTACCATAAGGAATTTGGTTTGCACAGAGTGTAGAATTAAGCCGTTAAAAGGAATTCAGTTAGTTATATGACAGATTGGGTTTTATTCTTCAACCATGCAAAAAGCCATCAAACAGTGAGAGAAGCTGGAGCTTTCCTCTAGTGCTGAAGTCATCAATGCCACCATGGCTCCCTGCCAGCACTGTAGTCTCAGCTTGGCTTGCCTCTCTTGTCTCCTTCTGGCCTATTTCACAAATCCCTTCTCAATGCCTCTAGATGTATAAGGGAAATACATCCTGGACTGGGATCAAGGTTAGGGGGAGGAAAGGAAGTAGGGATTTTTTTAAGGTATTGAGAAGAGTAAACAACCACAAAAGAAACCCAAGGTTTTATGATCTGAAAGTCTCCATGTTAATAGTCCAACCCTTTTCCAAACACAGTCAACTCTGTCCTCACCCTCTTGGCAAATAAATCCCATTCACCAAAGTTCAAAAGAAAGTTCATGAAAAGGGTATTTTGCAATAATAGGCAACTCATCCAGGTCCAGCCCTCACGGAATTCACCACCAAAATACACTACTATGGTTAACAATGATACAGACATATGGACTGCATAGTGCTAAAAATGTAAAACAGAAAACAGCTGGCAGTTATTAAGCTCTTTCTGTGTGCTAGACACTGTGTTAAGTGATTAATCATTAATGACATTATTTCCCCTAATTCTTATAACAATCCAATGAGATAAACACAATTGATGTTCTCATTTTACAGATTAGAAAAATGAGGCACAGAAATGTAAAGTAATTTGTCCAAGGTCACACAGCTAGTAAATGACAGGACTAGGATATGATCTGAGGGACTCTGCTTCTAGATCCCACATTCTTCCCCCTTCCCCCCCACCACAATTTTATTCACCATGATATAGCAGCTCACTACCCACCTACAGAGGTATCAAGACAGTACAGCCCATACACTTGTATGTAAACTTATAGCTTCTTTCCCACTTAAATTGAGGAAAACTAATTTAACCCTTTAGTCCTACCTTGTCTTCTTTTCTCTTTCCAGAGGATACTTCTCCCTTTTCAGTTTCCTCTTGTTATCTCTACTCCTTGTCTTCTGACAGGAACTTCTTTCGGCTTTCTGTCCCTGAACTTGAACCCTTGTATTGAACCTTCTTAATGACTCAATGTCTTGATGGTATCAATGTGTTTTATAAAAATTGATTAATGCTTCTTGTGTGTTTTTATGTGTTTTCTAAAATTAGTTCCTCTCATTGCCTTTTGTATTTCTTCTTGCTACCTAGCACCGTATAACTTTTCTTACAAATGAACCCATGAGCATATTATCCATAATCTTTTCCAACTTCAGCCATGCAGATCCAGTGACAGTCTCTCACGGGGCAGTGAAATAGGCACTTGTGCACTTAAGCACTTGTATTAGGTATCTAAATGAAAATGTTAGCACTCCATACTCTGAACCATTTCTCAGTTTGTATAGAGTGCTTAATCAATAAGATTCATATTGTGCCTGATTCTTCCCTTAGTGGTTGGTGAATACATTATTATAAAGCTATAGAGGGAATCTCTTGGTTGAATTACTTAAGGAGTTTAAAGTCAAAAGTTGAATCCATATGTTTGTACAGCTGAATAACCCTCATCTGGGCAGGCAGCTAGAGATGATGAGCAAATGTCCTCCAATTTAAAATCTATATTTGTAAGCTCCATTTATGGAGCTGTTTCTAAGACCTGCTTCTAGGCATTGACTTCCCAGGATATATAAAAGCCATGCTTTTATATATACATAGTGGTTAGGGGCATGAGCTTTGGAAACAAATTTGAATTTGAATCCCAGTCCACTTATTGACTCTGACCTTGGACAAGTCACTTCACCTCTCTAGACCTCAGTTTTCTCATCTATACATGGAGATAGCATCTACCCCATAAGTTCGCTATGAGCTTTAAATGGGATGTTATATGAAAAGAACGCATGCAATAGTAAGCA
Organism: Phocoena sinus; assembly: GCF_008692025.1. Classification (NCBI taxonomy): domain Eukaryota; kingdom Metazoa; phylum Chordata; class Mammalia; order Artiodactyla; family Phocoenidae; genus Phocoena; species Phocoena sinus. The sequence goes on from NC_045784.1 coordinate 85,228,539, forward strand.
GCCAATAAATGGTAGTTTTCAGCCACCATATAGCCCGCCAATTCTTCAGAAGCATTCTATCTTAAAAATTCAAGAAAAGGGGCATAGATGGGGCAGAAAGCAAGTTCTACGCTATCATTAGCTCCAAGGACAATCTTAAGACTCTCCTAAGGTGAAGGGAGAAACTGAGGCCACTATGTTTGCTGTGTGGTCCAGTCCCATTCTGGTTGATGTCAGAACAGATAAGCGCACATTTTTGGCATTTGTAATAAAAAGCAGGAGGAGGAAATTATAAGAGAGAGAGCACGCACAACAAATGCTCTTAATTTTCCTTGTAATGAAACAGAATGAAAATGGATCATTAAAATCTTTCATTGGGAAATCAAGTAGCTCTCATATTAACACATGAGAAACAATGATAACTTTGGCATGATTTTAGAATGAGAGTGTGAGTGGCAAAATACAAATGCCAAGGGGAAAATCAGTTGCCTTTTTTTCATTATTAATGTTTTCCTTTTGTCTACTGAATTCTGGAGTTATTTAAATTCAATGTTTGTATATAATCTTGCCTGTGCTTGGCATTCTTCAATAAAAATGGTTCAGCAGAACAGAAACAAAATCTAGTAATTATGGCTGTAGCTACAATGTTTGTTAAGACTCGAAAGCAGACAATAGAAATGGTTGTTTAATCATTGAAATTCAAAGAACAAAAAACATCTCTCCATTAACCTTTTGTTGAACTTGGCCCGGTGAAAGAGAATTACAGCTGAATAAACCAATGCAGATGTGTGCCTCTTTTTAAAATATTTTTTAAAGGTGCAAAACAGATTGTCCAAAGCAAGTTTGTTGATGATGAGTTTTTTTCATTGGTAAATACTGCCTACCAGCCTCCAGTTGGCAACACACAAGACAGGTGAAAATATGATTGTAAGAGGTGTGATGACAGCTCCCTCAGTATACTTTATTAATTCCAAGATACACTTGTGCATGTGTTAAGTACTTTTTTGTGCCTTTTACTAAAAAATTTCAGAATATTTTGAGCAGGTGCACCTAAAAGGTGATAAAGAAACATATCTGTGTTTTACTGCAATATAGTGCAATTGCAGTCTTATGCTGCCATGTATAGTGATCACTATTTATTCAATCTTTCAGTGAATATTTACTGAAGGCCTACTGTGTGCTGGAGTATCAGCAGTGAACCTCAGTGATGTGATCCACAACTTCACAGAGTTTTCAGTCTAGTACACATGAACAGTAAGCAAATAAATATAGTAATTCCAAATTGAGAATAATGGTATGAAGAAAATATAGCAGGGTCCTATTTTTACCAAGTTCCTATGGGAGATGAAATGTTCCTAGAAAGGACTGAGTCCACTGGGGAAATTTTCCGGTTTGACCACTTCAAGCATGAATTGACCACCCTGAGGCTTGAAGATTAATGGCCCTGGTAATTTTAGCCCTGCTATGGTACCTGCTCATGGCATTTAATTTACCTAAGGAAAACCTACCAAAAGGGAAAAAAATGTGTTGACATGCTGGGTAACATAAATGCCCCCATTTATTTCATGTGACACATGGCTTTGAGCTTTTTTTCCAGGATAGTTGCTGTTTAATTTCACAAAACATTCTCCTATTCCCACATCATAGGAAAGCGTAAATAAAGGTACCACTCTGCCATCCCTCTATCGTTAGTCATGTTCCCTCTTGTCTCCCCCAATCCCTCCTCTTTTTTCAAAATGGAAACACTCTAGAGTGTTTAAATCTTCTCCTTTCTAGATATTTCTCAGTTTGCCAATCATTTCTATTGCTGTACTTTGTTTTTTAATATTTTCTCTTTCTTTTGAATGGATGCTGAACATGAAATAAAGCATCCCGAGCTATTACCTCACCTTCTGCAGCACAGGAGTCTTTATTGCACTGCTGATAATATTCCACGAAACTGTTAGAGCGTAATCATTCATGTTATTAAACAGTCCCAGATCTGGCTATAACAGCACAAAGGAACAGAGGAAGTCTTGGGTAAGTAATGCATCTGTTTGGCTGCTATAAGGAGTGGAGTCACTGAAAAATCTTGCCCTCGTTGCACCTGTTTATATTGCCAAGAACAGTCTTGCTTTCAAAAGGATTGTTTATTGTTGTAGTGGTTTGTTTGATTCTTGGAGCATCAAGATGATCAAATTCTGACAAATCCATGATGTTATATAAAACCATGGTAATTTATCAAATTGGGGCACATTTCAGGGACTCACACAGGGTCACTGCCCCGATCAACCCTTGCTCTGATCTCCTCTGAACTCTGTCAAAACACAGGACCATATTATTACCATCATTCCAGGAAGGTGCAGCTTTCCCTCATTCTCTACATTGCAACTGTCTCTCAAACTAGTTTCTTTTTGGAGGAAGCTGCAATGACTTTTGAGGAGGGCTAGGGGAACTGTGACATAAGAAAGAGCAAAAGCGTGCTCCCCCACTGATTCTTGGGGTACAGAAAAGATTATACAGTCAAGGAGAAACCAAGAAATGTGGTTGTGAGTGCACACTCTTCCTTACCCCTTTTCAAAATGATCTGAAAAGTATAGCCAGAGTAATGCCTAATTTCCACATGGATGAGTTCTAAAATGATAACCTCTGTATTGTTTTTGTGGAGACTTTTTACATTTGATTGTTGTGGGCATTTAAAAAGGAATTTAAAACAAAGAAATACTCTTCAGAATGTGTCTGGCAACATATGTGGATCTTTCAGTGATGGGACAGGTACAAAAGGAAAGGTTTATTCAATGGGATTTCTAAACTGAAGAACAATTTCTGGCATTTCAGCAAGGAAATGTTAAGCTCCAACTGTGTGCTCAGTAAGTTGGCCTTTGAATAATGTGCTCTTAAGACCCTTCCTTAATCTTTGTTCCTTCACCTACATAAGAAAGTGGGGGAAATCCCCAGCACCATTGCCCAGCAGTGTATCAAACTCGTATATAGTTGAGTGATATTGAAAAAAATTGAAATCATAATTCTTACATAAACCATCCATTGGGATTTATATATATCATGAAAATACAAAAGTCAAAGGTTCTACAACACTTCCTTAACAGTATCATTGGTTATAGAGAGAGCACTGTTTGCAATATACTGGTAAATGAGTCTATTTTCCTCTATATTGGTATTCCAAGCATCTGTCCTAGCAAGCAAGACAATTGGGCAGCAACTCTTTTTTTGTAATCAGATTTTGTTGAACGTGTCCTAAGAATCAGTAAAAGAAAGATGTTTCTCATTTCAATTCACATAATATTCATCAAAATCTTGAGTTGGTGATGTAAGGAAGTCCTGCACGTGGATGTGGAAGAGGATCCTTTACAGGCTTTCCAGAAATGTGTGTGCTTTGATAAAAGTTTACTAGAAGGCCAACCTAAGAACACAAGAAGGAGGGAGGATCCAAATGGTCTTTTGAGAAGTTACTCCTTTCAACCAAAAAGCCAAACTTGGTGAAAAAGAGTAATAGAGGGATGTATGCCTGGTTGAGTGGTCCACAACCTCTCAATGAACAGCAGCAGCAGGCTTTGCAGGTAACAGAAATCAAGGGATTAACAACCTTGTCCAACCACACATGGATCTAAAATGTAAAACAGTTTCTGGCAAACTAATTAAGGCTTGAGGTTGCTCATGATGTCTCCAAAGAGGTGGCTTGGGCAAGCGTTTCCCCAAGGCACTCCAAATAAAATTAGAAAAGAATAAGAAGAAAATCTCATATTATTGGAACAAAAATGTCTTTGGAAGATTTTGCAATTTTGAAAATTGATATGTAACATATGATCTAATTAAAAAGAGTATACTGCTAAACACAGTTTTAAGACAAGTCTCCTAAACTCTCAACCAGTAGATAGTTTTCCCCTGAGCTCTTCCTGTAGAGAAATTTTGGAGTCACCACAGCAGTTGAGAGCTAAAGGATGGGGTGGGGTTACGGATAGGCTCTCAAAGGTTACTAGGGTTTGGTGAGCCTGGGCATAAAATTAGATGAATGACAGCCAGGAGAGAAGCTTAAACCAAAGTTTAAGCATGACCCTTGAGTTTGTCCCCTGATACCTCATCAACCTAGCTATCCTGAGGCTTCAATTTACTGTGGTAGAATGAGGAAAAAAAGGTACTATTTCAATTTGGCCATTCATCCCTTGTTAACGTCAACATTCAATGAATTTTTAATTGTCTAAAATATCAAGGTATTTTACATAAGATAATAAGAGAGAATGTACTTTAAAAGTTGAAGAGTGTTATACAAAGCTAAAGGTTTATCTTTACAACTTTAGCTATAGCTTTACCATAAAGGTTTTAAGGGGTCCACAAAACTTCACTGAATGTTAGCATTGATGGTCAAAACAGACACTTGAGCACTTACTTCTCTAGGCAACCCCTGGTAAAATAAGGCTGGCTGTGCATCCAAAGCTTGGTAATCTACCACCCCCATCCCTACAGCAGTGTAAAATAACAGTGAGCTCCAAATATGGGCAAAGTGGGAGACCACCTCTGCAGAATGTTAATGTTTAATTATCAAACTTCCATTAGACTAAAGAAGCTGTTCTAGGAAGATGCTATGCAGTTACACTGTTAGTGACTTTAGTGACAGTTGCATACTAAACTGCGACTCAAATGGGATTTTTAGTACAAAAGCCACCTTTGTGAGTAACAGTCCAGCTGGCCAAGAGTTACCCGTAAAGACTCATTTAGGATTTTATTTTTCCAATGTGTGCAATATATTCAATTCATGAGTATCCTTGTTGACATGAAACACGCTGAGTTTAGATTAATTAAAATTAATAATTCTCTTGCATTTAAATATTTTTTCCAAACAATTCTCCCCAAACTGATGTCATGAAGTTGACTGAAGTTGTACCAACTACTGAAAGCCAGTAGTAGAATGTTCCTATGGAATTGTTAGAGCTAGTGAACTCTAACTCAGAGATTCCTTATGTTCCTTAATATGGAGTCTTATCACCAGACATTTGAAGGCCAAACCTATGATATATATATATATATATATATATATATATATATATATAGCATATATATATATATATATATATATATAGCAAACTTATCCTGAGATAAAATTCAAGTGCAATAAGTTTGGGGGGAGTTGCTTTCAGGAAACACTCATAGTAGAATGGGTAAACGAGACAGGGAAGGAGAAGAAACCAGTAAAAGGTGGCAACAGATGCTCACTCTTGGTGTGGAACTCTGGAGAAAATTTTCCCTACTGGGAGACAATGAAGCAGGAATATTTATCCATGAAATGCCCATCAGACATTGGTTAAGGACTGCTTCTATGGCCACTAATCCTCTGGCACTTCACACTTGCCCTGCATACAGAACAAGTGCTCCCACAAGCAAAAAAAGAAAAGCCTCAACGGAGAGTCAAAAGTGTTAGCAGTAAGCAACCTCCAGTGTGTAGAAGTGAGTGTCACAAAACATGGGTGAAGTACCACCATCATTTGTTACACCCTTACTTACTAACCAGAGTGTTGTCCATTGAGCAGCAATATCAGAATACCCTGGGATCTTGTTAGAAATGCAGAATCTCTGGCTCCACCTCAGATTAATGTATATTAAAATTTGAGAAGAGGGCTTCCCTTGTGGCGCAGTGGTTGAGAGTCTGCCTGCCGATGCAGGGGACATGGGTTCGTGCCCCGGTCTGGGAAGATCTCACATGCCGCGGAGCGGCTGGGCCCGTGAGCCATGGCCGCTGAGCCTGCACGTCCAGAGCCTGTGCTCTGCAAAGGGAGAGGCCACAACAGTGAGAGGCCCACATACCACAAAGAAAAAAAAATTTGAGAAGAGCTATGGTACAACATATGAGAGACAGAGAGCAAGAGAGAGAGAGCGAGAGCGAGAGCGAGAGCGAGAGAGAGAGAGAGAGAGAGAGAGGAAAAGAGAGAAGATAGATCAAACCTCTCAAAATAGAATCAAGTATGTCAAGGTGCTATTTTTAGCTGAAACAAACAAGTGTCATCTGGAATTCTAACAAAAGTCAGTTATCCACTAACATGCTTTGTCAGAGCCAACAAATCTACAGTTTCATAGACAAACATCAACAAGACAATAAAGTGCTCTCCCAACCCAGACACTTGTAAGACAAGATTCTTGTGGCCTTAATACCTGAAGGGTGTAAGGCCATGACATAAAGGCTGCCTAGAGGTTTAGCACCTTGAGAATCTCCAAGCAGAAAACCAATCAAGACATTATAGTAGGTGCTTCACAATACACTACTGTTTCCATGGTGATGGTTATTCTGATCCAAATCTGATCCATTTTCTCATTAAAGATACTAGAAAATGCATCATAATGAGAAAATGTTGACTGGACTATAAAATCAGAAGTAACGATGGACATTGTTAAGCTCTTTAAACCCCTAAAACAATCCCTCAAAGGACCATGCTACAGGCCATCCAGAAATAATTGCCAATGCTAGATCTTCCACATACATATAAGAAAGGTGGGGGTGGGAGAGAAAGCCCTTCTCACCCATAGAAAGTTAACATAATCTAAGAGAGATTGAATGCTGGAAATTCATATCTGGAAAGCATACTGTGTTAACAAGGCCAAGATTACAAAGTAAGAAGCTTCAGATGGAGAAAATCTGTTACACAGGCAACCAGCCACCGATATGAGAATTTTATTATCATGTTCACAAGAAAGACACCCTACTGAAATCTGAATCATAACTTCAATTACAAATTTCAGCATACTTTAGTTGCATTATAATGTACTATAACCTCTATGAGGAATCTATAAAATTATTATAAACATGACCTCTAGCATGTATCAACTATATACATGCCACACATATGCACTTATATATTTTCACCCATATAATTCTCAACCCTATGAGGTGAGGAACTATAATTAATTCCCATTTTACAGATGAGGAAACTGTGACTAAGGGATGATAGGTAACTCACTTGCACAAAATCACACAACTAGAGAGTTGCAGAATTGGGGTTTGAACATAGACCCATGGTGACAACAGAACCTACACTCTGATCCCCAAGGCTCTTCTATATCATTATGGGATACTCTATTCTTTATTATCAAGCCAGACATATTCAAGAAAACAGCCCATCAGAAGTCAAAACAGGATTAAAAATCACTGGACTACCATCTAAGTAGAGGATTTTCTTTTCTGCTCATTAAGTTTATTTTTTAACCTTGAAAGCAGATTATGTCTCTTTAGTGCACCCCCAACTTTGGATACACAAAATATTATTTATATCAAAGCTAATCTTATAAAGTGTAGGAGGCTGGTCAGTGCTTCCTATTAGAGGCTGATGATTCCCTTAAGGCTCATGTCATTTGAAACCTGGCCTTGTGTTTTGTTGAAAAAAATCTAGATTTTCATAGTAATCCAAGGGAAAATATCGAAGACATGAAGCGAACATAAATCTTTCTGAGTTATTAGGTTTGGTGTCTTATTCAGGTCTTCGGTTAAACTGCAGGAAGAAAGAAAGAAAGAAATGTAGAGAGGAAACATAAGTGCCCTGAAGGGAGAGCAGTGGTGCAATCAAGATCACATCATGGAGAAGGTGTCAAGATATGACAACACGAAGGAAACTACCAATGTAAAAACAGACATTTGGAAGCGTTTTAAAGACTTCTAGATAGAGGGACATTAGCAGGAGAATGCAGGTTAAAAAAATGCTTTATCTTTTGCTTCACAAATTTGCTGACTCATAACCTAGTAAAGCAAGTACAATCTTTTTGCAACAAAGAGAACCAGAAAAAGTATGGAAAAGAGTCAGCTAAACACTATAAGAAAGAGAGTGGGAGTGGGGAGAGGGGAAAGAAAGAGAGCAAAGGGAGAAAGAGGAATCAAAAATAAGAAAAGATGGATATAAAAGAGAACACTTTTAATTTTTTTGTGTTTTTTGTTTTTATGCCATTGCTTGTACATCTTTTTAAAAATATATTTATTGGAATATAATTTCTTTGCAATGTTGTATTAGTTTCTGCTGTACAACAAAGTGAATCAGCTATATGTATACATATATCCCCATATGCTCTCCCTCTTGAGCCTCCCTCCCACCCTCCCTATCCCACCCCTCTAGATCATCACAAAGCATCGAGCTGATCTCCCTGTGCTATGCAGCAGCTTGCCACTAACCACCCATTTTACATTTGGTAGTGTATATATGTCAGTGCTACTCTCTCACTATTCCCAGCTTCCCCTTACCACCCTGTGTCCTCAAGCCCGCTCTCTACATCTGTGTCGTTGTTGCTGCCCTGCCACTAGGTACATCAGTACTGTTTTTTTAGATTCCATATTTGTGTGTTAGCATCCGTTATATGTTTTTCTCTTTCTGACTTATTTCACTCGGTATGACAGACTCTACGTCTATCCACCTCATTACAAACAACTCAGTTTCATTCCTTTTTATGGCTGAGTAATATTCCACTGTATATATGTGCCACATCTTCTTTATCCATTCATGTGTCGATGGACATTTGGTTGCTTCAATGTCCTGGCTATTGTAAATAGTGCTGCAATGAGCATTGTGATACATGTACCGTTTTGAATTATGGTTTTCTCATGGTACATGCGGGATTGCGGGGTCATATGGTAATTCTATTTTTAGTTTTTAAGGAACCTCCATACTGTTCTCCATAGTGGCCTATCAATTTACATTCCCACCAATAGTGCAGGAGGGTTGCATTTTCTTCACACCAACTCCAGCATTTATTGTTTGTAGATTCTTTGATGATGGACATTATGACCAGTGTGAGGTGATACCTTGTTGTGGTTTTGATTTGCATTTCTCTAATGATTAGTGATGTTGAGCAACTTTTCATGTGTTTCTTGGCAAACTGTATGTCTACTTTGGAGAAATGTCTATTTAGGTTTTCTGACCATTTTTGGATTAGGTTGTTTGTTTTTTTGATATTTAGCTTCATGAGCTGCCTGTATATTTGGAGCTTAATCCTTTGTCAGTTGCTTCATTTGCAAATACTTTCTCCCATTTTGAGAGTTGTCTTTTCATCTTGTTTATGTTTTCCTTTGCTATGCAAAAGCTTTTAAGTTTCATTAGGTCCTATTTGTTTATTTTTTATTTTATTTCCATTACTCTAGGAAGTGGATCAAAAAGGATCGTGCTGTGATTTATGTCATACAGTGATCTGTCTATGTTTTCCTCTAAGAGTTTTATAGTGTCTGCCCTTACATTTAGGTCTTTAAGCCATTTTGAGTTTACTTTTGTGTATGGTGTTAGGAAGTGTTCTAATTTCATTCTTTTACATGTAGCTCTCCAGTTTTCTCAGCACCACTTATTCAAGAGGCTGTCTTTTCTCCATTGTATATTCCTGCCTCCTTTATCAAAATTAAAGTGACCATATGTGTGTGGGATTATCTCTGGGCTTTCTATCCTGTTCCATTGATCTATATTTCTGTTTTTGTGCCAGTACAATACTGTCTTGATTACTGTAGCTTTGTAGTATAATCTGAAGCCAGGGAGCCTGATTCTTCCAGCTCTGCTTTTTATTCTCAAGATTGCTTTGGCTATTTGGGGTCCTTTGTGTTTCCATACAAACTGTAAAATTTTATGTTCTCATTCTATGAAAAATGCCCTTGGTAGTTTGATAAGGATTGCATTGAACCTGTAGATTGCTTTGGGTAGCATAGTCATTTTCAGAAAGTTGATTCTTCCAATCCAAGAACATGGTACATCTCTCCATCTGTTTGTATCATCTTTGATTTCTTTAATCAGTTTCTTATAGTTTTCTGCATATACGTCTTTCGCCTTCTTAGGTAGGTTTATTCCTAGGTATTTTATTCTTTTTGTTGCAATGGTAAATGGGAGTGTTTCCTTAATTTCTCTTTCTGACATTTTGTTGTTGGTGAATAGGAATGCAAGAGATTTCTGTGCATTATTTTTGTATCCTGCTACTTTACCAAATTCATTGATTAGCTCTAGTAGTTTACTGGTGGCCTCTTTAGCATTTTCTATGTGTAGTATCAAACAGTGACAGTTTTACTTTTTCTTTTGCAATTTGGATTCCTTTTATTTCTTTTTCTTCTCTGATTGCCATTGATAAAAGTTCCAAAACTATGTTGAATAAGAGTGGTGAGAGTGGGCACCCTTGTCTTGTTCTTGATCTTAGAGGAGATGCATTCAGTTTTTCACAATTGAGAATGATGTTGGCTGTGGGTTTTTCATATATGGCTTTTATTATCTTGAGATAGGTTCCCTCTAGGCCCACTTTCTGAAGCGTTTTTATCATACATGGGTGTTGAATTTTGTCAAAAGCTTTTTCTGCATCTATTGAGGTTATCATATGGTTTCTATCCTTCAGTTTGTTAATACGGTGTATCACACTGATTGATCTGCATATATTGAAGCATCCTTGCATTCCTGGGATAAACCCCACTTGATCATGGTGTATGATCCTTTTAATGTGATGTTGGATTCTGTTTGCTAGTATTTTGTTGAGGATTTTTGCATCTATGTTCATCAGTGATATGGGCCTGTAATTTTTTTGTGATATCTTTTCCTGGTTTTGGTATCAGGGTGATGGTGGCCTCTTAGAAGTAGTTTGGGTGTGTTCCTCCCTCTGCTATATTTTGGAAGACTTTGAGAAGGATAGGTATTACCTCTTCTCTGAATTTTTGATAGAATTTGCCTGTGAAGCCATGTGGCCCTAGGCTTTTGTTTGTTGGAATATTTTTTTCTTTTATTTATTTATTATTATTATTTTGGCTGCATTGGGTCTTCATTGTGGTGTGTGGGCTTCTCATTGTGGTGGTTTCTCTTGTTGTGGAGCACAAGCAAGCGGGCTTCAGTAGTTGTGGGTCATGGGCTTAGTTGTTCCACAGCACGTGGGATCTTCCCAGACCAGGACTCGAACCCATGTCCCCTACATTGGCGGGCAGATTCTTTACCACTGTGCCACCAGGGAAGTCCTGTTGGAAGAATTTTAATCACACTTTCAATTTCATTGCTTGTGATTGATGTGCTCATATGTTCTATTTCTTCCTGGTTCAGTCTTGGAAGGTTTTACTATTCTAAGAATTTGTCCATTTCTTCCAGGTTGTCCATTTTATTGGCATATGGCTGCTTGTAGTAGTCTCTCAAGATCCTTTGTGTTTCTTCAGTGTCAGCTGTTACTTTTCCTTTTTCATTTCTAATTCTGTTAATTTGATTCTTCTCCCATTTTTTCCTGATGAGTCTGGATAATGTTTATCAATTTTGTTTATTTTCTCAAAGAACCAGCTTTTAGTTTTATTGATTTTTGCTACAGTTTCCCTCATTTGTTTTTCGTTTATTTCTGATCTGACCTTTATTATTTCTTGGAGTTTTTTTCTTCTTCTTTCTCTAATTGCTTTATATATAAAGTTAGGTTGTTATTTGAGATGTTTCTTGTTTCTTGAGGTAGGATTGTATTGCTATAAACTTCCCTCTTAGAACTGCTTTTGCTGCATCCCATAGGTTTTGGGTCGTCGTGTTTTCATTGTCATTTGTTTTTAGGTATTTTGATTTCCTCTTTTATTTCTTCAGTGACCTCTTGGTTGTTTAGTAGCATATTGTTTACTCTTCATGTGTTTGTATTTTTTACATGTTGTTTTCCTGTAATTGATATCTAGTCTCATAGCATTGTGGTCAGAAAAGATGTTTGATAAAATTTCAATTTTCTTAAGTTTACCAAGGTTTGACAGATCGTATCACCCAAGATGTGATCTGTCCTGGAGAATGTTCCATGTGTATTCTGTTGAAAACACGGAAGAATGTGTATTCTGTTATTTTTGGGTGGAATGTCCTATAAATATCAATTAAGTCCATCTGGTCTAATGTGTCATTTAAAGCTTGTGTTTCCTTATTCATTTTCATTTTGGATGATCTTTCCATTGGTGAAAGTGTAGTGTTACAGTTGCCCACTATTATTGTGTTACTGTCGATTTCCCCTTTCACGGCTGTTAGCATTTGCCTCATGTATTGAGTTGTTCCTATGTTGTGTGCATATATATTTATAATTGTTATATCTTCTTCTTGGATTGATCCCTTGATCATTATATAGTGGCCTTCCTTGTCTCTTGTAACAGTGTTTATTTTAAAGTATTTTTTTGTCTGATATGAGTATTGCTACTCCAGCTTTCTTTTGAGTTCCAGTTTCATGGAATATCTTTTTCCATTCCCTCACTTTCAGTCTGTGTGTGTCCTACGTCTGAAGTGGTTCGCTTGTAGACAGCATATATACAGGTCTCATTTTTGTATACATTCAGCCAGTCTGTGTCTTTTGGCTGCGGTATTTAATCTATTTACATTTAAGTTAATTATCGATATGTATGTTCCTATTGCCATTTTCTTAATTGTTTTGTGTTTGTTTTTGTAAGTCTTTTCCTACTCTCGTGTTTCCTGCCTAGAGAAGTTTTTTTATCATTTGTTGTAAAGCTGGTTGGGTGATGCTGAATTCTCTTGATGTTTCCTTGTTTGTAAAGCTTTTGATTTCTCTGTTGAATCTGAATAAGATCCTTGCTGGGTAGAATATTCTTAGTTGTAGGTTCTTCCCTTTCATCACTTTAAATATATTTTGTTACTCCCTTCTGACCTGTAGAGTTTCTGCTGAAAGATCAGCTGTTAACCTTATGGGGATTCCCTTGTAAGTTATTTGTTGCTTTTCCCTTGCTGCTTTTAATATATTTTCCTTGTGTTTCATTTTTGTTAGTTTGATTAATATGTGTCTTGGCGTCCTTCTCCTTGGGTTTATCCTGTATGGGACTGTCTGTGCTTCCTGGATTTCGACTATTTCCTTTCCCATGCTGGGGAAGTTTTTGGCTATAATGTCTTCAAATATTTCCTCAGAACCTGTCCTTTTTTCTTCTTCTGGGATGCCTATAATTAGAATGTTGGTGTATTTAATGTTGTCCCAGAGGTCTCTGAGACTGTCCTCCATTCTTTTCATTCTTTTTTCTTTTCTGCTCTGCAGCAGTTATTTCCATCATTCTATCTTCCAGCTCACTTATCCCTTCTTCTGCCTCAGTTTTCCTGTCATTGGTTCCTTCTAGAGTATTTTTAATTTCAGTTATTTTGTTGTTCCTTACTCTTTGTGTGCTCGTTGCCTCTTTTAGGTTCCTGTTAAACGTTTCTTGTATTTTTTCAATTCTATTTCCGAGATTTTGGATGATCTTTACTATCATTTCTCTGAATTATTTTTCAAGTAGTTTGCCTATTTCCTCTTCATTTATTTGGTCTTGTAAGTTTTTATCTTGCTCCTTTGCCTGAAAGATATTTCTCTGTCTTCTCATTTTGTCTAATTTACTGCCGGGTTGTAGCTCCTCTTGCTTCTGTTCTCTGCCCCTGGTGGTGAGGTTGGTCCAGTGGCTTGCATAGGCTTCCTGGTGGGAGGGACTTGTGCCTGTGTTCTGGTGGGTAGAGCTGATGCTTTTCCCTCTGATGAGCAGGGCCCAGTCAGTTGGTGTGTTTTGGGGTGTCTATGAGCTTAGTATGACTTTAGGTAGACTGTATGCTGATTGGTGGGTTTGTGTTCCTGTCTTGTTTGTTGTTTGGTGTGAGGCATCCAACACTGGGAGCTGCTGACAGTTGGTGGAGCTGGGTTTTGGATTCTGATAGAGACCTCTCTGAGAGTGGTCAGTGATTAATCTTCCCTGGGGCCAGGAATTCTCTAATGGTCCTGTGTCCTGGCCTCAGTGCACCCAGTGCAGAGCCTCAGGCCTGACTTCTGGTCAAGAGACCAAGACCCAGCAAGTCACTCATCCCAGCAGTAAAGGGGATTAAAAAAAAGAATAACATAACCCCAGACAAGTGGTAAAAACTAAAGTCAAACAAACAGAAACAAGGAAACATGCACACACACAAAATAAACAAAAACAGAACAAAATAAATCAAAAAGCAAGAGAACAACTAGACAAACAAAAGAACCCAAGAGCAAAATCAAACAGTTAAAAAGAAAGCTGACAAAAACACAAAACCAAAAAAAGAAAACCAAAGCAAAGTGCCAACTGAAGAATGAAGCAAAGAAACAAAACAAACCAACAAAAATGATAAAAAAATTTTAAAAGGAGAAAGAAGATAGAACTACATAAAAGCAATGTAGAAATAGAAATATTAAAAAAATAAAATAGAAAATATGTTAAAGAGAAAAAAAGGACAAACAAAACCTGAGAAATGGTAAAAACAAAATCAAACAGACAAAAACAGAAACAAGGTAACACACACACATGTAAAAGAAACAAAAACAGAGCCAAATTTTAAAAAAGCAAGAGAACAACCAGACACATAGAAGAACTCAAAAACGAAATCAAACAATTAGGATTAAAACTAACAAATACACATAACCTAAAAACAAAATGAAAGCAGTGTGCCAACTGAAGAATAAAGCAAGGAAACAGAACAAACTGATAAAAATGATTTTAAAAATAATAATAAAATAAATCAAAATAAAAGGGGAAAAATACAGGACAACATAAAAGCAAAGTAGAAATGGAAATATAAAAATAAATAAAGATATATTAAAGGAAAAGAAGAAGAAAAAAATAAGGGAAAAGAACACAGAAAAGCAAAGTAAAAATAGAAATACATAAAAAGATTTTTTAAAAATATGTTATAAAACAGAGATCCCAAAAGACTAAATAAACTTTAAAAAATACTAATACTACAACAAAAAAATGAAAAAAAAAGAGAGAAAGAAAAAGAAACCCCCCCAAAAAAAAGCCAGAGCCAACAACAGAATGAATCAAAATATCATAAAATTAATGGTAATAATTATGTTTCCCTGGGGTCTCAACTGTAAGTGTCCTTGCACATGCCATGAGCCACAGCCCACCACCACCTCCCCAAGAGGCTAACCTCTGCCTCTGGCCTGGTTTCTGGACCTGCTGTGGGCCCTGTGGAGACCACTCAGTCTCTGATCTGGCCCAATTCCTGTGTGTGCTTGCCACCAAAGTCCACAGCTGCCAGAGCTAGACCATTTTCATTCATGGAAACATTCATTGTCTACTCAGATATTACATAGACACAGGGTCTACCTAGCTGAATGTGGGGATTTAATCTGCAGCTTGTACAGCCAATGGAAAGACTTTCAATCTTCTTCCTTAGTCACCCCATCCCTGGGGTTCAGCTTTGGTTTTATCCCCACCTCTGTGTGTGGTCCACCCACAGAAGTCTGGTCCTGAGGCTGCCTTGGAGCTCTTGGGTCTGTCCCTCTGAGAAACAGGCACAGAGGTGGTATGATTGCTTGGATCATGGGGGCCCCAGTGGTGCCAAATGTGCAGGGAAGCCAACGGCCATGGGCGCAAGATATATGGCTCTAGTGAGGGACTTTTCTGGCTCCTGGTGTACTGCGCACAAGGGCAACATCTTTTATTTCCCTTCAGCTGATGCATGAGGGCCAGCTCTGAGGGGGCTTTTTTTTATTGCTTGGTAGCCAACACACGAGAGCCAGCCCTGAGGGTGCTTCTTTTGTTGTCATAGGCAGGCACCAGCATGTGGGGAGAGAGAGGTTACAGTAGTGGCTCCTCTGCCTGCGTGTGACTCAGCAGTAGTACCCTGCTTCCATGGCAGTCCTGTCTTCATCCATAAGCATTCCCTACTGCGGATTTCCTCCCTCCCATCCCCTCAGTCTGTCTCCCCACAGCCAACAGCAGTTCTCGCTCCAGGCCTGTTCTCCAATCCCCACCCTCCAGCTCCCAGCCCCCTTGCACACCTGTGAACACACGTCCCATTCTGGGGCACATAGGGCCGAGGTATGGACCATCTGTGTATTTCTTACTCTGTGCCGTCTGCCAGAGATAGGCTGCTTCACCCTCTTCTGACAGTTTCAAATGCTTCCCGTCTCTCCCAATTGATTTCCCCATCAGAGAGGGGGTTTCCCCGTCAGAGAGGGGGTTTCCCCGTCAGAGAGGGGGTTTCCCCGAATTTGGGAATCTCTCCTTTGCTTCAGCTCCCCCGCCCCTGGGTGCAGATCCCATCCCACATCCTCTCCTCTTCCTTCTCCCTTCTTTTTTCCTTCCTACCCAGTTATGCAGGGATCTTTATAGTCCTTTCTATTGTCCAAGGTCTTCTGCTAGTTTTCAGCTGGTGTTCTGTGAGAATTGTTGCATCTATAGATGTCTTCCTGATGCATCCATGGAGAGAGATGAACTCCACATCCACCTACTCCTCTGCCATCTTGAATCTCCACGTTCAATTTTATAGCTTGTAATACAGTTGTCCAAAAACCTAGCAATGTGTGGTTGAGTAGAACATCAATTTATCAAAGTAAATATTTTCTTTACAATTATCATATTTAAAGTGTTTTGTATTTTTTTTAAATCAAGGAGACTAAATTGAGGAGAAGAGTGTTTAAAGGTGTTGCAGAAGAGTGAAACTCCCTAGAGACCTGATGAAATGGGGATATGTGTGGGGCTGGGTACAGAGCTTAGCACACAGTAAAGACAGATAAAACAAAACAGTCAGTAGCTCTCTCTGAAGGGTCAAAAGGCACAGAAAGCAATATTATAGAAACTTGACCTAGAAGTACAGGTTGATTCAAACTGATATTTAATGGGCAGGTTCAGCATACAGCAGTAAATATTGTCTGTATTTGTTTTGATGATGATAAAGGGCCCAAGCTACCAATGCAAATCTAAACCCACTAAGCCTTGAGATCACAGCAGGACCAAATGTAAGAAGTAAACACACTGAATCAGCCCATCAGCCTCTGAGGCTCCCACAACACCTAAACATTTCATGATGACTCTGCCCTCCCTGAAGGGAACTTTGTAACAAGGGCTCTGGCTCATCAAATATGAACCAAGGTAACCCAGCAGACACCTCTGAATAAAAACAGCACAAGATCCTCCAGTGCTGGTCTCCATCTGGCACATTTATCACCTTCTTGAAAGGCAAGTATACTGGGAAGTGTATTATTATACCTGAATGCATCTCTGAGACCAAATTTCAGAGGTACCAACATCTGAAAGATTTTCCCTAGTGCTCCCTCAATCTACCTGAGAAGAAAGAGGCAGCAATGTGCAAGTAACTTTCCAATAAAGAAATTTTAGGGTAAACATGCTATTAATAATGATATGGGGCTGATGTAAGAACAGATGGGGTGCAGGTGTTCAAGGAAGCATCCATGTGAAAGTGTGAAACTGCAGAGAGGTGTGAAAAGGCACCTCATCTCCCTCGATCTGAGGACTCCTGTGGGCATCTGTCACAGTCTTACCTGAGAATACACTGAGGAAACTAGGGAGTAAAATCCTCAGAGGGCACCTGAGGGAGTCCTGCTGCTTTACTAGAGAAAAAAATAGAGAACCAACTCAGGAACAATCCCAAAATCACCGAGGGAATTGACTTGAAGAGAGTAGAAAGAGAATCCAATTAAGAGGTGATTTAATGGAAGTTGTTGGCTCCCTTCAACTCCAAAGTTTTCCAAAATATTAAGGGCTTCAGATGCATCTGCCAAATAGAACTACATAGTGCCTGAGTGCAGGCAAAGCCTGAATTCTAGCAATTTATATCAATAGAAAACATTACTGAGGAGCAGCCATGTTCTCATCCAGCCAAGCAATGTAAATATCACCACTGCATGACAGCACTTGCACTATGGATGAACTCTACAGAAAACAAAATCCCCCATCTCAGAGCAAGCTTAGAGTCTTTTTAAAAATATATATCCACTCACAACAACTTTGAGTCAGAGTCATTTGCCTACAAATGAGATGATTATGTATTTTAGATAGTTCATTTGTCTGTTCTAAAGGACAACAGATGAAAGACAAGAAAAAAGAGAAAGAAAGTAATATGAGAAACAGACCAAAACAATGCCCCCTCTTAGAAAAGAAGAAAATAACCTTTAAGTATAGCTGGCTACAGAGAAACCTCTAGAATAGACAGTTCATTCCAGCATTCTCTACACACTTCTCAGCATCACAGCTATATAGCTTTGTTAATTGTCCAAGACACGATTTTTCCAATAGCTTGATCCTGCCAGTGCCCAAATCCACAGCTTGATGTAAAATCCATAGTGAGTTCTGGAAATGGAAAATTTTTCCTTGACAGCATAGGGAAATGTTAATAAATTCAACAAAGGAAGGAACATGATACTTTTGAAGGTGTTAAATAGACAGATACAAGAGAGATAACACTATTTTATGTACATCAAATATAAATGCTTATCATCCAAGCATCTAAATTCACAGTATCCTTGGCTATAAATAAATAAAAAGTAAATACAAATAATAAGTCAATTTTGTTCTAATGATCAAAATCACTGATGATGCAAACATCTCAAAATGCTGAAGTAGAAGTAATGGAAAAAGACCCAGGTAACAGTCCTATAGAGTTGACCAGTGGCTGCCCTTAGCAAAGAAACAAGGTTATTCAAGTTATCATTTATCACTTCTGTGCAGCCTGGATTCCTGGAAATTCTCTTGGGAGTTTTAAGGGGCCTGTACATCATCAGCCAATTAGCAAGTGATAGCCAATTAAAGGGAGTTTAGTCAATAACTTTGCTTTAAATCTGACCACAAAACCCTTGTCTACTCCCTCCTTTGTAAATGGGAATGATTGAACTCCCTTACCCCACAGGACCAGCATGAGGAACCATTAAAAATCATTCTACTCTTACATTCTACATCAATAGTTGCAAGGATAATGATTGCATTGGTTTATAGTGTGAACATTGAACCTAGTGTTTTCCAAGGAGGCTCTCACAAACCACCAAATCTTTTCCCTACCTCACTCTCGCTTAATTTAGAAGTTTCTGTTCTGGGCATTAGAGTAGCCAAAATATTTTAACAATTAATTACCCTAACCTCACAGTGCTGCCTTCCACTCTCTTATAGAAGACACTTCTCTCTCAGGGATCAGGATATATGTCTTTCTCTCTTTTTTCATCACTGTCTTCTCTTACCCCCTACACCACCCACCCACATTCTCCACGGTCTTTGGTACCACACTCTCAGTGGGTCTTTCTACCTCAACTCTAGCCATTAACCTATGTGTCTTAATCACACTGCAAGCCCAACACTGCTGCCCACAGTTCTTTGACCTCTTTTACTACAAGGACTTTCTCCTGCATCCCATTTCAGAAACATACTCCCGGGGTGACATGCTGGACTTCATCTGTCACCAGAACTGCTCCACTTCATAACACTTAAATGCCAATAGCTCTTTCTTTGAGTACTACCTTTTATTTGATAAACTCACTCCATGACTCCCACTCCTCCTGTTCTTCATTTTCCCTGAGTTCTCCAGTCCTGTGAGACTTCTATTTTCATCAGCTTATTGGTCCATTTTGGTTTCACTTTCTTCCCGCCCCAGCCTCAAGTTGTGATTCAATCTTTAAACACTCTTTTGCCAATACCTTTAAATCCATTGCCCCCATAGGGAATTCTACAAAAATTGTCCTGCAAATCTTTACCCTTTAATCAATCCAATCACCTATGTTCTCTATTCCTACATTTGGGCCACTGACCATAACCAGATTTTTAAAAATCAAACAAATGTTCTTGGTGCTCTGAAATATCAGTCTCCAAACTAAGTTAGGTCATAATAAATACCCCCCACAGGTACCCAACAATCCTTCCAAGTGTCTCTGGTCTACAATCCACTCTACTTTTCCCCCTCCTAATTAACCCTTCATCCTGTTACAATCTGACTTTGTCCCCCGAAACAGCTTTTGTCTGTTTCGCTCATCATACTTAAAGAACCAAGGTTTCTTTGTCCCTTAGAGTATAACATAGTAATATCAGTGGGCATCACCGCCATTTTACTGAGTAGTGTATGGAGACCAAGAGAAGAGAGATGACTTTAGCAGAGTATGTGAACCTTCCATGAGCTTCAGCACACATATCAAGGATTCAGAACAACACATTAAAGTAAAGATGGCAAAGTGATGAGAACAAAACACTGAAAAGGGCCTTACACTTCTTAGTTTGTGCTTCAAAAACCTAGTGGGAGTAACCAGACCCTGGATAAAAGAATACAAACATGGCATGGGTACTGAACCCTAATTAATCAGAGATATATAGGTCTTATCTACATGGAAATCAATTTTTCTTCGCTTACTCATGTTACCAAGATCCCAGTAAGGTAATATGACCTTCAGGCTTCCCTTGATTATTTTGTTACAATAGAATTATCTCACTCCATCCATTCACTGATCAAGAATCATGGGAAAGTATCCTGGAATAGCTTACATGAAAGTTCACTTGCCTTCTGCCGAGTCAGTGTAGAGCACTCTGAAGTTACAGCAGCACCTATTCCATATGTAATTGATAACAACACCCATAGTCAGGAAATCATACCTGGGAGTGACATGGCATATGTTTTCTCTCTAAATCTATGTCAAACCAGCTCCTAACTGCATCTCAGAGGTACAGGGATGCACTTTGTTTGCAAAGCTAGCTCAGAACTTTCCTCTTTTGCTCTTGGGAAATTTTTCACTCAAAGTCTCATTGCTTCAGCTCAGCACACCATCCATTTAACAGTCAAAGGGCACAGGTACACTTTCTTTACACAGAGTAGATTAAGTCCATTGATAAGCTCTTGAGCCAATGAATTTCCCTGTAGGTTGCCACAGAGACATTGAGCTCAAGTCTGTGTAATTGTGATACGTAGAGACAATTCTCTACTGAAACACTGGGGTTCAGTGCAAAGTGCACGCTGGTGCAGGTGCTGATGTGAGACTTGAAGGACTGGATGGAGCCTAAGTGAAATTACCACACAGGAAAATACTTCTCTAAAACTGTGAGTCATCCAAAGTTGGGAAAGTTTCAGAGGAAGCCCAGAGGGCGAGGAATAAAGAATAACAGAGTTAATTAGGAGGGCTATTACCACTGGAAGCTTCAGGCAGGCAGGAACCCCAGTTAAACAGATTCCCAGACATAAATCACCGGTGCTTACCAGCTACATAGGCAAACTGGCAGGCTTTAAAAAAGACATGGTTGGCTTCCCAAGTCACACCACTCGGGAATGGAGGAAAATGAGGAGGCACAGTAGCAGCTGAGACAGCCAAACTACTAAAGCAATGGCCCCCAGGAGACTCAGCTATGCAGAGCGGGAAACAAGCGACAGTTCAATCGTTCTCCAGTGGGGGTTTGTGCCTCACGAGGTAATGGACTTATAATTGTACATATTTTTATAAATTTTCAATTAAGCAATTAGATTCTTTTCTCCCTAATTTGGTGCTCTCAGTGCTAGTTTCTCCTCTGGAAATTCCTCTGCCCTATGATCATCTGCAGGGGTCATGCTCATAGGAGCTACCTGGAGGCAGATGGGGCTGCAGTAAACTCAAGTTTAGAATTCCAGGCATACGCTTCTAGGTGATTACTTTCAGATTAATTTACATCTTTCCTCCGATTGATTCCTCTTGGGAAGGTGAGGGTTGCCTCCTGCCCTCAGGGCCTTCCTTGTGACTCAGCTGTAGGAGAGGCTCCTTTGAGAGGGTCTGCATTTGCTTTTATGTCACTAATGGCAGTATTGGATTTCCTCATGCTCTAAGAGTCTTCTGGAAATAAAGATGTGTTGTCCTCCCTCCTCCTCCCCTCAATACACACTATCCTCCCTTCTTAATCCAAGCTTCCTACACAGATTCTCTTTCTCATTATTCTTTTCTAACCTCAAGTCCCACATCCTCAATGAAGCCTTCAGCTCACTTACACTTCTCCCTCTCTTGAGCAGTTATGGCACGTAGAGAAGTATTGTGGCACACAGAGAAAAAAATTAAACAAAGTTTTGGGGTTACACAAGCTTGGATATGAATTCCAGCTCCAGAATTTACTACAAGGTAACTTTGAAAAAGTTATTTCATCTCTCGAAGGCTCAGCTCCCTCATCTGTATAGTGAATATCACCATAGTCTCTATTTCATATTTATAAAAATTAAATACTAAAAATAATAACCATCACTTATATTTGACTTAAAATGTGCCAAACTCTTTTTTAACTATGTTGCATATATTAATTCATTTACTTTTGAGTCACAGAGAGGTTAAGTAATTTGCTCAAAGTCACAGAGCTGGTGGGTGGAAAAAGGAGTTGAACCTAGGCAGTCCATGACCTTATCCTCTATACTACAATGATATGCTATATGTAAAAGATTTAACAGAGATATAGCAAATAATAAGTGATCAAGAGGGATGAAGAGGCCTCTCTCTGTCCACAAGAAAGAGCATAGTACATACTATAGAATAAATACAGATGGTCCCCAACTTAAAATAGTTCAACTTAACAATTTTTGACTTTAAACAGCATGAAAGCTAGATATGCATTCAGTAGAAACCATATTTCAAATTTTGAATTTTTATCTTTCCCTAAGCTAGCAATATGTTGTACAATACTCTCTCATGATGAGGGGCAGTGGCAGTGAGCCACAGCCCCCACTCAGCTATGCGATCACAGGCTAAACAACCAATACACTTACAACCATTCTGTATCCATGTATTCTGTTTTTCACTTTCTGTACAATATTCAATAAATTACTTGAGAAATTCAACACTTTACTATGACATAGGCTTTGTGTTAGACGATTTTGCCCAACTGTAAGCTAATGTAAGTATTCTGACCACTTTTAAGGTAGGTTGGCTAAGCTATCATGTTCAGTAGAATAGGTGTATTAAATGCATTTTTGATTTACAATATTTTCAACTTACAGTAAGTTTATTGGGACATAACCCCATGGTAAGTCGAGGAAGATCTGTATAGAAGTGAGAGCAGGGATCAAAATCTCAGATATGTCACTTATTAGCTGTGTGACCAAGACAAAATCACTCTACTACTCCAAAATTTAGTTTACTCATCTGTAAAATGGAAATAATCATAGCACCAACCTCTCATGATTGTTGTGAGGTATCAATGGCATGTAGTTGATACTCAGCAAATGCTAACTTACTTCCTAATTGTTTGCATCCATCATTTGACACTTACCTACACTACCTCATATTGCTGCTTCTCTCTTCATTTGTGGATCCTGTCTTGCTCCGTTTATAAGCTTTGAGGACTAAGACAATACCCTAAGCCTCTTGATAACCCTTTAGCATAATGCTGTGCCCACACAAAGTCCTCATTAATTGGATTCTTAACCTTTGTTGAACATGTGCTTGGCCAACCACTGTGCTAGGTGCTCAAATGCATTA
The DNA here is from genome assembly GCF_008692025.1 of Phocoena sinus. Classification (NCBI taxonomy): domain Eukaryota; kingdom Metazoa; phylum Chordata; class Mammalia; order Artiodactyla; family Phocoenidae; genus Phocoena; species Phocoena sinus. Next base: position 85,251,624 of record NC_045784.1, read on the forward strand.
CCCCCTTGAAATCTCATAACTATTTTGTTTCTTGATAGATTTTATGCTTCCTGACATAAAACCTCCACTGAAAAATGGAACATGTCCTTTTCTTTGGGACTAATTTCAAAGGATGAGGATAATTTCAGAAGTTTCCAAGCCCTTTTGTTAACTGATAGAAACAAACCTTCTGTCATTCTTCTTTCTAAGTACCCTCGACTTGGTGACATTTTCCAAACAATTGTCAGTGTTTGTGCAGGTGGGAGCCAGGTTATTCCTCTAGGGCTCAGCTATATGAATCACCTTGAGATTCTTTTTCCTGGGACCTTTACCCTAAACTTCTTTTTCTCACTCTTTGGTTTTATTCATCGTATGCAAACCTCAGAGGACACAGAAGGCAGGGCTGTGTACAATACTGATTCTTAGCATATGTAGGACCAAAGAGGAAAAATAGAAAATTGTGTGTAAAGAAATTAACCCTGGAGCTTTATTTGAATAGGCCAAAGAGTCATAATGCAGACATGTTGGACCATGTATCTGTACTCATTATTTTCATGACTGTGGCTTTATAATTGCTTCTGATGAAAAGCAGGGAGATGAAAATCCAACATCAAAACATAAATAACCAACAAACTCTGACTGTGTGGGAAATGCACTGTACTAAAGGATTTACTTTCCCAGACAAAAGAGTGAAAGTAAGTGGGTTTGCTGCTATTGAATTCAAAGCAATTGAACTCAGCTTCTTTCTGTAGTTCAAATCTCCAGCAAATAATTTACAGTGTAAACATAGCAAAGGATTTTGCTGAACAAATGGTTGTGTAGTGTGAATGGGATATAAATTAAGGATGCTCTGTTTTTTCTGAACCGACAAGTAACTTCTCATTATGTCTCCCTCTGCACTGCAGTTTGCTTTCCATGTGCGGAATGTGTAGCTTTGAAACAAAGCCATGGAAACTGGCATCTAGTCAAGCGGTGTGCAATCACAAATGGGTGGAGGAGTGCAGTAATGCAATGTGGCGCTTTAATTGAGTTTAGGTTAATACCACAACTTAGGAATATCAAGTTCTATTACCTACATTAAGAGTAATCTATTGGATGTAGTAGGTAGAAGTAGGAGAGTTTGGAAGCCACACATTAGTTAGACCTGCTTAAAGAGCTACCTGCTGTTGCTGTTTTTATCCCCTTGTCTATGGATAAAGATGTTAAGTGCCAATCACCAGAACATCTGACAACTCAATAATCTAATTTGACCATTTATAATTACTGAGACAGCCACCATTACTGGGGACCTGTGATCCATCAGGGTCTGTGTTGTTAGACATTTTGCTTATCTTGTTGCATTTAATCCTTACAGCAACCATGCAAAGTAGACATCAGGATCTTTATATTATAGATTTGGCAGCTGACAACTAGAGAGGTTAAATCACTTACCCACATTCACACTTTAAGTTATACAGCAAAGCTTGGACCAGGTCTGTTTGAATTCAAAACCTATGCCCTTTCCAGTGTGAAGTGCTGCCTGTCAGCTATGTGAGAGGCAGAGAAAAGAACTGATGACTTTCAGCGGTACTATTGACCTATTGACGACAAGAATGTTCTACACCATCTCAAGATCACCTTTCTCTGGTATTTGGTGATGAGAGGACAACATAACAATTACCAACGTGAGTTTTAGCATAGGAAAGACCTGGAAAGACCCGCAATTCAACCACTTACTAGTAGTGGGATATTGGATAATGTACTTATCTCTAGGCCCTTGTTTTCTCACCTGTAAAATGAGGGTAATAATGCTATGGTAAATACCTCATAGAACTGTAGAATGAATTAAATGAGATCATATATGTAAAGTATCTGGCATAGTGCCTGGCATATATTAAGCACTCGATAAACCTTCACTATCATTGTTGGTATATTATTTAATACTTTCATGTATAAAGTAAAGGAATTCTCTCTCTTCTTCTTGGAGATATGCCTGACTTAGCATTCTAGCACAAACACAACTGTGGCATCTACCTCCTAGTGTCCCACAAGCTATGTTCCAGCTGTAAGACTTACCAGCTAGTATGGCCTCAGATTCTAAAAGACCTTCAAAAGTGTCATGCCAGGGGCAAAGAATCCTCAGAGAAATGAGTCTCAGATTTTTTTCAACTGAACATAAGATTTTTCTCCCCAAATCCCAAATGCACTTAATCAGCCTTTCAATTTAACTGCCTTAAGCAACTACCCAAATTTCAGAATCATTTCTTGTAGGCACGCTCGCTGAGAACCTCTTCTCTGAGTCACATCTCAGACTTTTAAGTCTCCTTCACAGTAGCCTTTAAAAAAGAAAGATCTGTTCCCTTTCAAACACTTTGCAAAGAATCACATTGTTAGGGTAACTTACCTCATGCTGTATGAAAACCTGAGTTCCTAGCCCTCCCACTGAAATATTTAGTGTGCATGTACTACAAGTCATACCTATCATTTATTTTTTTTTTTATTTTTTTTTTTTTTTTAAACATCTTTATTGGGGTATAATTGCTTTACAATGGTGTGTTAGTTTCTGATTTACAACAAAGTGAATCAGCTATACATATACATATGTTCCCATATGTCTTCCCTCTTGCGTCTCCCTCCCTCCCACTCTCCCCATCCCACCCTTCCAGGCTGTCACAAAGCACCGAGCTAATATCCCTGTGCCTTGCGGCTGCTTCCCCCCAGCTATCTACCTTACTACGTTTGTTAGTGTGTATATGTCCATGACTCTCTCTCGCCCTGTCAAAACTCACCCTTCCCCCTCCCCATATCCTTAAGTCCGTTCTCCAGTAGGTCTGCGTCTTTATTCCTATCTTACCCCTAGGTTCTTCATGACATTTTTTTCCCTTAAATTCCATATATATGTGTTAGCATACGGTATTTGTCTTTTTCTTTCTGACTTACTTCACTCTGTATGACAGATTCTAGGTCTATCCATCTCATTACAAATAGCTCAATTTCATTTCTTTTTAAGGCTGAGTAATATTCCATTGTGTATATGTGCCACATCTTCTTTATCCATTCATCCGATGATGGGCGCTTAGGTTGTTTCCATGTCCTGGCTATTGTAAATAGAGCTGCAATGAACATTTTGGTACATGACTCTCTTTGAATTTTGGTTTTCTCAGGGTATATGCCAAGTAGTGGGATTGCTGGGTCATATGGTAATTCTATTTGTAGTTTTTTAAGGAACCTCCATACTGTTCTCCACAGTGGCTGAACCAATTCACATTCCCACCAGCAGTGCAAGAGTGTCCCCTTTTCTCCACACCCTCTCCAGCATTTATTGTTTCTTGATTTTTTGATGATGGCCATTCTGACTGGTGTGAGATGATATCTCATTGTAGTTTTGATTTGCATTTCTCTAATGATTAATGATGCTGAGCATTCTTTCATGTGTTTGTTGGCATTCTGTATATCTTCTTTGGAGAAATGTCTATTTAGGTCTTCTGCCCATTTTTGGATGGGGTTGTTTGTATTTTTGTTATTGAGCTGCATGAGCTGCTTGTAAATTTTGGAGATTAATCCTTTGTCAGTTGCTTCATTTGCAAATGTTTTCTCCCATTCTGAGGGTTGTCTTTTGGTCTTGGTTATGGTTTCCTTTGCTGTGCAAAAGCTTTGAAGTTTCATTAGGTCCCATTTGTTTATTTTTGTTTTTATTTCCATTACTCTAGGAGGTGGGTCAGAAAGGATCTTGCTGTGATTTATGTCATAGAGTGTTCTTCCTATGTTTTCTTCTAAGAGTTTGATAGTTTCTGGCCTTACATTTAGGTCTTTAATCCATTTTGAGCTTATTTTTGTGTATGGTGTTAGGGAGTGATCTAATCTCATACTTTTACATGTACCTGTCCAGTTTTCCCAGCACCATTTATTGAAGAGGCTGTCCTTTCTCCACTGTACATTCCTGCCTCCTTTATCAAAGATAAGGTGTCCATATGTGCGTGGGTTTATCTCTGGGCTTTCTATCCTGTTCCACTGATCTATCTTTCTGTTTTTGTGCCAGTACCATACTGTCTTGATTACTGTTGCTTTGTAATATAGTCTGAAGTCAGGGAGCCTTATTCCTCCAGCTCCTTTTTTCGTTCTCAAGATTGCTTTGGCTATTCGGGGTCTTTTGTGTTTCCATACAAATTGCGAAATTTTTTGTTCTAGTTCTGTGAAAAATGCCAGTGGTAGTTTGATAGGGATTGCATTGAATCTGTAGATTGCTTTGGGTAGTAGAGTCATTTTCACAATGTTGATTCTTCCCATCCAAGAACATGGTATATCTCTCCATCTATTTGTATCATCTTTAATTTCTTTCATCAGTGTCTTATAATTTTCTGCATACAGGTCTTTCGTATCCTTAGGTAGGTTTATTCCTAGATATTTTATTCTTTTTGTTGCAATGGTAAATGGGAGTGTTTTCTTGATTTCACTTTCAGATTTTTCATCATTAGTATATAGGAATGCCAGAGATTTCTGTGCATTAATTTTGTATCCTGCTACTTTACCAAATTCATTGATTAGCTCTAGTAGTTTTCTGGTAGCATCTTTAGGATTCTCTATGTATAGTATCATGTCATCTGCAAACAGTGACAGCTTTACTTCTTCTTTTCCGATGTGGATTCCTTTTATTTCCTTTTCTTCTCTGATTGCTGTGGCTAAAACTTCCAAAACTATGTTGAATAAGAGTGGTGAGAGTGGGCAACCTTGTCTTGTTCCTGATCTTAGTGGAAATGCCTTCAGTTTTTCACCATTGAGGATGATGTTTGCTGTGGGCTTGTCATATATGGCCTTTATTATGTTGAGGAAAGTTCCCTCTATGCCTACTTTCTGGAGGGTTTTTATCATAAATGGGTGTTGAATTTTGTCGAAAGCTTTCTCTGCATCTATTGAGATGATCATATGGTTTTTCTCCTTCAATTTGTTAATATGGTTTATCACATTGATAGATTTGCGTATATTGAAGAATCCTTGCATTCCTGGAATAAACCCCACTTGATCATGGTGTATGATCCTTTTAATGTGCTGTTGGATTCTGTTTGCTAGTATTTTGTTGAGGATTTTTGCATCTATGTTCATCAGTGATATTGGCCTGTAGTTTTCTTTCTTTGTGACATCCTTGTCTGGTTTTGGTATCAAGGTGATGGTGGCTTCGTAGAAGGAATTTGGGAGTGTTCCTCACTCTGCTATATTTTGGAAGAGTTTGAGAAGGATAGGTGTTAGCTCTTCTCTAAACGTTTGATAGAATTCACCTGTGAAGCCATCTGGTCCTGGGCTTTTGTTTGTTGGAAGGTTTTTAATCACAGTTTCAATTTCAGTGCTTGTGATTGGTCTGTTCATATTTTCTATTTCTTCCTGATTCAGTCTTGGCAGATTGTGCATTTCTAAGAATTTGTCCATTTCTTCCAGATTGTCCATTTTAGTGGCATAGAGTTGCTTGTAGTAATCTCTCATGATTTTTTTTATTTCTGCAGTGTCAGTTGTTACTTCTCCTTTTTCATTTCTAATTCTATTGATTTGAGTCTTCTCCCTTTTTTTCTTGATGAGTCTGGCTAGTGGTTTATCAATTTTGTTTATCTTCTCAAAGAACCAGCTTTTAGTTTTATTGATCTTTGCTATTGTTTCCTTCATTTCTTTTTCATTTATTTCTGATCTGATTTTTATGATTTCTTTCCTTCTGCTAGCTTTGGGGTTTTTTTGTTCTTCTTTCTCTAATTGCTTGAGGTGCAAGGTTAGGTTGTTTATTCGAGATGTTTCCTGCTTCTTAAGGTGGGCTTGTATTGCTATAAACTTCCCCCTTAGAACTGCTTTTGCTGCATCCCATAGGTTTTGGGTCGTTGTGTCTCCATTGTCATTTGTTTCTAGGTATTTTTTTATTTCCTCTTTGATTTCTTCAGTGATCACTTCATTATTAAGTAGTGGATTGTTTAGCCTCCATGTGTTTGTATTTTTTACAGATCTTTTCCTGTAATTGATATCTAGTCTCATGGCGTTGTGGTCGGAAAAGATACTTGATACAATTTCAGTTTTCTTAAATTTACCAAGGCTTGATTTGTGACCCAAGATATGATCTATCCTGGAGAATGTTCCATGAGCACTTGAGAAAAATGTGTATTCTGTTGTTTTTGGATGGAGTGTCCTATAAATATCAATTAAGTCCATCTTGTTTAATGTATCATTTAAAGCTTGTGTTTCCTTATTTATTTTCATTTTGGATGATCTGTCCATGGGTGAAAGTGGGGTGTTAAAGTCCCCTACTATGAATGTGTTACTGTTGATCTCCCCTTTTATGGTTGTTAGTATTTGCCTTATGTATTGAGGTGCTCCTATGTTGGGTGCATAAATATTTACAATTGTTATATCTTCTTCTTGGATCGATCCCTTGATCATTATGTAGTGTCCTTCTTTGTCCCTTTTAATAGTCCTTATTTTAAAGTCTATTTTGTCTGATATGAGAATTGCTACTCCAGCTTTCTTTTGGTTTCCATTTGCATGGAATATCTTTTTCCATCCCCTTACTTTCAGTCTGTATGTGTCTCTAGTTCTGAAGTGGGTCTCTTGTAGACAGCATATATAAGGGTCTTGTTTTTGTATCCATTCAGCCAATCTGTGTCTTTTGGTGGGAGCATTTAGTCCATTTACATTTAAGGTAATTATTGATATGTATGTTCCTATTTCCATTTTATATATTGTTTTGGGTTCGCTACTATAGGTCATTTCCTTCTCTTGTGTTTCGTGTCTAGAGAAGTTCCTTTAGCATTTGTTGTAAAGCTGGTTTGGTGGTGCTGAACTCTCTCAGCTTTTGCTTGTCTGTAAAGGTTTTAATTTCTCCATCAAATCTGAATGAGATCCTTGCTGGGTAGAGTAGTCTTGGTTGCAGGCTATTCTCCTTCAGCACTTTCAGTATGTCCTGCCACTCCCTTCTGGCTTGTAGGGTTTCTGCTGAGAGATCCGCTGTTAACCTTATGGGGATTCCCTTGTGTGTTATTTGTTGTTTTTCCCTTGCTGCTTTTAATATGCTTTCTTTGTATTTAATTTTTGACAGTTTGATTAATATGTGCCTTGGCGTGTTTCTCCTTGTATTTATCCTGTATGGGACCCTCTGTGCTTCCTGGACTTGATTAACTATTTCCTTTCCCATATTAGGGAAGTTTTCAACTATAATCTCTTCAAATATTTTCTCAGTCCCTTTCTTTCTTTCTTCTTCTTCTGGAACCCCTATAATTCGAATGTTGGTGCGTTTCATGTTGTCCCAGAGGTCTCTGAGACTGTCCTCAGTTCTTTTCATTCTTTTTTCTTTATTCTGCTCTGCAGTAGTTATTTCTACTACTTTATCTTCCAGGTCACTTATCCGTTCTTCTGCCTCAGTTATTCTGCTATTGATCCTATCTAGAGTGATTTTAATTTCATTTATTGCATTGTTCATCGTTGCTTGTTTCATCTTTAGTTCTTGTAGGTCCTTGTTAACTGTTTCTTGCATTTTGTCCATTCTACTTCCAAGATTTCGGATCATCCTTACTATCATTATTCTGAATTCTTTTTCAGGTAGATTGCCTATTTCCTCTTCATTTGTTAGGTCTGGTGGGTTTTTATCTTGCTCCTTCATCTGCTGTGTGTTTTTCTGTCTTCTCATTTTGCTTATCTTACTGTGTTTGGGGTCTCCTTTTTGCAGGCTGCAGGTTCGTAGTTCCCGTTGTTTTTGATGTCTGTCTCCAGTGGCTAAGGTTGTTTCAGTGGGTTGTGTAGGCTTCCTGGTGGAGGGGACTAGTGCCTGTGTTGTGCTGGATGAGGCTGGATCTTGTCTCTCTAGTGGGCAGGTTCACGTCTGGTGGTGTGCTTTGGGGTGTCTGTGGCCTTATTATGATTTTAGGCAGCCTCTCTGCTAATGGGTGGGGTTGTGTTCCTGTTTTGCTAGTTGTTTGGCATAGGTTGTCCAGCACTGTGGCTTGCTGGTCGTTGAGTGAAGCTGGGTGCTGGTGTTAAGATGGAGGTCTCTGGGAGATTTCCGCTGTTTAATATTATGTGGAGCTGGGAGGTCTCTTGTTGACCAGTGACCTGAAGTTGGCTCTCCTACCTCAGAGGCAGAGCCCTGACTCCTGGCTGGAGCACCAAGAGCCTTTCATCCACACGGCTCAGAATAAAAGGGAGAAAAAGTAGAGAGAATTAGTAGAAGTATGAGGAAAGAAAGAAGGAAAGGAGGAAAGGAAGGAAGGAAGAAAGAAGGAAAGAAAGGAGGGAGGGAGGGAGGGAGGGAGGAAGGAAGGAAGGAGGGAAAGAAGGAAAAAAAGACAGAAAGAAAGATGATACAGTAAAAATAAAATAAAGTATAATATAGTTATTGAATTAAAAAATATTTAGAAAAAAAAAAAGGGACGGATAGAACCTTAGGACAAATGTTGGAAGCAAAGCTATACAGAGAAAATCTTACACAGAAGCATACACATACACCTTCACAAAAAGAGGTAAAGGGGGAAAAATCATAAATCCTGCTCCCTGAGACCACCTCCTCAATTTGGGGTGATTCGTTGTCTAAAGGAGGGAGGGAAGGAAGGAAAGAAAGAAAGAACGAAGGTAAAGTATAATAAAGTTATTACAATTAAACTTAATTATTAAGAAAAAGAATTTTTAAAAAAAAGTCATGGACGGATAGAGCCCTAGGACAAATGGTGGAAGCTAGAGTATACAGACTAGATGTCACACAGGAGCATACACGTACACCTTCACAAAAAGAGGAAAAGGGAAAAAAATCATAGATCTCGCTCCTAAATTCCACCTCTTCAATTTGGGATCATTCCTTGTCTATTCAGGTATTCCACAGATGCAGGGTATATCAAGTTGATTGTTGAGCTTTAATCCGCTGCTTCTGTGGCTGCTGGGAGAGATTTCCCTTTCTCTTCTTTGTTTTCACAGCTCACAGGAGCTCAGCTTTGGATTTGGCCCTGCCTCTGCGTGTAGGTCGCTGGAGGGCGTCTGTTTTTTCGCTCAGACAGGACGGGGTTAAAGGAGCCGCTGATTCGGGGCCTCCGGCTCACTCAGGCCGGGGGTTGGGGGATGGGGGAAGGAGGGGCACTGCGTGCGGGGCCGGCCTGCGGCGGCAGAGGCAGCGTGACGTTGCGGCAGAGGCCGGCGTGACGTTGCACCAGCCTGAGGCCCGCCGTGCGCTGTCCCGGGGAAGTTGTCCCTGGATCCCGGGAACCTGGCAGTGGCGGGCTGCACAGGCTCCGCGGAAGACGGGTGTGGAGAGTGACCTGTGCTCGCACACAGGCCCCTTGGTGGCGGCAGCAGCAGCCTTAGCGTCTCCCGCCCGTCTCTGGGGTCCGCGGTTTTAGCCGCGGCTCGCGCCCGTCTCTGGGGTTTGCGCTTTCAGCCGCGGCTCGCGCCCGTCTCGGGGGCTTGCGCCCTCAGCCGCGGCTCGCGCCCGTCTCTGGGGTTTGCGCTTTCAGCTGCGGCTCGCGCCCGTCTCGGGGGCTCGCGCCCTCAGCCGCGGCTCGCGCCCGTCTCTGGGGTTCGCGCTTTTAGCCGCGGCTCGCGCCCGTCTCTGGAGTTCCTTTAAGCAGCGCTCTTAAACCCCTCTCCTCGCGCACCAGGAGACAAAGAGGGAAGAAAAAGTCTCTTGCCTCTTCGGCAGGTGCAGGCTTTTCCCCGAACTCCCTCCCGGCTAGTCGTGGTGCACTAACCCCTTCAGGCTATGTTCACGCCGCCAACCCCAGTCCTCTCCCTGAGCTCCGTCCAAAACCAAAACCCGAGCCTGAGCTCGCAGCCCCGCCCGCCCCGGCGGGTGAGCAGACAAGCCACTCGGTCTGGTGAGTGCCGGTCAGCACCGATCGTCTGTGCAGGAATCTCCCCGCTTTGCCCTCCGCACCCGTCGCTGTGCACTACTCCACGGTCCCGAAGCTCCCCCCTCCGCCTCCCGCCGTCTCCGCCAGTGAAGGGGCTTCCTAGTGTGTGGAAACTTTTCCTCCTTCACAGCTCCCTCCCACTGGTGCAGGTGCCGTCCTTATTCTTTTGTCTCTGTTTTTTCTTTTGCCCTACCCAGTTACGTGGGGAGTTTCTTGCCTTTTGGGAGGTCTGAGGTCTTCTGCCAGCCTTCAGTAGGAGTTCTGTAGGAGTTGTTCCACGTGTGGATGTATTTCTGGTGTATCCGTGGGGAGGAAGGCGATCTCCGCGTCTTACTCTTCCGCCATCTTCAAGGTCCCCCCTCATATCTTTCTTGAATCCATTAGACAGCTGAGGTCTCAGTGGAACAAACTAGCCCAGAACCTGAGGAGAACCAGGCATCAGCTCCGCCGCGCTCGCCGGGCCTGTCCGCGCGTCCGGCCGGCTCCCTGTTCCCGGCACCCCGTCCCCTCATTTATTTTTAATTGCAATAAACTTATGTTTGCCATAAAGCAATTGCAAAGTTTTTATTTCAACAAGGTAAGCAGAAGCAGTGTTTATAAAGAATGAGCTTCATCCCCAGGGTCAAACAGCTTAGCAAGATTGAGTCAAATGGCCAATTTATAAAACTAGGTTTAAAAATTATCCCATGTGCTAAAGGAAATATTTGAAGAAAAGTATAAAGTACTTGGTACTTGGAAATGTGAGGGAGTTCCTTAATTTTATTACAGCTGTAACCATAGACAGTAAGCCTTTAGGAAAACGGAAGTCATTTTGATGACACCCCTCAAAGCTGTAGCACCATGCACAAGTAGCAATCTGTCTTCTATAGCAGCTCTCTGGAAATATAAAGGGTCTGTCAAATGACAAGTTAGTACCCCAAACTCAGTAGGAAGACCAAATCGACATAACACGCAATCCCCAGCCCCTCACTCTCTGCTCCAGCCTGAGGAACATCTTCCAGTTGTCCCAATGTCCTGTACTCTTTCATTCCTCCAAGCCTTAACCTCAGCTATTCTATCTGCCTAGTTTATTCTTACCTGCTACTTCACTTGTTTTGCTCATCTTTCTGGCCTAATCTAAAAATGTCATTTTGTCAAAATTTTCCTTGACCGCTCCCTCTCCACAAGTCTGGGTGAGTTGATACTGCTACATGTGATCACAACACCATACACTATTCCTGTCAGAGAACATATCACATCAGAGTGTATTATAATTGCTTATCTGCTTACCTAATCATCTGTACTAAATGTAAGCTCAGTAAAGCAGAGACAATGTGTTTCTTTTTCACCATTATATCTTAGTACCTAGCACACTGCCTAGTAAATAAATATTTGTTGAGTTGAATTAAATTGAATATTACTATAATAGAACTTCCATAGATATGAAAGATACCAGAAGAGTAAATTTATGATTTGGAAGTTTAACCTTCTCTGGCAATATAGTGTAGTAGTTATGAACTGGATTTTACAGTCATCCAACCAAACCGTAAGCTTTTAAGTGCAATTAATGTGTCGGTCATGTTCACTACTTTATCCTCAGCACATTGAACAGTACTGAGGGTATGACGGGAGCTCAACAAATATTCAATTAATGAATGAATAACTGAATGAGTGAATGAACAAACAGCTCTCATATCAGACTTTCTCTCAATCAGGAAAAGTTCATGTCCTTGGAGAGTAAGGGAATCCCCACCAGGACCTTAACCCAAAATCTACCTCCTCCATGAAGCACTCTCTAATCCCCACTACCCCTCCCTAAACAGAAACCTTTATACCACCTGAATGAATACAGAAGGCAAACCTAAATAAATGTGAGCATTACATAAAGCTTAGAAGGAATAGTCAATAGGATGGATAACCAAATCAGGATTCAAAATGATCTCAATAAACCAGAATAAAATGCCTATACCCAAAAGATTCAAGTTAACTGAAATATACTCTAAGTCCAACATTCAGGTTCAAAATACAATTTCATAAGTACAGGATAGGATGAGACCAGTCTAGACAGCTGTGAAATAGACCTGGAGATTTTAGTTGGCCTCAAGATCAATATGAGCCAGCAGTGAGATGTGACTGCTAAAGGTACAAGTGCAGTCTAAAAACTACACTAGCAGAAGTATTTTGTCCAGTTCACTAAATGCAGTGGTCCCACAGTACCCTGTTCCTGCCCAACCACATCTGTGGTATTGTTTTCAACATTTTAAGAGAATCATTTACAAACTAGATTAAGTTCAGAACAGATAAACCAGAATGATGAAAGTGTACAATATATGATAGATAGCTGAAGGACCAGGGGACATGTGTACTGAGAACAGAAAATCTGAGGTCAGGGAATGTAGCAGCCTCTCTGGGCAGGGGGAAAGAAACAAGAGGTAAGGAGTGATAGGGGGCATATATAATTTGAAGAAGTCCCACCAACGAGTCTAATACACACATAATCCACCATGTCCACCCCCTATAATTGTTGAGAACCACTGTTCTTGAAAAAATAAATTAAACCAGCCAGCAGAATATTACATGAGGACAATTCTAGAAATGATATTATAATGTTATTATAGTTGAGGCAGTGGAACAATGCAACAGACTGCCTTTTGAGTCAAAGAGCACCACCACCCCTCATTATTGGAAAAGTTTATACAGAAACTGAACATCCACTGTCAGGGATGTGACAGGGAAAATTAATTTTGGAGTCAGTTGTTGGAAGAGATGGTCTGAATAGTGCCTCCATGTTGTAAAGATGCTATGGGGGGGGGTGCAGGGAAGATGGCAGAAGAGTAAGACGCGGAGATCACCTTCCTCCCCACAGATACACCAGAAATACATCTACACGTGGAACACCTCCTACAGAACACCTACTGAATGCTGGCAGAAGACCTCAGACCTCCCAAAAGGCAAGAAACTCCCCACGTACCTGGGTAGGGCAAAAGAAAAAAAGAAAAAGCAAAGACAAAAGAATAGGGACAGCACCTGCACCAGTGGGAGGGAGCTGTGAAGGAGGAAAAGTTTCCACACACTAGGAAGCCCCTTCGCGGGCGGAGACTGCGGGAGGCGGAGGGGGGAGCTTCGGAGCCGCGGAGGAGATCAGAGCAACAGGGGTGCGGAGGGCAAAACGGGGAGATTCCCGCACAGAGGATCGGTGCTGACCGGCACTCACCAGCCCGAGAGGCTTGTCTGCTCACCCAACCCGGTGGGCTGCGAGCTGAGGCTCGGGTTTCAGTCGGAGCACAGGGAGAGGACTGGGGTTGGCGGCTTGAACAGAGCCTGAAGGGGTTAGTGCACCACGGCTAGCCGGGAGGGAGTCCGGGGAAAAGTCTGCACCTGCTGAAGAGGCAAGAGACTTTTTCTTCCCTCTTTGTTTCCTGGTGCTCGAGGAGAGGGGTTTAAGAGCGCTGCTTAAAGGAACTCCAGAGACGGGCGCGAGCCGCAGCTAAAAGCGCGAACCCCAGAGATGGGCAGGAGACGCTAAGGCTGCTGCTGCTGCCACCAAGGGGCCTGTGTGCGAGCACAGGTCACTATCCACACCCCTCTTCCGGGGAGCCTGTGCAGCCTGCCACTGCCAGGTTCCTGGGATCCAGGGACAACTTCCCCGGGAGAACGCATGGCGTGCCTCAGGCTGGTGCAACGTCACGCCGGCCTCTGCTGCCACAGGCCCACCCCGCACGCCGTGCCCCTCCCTCCCCCCCGGCCTGAGTGCGCCAGATCCCCCGAATCAGCGGCTCCTTTAACCCCGTCCTGTCTGAGCAAAAAAGAGACGCCCTCCAGGGACCTACACTCAGAGGCAGCCAAATCCAAAGCTGAGCCCCTGTGAGCTGTGAGGACAAAGAAGAGAAAGGGAAATCTCTCCCAGCAGCCTCAGAAACAGCGGATTAAAGCTCAACAATCAACTTGATGTACCCTGCATCTGTGGAATACATGAATAGACAACAGATCATCCCAAATTGAGGAGATGGACTTCGAGAGCAAGATCTATGATTTTTTCGCCTTTTCCTCTTTCTGTGAATGTGTATGTGTATGCTTCTGTGTGAGATCTTGTCTGTATAGCTTTGCTTCCACCATTTGTCCTAGGGTTCTATCCGTCCATTGTTTTTTTAAATTTTTTTTCTTAATAATTAATTTTAATAATTTTATTATACGTTTCTTTCTTTCTTTCTTTCTTTCTTCCTTTCTTTCTTTCTTCCTTTCTTTATTTCTTTCTTTCCTTCCTTCCTTCCTTCCTTCCCTCCCTTAGACAACGAATCATCCCAAATTGAGGAGGTGGACTTTGAGAGAAAGATTTATGATTTTTTCCCCTTTACCTCTTTTTGTGAGGGTGTATGTGTATGCTTCTGTGTAAGATTTTTGTCTGTATAGCTTTGCTTCCAACATTTGTCCTAAGGTTCTGTCTGTCCTTTTTCTTTTTTCTTTTTAAATAATTATTTTTTAATGTAATAACTTTATTATACTTTATTTTATTTTACTGTATCTTCTTTCTTTCTGTCTTTTTTCCTTCCTTCCTTCCTCCTTTCCTTCCTCCCTCCCTCCTTTCTTTCCTTCTTTCCTTCTTTTTGTCTTTCTTTCTTTCTTTCTTTCTTCCTTCCTTCCTTCCTTCCTTCCCTCCTTTCTTTCTTTCTTTCTTTCTTCATACTTCTACTAATTCTCTCTACCTTTTCTCCCTTTTATTCTCAGCCATGTGGATGAAAGGCTCTTGGTGCTCCAGTCAGGAGTCAGGGCTGTGCCTCTGAGGTGGGAGAGACAACTTCAGGACACTGGTCAACAAGAGGCCTCCCAGCTCCACATAATAACAAACAGCGAAAATCTTCCAGAGACCTCCATCTTAACACCAGCACCCAGCTTCACTCAACGACCAGCAAGCTACAGTGCTGGACAACCTATGCCAAACAACTAGCAACACAGGAACACAACCCCACCCATTAGCAGAGAGGCTGCCTAAAATCATAATAAGTCCACAGACACCACAAAACACACCACCAGACGTGGACCTGCCCACTAGAAAGACAAGATCCAGCCTCATCCACCACAACACAGGCACTAGTCCCCTCCACCAGGAAGCCTACACAACCCACTGAACCAACCTTAGCCACTGGGGACAGACATCAAAAACAACGGGAACTACAAACCTGCAACCTGCAAAAAGGAGACCCCAAACACAGTAAGATAAGCAAAATGAGAAAACAGGAAAATACACAGCAGATGAAGGAGCAAGATAAAAATGCACCAGACCTAACAAATGAAGAGGAAATAGGCAGTCTACCTGAAAAAGAATTCAGAATAATGATAGTAAGGATGATCCCAAATCTTGAAAATAGAATGGACAAAATGCAAGAAACATTTAACAAGGACCTAGAAGAAATAAAGATGAAACAAGCAACGATGAACAACACAGTAAATGAAATTAAAAGTACTCTAGATGGGATCAATAGCAGAATAACTGAGGCAGAAGAACGGGTAAGTGACCTGGAAGATAAAATAGTGGAAATAACTACTGCAGAGCAGAATAAAGAAAAAAGAATGAAAAGAACTAAGGACAGTCTCAGAGACCTCTGGGACAAGATTAAATGCACCAACATTCGAATCATAGGGGTTCCAGAAGAAGAAGAGAAAAAGAAAGGGACTGAGAAAATATTTGAAGAGATTATAGTTGAAAACTTCCATAGTATGGGAAAGGAAATACTTAATCAAGTCCAGGAAGCACAGAGAGTCCCATACAGGATAAGTCCAAGGAGAAACATGCCAAGATACATATTAATCAAACTGTCTTAAATTAAATACAAAGAAAGCATATTAAAAGCAGCAAGGGAAAAACAACGAATAACACACAAGGGAATCCCCATAAGGTTAACAACTGATCTCTCAGCAGAAACCCTGCAAGCTGGAAGGGAGTGGCAGGACATACTGAAAGTGATGAAGGAGAAAAACCTGCAACCAATATTACTCTACCCAGCAAGGATCTCATTCAGATTTGATAGAGAAATTAGAACCTGTACAGACAAGAAAAGCTGAGAGAGTTCAGCACCACCAAACCAGCTTTACCACAAATGCTAAAGGAACTTCTCTAGACAAGAAACACAAGAGAAGGAAAATACCTATAATAACGAACCCAAAACAATTTAGAAAATGCGAGTAGGAACATACATATCGATAATTACATTAAATGTAAGTGGACTAAGTGCTCCCACCAAAAGACACAGATTGGCTGAATGGATACAAAACCAAGACCCTTATATATGCTGTCTACAAGAGACCCACTTCAGACCTAGAGACACATAGAGACTGAAGGTAAGGGGATGCAAAAAGATATTCCATGCAAATGGAAACAAAAAGAAAGCTGGAGTAGCAATTCTCATATCAGACAAAATAGACTTTAAAATAAAGAATCTTAGAAAAGACAAAGAAGGACACTACATAATGATCAAGGGATTGGTCCAAGAAGAAGATATAACAATTGTAAATATTTATGCACCTGACATAGGAGTACCTCAATACATAAGGCTAATACTAACAGCCATAAAAGGGGAAATCGACAGTAACACATTCATAGTAGGGGACTTTAAAACCCCACTTCCACCAATGGACAGATCATCCAAAATGAAAATAAATAAGGAAACACAAGCTTTCAATGATACATTAAACAAGATGGACTTCATTGATATTTATAGGACACTCCATCCGAAAACAACAGAATACACATTTTTCTCAAGTGCTCATGGAACATTCTCCAGGATAGAACATATCTTGGGTCACAAATCAAGCCTTGGTAAATTTAAGAAATTGAAATTGTATCAAGTATCTTTTCCGACCACAACGCCATGAGACTAGATGTCAATTACAGGAAAAGATCTGTAAAAAAATACAAACACATGGAGGCTAAACAGTACACTACTTAGTAATGAAGTGATCACTGAAGAAATCAAAGAGGAAATAAAAAAATACCTAGAAAAAAATGACAGTGGAGACAAAACGACCCAAAACATATGGGATACAGCAAAAGCAGTTCTAAGGGGGAAGTTTAGAGCAATACAAGCCCACCTTAAGAAGCAGGAAACATCTCGAATAAACAACCTAACCTTGCACCTCAAGCAATTAGAGAAAGAACAAAAAAAACCCCAAAGCAGCAGCCGCAAGGCACAGGGATATTAGCTCGGTGCTTTGTGACAGCCTGAAGGGGTGGGATAGGGAGAGTGGGAGGGAGGAAGACGCAAGAGGGAAGACATATGGGAACATATGTATATGTATAACTGATTCACTTTGTTATAAAGCAGAAACTAACACACCATTGTAAAGCAATTATACCCCAATAAAGATGTTTAAAAAATAAAAAACCCAAAGCTAGCAGAAGGAAAGAAATCATAAAAATCAGATCAGAAATAAATGAAAAAGAAATGAAGGAAACAATAGCAAATATCAATAAAAGTATAAGCTGGTTCTCTGAGAAGATAAACAAAATAAATAAACCATTAGCCAGACTCATCAAGAAAATAAGGGAGAAGACTCAAATCAATAGAATTAGAAATGAAAAAGGAGAAGTAACAACTGACAGTGCAGAAATACAAAAGATCATGAGAGATTACTACAAGCAACTCTATGGCAATAAAATGGGCAACCTGGAAGAAATGGACAAATTCTTAGAAATGCACAACCTGCCAAGACTGAACCAGGAATAAATAGAAAATATGAACAGACCAATCACAAGCACTGAAATTGAAACTGTGATTAAAAATCTTCCAACAAACAAAAGCCCAGGACCAGGTGGCTTCACAGGCGAATTCTATCAAACATTTAGAGAAGAGCTAACACCTATCCTTCTCAAACTCTTCCAAAATATAGCAGAGGCAGGAACACTCCCAAATTCCTTCTACGAGGCCACCATCACCTTGATACCAAAACCAGACAAGGATGTCACAAAGAAAGAAAACTACAGGCCAATATCACTGATGAACATAGATGCAAAAATCCTCAACAAAATACTAGCAAACAGAATCCAATAGCACATTAAAAGGATCATACACCATGATCAAGTGGGGTTTATTCCAGGAATTCAAAGATTCTTCACTATACGCAAATCTATCAATGTGATAAACCATATTTAAAAATTGAAGGAGAAAAACCATATGATCATCTCAATAGATGCAGAGAAAGCTTTTGAAAAAATTCAAGACCCATTTATGATAAAAACCCTCCAGAAAGTAGGCATAGAGGGAACTTTCCTCAACATAATAAAGATCATATATGAGAAGCCCACAGCCAACATCATCCTCAATGGTGAAACACTGAAAGCATTTCCACTAAGATCAGGAACAAGACAAGGTTGCCCACGCTCACCACTCTTATTCAACATAGTTTTGGAAGTTTTAGCCACAGAAATCAGAGAAGAAAAGGAAATAAAAGGAATCAAAATCGGAAAAGAAGTAAAGCTGTCACTGTTTGCAGATGACATGATACTATACATAGAGAATCCTAAAGATGCTACCAGAAAACTACTAGAGCTAATCAATGAATTTGGTAAAGTAGCAGGATACAAAATTAATGCACAGAAATCTCTGGCATTCCTATATACTAATGATGAAAAATCTGAAATTGAAATCAAGAAAACACTCCCATTTATATTGCAACAAAAAGAATAAAATATCTAGAAATAAACCTACCTAAGGAGACAAAAGACCTGTATGCAGAAAATTATAAGACACTGATGAAACAAATTAAAGATGATACAAATAGATGGAGAGATATACCATGTTCTTGGATTGGAAGAATCAACATTCTGAAAATGACTCTACTACCCAAAGCAATCTACAGATTCAGTGCAATCCCTATCAAACTACCACTGGCATTTTTCACAGAACTAGAACAAAATATTTCACAATTTGTATGGAAACACAAAAGACCCCGAATAGCCAGAGCAATCTTGAGAATGAGAAACGGAGCTGGAGGAATCAGGCTCCCTGACTTCAGACTATACTACAAAGCTACAGTAATCAAGACGGTATGGTACTGGCACAAAAACAGAAATATAGATCAATGGAACAGGATAGAAAGCCCAGAGATAAACCCACGCACATATGGACACCTTATCTTTGATAATGGTGGCAGGAATGTACGGCGGAGAAAGGACAGCCTCTTCAATAAGTGGTGCTGGGAAAACTGGACAGATATATGTAAAAGTATGAGATTAGTTCAGTCACTAACCCCATACACAAAAATAAGCTCAAAATGGATTAAAGACCTAAATGTAAGGCCAGAAAGTATCAAACTCTTAGAGGAAAACATAGGCAGGACACTCTATGACATAAATCACAGCAAGATCCTTTCTGACCCACCTCCTAGAGTAATGGAAATAAAAACAAATAAACAAATGGGACCTAATGAAACTTCAAAGCTATTGCACAGCTAAGGAAACCGTAAACAAGACCAAAAGACAATCCTCAGAATGGGATAAAATATTTGCAAATGAAGCAACTGACAAAGGATTAATCTCCAATATTTACAAGCAGCTCATGCAGCTCAATAACAAAAAAACAAACAACTCAATCCAAAAATGGACAGAAGACCTAAATAGACATTTCTCCAAAGAAGATATACAGACTGCCAACAAACACATGAAAGAATGCTCAACATCATTAATCATTAGAGAAATGCAAATCAAAACTACAATGAGATATCATCTCACACCAGTCAGAATGGCCATCATCAAAAAATCTAGAAACAATAAATGCTGGAGAGGGTGTGGAGAAAAGGGAACACTCTTGCACTGCTGGTGGGAATGTGAATTGGTTCAGCCACTATGGAGAACAGTATGGAGGTTCCTTAAAAAACTACAAATAGAACTACCATATGACCCAGCAATCCCACTACTGGGCATATACCCTGAGAAAACCAAAATTCAAAAAGAGTCATGTACCAAAATGTTCATTGCAGCCCTATTTACAATAGCCAGGACATGGAAACAACCTACGTGCCCATCATCAGATGAATGGATAAAGAAGATGTGGCACATATACACAATGGAATATTACTCAGCCATAAAAAGAAACGAAATTGAGCTATTTGTAATGAGGTGGATAGACCTAGAGTCTGTCATACAGAATGAAGTAAGTCAGAAAGAAAAAGACAAATACTGTATGCTAACACATATATATGGAATTTAAGAAGCAAAAAACATGTCATGAAGAACCCAGGGGTAAGACAGGAATAAAGACACAGACCTACTGGAGAACGGACTTGAGGATATGGGGAAGGGGAAGGGAGAGCTGTGACAGGGCGAAAGAGAGTCATGGACACATACACACTAACAAACGTAAGGTAGATAGCTAGTGTGAAGCAGCTGCATGGCACAGGGATATCGGCTCGGTGCTTTGTGACCACCTGGAGGGGTGGGATAGGGAAGGTGGGAGGGAGGGAGGGAGACGCAAGAGGGAAGAGATATGGGAACATATGTATATGTATAACTGATTCACTTTGTTGTAAAGCAGAAACTAACACACCATTGTAAAGCAATTATACCCCAAACTGATTCACTTTGTTATAAAGCAGAAACTAACACACCATTGTAAAGCAATTATACCCCAATAAAGACATTAAAAAAAAAAAAGAAAACACTCCCATTTACCATTGCAACAAAAATAATAAAATATCTAGGAATAAACCTACATAAGGAGACAAAAGACCTGTATGCAGAAAACTATAAGACACTGATGAAAGAAATTAAAGATGATACAAATAGATGGAGAGATATACCATGTTCTTGGATTGGAAGAATCAACATTCTGAAAATGACTCTACTACGCAAAGCAATCTATAGATTCAATGCAATCCCTATCAAAATACCACTGGCATTTTTCACAGAACTAGAACTAAAAATTTCACAATTTGTATGGAAACACAAAAGACCCCAAATAGCCAAAGCAATCTTGAGAACGAAAAATGGAGCTGGAGGAATCAGGCTCCCTGACTTCAGACTATACTACAAAGCTACAGTAATCAAGACAGTATGGTACTGGCAAAAAAACAGAAAGATAGATCAATGAAACAGGATAGAAAGCCCAGAGATAAACCCACGCACATATGGACACATTGTCTTTGATAAAGGTGGCAGGAATGTACGGCGGAGAAAGGACAGCCTCTTCAATAAGTGGTGCTGGGAAAACTGGACAGGTACATGTAAAAGTATGAGATTAGATCACTCCCTAACCCCATACACAAAAATAAGCTCAAAATGGATTAAAGACCTAAATGTAAGGCCAGAAACCATCAAACTCTTAGAGGAAAACATAGGCAGAACACTCTATGACATAAATCACAGCAAGATCCTTTCTGACCCACCTCCTAGAGAAATGGAAATAAAAACAAAAATAAGCAAATGGGGCTTAATGAAACTTAAAAGCTTTTGCACAGCAAAGGAATCCATAAACAAGACCAAAAGACAATCCTCAGAATGGGAGGAAATATTTGCAAATGAAGCAACTGAGAAAGGATTAATCTCCAATATTTACAAGCAGCTCATGCAGCTCAATAACAAAAAAGCAACCCAATCCAAAAATGGGCAGAAGACCTAAATAGACATTTCTCCAAAGAAGATATGCAGAGTGCCAACAAGCACATGAAAGAATGCTCAATATCATTAATCATTAGAGAAATGCAAATCAAGACTGCAATGAGATATCATCTCACACCAGTCAGAATGGCCATCATCAAAAAATCTAGAAACAATAAATGCTGGAGAGGGTGTGGGAAAAACGGAACACTCTTGCACTGCTGGTGGAAATGTGAATTGGTTCAGCCACTATGGAGAACAGTCTGGAGGTTCCTTAAAAAAACTACAAATAGAACTACCATATGACCCAGCAATCCCACTACTGGACATATACCCTGAGAAAACCAAAATTCAAAAAGTCATGTACCAAAATGTTCATTGCAGCCCTATTTACAATAGCCAGGACATGGAAACAACCTACGTGCCCATCATCAGATGAATGGATAAAGAAGATGTGGCACATATATACAATGGAATATTACTCAGCCATAAAAAGAAATGAAATTGAGCTATTTGTAATGAGGTGGATAGACCTAGAGTCTGTCATACAGAGTGAAGTAAGTCAGAAAGAGACACACAAATACCGTATGCTAACACATATATATGGAATTTTTTTTAAAACATTTATTTAAATACTTAAATACAGTGATATTGACTAATTAGACTTGGAGTCAAATTGCCTCTGTTTCCTTTATTCATTTTATTTTTGTAAGTCACAAATTTTCATTTTTCATACTTTTTGTTTTGTTTTGTTTTGTTTTGCAGTACGCGGGCCTCTCACTGTCGTGGCCTTCTGCTGTTGCGGAGCACAGGCTCCGGATGCGCGGGCCCAGCGGCCCTGGCTCACAGGCCCAGCCGCTCCGCGGCATGCGGGATCCTCCCAGACCGGGGCACGAATCCGCATTCCCTGCATCGGCAGGCAGACTCTCAACCACTGTGCCACCAGGGAAGCCCTATATATGGAATTTAAGGGAAAAAAATATCATGAAGAACCTAGGGGTAAGACAGGAATAAAGACACAGACCTACTGGAGAACGGACTTGAGGATATGGGGAGGGGGAAGGGAGAGCTGTGACAGGGCGAGAGAGAGTCATGGACATATACACACTAACAAACGTAAGGTAGATAGCTAGTGGGAAGCAGCCACATGGCACAGGGATATCGGTTCCGTGCTTTGTGACCGCCTGGAGGGGTGGGATAGGCAGGGTGGGAGGGAAGAGATATGGGAACATATGTATATGTATAACTGATTCACTTTGTTATAAAGCAGAAACTAACACACCATTGTAAAGCAAGTATACCCCAATAAAGATGTTAAAAAAAAAAGATGCTATGATTCTATATCCTTCCATTTCTCTGAATTCCTAAATCATCTAGCTTACCCCATTCCTCTCGCAACTACTACTCATTTTTTCAGACAGTACTTATATAAGAATTTGTGAGGGTGGATTCTATGCACAGAATTTTATGCAGAGTAGGTTGTCAGATGTTTAGTGAATAAATTAATCCTTGAATTGTAAAATGTATTAAGAAGTTTCAGAAAACTGAATGTCAGCAATGTTTACTAGAAAAAGACTGGGTTTGGATTTAGAATACCTGGATTCTAGACCCAGTTTGTCTTTTGACCTTAGTCATCTGAAATTAATTAACCTCGGCTTTCTCGTCTATAAGATAAGAATAATAATGCCTGCCTTAGCTATCTCATAAAGTAATAATTAAATGAGATAGTTTATCATAAACTCTAAGGTGTAAAAGTTTTTCTCAAACTATTGATATAAAACACCAGCCATCATCCAACCACTGGCCTATGAATAAGTGGCTGACTACTTCTTTGGCAGATTTCTATTGCTGTCAATATCAACGCTACTCCCCACACCACCCACCTTCACTCTCACTCCAAGATCACGTAACCCTTCCTATGGCTCAAGACATTTGGCCCTTCTGATTAAGCCCTATTCCTCTCCCTGCTTGTAAATATGAGTGAGTACAAGGAACTTCCAGTGTGTTGAGATAATGGAAACCATTTGGTTAAGATAGATGGTCCCCATAAAGCCTTTTTAGCCTCTTTAAAGAACTCTCTCATTTACCCTCATAACCCCAGCCAGGGTCCCAATTTCTTCTTCCTATACCTATGCTGATGAAGACAGCTATCACAGCATTCTACAGTTTTCCCCTTTCAGGCAACCTCCCCTTGGGCCTCCCTCCCCTTTCTCTTTACTTTGGTAACTTACTTCTTTGATACTCTTCCTTGGAAAAGCTATGAAAAAAATCTTCCAGACTGAAGAGCAAAGAGCTGATACTGTGCCTTTTTCCCTCCATTCTGGGAGAGAGATCCACTGATAGGGAACAAATACCTTCTTGTCCCAAAGGAATGAGCCACTCAGGGACAGAATTACCATAATTTGAGAACATAGAACTCTTTCTGGAATCCTTCATATACTATCATATAGGCAACAGACTACTCTGAAAAGAAATGCCTCCCCGAGTCCATCTCTACTCTCTGATCCCAGTCACCTTTTAATCTATATCTAAGTGTACGTGGTTGGCCACATAATCTAGTCTTGGGTTTGA
Source organism: Phocoena sinus (assembly GCF_008692025.1). Taxonomy (NCBI): domain Eukaryota; kingdom Metazoa; phylum Chordata; class Mammalia; order Artiodactyla; family Phocoenidae; genus Phocoena; species Phocoena sinus. The sequence goes on from NC_045784.1 coordinate 85,275,579, forward strand.
AAATTTTGGATAGCTGAGACTCCAGTGATCTATAGGTTGTGGTGTGAATACTGATAATAAAGTGAGAGCATGTACCCCTTCAATTTCTCCTCTTCATGATTTTCTGAGATAAAGGTGGCACACATAGAGTCACTTGTTATACAATGTAAATATGTGTATTTGAGGCTCCATGTAGCAATTGGATTCACTGACTGACTCTAAAGCAACACAGATATTTGAAGCAATGTGAAGAGGCAGCCTGGCCAACAATTGTAGATTTTAAAAAATTGTGCTAAAGTGCCTGGCAAGGTTTCATATTTAGACACTAATACAATTTAAACAATTTTCACAACCTTTTGATTTCAGAAATCATTCTTTGTATTTAACTTCTGCCTCTGCTTACTCTTGTAAAGTCAACTGGATAATGGAAGAATAAATTAAATCAGTGCAACCCGCTGTGTATCTCAAATCACCTTCATCTCTTTTAACAGACAGACACAGCCCTAAACTTATGTAAGTTTCTCCAGACAAATTTCTTAAGGTAGAGTTTGCAGTAGCATCTGCTTTAAGAAAAAGAAAATGTGTTTTCTTTAATTTTGTCATAATATATGGAGTCTCATATGGAAAAAGTTCTCCTCACTTCATGTTCTATGCCAGGACTGCAGAGAATAATTGACCAAACTCATAAGATCCATATTCTAACCTCACTCTGTCACTAACCAGCTGTGGGTCCCTAAGCAAATCACTTTCCCTCTCTGGGTCTCACTTTATTCAACTGTGAAATGAATGTAGTTGGACTAAATCACTTGTTCCCAAATGGTAGTCCATAGACAGGTACCAGCCGGTGACAAAATATTTATCAGTCCTGAGCAAAAATGTTTATCTCATTCCTGAGCAAAAATGAGATAAAGACAATGTAGCAAGTTTTGCATTAAGCTAATATTTTTAATCTTAAAAAATTTTGAATCTATGGAATTATTGGTATTGGACAAAAAAGCCATTGTTTTCTGATATGGTGATAATAGAAATGGTAATATTTTTCTTTAACAATATCTCTACTTGACAAAATCCGGTTAGCAAGCCTATATCAGTTCTCATGTTTTGATTTTTTAAATATTAATGGTAGATCACAATCAAAAGTCAATTACATGGTTTCTAAGATCCCTTCTAGCTCTAAAATTCCTACGATTATGCATCCCGTAACCCTGTTTTTGTCCAGGCTTTGCCATATATCATTACAACTACATTCAAAAGTTTTGTCTTAAGAAACAAGGTATTGAGCAGTCACTTCAGAAGCATCGCCAAGAGATGTTGAAGGAATCTGTTAAAACGTGGAGGGTCTCTTTACCCCCTCAATCCAAACTCCAATAAGCTTCAACCTACAATGTCCAAATGTTGGCCACCTCCAAAACTGGAGGATTCAACTATGGCTGATATTTTAAACACACACACACACACACACACACACACACACACACCAAGAGGGAGAGAGAGAGAGCTCAGAGGGAGCAGAACTTCAAATTCCCTCTACCCAAAGGATTTTGGGATCCTAGGATTGTCTGCCTTAAACATCACTACCCTCTACATGAAATCTTGCCTTTCTCAGTACCACACTAAAGAGTTTACCAGCTTGCCCTTACTGTGGTAGCCACAGATCCCTGTTAATCCACAGTTATAACACTACCTCACGTAGGTGCAAAGGTTTATGCTTTTCAGAAATCTTTTCTATACTTTGGAGCTACCCTGTATAAGCTGAGTTTACCACCTGAGGAAGACAGGTCATTGGCATGAAATTTATTGCATAAAACCAAAAAAATAGTGACCACTAACACAAGAAGGGTCTATATTTGCGTGATTTAAAGGAGTCTTCAAAAAAATTGCCCCAGTTTACTCTTGGAGGCCCAAAAGAGAAATAAGCTTTTATTGCTTGTTTGTTTGGGTTTTGTGTGTCTGTGTGCATGTGGGTGTGGGGGTGTGTGTGACATAGCATATTTTTAACATGTTTATTGGAATATAATTGCTTTACAATGGTGTGTTACTTTCTGCTTTATAACAAAGTGAATCAGCTTATACATATATCCCCATATCTCTGCCCTCTTGCGTCTCCCTCCCATCCTCCCTATCCCAGCCCTCTAGGTGGTCACAAAGCACTGAGCTGATCTCCTTGTGGTATGTGGCTGCTTCCCACTAGCTATCTATTTTACATTTGGTAGTGTATATATGTCCATGCCACTCTCTCACTTCGTCCCAGCTTACCCTTCCCCCTCCCTGTGTCCTCAAGTCCATTCTCTACATTTGCATCTTATTCCTGTCCTGTCCCTAGGTTCTTCAGAACCCTTTTTTTTCTTTAGATTCCATATATATGTGTTAGCATATGGTATTTGTTTTTCTCTTTCTGACTCACTGCACTCTGTATGACAGACTCTAGGTCCATCCACCTCACTACAAATTACTGATATCGTTTCTTTTTATGGTTGAGTAATATTCCATTGCATATATGTGCCACATTTTCTTTATCCATTCATCTGCCAACGGACACTTAGGTTGCTTCCATGTCCTGGCTATTGTAAATAGAGCTGCAATGAACATTGTGGTACATGACTCTTTTTGAATTATGGTTTTCTCAGGGTATATGCCCAGTAGTGGGATTGCTGGGTCATATGGTAGTTCCATTTTTAGTTTTTGAAGGAACCACCATATTGTTCTCCATAGTGGCTGTATCAATTTACATTCCCACCAACAGTGCAAGAGGGTTCCCTTTTCTCCACACTCTCTCCAGCATTTATTGTTTGTACATTTTTTGATGAAGGCCATTCTGACTGGTGTGACGTGATACCTCATTGTAGTTTTGGATTGCATTTCTGTAATGATTAGTGATGTTGAGGATCCATCCATGTGTTCGTTGGCAATCTGTCTGTCTTCTTTGGAGAAATGTCTATTTAGGTCTTCTGCCCAATTTTGGATTGGGTTGTTTGTTTTTTTGATATTGAGCTGCATGAGCTGCTTGTAAATTTTGGAGATTAATCCTTTGTCATTTGCAAATACATTTCTTCATTTGCAAATACATTTTCCCATTCTGAGGATTGTCTTTTTGTCTTGTTTATGGTTTCTTTTGCTGTGCAAAATCTTTTAAGTTTCATTAGGTTCCATGTGTTTATTTTTGGTTTTATTTCCATTTCTCTAGGAGGTGGGTCAAAAAGGGTCTTGCTGTGATGTATGTCATAGAGTGTTCTACCTATGTTTTCCTCTCAGAGTTTTATAATGTCTGGCCTTATATTTAGGTCTTTAATCCATTCTGAGTTTATTTTTGTGTATGGTGTTAGGGAGTGTTCTAACTTCATTCTTTACATGTAGCTGTCCAGTTTTCCCAGCACCACTTATTGAAGAGGCTGTCTTTGCTCCATTGTATATTCTTGTCTCCTTTATCAAAAATAAGGTGGCCATATATGCGTGGGTTTATCTCTGGCCTTTCTATCCTTTTCCATTGATCTATACTTCTGCTTTTTGCCAGTGCCATACTGTTTTGATTACTGTAGCTTTGTAGTATAGTCTGAAGCCCAGGAGCCTGATTCCTCCAGCTCTGTTTTTCTTTCTTAAGATTGCTTTAGCTATTCAGGGTCTTTTGTGTTTCCATACAAATTGTGAAATTTTTTGTTGTAGTTCTGTGAAAAACATAGCATATTTTTTAAAACAGAGTTGCAAGTCAAGTTTTCCCTCGTTGTATTGGTGACAAATCAAGCCTAGTTTTGCTGTTTTTGAGAATGTTTCTCCTAAAGAGAATCTCTAAAAAGTTGTAGGACATTAGCCTCATGGCTTGTCCAAGGAGTTTTCAAAATGAAAAAAGAACACCAGAAACTTGGAGTGAGGAAGCACTGGGAGTGAAATAGGCAGGAATGTGTTTCTCTGATGTCATGTTTGAAAGATATATGAGATGATCAGGAGACTCCTTCTCAATGCAGAGCCTCGGAAACCAAAGTTGCACTTCAGGATGTAAGCAATATTAGAAAAAAAAAAAAAGAGATTCCATGAATTACCCTGTTCCAAGGCAGTGAAAGTTATCTAAAAAGCTAGTGAATAGTAAAGTTTCTTGCCAGTGACTCTGCAACTTGTCAACTTGTCATTCTTTGCTCCCCTCTGCCATGCATTGAAGGAAAGGATGACCAGAATCAACAGAGTGTTTTGTTATAAAATGGCCCCATAGAACTTCAGCCAGCTCAGTACTTGACATATGGGGGATATTCAAAATTTGGTTACTTAGTCATGGTCAGAGGATAACCACATACTTTTTATCATTCAAACAGACATTTTTAGGGTAAGTGTGGCAGCTATTAATAATTACACTAGAACAGCAGGTATAAGCTAAAACAGTCTTCAGGGAAACCAGCATGTCTGATCACCCTATTCATGAAGAATAGAATTCAGATGGTGAATTTAGTTCCAGACATAGCTGTATAAATAGAGGCTGTGACAGTCTAATTGCAGACAGAGGAGAATCAAATTGGGCTACTGCTTAACTCAGGAGAAGTCAGGTGATGGTTCAAAGATAGCCAGATGTTCTCCAAAGAGAACACAAGTCTGTCTTAACTTATCTCTAATTTTAGGTTTATGATGTTTTTAATTATGTAAAACTACTGATTAAGAAAGGCAACTGTCACAGCACAGAATAAAAAGTATGTAAACAGTTGGACTGTATTATCATATTACCAAGAGTATATAATAGGCAAAAACTTTCTATTGAAGATCCAGTGATCTCAAGAGAAAAAGGAAATTGTCTCTCCCCCAGGAAGTTTCCCAAACAGCTCACTCCACTGCCAATAAGCTAACTTACACCAAGATGAACATCATTCCTACTGAATGTCCATGAACCAAGTTTTCAGTCCCAACATGATTGCTAGAGTTGGAGGACAGGCCATCCAACCCCTCTTACAAGAAACTGAAAAGTTCTGTGGATTCATAATGCAGCCTCCATTACATCTGACCCTCTCTCAGCATATATCCAATAGAAATCTTTCTGAATCAGGAGACAACATACCACCCAGTCATGCAGTAGGCCTTTTCCTGGTAATCTTTTCAGCATCTTCAGAAAAGAAACTTGCCAGGTTGATCAAAGTACCTACTATTCCAGTAAAGGCCACATGACCAACCAGCAGCCACTTGGCAACAATTCAAGGCCACCTCCAGAATAGTTGGAAGCAATGCAATTCCTGAGTTCTAAAATCAGGGAGTCCCAACAGTTCTGACAAAATTGGAGTGGTTATTCTGATCGTTTAGGAAGAAGAAATTAACCCTGTTTGTTAACATTAAGAAATCATGTTGCTCAAAGTCAACATAACTCTCAGGACATAGAAAAATGTACCTAGATCTGTACGACCAGTAAACATCCTCAGTTCTGTGCTGCAAAGAGGATTATTGGCAAAGACAATCTTTAAATTACCTATAGCATATGTCTCCTTGGAAAAGCACCAAATAGCCCTTTCTTCAATGGCCATGCTAATGGAAAAAATATACTTCCACAGATGACAACAAGACATGCACTGAGCCAATTATTATAATCTCTCCCACCAATGCTTTTACCATACATCAAGCAGCTATCAAAGTATCAGAAAGATACCCAGAAGTTAAGCAGCAGAAGGAAGTTGTGGTGTGGCTTGTCAGAGGTCTGGAGAGTTATTCCTGAGTAATTAAGATCTGGCTTAAACATTCTTAGTTCATAACCTTACATGTAATGCAAGCTTCTGTCTAAGCAGCTTTTAATTCTCGCCTTCTAGCCAACCCCTTACCAAGTCACCTGATGCTATACCAAAGGTGATAAAAACTTGGTGATTTCTATTAAATGAAATTCTAATACGTTACTTCTCTGCTTATTCATATTTTGAAAGAGAATTTAAGCTGACAACTTGCCTTCAAAGATAAACATACCTAGAGTGAGGTAGAAGACAGTCTGATTTAAAGCAAATGCCACTGAAATGGAAGCCAAAATTCTAGCCTTTTCAGCAACTCTCTGGTTTATCTTGACAAGATTACTTTATCCTTATATTTTCTCTTCTATGCAATGGAAACTTTGAACTAGATGACCTGTAACTTCACTTCCAGTATTGACAGTCTACATTAACTTTGGTCAGAAGAAACTTCATCTACAGAGAAGGCTGACCCTGTTCACAAATTTTATTTGTATGGATATCAGGACCACTCTGCCCCATACACACTCAAATCCATATACTTGGCTGACAGTCTCAGCCATACCACTGGATCATCTTGGGTAAATCACTTAATGTCTCTGGGTCTTTCTCTTGCTCTGTAAAAATAAAGGGATGAAAAAGACCAGTAATTTTCAAATGATGTTCCATGGAGACCTTTGATTTCACATACCTATAAAGCAATGAGTACCTCAAGAACTGCCATGAGACAAGGTAAGAGGGAAGACCAAGGAGAAAGCCAGTCATGTGAGACTCTTGGACACCTCTCCCTATTACAGGCCAATCAGAGCAGCTCCATTTTTATCTGTATTAACTTGAGGGATAGGTAATATTTCACTTGAAGAGGGTGTTCAACAAATGAAAGGAAACTTGAAAACCATAGGACTAAGGTGCTTCCTGAGTTCTGCTTCATAAAAAGCATTTATTATTTGTTAAATGAATGATTCTGTGGTATTAAACCAGGTGTCAGCAAACTTTGTTCTTAGAAAGGCCACATAGTAAATATTTTAGGCTTTGTGTGCCATTCAATCTGCCGCTACCATTCAAATCTGCCATTGTAGTGTGAAGGCAGCCTCATTAGACAATACATAAGTGAATGGTCATGGGTGGCTATGTTCCAATAAAAATTTATTTATGGACCTTACAATTTGAATTTTATGAAGTGTTCATGTGCCACAATATATTCTTCTGTTTTTTTTCCAACCATTTTTAAATGTAAAAACCATTTTTAATTTACAGGTCAAATAAAAACAGGTAGTAGACCAAATTTGGACCATAGACCATAGTTTGCTGATTTCTTTTCTGAACCACATGGTACTAAAAAGAAAATCAGATGGAAACAACTATGTTATTAAAGGTACCTACTCCCTCTCTCCCACGCTGTGATTTGGAAGTTCCTATCAGGTGACCCTCTCATTATGAATTTTCTTTCCAGTTTTCAGTAGCATGATTTTCTCCCCTTGTCCCATCAAGTCTAAAGTGGTAATCACTTCCTACAGTTGCTAGTCTCAGGGCAATTCACTGTCCCTTGTTAGTTCCCTTAACTCTGTTCACACCTTTGTACATACTCCCTTCATCAAGCTCTCTACAGTTGCCCTTTGAGTGTGCCGTTTCTTATTAGAACGCTGACTCACACAAAGATGTTAAGTAAATATTCATTACCCCATCCTTCTGAATACACATTTCTCAATATGCTGCTTTTCTTTTTTTTTTTTAATCCAGGAATAACCATCCCAAAGTGTAATACAGGTCCAACTCAATTTTCTAAACAGAAAGTTCTTTCTCTGCCCAAACCTGAATTATCCTTCATTAAACAATTGTTAAATACAACAAACCTCATAAAGTCCTACCTTCATATTTACAAATGTCTTACAACTCGCTGAAATAAGGACAGAAGAGGTGGGAAACGTGTCTAGTAGATTTAACAGGAAGATCTTTGGTGTGAATTGGTTGACTCCTCTAAGGCTAAAAATCAGCTCCCCTTCATCTCTGGGAGTTGCAGCTTTGCTTTCATGAATCTATGGATCAGGCCAATAGCAACCTGTAGTTGCATAACGTCTGAGCAAACTTCTAAAAGCAGCTGTTGATAACAGAAAGACTGGAAGTATCACACACAAAACGGACAGAGATTTTTGTTTGTTTATAAATTGTGTAATGTGTTGGTAAAAGTATGAGGAAATGGATATATTCATTCTAATTGGTGAGAGCCCATGTTGATAAATCCTTTCAGGAAAGTGATTTGAAAATTAGCTTTAGTGTCAAAATGAGTAAAACATTTGACACATTTGATCAAGTAATTCCTGAAGAAATAATGAGAGACTCAAAGATATATATAAAAGGATATCCTTGCAGAATTTTTTATTAAAATAATATTAATGTTAAAATAAGGGAATTAATAGTATATTATAATCCATATCATTGGGCACAATGTAGTCATTAAAAAGTATATTTTCAAATAATATTCAATATTATAAAAAGTGTTCATTATCAGTTGTTAAATGTAAAGAAATGTATATATACATATAAAGCTGTATGTATATCTATATGCATGTGTGTGTATAGATCTAGATAGATAAATATGATATAGATACAGATATAGATATAGATATAAATATATAGTGGTAGGCAGAATAATGGTCTCCCAAAGATGTCCATTTCCTAATTCCTAGAACCTGTAAATATGTTACCTTACATGGCAAAAACAAACTTTGTAGATGTGATTAAAACACATGTGATTAAGCAATTTTACATGGAGAAATTATCCTGGTTTAACTGGGTGAGTCCAATCAAATCACATGAGTCCTCATAGATGTGACTACAGAAGAATTGCCAGAGAGATGCAACCTTGCTGTCTTAGAAGATGGAGAAAAGGGGTCATGAGCCAAGGAATGCAGGCACTCTCTAAAAGCTGGAAAATAAAAGGAAATGGATTCTTCCCTAGAGCCTCTAAATAGGAACACAGTCCTGCTGACACTTTGATCATAGCCCAATAAGACCCATTTAAGACTTCTGACCTACAGAATTGTAAGATAATAAATTTGTATTAAGCCACTACATTTATGGTAATTTTGTTATTGCAGCTTCACACACACACATACACACACACACACACACACACATTCTCTGTCAAGTTTGATTCAAACTGTATTGGAGTTTAGATTGATTTGGGAGGAATTGCCATCTCCTCAATGCAATGCTGCTCCCAATTGATTTTTTGAGCAGTATTATGCTTAGTGAAATAAGTCAGACAGAGAAAGACAAATACTGTATGTTATCACTTATATTTGGAATCTAAAAAATAAAACAAACAAATGTTCCCAGCTGATTTTTGTAACCTTGCTGAACCCTTTAAATCCAATTACCTTGCTCCCATCTTATATGTTACTAATGTCAGTAGTTTTAATTCTTACTTCTACATCCCCCAAATTAGTCATGATAGGTATTGATGCTTTACAGAGTAAATGTTTGTTAAGTTTACTCATGCTTACTAATTTCTTATTTGCCAGCTCTTCTTACATCTCACTGCCTTTTTCTGAATTCAGTACTGTTCTTTATTTTAACCCTCACTTTGAAGACATTATTCTGCTTTCTTCTGACTTCTACTGTTGCTATTGAGAATGCTGCTGTCAGACTAATTGTCACTCCTTGCAGATAAATCATCCTTTCTTTCTGCTGCTTTTTAAGCTCTTCTCTTTGTCCTTGGTGTTCTGTAGTTTCATTGTGATGAAAGTAAGTATAGATTTATTTCTATTTTTCCTGCTAAGGATACATTGTACTTCCAGAATGTGGATTCAAATCTTTCATCAATGCTGAAAAATTCATAGCCACCATTTCCTTGAATTTGCCCCTCTCTCTCTCTCTATTTTCTCTTTGGAAATGGCATTTATTATTTATAATCTGCCTGTTTGCATAGTTTCTTATTACTCTTTAATGTTTTCAATTCTTTCTCTTATTTCTGTAATGATTTTAAACACTCTAATTTCATGGATTCTATCATATTGTGCTATTTTGTGATGTTTGGGGGATTCTAATCCTGATTTTTGTTGTATTTTCACTTATTCACGATGATATATTTTTTCATGTAATTTTGGGTTGTGAGCTCTTCTGCAGCAGGACTTTATATGTGAAAATCTTTTGCAATCTGGTTTTATCACTGGAATCAATTTTACCTGGAACCAATTTTAGGTTAAATCCTTGGCTTGCGAGTTCCTAAACCCTGCAGGTAGTGTAAATAAAATATGAAGGACATCATCCATTGTTACAAATTTTCAGGACAGAACTTTTCCTCACCCAGATCCTGGACAATGATAGGTTTCCTTGTTATTTCTATGTATTATTGCATACAATTTTTTCTACTCCACACTTACAATGAGGTTGTAGCCCTTCAGATTCCGGGTTTTCTGTGAGAGGCACTTTGTACTGACTCAAGGTTTTATCTCTTGTCCCCATATAGGTGTTATAACACAAGCCTTTAGACAATTGAGTGTGCTACTCCCTCCACCTCTCTCTAAGGTATCCATATCATAAAGTATATGCTTACCCTCTGAGTTTTCCTGTTTCTGAATCATACCAATATTCTTTACTTTCTCAATAGCTAAGTTATGTACTTAATAGAACACTGTTATAATTTATCTAATATTTCCAGAACCCTCCTGGAGGGTTCTCATGGTACCTAGTTCACATTAAGTCCCTCAATATTACTTTTTATATAACATTAAAAAATTTTTTTAGAAAAAGGGGTAGATGGAAGCATGAGGGAAATTTTGAAATAATGATGAAATGAGAAAGACTTTTCAAATGAAAAAATAAAACCTGGAATCTGTAAAAAAAATATTTGATAAAGCTACATAAAAATTAAAACCTTCTGTATGACAAAAAATTACCATTAAAAAAACAGAAGACAAATGGCAAACTAAGAACAAGTATTTGCTATATATTTGACAGGAAAAAAAAGCTAATTTCTCTCATATTCAAAGAGCTATTAAAATTCAATAAGAAAAAGATATAAATAGAAAATGAACAGTTCAGAAAATAAAAAATGCAAATCACCAATAAACATACAAATACATATTCAACCTCACTTATAATTAAAGAAATGCAAAATAAAACTGTAAGATACTATTTTTTCTAGCCAACAGATCGACAAAGACTATGCTAATATCAACATTTTTAAAAGCTATACATGAGTTTATATATGTGCCTAAATATTATATCTGCATAGAAAGTTTCTGGAAAGATATATGAAAAACTCAAGTGACTACTGACTGCTACAGAGTGTGTAGAGGTGGGGAAGGAAGAAGATTTTATTTTTCGCCTTTTGTTCTTTTTTTACAGTTTGAATTTTTACATGAACAGGGATCATTTTTTCAACAACAACAACAAAAAGTTAGATAATAAGAATGATAGTAACAATAATAAATGCCAAAAGGAATAGGGCTCCATGGCATAAGTACAGGGAAGCGAAGAGAGGAGGGGGGAAGGCTGAGATCCAAGCAAGCACTGAGCTACTGTGTTTTCTGGCTGCTTCTAGAGGTACTGCCCATATAAAGATGAGGGACAAAGTGGCTGTGAGCTGCAGGCTCTTCAATGGGGACCAGTGATGCTTGTTTCTATGCTGAATGTGTTGCCACATTACATTCTGCACTGTAATACTCTGTGTTAATTGACAATTTTCATTTTTGTGCATATTAATTGTAATTGCATTCTAACTTTCAATCCTTCTTTGAGGAATACAGGTGGAAGACATTATCATTAGCTATTTACCAAGTACACAGGCATATGTAAAAGATTTATTAATATAAAAAGGAAGAAAAGATAACAGACATATGTTAGCAAGAATTATGCTTTGAGAAACTCAAACGTGCTTAAATCTCTTTCTCTTCCAGCTTAACCTGTAAACCCTTAATACAAGATCCAAATGCTCAAGCTCCCCTAAGATATTGCCCTTCCATTTTCATAAAGCATACAATGCACAGAGGGGAAAGCTCTGTCATTAGACTGGATCCAAATCCTGACTCAACCACTTCCTAGCTGTGTGCACTTAAGCAAGTTGCTTAAGCTCTGAGTTCGAGCCAGTTTCCTCATTTGTGAAATGGAGACCCTAAAAGTACCTACAGGGGTTGTTAGGAGAATTAAACAAGATGATTAGCATGTAAAACAGTAAAGTGGCTGGCACATGGCAAATAATCCATAAATGTTAGCTATGATTATTGTGAAAAATCAATCTATTGTATATTGAGGGCCCAGAACCATACTAAGATGATGTGAGGGATATTCTAACCTCTTATAATGTTGCTGAGTGGAAGAGCATGTAAATTCCAAGATAAAGCTATTGAAACCCTATATTGCCCACTGCCGGTACCCAATCAGCCTTACTCTTGAAATGAAAAGGTTCAGCACTTAAGCCCCAAAGCACAAAGCTTCTCTTGTCAATAATGGGTCCAACTAAAGCAACATTTTCAAAAGTAGTGGGAAGTAGCATCATGGTCATGGAAAGAAAAGTAAATTCAGTGAGTTGGGAAAACCAGACCTTCAGTGGGGCTGAATAGTCCAAATCCACAACACTGATTATTCTCAAGGTATATGATCTAAAATAAGTCACTAATTGTACCTTAACATACCTTTATAAAGCCCACCTTAGAACTCTTTGATGTTGTTGATTTTGTGTGGACTAACGAGCCAGCCAGTCAGCCAGGAAGTATCAGCAGAGGAGGACAGGCCACCCTTTCCACAGGTGTTCCCCAGAAAGAACAATACATCAATCAAGTGGCTTACAAATAAAAGATAATTGTATCTGATGGTGCTGGAGATGGTGGGGAAGTTGATGATAATGACTACACTGACTGCTAATGAATCCCAGAAGTGCTCTTATGCATTATAAATGACAAAATTGGAACTAGTCAAAATCTCATAGAAGCACAAAGTGTTAGAGCTGTATAGGACATTAAGTCCTTCAAAGCATGGTGCATGGCCTGTGAACATCAAAATTACTTGCAGGTATGTACTTGTTAAAATGCAGGTTCCTGGGCTCATTTGAATTCTTACATCTTCACTTTTATCAACATTCCTATGTGATTCTTAATGCAGTCTGAAGTATGAGGGTCATGTCTTTAGAGACCGTAATTTCATTTTACAAAAGATGATCTTCAGTTGTGTTGAGAGTTACCTGCTGTAAAATAACCAAGAAATATTATGCTTCTTGGAAACAGCATAATGAAAAAGCATGAGTATGAAATCAAACAGACCTATATTCAAATTATACTTGTGCTACTTATAGTTTGGTCTTAGATAAAGTACTTAACCTTGTGACCCTCTGTTTTTCTGACAAGAATGTAGATGAGAAGATTTACTTCTTGGGGTTGTTTCAAGGATTGAATAAGATCACAGAACATAGTAGGTATTCAATAAATCTGACTTCTTTAATACCATACTAACTGAGGAGGTTTGAAAAGAAAGCAAGTTAATATAGATTGTTACCTATGTGCTGGTACTTTACATACATGTAAACTCCACAAGGGCAGGGATCTTTTTCTGTTTTGTTCACTGATGTATTTTGCTCATTGATGCCTAAGACAGGATCTGGAACAAGGTTAGTGCAAAGTAATAATGTGTGAAATAGATATCCTTGTCCTTTCTCTGGATCTCACGCCACCATTGATTGCCAAATGGATGGGGGTGGGGAGTAAGGTTAGGGTAAAATTCAGGAATGGGCTAAAAGTTAGAGAAGGCTGTTGTACATATCATCTGTAAGAAATATGGAGTGTGTGTGTGTGTGTGTGTTCTATATATCTGGGGTCAGCTGTTTTGACACCTGGACTAACAACATAAGTCCATAAATCGTTGCCATCAAGTGTGGAGAAGAGATGAGTGCTGTATAAGACCTTGTGCAGAAAATGAGAATAGGCCTTGGTCTAAAAATATGGGTCAAATTCGATATATAGGCAGTAGAATTCACAGATGAGCAGAACTCAGAAAGGGATCTTTGATGTTATCCAGCCTCCCACCAACCAATGTAGGAATTCTCTCTACCATATCCCTAATAGTTTGCCATCTGACCCCTATTTCAACCCTTTCTGGGAAATGAAGGTCATTACCTGGCTAGTCAGCCCATCCTTTCTAAGCAGCTCTGATTTTGACAGAGTACCCATGCTAAACCAAAGTCTGCCTCTTAATAACTTTTGCCCTTTAGTCCTAGATTTGTCCTCTGGAGCTCCAAAGAATGTCTACTCACTTTCCCACATAACAGCTCTTTACATTTTAGAAGGTAGCTCTTCAGCCCTCCTAAGCCAGGCTGAAGTGAGGAAGACATTCCTTCCTTGCACTCATATACAACATGCCCAGGCCCAGTAGTCTCAGGAACATCCCCAGTCCCGGTGGAGCCCACCCAAAAGGGAAAGCATTTCTGAAAAAATAAAATAGATATGTAAATAAGTCTGGTGAAATAATCACTGCTAAAAACAGCAACTTGCTAGGTGGCCTCCAATTCATAAAAGCAAGCAGCCAGCACAAATGTGTTCAAGTGAGAAACTGGGAAAATGGATCAATTTTCTCTTCAGCAATTGTTCTTCCTGAAATTGAACAATTTCTCACACTGTTCTACATTACCCACTAATTATTCCCTGGTGCTGAGGCCAGTGGAGGCTCCTTGACTGAAAAGTCCCAAAAAGAATAAGCCCCTCCCTCTTGACACCTGGTTTCCACTGTCTTTAGGTCAGGCTTTATTTGTCCTTGGAATCAGGGGAGAACTGGAGTGCCCACAGAATGGATAAGCCTGAAACATGTGTTTTCATGAGATGACAAGGGGAATGATTGCACTTGCAGAATTTCACAGCATATCCAAGAGAATATTGAGGATATGAAGAATTTTACAAGAAATATGAACATTGTCAAAAGGAGCATATTTCTGTGAAATTCTCTAAAACTCATCCACAGTTTTCTCACAAGGAAATTGGTCATAACCTAATGGAACAGATTTTAATTTCTTACTCTGTCTATGCAGCTTTCATTTGTAGTTTAACAGTTTTAGTGAAGAGTTCGTATTGCACTCTTTTACTGTGCAGATTCATGTTTCCTAGATGATTTTAAGCACTTTCTCTCCACAGACCAGCCATTGCCTACATTTCCAATGGTAGCCTCCATTCTATCCCTTCACAGGTCAGTCTATTGGCCATGTTCCCAAAATACTCAGTGCTGCTCTACCTCTACATTTCTTAGTGACTTCCTCCACCAGAAATATCTCATTCCCTTGCCTCCATTCCTCTACATATTGAAACCCTGTTTCTTTCAAGGCCCGTCACAAATTATTCTTTCTCCATGAACCTTCCATAATACTCCCATCCAACCCCCTCCTCGGAATTCCCAAAGTAATCTATCTATATTGCCCTAGGACCAAAGAATATTTTAGTCTTAGCGAGAAAAGGGCAACATGATGGTAGAATTCAAGAGGAAAAAAATCAAAGGTTCAAAGCCAAACAAACTGCTGCAGCAGGTTGAAAAGGATAGAATTGGGGTTAATAAAATATACTTAATCAGCAAATGTCTACTGAGTACCCACTATGTGTCTGGCACCCTGAGAGACCCAGTAGTTACATTACAGAAATAAAGGAGAGAGATGATACTTAAGAGAGGCAGACATTTACCAACCCACCACACAAATATATTGATAGATCACACAAGGATTTTTTGCTTGAACAACTGGATGGATGGTGGTGCCATTCACTGAGATGAGGAAAACTGGGAGAGATACAGGTTGGGGTGGAGCACTGGGGACTCATGGGTTCATTTTAGGTCCCTATAAATTTGGAGTGACCTGTGCGACATCCAAGTGGAGATGTCAAGTCAGGGACTCAGAAGAGAGGCCAGGACTAGAAATGAGAGGAAGTGTTGAAAGTCAACAACCAGGAAGTCAAGAGACAGCTGAAAGCAAGTGAAAAGTGGCCAGCCTGCCACCATTTCTGTAAATGTTGAGCGTCTCAAAAGGTACTCCTTTTCTATATTGGTAACAAACTTTGAAGGGTGAAGAAAAGAATCTTAAAGGCGTCAAGTCACACTTATGGTACTTATCACATTCACCTTTTCTTATAATTATATATGGTCTTGTCTCACAACTCTTATTAGACCTTGGTGGGGGTGGGGAGAGGAGGCCAAATAAGTAGCACTCTTTCAAATTCTGAGTCAATCGCCTGCTAGACAATGAATTCAGACTGATGAAAATCAAAATATCACATTTTTTACTGCTGAAGTCTAGAGTCGAGGACATAGCTTGGGTGAATTTCCTAATATCTGAACCCCAGAACCTGATAGAGTTAACCCCATCACAAGTGGCACTGGAAGTCAGCAGTCCTCCGTTGAGGACCTGCACCTATGTGACTTCAGGCATGCAGGAGCAGACCAGAATATGTCTCAAATAAAGATACAAGCTACAGGGCTCTCAAACAAACCTGGAGGGCTCAGCTGAGCTACACTTGCCCAGCACCTTCTCTCAAACACACCAATCAGAGCAGTCACGTCTTCTCCTCAGGAGAGGAGGAGATGAGGGGGCAGAGAGAGGCCAGAATGTTCTCCTAATGGGATGTCACTCCATATGGAAGGAAACATCAGGACTGGGGAAGAAGTGAACCTCCTTAACAGATTTGAAGCTCCTGGGGGAAGGCAGAGCTGGAGCTTTGTACCTCTGTGTATCCCCCAAAGCACCCTACATAGTGCTGTGCTACAACAGATGCCAAACAAATACTGCATAAAGGAATGGTGCCAGGAGCACTCTGTGTGTGTGGTATGGGTTTCCTTCATTCAAAACTCAGTTTAAAATTCCCCTTCTCAGGGAAGCCATTTCTTTTTTCTTTTTTTAAATTGAAGTATAGTTCATTTACAATGTTATGTTAGTTTCAAGTGTACAGCAAAGTGATTCAGTTATACATATATATATATATATACATATATATATTCTTTTTCATATTCCTTTCCATTATAGGTTATTACAAGATATTGAGTATAGTTCCCTGTGTTATACAGTAGGTCCTTGTTGTCTAACTGTTTTATATATAGTAGTGTGTATATGTTAATCCCAAACTCCTAATTTATCTCTCCTCCCTGCCCCCCACTATCCCCTTTGGTAACCTTAAGTTTGTTTTCTATGAAGCCTTTTCTTTTTAACCCTCCTTCACTGTGATCACCTCTTCATCCTGGGCTTCCACAGCCCATTCCTGTTCTAGTTGGGTCATATGAATTTGCATTCATTTGTATGATAATTTGCAAATGTAACTATGAGTCATTTGCTATAAAAAAAATCTTCCTTTCGTCAGCTGGATAGCAAGCCCCTTGTAATCATGTGCTCCATCCTTCCTTATCAGTTGTGCTTAGAAGGGGACTGGCATTGCTAATTGTTGAGGCTGTCAATCTCCCACGAGAATCAAAGTGCAGTAACCACTGAGACACAGGAATCTCCACTGCAGCTCTGACTTCTTTACTGGATGCATTTCTCACTGCCTTTCTGTCCTATGCTCTCAGAACAAGATCCCTTGCCTACTGCCTTTTTCTATCTATCACAAAGGAGTGCATAAAGAATGATGGGCTCCAAACAAATGGAGTTCCTTCCCGCCCTTTTGCACTAAAGGAACACTCAACAGTGACAGGTTTTTGAAGGAGATGACAAAGAGAAGCCCTAAAATGAAAGCTGATGACATGGAGATTTCTCTGCATGAGGTCAGTCTCACCCTAGTTCCTCCGTGAGCTGAGTTATGGAGTCATCATGGGTCACACAAATTGATAATGCATTTGATAGGGCATTCAAAATAGCAGATAGGAAAAATTCTAGAAATAAGCTTTCACCCTAATGGAATTCGTAGAAGAAGGAACTAACCCAGCAGATGTTAACTGAAATGCCAGTTCTAAAACTGAGGGTCTTTCAGTTACCAGTCCCATCTTGACCTAATTCACTGCAGAATGATTTGACATATACAGGGGGTAAACTACAAATTAAATCCACAAGGGAGGCAGAGGTTCAAGATGAGTTTGAAATGAAAATATTTAGTGGGATCAAAGTTCATGTCTTAGCATGTCTATGCATCATCCTGCCAGCATGTGATATGTATGTGTGCTAAGTAGGAGAAGGGGGCGTGATCAGGAGTACACTCTGGATATGATTGGGGTTAATTGTCCTCATCTAGAAATATATAAAATATCAGACCTGATAAGCCCTAATTCAAAGCCCTCATTCTATAGATGAGGAAATTGAATGAAGAGAGGGAGTAAATTAGGTCTCAAATCGGGCCTCTGATTCCTAGTATGTATCTTTCTGCTCACCATAGGATAGGGATTACTATAGGGTAGGCTATTTAATGGCAGTTCTCAACTGATTTGCCCTTTTAATTGTATAAACTATAGTAATAATATCTTTTTGGCCATTTTACCTCCATGTAACTCCAGAACCACTATTCATATTATTATGTGCCATGACTCTGCAAATTAAACACCCAGTTTCATTTTGCATATGGCACCACTGAGGGACGATGACTAAAGGGACTTTTCCAAATTCACAGAGGTCGTTATAAACCCCAGTATTCCATCTTTACTCCCTGGGCTATTTAGAAGATTGGACTTTAGGATAAAAATTAATTCATCTCTACTGTTCCCTGAATATGCCATGTGTTTTCTTCAGAGTATACCTTAACTCATGCTATTCCTTGGCCTGGAACATCTTCTTACCAGCCTAGCCATCCTCATCACAGTCTGTCAAAATTCTATCTTTCATGGCACATATAAATTATTACCTCCTTTATGAAGCTTTCTCTAAACCCAAGCTCTCAAGCAAAATGTCTTCTTTTCTTTGAAGCTACAGAGTCCTCTGTTTATACAGCCCCAAAATACATGTCACATTCTTCCTTTATGATGGTCATTTTTTAATGGCAAACACTGTTGCCTTCTCAACAAATATTTCCTCTACTTTCTTGCCAAAAGAAACCCAGGTTGGTGGAGCAATGTGCCTAGCCCCAGGGAATGAATTCTAATTTACCTAAGCCAAATATGATTATTCCACTTTCCTTTGCCATATAATCTCTAGCTTTGCTTCTCTCACAGCTAGGATTGCCCATATGAAAAAAAATTTGACCAATGAGACTGTCAAGAACAGGGAAGGATCTGAGATTTT
This sequence comes from Phocoena sinus, assembly GCF_008692025.1. Lineage (NCBI taxonomy): Eukaryota > Metazoa > Chordata > Mammalia > Artiodactyla > Phocoenidae > Phocoena > Phocoena sinus. The sequence goes on from NC_045784.1 coordinate 85,294,398, forward strand.
ACCCTATTTACAAGCTAACAAGTTAAGCTGCCAGTGTTATGGATGCTGGCAGAAGATACACAATTCCTGAGCCAGAGACAAAGACTGTATCACTCACAACAGCATTAGTGATCAGACTCCCCATTTTACACAGGATGATAAAAATAGAGCTGCACAATGACTGCAGACTCAGTGTGTTAGGTTACAGGAGAAGAACCCTGAATTCAGGAAGCACAAATCATTTATAATGGTCAGTACGCAGGCCTGCCCTTTGCCCTGAAAGAAGACATTATCTCTATCTTCCAAGCTATTTACTACACAAACATCCTTGAAAAAAATAATCCAGAACAAAGGTAGTCATTGTCTCTGCTCACAAGGCATGCTGAAATGCAAATGACTGCTAGAGAATTATCTTCCAACAGAGAGGTACGTAGAAATTTGATGTAGAGGTTTTGTGAAAGATTTTTCTCCATAATAAAAAGAAAACTCTGCAAAAAATTAGAGCCCCTTCCAATTTTCCCTGCCTAGAACACCTGCATGTGAGGACATGATCTTTAATACTTCTGTAGCCATCTTGAAACTCTGAGAAGAGGCCAGAAGAATTCCAGGGATGGCTACCTAGTGCCCATGGATCATCTTGTTCAGAAACACCCCTGAAATCACCTACTTCCATGCTTGATGGTAAGTAACCATATAGTGGCTTTACGGCTTAAACCAGTGTCAGTAGAGCTTTCTGTATCTTCAGGCAAAAGTGTCCAACCTTAAACATTTTTCATAGTTCTTATTATTCACTCACTTTCTGAAACAAAGAACTGTGTCATATATAATAATTAAGACAGATATGGGTTTGAATTCTTAGTCTTCTGTTGACTAGCTGTATGTTTTAGATTGTTACCTAAGCTCTCTAAGCCTTAGTTTTCATGTCTGTAAAATGGTATAATAATAACATAAACTACCTTAGAGAGTTTTTGTGAAGATTAAATGAAATTATAAATGTAAAGAGCTCAGCCTAATGTCCAGCATATAATAAGCATCCAATAAAGAACAGCTATCAGTATTTTTTTTCTCCCATATAAGGCCTAAGACAAAGCCACTTACAGAGTCAGTAGAATGTGTAAAATGAACTGTGCAGGGTCACATAGCCTGAGACTTAAATATAACTACTCCTCAACTTTCTGAGCTAAACAGAAATAGGAAGAACACAGCTAAATAGTACCCTTGGATAATCTCTCAAATTCATTTTCATCAGTATTTTCAATTCCCACCCCAACCCCCACTGAATATTTTTTGAACAAAAATTTCCCAATATAACAGTAGAGCATATATGTATAGCTGATTCACTTTGTTATAACGCAGAAACTAACACACCATTGTAAAGCAATTATACTCCAATAAAGATGTTAAAAAAAAAACAGTAGAGCATGCTCAGTGTGCAAAATTTGAAAAAATGCAAAAAATAAAATAAAATAAAATCAGGAGAAAAATCAATTATAGCACCACCATCCAAACTCAACCATTCTTACCATTCAGTTGCATTTCCTTCCATCTTTATTACTGTGCATTTACATGCATATTTTAAAATATAGTTGTGTTCATTCTCTAAATAAAGGCTTGTGTTTTTTCTCCAGTTAACATTACAACATAAGTATTTCCCCATGTTATTAAAAGCTCCTTGTAAGCACATTTTTAAATGACTGCCTAATAGCACATCATGTGGATATGCCATAATGTACTTAAATATATTCCCACATTCTCATACATTTTGGTTGTATTCTATATTTGGCCGAAAAGAAATAAGCCACAATGAGCATATCTGTGCTTAAAACTTCACCTACTTAACATCATTTACTTAGGTTATAGAGATTCCCAGAAGTTAAATTATTGCATCAAAAATATAAACTCTGTCAAATTGTTTTCCAAAAGAGTTGTATCAATTTCTACTCCCACTAGTACCATTTGAGTGTGCCTATTTCATTATACCTTCCTTGGCTCTAGTATTTTCATTTCCCCTCCTTTCCTATTTTGATGGGGGGAAAGTCTTAGTGTTCTAATTTGTATTTCTTTGATTATCAATGAAGCCAAACATTTTTTTCCATATGTTCTCACTAAACCTTTTGATCAATGATGCTGACATATTACAGATCTTACTGATTCACACTTCCCTTATTCCTACCCTGGAAGCAATCCCCAGAAGACAGGAAGAGGCAAAAGACAATAAACTAGAAAATCCTCAAAAGTCCAAGATGGCTCCTAAATAATCTGATTTGATTGTAGAAATAGTTGACTAGAAGTTCTCCTTCCCATGGTATTTCCTGCCTCTGGGTCTGTACCCCCACAACATTCCAGTCACTGACTGAGCTACATCTGAGGTGGGCAAGAAGCGAGGTACTTTCCCACTGCCTCTGGGTTTCATAAACTTAAGCTGTAAGAGGCTTATTAAAGAACAAGCAAGAGATGCCTGCTTTGGAAACCTCAACTTAGAAGATCTTGCTTAATAGACCGTTAAATCAGTCATCATGCCTGCTTTTAACTTTCCTTACTACTAAGGGGCCTCTCAATTTACAAGGAGTGTAGTACATGCTATAACTCTTTGTGCATCAAGATCTGACATATTTCTCACACTTGCCTCTCACCCTACCTCCCTCACACCCACGCAGCTGTCAGTGGCATGTCCCAAAGTGTGATTTAGGCTGACCTCACTGGCTCACTACTCTATGTCAGAAGAGTTTGCCAGGAGGGAAAGATGTGCAGCTACGCCATGAGTGCTTCTCTCAGGTGACCACCTGTATTTTGAGGACCAGGAAAGTGTCCTGGAAACCCCCTCCACTAGTTCTGCCTGCATACTGTGAGAAATACTTTGCAGTTCCCTACAAAATTTTAGTTGCCTACTTGTCAGTATTGTCACAGTGGTTACCCATCCGGGCCCAGCTACAGACTTTCCTGCCTGAAGGACATGACTTTGCCTCAAGTCTCTGCACTTGAGGGTATTTTGACTTCTGAGAACCAGTCCGAGAAAAAATTTAAAGCTGTTAGGTATGTGATGTAGAAGTTCACTTCTGCTTGATCAGAATTCTTTTCTCAGCTTCCAAAGTTTAACTGGATCCAAGAACTAGCTCGCATCATTTTCCAAGGCAAGGCCACTGTTGTGTTATCCAGGCAACACAATAGATCAACATGACAGGAGGAGTCACTGAAGGTGTTTTAAGATTCAAACCCATTTACATTTACCCAGCTTGACATAAAGTCAGCACAAGCTTGCATCTCTTTTAAAACATAATGGGCATTCTGTGATGCAGCTCAGTGAAATCAAGAGTGTGAGGCTTGTAATGGAGGCATCAACCTACAACCATTTTCAGGAATAAATCCCAATAATAGATGTTTGCTCTGGGGCTGAATGTACCATTATCATACTATCTTGGTCTGACTATCATGTCCCAGCCCACTTCTCTCAGCAGCCCTCTGATCCACTGCTAACATGTCAGACAAGGCAAAGCCAAGAAATTATGGACTCACCCTCCAGGGAGCATGTTGCAGTTTGACTCAAGGAGATGTGAGTTCCATTCAGAAATCTCTTTGTCATCCTCTGTTGATAATCTAGCTGCCTTTTTTCTTTATTTTTTTTTAAAGATGACTTTCTGTCCTGGTGAGAGTGGAGTGACTGACTTGGGTGTCAGTACCACGTCACAGAAATGATTCTGTATTGGCTCAAGCCACACATTCAGCACCAGAGCTCAGTGCTTGACATTTGCTTAGCATGCAATAAATGTTGAATTGAATCTAATTTAACTGAACCACATATAATCAAATTGAATTAAACAGAATTCAATTGGTTGGGTGTATTAAATGGGGTCTCTCCTTTCACATATATGGCAGCCTTCCAAGTGCTCTATTTCAAACTTCCTCAAACAAACTGAGAATAACCAAATCATCACTATAACATACAGCACAGAAAGAACAAAGACAGAGCTAGGTTTTTGGTTTTGTTTTGCCTTTGTTTTTTGTGGGGTTTTTTTTTTTGGTAATATCATAACTTTATTTATTTACTTATTTATTTATTTATTTTCTTCCAGTTTTATTGAGATATATTTGACATACAGCACTGTATAGGTTTAAGGTATACAGCATAATGATTTGATTTATATACATCATAAAAATGATCAGCACAAGTTTAGTTAAAATCCATCATCTCTTATACATACAAAATTAAAGAAACAGAAAAAAATATTTTTTCTTGTGATGAGAACCCTTAGGATTTACTCTCAATAACTTCCATATATAACATACAACAATGTTCATTATATTTATCATGCTGTACATTACATCCCTAGTATTTATTTATCTTATAACTGGATGTTTCTACCTTTTGACTTGTTTTTGTTTTGTTTTTATAATGATAATCATCTAACTAAAGGAGGGGGATAATTGTGCAGTTAGCTCAGAAAGCTGAGAGTCTAAGGAGAAGTCAGCTTTAGAAAACACTATAATCAGAACAAAGTTTGTCCTCAGAAACCTTGACCTCTCCATTCTGGACCTTTTTCTGGGTCTCTCAAGCTTCTAGTGCCCAGCATGTTCATAAGCTTTCCCCCATAAAAATCTATTCTTGAGAAATGGTGAAATGTACAGACTCATACTAAGATGTAAAGTATCAAAAAGTGTTGAAAGCATCAGCCCTCCTGAAGATGCCTGCATGTTATAGGGGCTTAAAAGCTTATGCTAAAGGGATGAAGTGGTGTATCAGTAGTCATCTACTGAGGAGAAACATTAGAGGTTGGGGACACCTAGGTGCACTCAAATCATACCACATCACCAGGAAGTAAGTTTTCCTTGAACTGTCACTTGACCCAATTAGAAAGTTAGACGGTTTTTTGTTTTGTTTTGTTTTGCTCTGATTTGTTTTTTAATTAGGCCAATGGTTTAACCCCTGTGGTCTTCAGCTTCCCCATAATAGAAAAAACAAAAAAGCACAGAGGCAGTAATCAGACAACTCTTCTTGGTGATGCCTGTGGGCTGAGATGTTTGGGAGTACGTTTCTAAAGAGTTAATAGTAAAGCAAACCAAATATATACTTCAATTGCCTCATTCTCTTCCCCAAGGAAAATCTAAGTTGTGCACCTGGCAATCCCCCAGTGTAAACTGGTTCCTCTGTCCACTCCCAGAAGGTACTAGCTCCATTCAGACTAGCCAATCTTGGGATAGGAAAAGTTGCTGATGAGTACACTTTTGAATGGAATGATAATGGCATAAGAAAAAGGATGGACAAAATAAAGAGAGGATTTTTTTTCTTAAAAAACAGTGAGGGAGAAATCACTCTTCCTGCTGTTAAGGCCTACTACATAGCTACAACAATCAAGACAGCTACGTATGTGATGAAATTACATAAAACTATACACACACACACACACACACACACACACACACTAGAACACACACAAATAAGTACAACTATAACTGGTAAAATCTGAAAGAGTTCTGTGGATTGTACCAATGTCAATTTCATAGTTTTGCAAGATGATAACATTGGGGAAGGAGGGGTGAATACTGCATTGGACCTCCCTGTATATTTTTTGCAGCTTATTGAGAATCTATACATATTTCAAAATTTTTAATGTAAAGTGAAACCCAATTTCAATACGGGGTGCTGATGCCTTCCACTGTAGTATCCTGCCTTCTAAGCTCCAAGAACTGTAAGGCTGGCTACAGCAAGCATTAAGAAGACAAGTCCCTTTGCAGAGACCTGACCCTGGCCTCTCCCTAGGGGCTAGATGCTAACAGCAGGAGCTAGTCCTGGCCTTGGACTTTTTTCTTGCCTCTGCTAATGTTTTAGATCAGGGCCAAAAGCAATTGAATATAGGGGATTGAGCCTGATTTCCTTGGAGTCCTTGAAACAAGGAACCTGTCAGTGAGAGGAAAAATAGTAGACCTCCCAGAATACTATGAGTGCTAAGAGCAGAATGAAAATGGATCTTAGGGGCAGGCAACAGGATGTCTCCCTGAAGAGAAACATAGCATTTGGCCATTGCCCTTTTCAAAGACCAAATTAAGAAAGGGGACAGAAGGAGCCTATCTTACTAAGTTGCTTTTAGACTGCAAAATTTTATGCCTGGTTGTTCTACTTGCTAGTTTTCTCTCCTGTGATGTGAAGAAGGAATGAGTTTTTGCTTCACTGAAGATTCTACTTCTAAGTTGTGTCCTTAAGGTATTACATATTAACAAAATGTTGACAGATCAGACAGCATTTTTAAATGCTTCTTTTTTTTTTTTTTTTTTTTTTTTTTTGCGGTATGCGAGCCTCTCACTGCTGTGGCCTCTCCCATTGCGGAGCACAGGCTCTGGACGCGCAGGCCCAGCGGCCATGGCTCACGGGCCCAGCCGCTCCGCGGCATGTGGGATCTTCCCGGACCGGGGCACGAACCCGCGTCCCCTGCATCGGCAGGCGGACTCTCAACCACTGCGCCACCAGGAAAGCCCTAAATGCTTCTTTTTTTTAACTAAGATTTTTTTTTCTTAAGCAGAAGTACTGCTAGCAGCACCTTCAGTGTTCATTTCATCAAATGACTCTCTAAACATATCATATATTTATTGCGTCTTTGGGAGTAATAATTTTCTTTCCAGCTTTCAAATTACTGCATATTTGTTACTGCACCGCTGAGGGAGGAGATCATTTGTTATTAGTTCCTTGTCTGATGTGAAACATTTAATTTGAACTGAAACTACCACACAAGAAAATAAACAGTGCATTTCATATGCAAAGTGTCTGCTTCCCTCACTAGGAAGCAGTGGGAATCATTTTGACCGTATGGTAGGTATTTATCATCTGATGGCTCATAAGCAGCTCTGCTGTCTGTCTCCCTTTTTCCCTCAGACCTGGGCACTGGCTCTTTTTCAAGAGCAAGTGAGGTCAGCTTGATCTTAGACAGAGATTCTAAACCCTGGAAGCTCATCAGAATCCTCAGGGGAGATTTTTTAAAATACCGATGACCAGGCCACATCACTCTCAGGTGTGTTGCAAGGGTGGGACAGGTTGTGAAGTGGTTACTCTCTTGGGCTCTAAAGCCAGATTGCTTGAGTATGACACCTTTGCCACTTAAGACTGTGAGTTGGTAGGCAAGTTATTTAGTCTCTCTGGGCCTCAGTTGCCTCAAATGAAAATGGAGGTAATAATATTACCTACATCACAGAGTTACAGTGAGACAATTCATGTAAAGTGATTAAAACAAAGCCTGGTTCACAGGAAGTACCTGATAATGTTGGCTATGTCCTTTACTGATGAGCACCATGATTCTTTTTTTTTTTTATTGAAGTATAGTTGATTTACAATGTTGTGTTTAATTTCTACTGTACAGCAAAGGGACTCAGTTATACATATATATATATATTCTTTTTCATATTCTTTTCCATTATAGTTCATCACACGATATTGAATATAGTTTCCTGTGCTATACAGTAGGACCTTGTTGTTTATCTATCCTATATATATTAGTTTGCATCTGCTAATCCCAAACCCCCAGTCCTTCCCTCCCCCACCCACCTCCCCCTTGGCAACCACCAGTCTGTTCTCTATGTCTGTGATTCCATTTCTGTTTCATAGATAGGTTCATTTGTGTCATATTTTAGGTTCCACATATAAGTGATATCACATGGTATTTGCCTCTCTGACTTACTTCACTTAGTATGATAATATCTAGGTCCATCCATGTTGCTGCAAATGGCATTATTTCATTCTTTTTTATGGCTGAGTAGTATTCCATTGTGTATATGTACCACATCTTCTTTAACCATTCATCTGTGGATGGACATTTAGGTTGCTTCCATGTCTTGGCTATTGTAAATAGTGCTTCAGTGAACATTGGGATGCATGTATCTTTTCGATTTAGAGTTTTGTCTGGGTATATGCCCAGGAGTGGAATTGCTGGATCATATGGCAACCTTATTTTTAGTTTGTTGAGGAACTTTCATACTGTTTTCCATAGTGGTTGCACCAATTTATATTCCCACCAACAGTGTAAGAGAGTTCCCTTTCCAGCATTTACTATTTGTAGACATTTTAATGATGGCAATTCTTACTGAATACCACCATTCTTAACCTATAATAAGAAAGCTAGGATTTATCCTCCTATAAGTTGTTCTTACCCACTGAGTTTCTCCCCCAGATGCTTCACACACAAACACGCACTGCACGTGTTTGCACACACACACACACACACATTCTACACAAGAAAGGGAAAAGCCCAGAGCCAGTTTCAAAGTAGGCCCGGTGCAAGGCAGATTGGATCCTTTGTTTTGCTTAGAATCAGAAATGTCAAAAATGAGTGAAAAGAATCCTTTGAAGAAACCTGATGCTTTCTATTCAAAAAAATTTAATACACACACACACGCACAATGCCAAAAAGCTTTGATATTCCAAACTTTATGTCTAAATATCTTTTACCATCTACACATTACTAAAATATCATGTACCAAGTGGGAGAAAAAAGACTCTATCACACAAATGATTAGAGCATTAAGTCATGAGACCATAGACACCTGACAGAATACAGCAAACACCATAACATCCCTTCTTATACTCAAACTCAGATCTGATAACTCTGGTTATTATGCATCTAGAAACTCACACACATTGCATTTCTGATGTCTTCTAGTCTTAGCCCTATAGGATGAGTCAGAGTCACAGGAGTGCTATTGTCTTGAAACATGTCCTTTGGGCTTCATAATTACATTCAGAGTTATGTGGCTCTTTAGGTTAAAATAATGTTTCTGTAAAGCAGTCTCTTTAGTCTGCCTTGATATTGCAGACTGCCACATGTTAATGAATTGTCAAAAATATAAAGAGGATGTGAAGAAGAAGCATATTGGACACGGCTCTGAGGGCTGTCATTTTACGTGTAAGTTAATTATAAACACATATTTTCTTCCCATAGCACCTAGCAGTGCTTTCCACAGAGTAGGTGGTCAATCAAGATTTTGTGGCTTTTGAGTAATATAAAACTTTCTGTACCTCCTGGAGGGTTTACATGTATTTAAGGTACAATGTGTAGTATTATTGTCAATCCCCTTGTTTTAATTTTTATTGCTTAAAAAATAAAAGTTAAAAATGTCTTCTTTCCAGAGACACGAAATGGGGAGTGATGAAACATCTTTTACTTACAGTAAGTTTGGATCTCTTCTGGTGATTGTTTATTTTTTTTCACCACTCATATTCATCTTCTTTTATTGATGCTCAGCTACAAATCATAGCACTGTATTTATCATGGCTTATTCATAACTCAGAATGAACCAGCATTTGATAAGCAGGCATGAATCACTAGCCTCTCTTATCTAAGTCTATCCCTCTACATATTTCTAGTGTCCATTAGCCCATCAGCCATAGGTACAAAGCTAAATATATTAAATATATTACCCTTTCCTGTTAGAGATAAGAATTACACTTTGGCACAAAGTTTAAGGACCCCCAAATCACATTTTTACAGTCATTTTCAAAATATGAATATATTGTATTAAATTTAACCCTCAGAATACATGACTTCAAGTGAAGCTGTTAAAGAAACTAGTTGTATTGTTAAAAGGCTCTGCTTTTTCCACTTCTGGGCACAATAGGAAGTTAACATAATGGAAAGTTACTAACACACAATATTCTTTTAGCACAACCCTCATATTATAATAAGGTTTTACTTTTAGATCTTTAAGCAATTTAGCACAGTATGGATCTCATTATCTTAAGAGAACTATTGACCAAAAAAGAAGGTGGGGAAAAGAAAGGAAAAAAAGCATATTACAATCAGGAGGCTAATGGCCTTATGTGAAAGGGAATTTTGCTAATGCTTTTCCTTTAAAGTGAAATTGGACAAAGGCCAGACTGATTGTTGAGGGAACAGTGCTGCCATGGTTAGGAGGAAGTGAGCTAATTGACCTGATAGGTTCTTTCCATATGTGATAGCCATGATTCTATCATTCAATTCTTATGAATGCATCCACAGACAAATGAACTGTGGTCTTTCCATGTGTACGGTACAAGGAAACATGTAACTATCTGAGCCTTGGGTCTCTCAGCAAAAGAGTAATGCTGAAACTGACACATAGGAAGGTCTTTTTACTCAGAAAACAATGTGTACTCATTTGGCATTTGCAGGTTCAAAGCCGCTAGACAAAAAACTATCCAGGAAGCAATCTGGTGAGGTGACAAACTTCAGTCTCCAGTGCTCTGTTAATTTCCTGTCCATGCCACTTCCATCTGCTAAAATCATAGCAGCCCCAGCTATGGCCCCCACACTCCACACTCCACACTCCACATTAAGAGTTCTCTCTGGAAACAGGTTTCTCTTTTAAAGATGAACCATCAGACTCCATTATAATCTTCTCTCCTGTCATTTACTTTGTTACACTTTTTGTGCCAACAGATTGTGAGGCACCAAACATTTTAAGCAAAGCTCTGTAAAATTGCTAACATCTAGCAATAAATATTAATGCCTAACTGTTACATAACTAGAGGTGGATATAAAGTTGGCTAACATTTGACAATAGTGGCAAATCATTATTTGATATTCACTTTAACAAATGTGATCAAGAGTGAACTCATTACTAGGATAGGCATGAAATACAGTTTTATGAGTGATTCTATTATATTTTCCTTTCTAAAGGGAAAATTATAAAAGATGGCTGAATGAATAGCAAATATACTTTATTATATTGTAGTTAGTTGGGCTGGAGAGATTGGGGACAGGGAGACTGAGTCTATACTTTCACACTCACAGGCACACACATGCACACACACACACACACACACACACAGGGCACTGAAAAAATAAGTATTTCTCCTAATCCTTCAATATAGACTTTTCCCTCCTCTTACAGCCTCTATAAGAATTTGCTTTTAGTGCCAGGAATCTAAGGTACAGAACGATTAAGTAACTTGCCAAGCCTGAAAGAGGCAGTAGACTGGATTTAAACTCTAGGCTGCATGAATCTAGAGATGACAGATTTAGCCACTATGCCATGCTGTTTCTTCTGCCAGGACAGAGTACCAGTTTTGAAAGGCTCTACAAAATGCTACTATGAAAGCAGCCTGCAGCACCAGCACAAACTTAGCAGAACTTCTAGAGACATCAGGCCAGCAACATCTAAGAAACTGAGCAGCTAAGTTAGGTGGCTTTCAGAGACCCTCACAGAGAAGCACATAGGTCCTACAATATGAACAAGCTACCAAATACCATAAAATGATATTAGCTGTTTGAAAGTAGCAAAAACAAAGGCTGGGAGTGGGAAGGTTACAACTTTGTTATTCTGTAAGATGGACTGTGTTCGTGTACTTGGGTAATGTATTTTAAATACTTATTTGGAGAGCACTACATTACTGTAGCTAAGGACATGGGATGTGGAACCCTACAGTTGTTTCATCTGTAAGATGGGGTTCGTAATATAATCTATCCTTTAGGGTTGTTAGAAAGGTGAAATGAAAGAAAATATGTCAAACTCTTAACACAAAGACTGGAACAGAATAAGCACTCAATAACTGTCAACTCCTGCTGTTTTTGTTGTCTTACAGTTGATAATTTTCCTGCCTGTGCCTCCAGATAGTCCATGAGTCCTTGAATGCAAAGACTCTTATTCCTCTTTGAAAGACAGTAGAATGCAATAATTGAAAGAAGTCTTAGGAACCATACTACCTGGGTGTAAACCTGTCTCTGCACTTCCTGCCAATGAGATCTTGAACAGGTTATTAATCTCTCTGTGTCTTGGCTTCCTTATCTATAAAATGGACTTAAAGATAGAATTAACTTCATAAATGTGTCAGAAGGATAGAGTATAAGTTCCATGAGGACATTAATTTTTGTCTGTTTTGTTCAACCATATAAGCCCAGTGCCCAGAACATACCTGGCACACAATAAGTGCTCAGTACAAATATGCTGAAAGTTTAGACAAAATTCACCTCGAACAGATCCTGTACAGATATATAAAGGTTAGCTATTATTTACATCTCTACCATTGGAGCCTAGTATAGTGCTTTGCACAGGTTAAGCCTTCAAGAATTACTAGCAGAGTGAATGAATGAATGTTGTCCTTCTAGTCTGGGGCAGCCCTCTCTCATGAGAAACTATGAAGTTATTGAAGTTTGACCTTTCATGCCCCTGGCCTCCTTTACTTACATCATATACATACATGTGTAAATACCTATAGTAATTAAGAAAAATTTCTGTGGAGCAAATGAAATAGAACGTTAGACATGTAAGAGAACTCAGATCTATAATTCAAGCCTTCCATTTTGCTGATTTATTTTATATTCACTCAATATTATTTTATTGAGTGCCTACAATGGTAAGCAAAATACTTAAGATCCCTGCCCTCGTAGAGCTATGGATCTTATAGCCTCATCATTTCCCTTCTCTGCAGTTCATTTTCCTCATCTGTAAAATTAGGGAGTTGAATGATCACTAAGGTACCTTTCAGCTAGGAAATAAAATGTAACATGCTGGTTAAAATCACAGGTTTTCAGATAAGGTTACTAGTATTTGAATCTCACTTCTGGTACTTGATAGCTGTTTGAACCTGAATCAAGTAAATGCTCTCCAAGCCTCGGTTTCCTCACCTGCAAAATGGGAATGATGATAATAGGAACTATCTTGCTATTGTGTAAGGTGGACTAAATGAGAATATATATATTTCATTTTGATGGTGCCTGGCACATACTAAATACTCAACAAGTGGTGGTTAATATTATTCTATAATCTGCAATCTCTGAGGCCCCATGTGAGAAGCTGCTCCCTGTAAGGCCAGCTGTGTCTATAGAGGTCAGATAGGGCCAATTTGCATATAAGGACTCTTTTTCTGAGATGTCTTTGGATTTCACCTCCTTTTGATTATCAGATAAAACAATGAAAGCCCTCAGCCCCTGCAATGCTTTCTTACCTGTGTCACATTACCAGGCAGCATCTGTATAGTGGGTCAGATTGTGATAAATTATAAGAAAAATCAGGCAAGGAAAGGGGATAGTAAATGTCTAGGACGTTACTGAAATTTTAGTTAGGGCAGCCAGGGAAGGCCTCACCGGGAAGTGCCACCACAACTAAGTGGCAACCCAAGAATGTGTGTCTATTTCCTTGAGTTTTCCAAATGTGGGATTCTCATTCTTAAAGTGTCCCGGAAAGGAAGGTTTTCTGGTGCTCACTGCCTTCTGACTGAGGCTGCTTTTCTAATCACATTACTCTTTGGTTTATCAAAGCCAGATGCAGCTCCCTGACAAAGTGTTGGGAGAGACTTAAAACATCTTCAGCTGCCTTTGGAAACCTCAGAAGGGATTGATCCAGGCCAAATATTTGACCTGTCATCTGAAAATAGTAAGTGAAAAACTACCATATGCTCAGATCAAGCAGCACCCAGGTGCCGTTTCTGGAGCTCAGCCCAGTCCTCAACATCACTCCCCACAGGGCCAGCCTGTGACCAATGAGCATGACCCTCCCATATAGAACCTCACTAGTGAGTACTTTGTGCCAAACTGGCTATTTTTTTTCTATTTAAAATAACTTTTTTAAACCATCTTTATTGGAGTATAATTGCTTTACAACAAAGTGAAACAGCTATACATATACATATATCCCCATATCTCTTCCCTCTAGCGTCTCCCTCCTTCCCACCCTCCCTACCCCACCCCTCTAGGTGGTCACCAGGCACCGAGCTGATCTCCCTGTGCTATGCGGCTGCTTCCCATTAGCTATTTTACATTTGGTAGTGTATATATAAGTCCATGCCACTCTCTCACTTCATCCCAGCTTACCCTTCACCCTCCCATGTCCTCAAGTCTATTCTCTACATCTGTGTCTTTATTCCTGTCCTGCCCCTAGGTTCTTCAGAAACATTTTTTTTTTTAGATTCCATATACATGTGTCAGCATACGGTGTTTGTTTTTCTCTTTCTGACGTATTTCACTCTGTATGACAGACTCTAGGTCTATCCACCTCAATACAAATAACTCAATCTCATTTCTTTTTATGGCTGAGTAATATTCCATTGTATATATGTACCACATCTTCTTTATCCATTCATCCGATGATGGGCACTTAGGTTGTTTCCATCTCCAGGCTATTGTAAATAGAGCTGAAATGAACATTTTGGTACACGACTTTTTATGAATTATGGTTTTCTCAGGGAATATGCACAGTAGTGGGAATGCTGGGTTGTATGGTAGTTCTATTTTTAGTTTTTAAAAGAACCTCCATACTGTTCTGAATAGTGGCTGGATCAATTTACATTCCCACTAACAGTGCAGGAGGGTTCCCTTTTCTCCACACCCTCTCCAGACTTTATCGTTTGCAGTCTGAGGATGGCCATTCTGACTGGTGTGTGGTGATACCTCATCGTAGATTTCATTTGCATTACTCTAATGATTAGTAATCTGGAGCATCCTTCCATGTGTTTGTTGGCAATCTGTATATCTTCTTTGGAGAAATGTCGATTTAGGTCTTCTGCCCATTTGTGGATCGGGTTCTCTAATTTTTGATATTGAGCTGCATGAGCTGCGTAAATTTTGGAGATTAATCCTTAGTCAGTTGCTTCATTTGCAAATATATTCTCCCATTATGACAGTGGCCTTTTCAACTTGTTTATGGTATCCTTTGCTGTGCAAAAGTTTTTAAGTTTCATTAGGTCCCATTTGTTTATTTTTGTTTTCATTTCCCTTTCTCTAGGAGGTGTGTCAAGAAGGATCTTGCTGTGATTTATATCATAGAGTGTTCTGCCTATGTTTGCCTCTAAGAGTTTTATAGTGTCTGGCATTATATTTAGGTCTTTAATCCATTTGGAGTTTATTTTTGTGTATGGTGTTACGAAGTGTTCTAATTTCATTCTTGTACATGTAGCTCTCCAGTTTTTCCATCACCACTTATTGAAGAGGCTATTCTCCATTGTGTATTCTTGCCTCCTTTATCAAAAATAAGGTGACCAGATGTGTATGGGTTTATCCCTGGCCTTTCTATCCTGTTCCATTGATCTATATTTCTGTGTTTGTACCAGTACCATACTGTCTTGATTACTTTAGCTCTGTACTATAGTCTGAAGTCTGGTAGCCTCATTCCTCCAGCTCCGTTTTTCTTGCTCAAGATTGGTCTGGCTATTCGGGGTCTTATGTGTTTCCATACAAATTGTGAAAATTTTTGTTCTACTTCTGTGAAAAATGCCATTGGTAGTTTGATAGGGATTGCATTGAATCTGTAGATCGATTGGGTAGTATAGTCATTTTCACAATGTTGATTCTTCCAATCCAAAAACATGGCATATCTCTCCATCTGTTTGTAACCTCTTTAATTTCTTTCATTACTGTCTTATAGTTTTCTGCATACAGGTCTTTTGTTTCCTTAGGTAGGTTTATTCCTAGGTATTTTTATGCTTTTTGTAGCAGTGGTAAATGGGAGTGTTTCCTTAATTGCTCTTTCAGATTTTTCATCACTAGTGTATAAGAATGCAAGAGAGTTCTCTGCATTAACTTTGTATCCTGCTAATTTACCAAATTCATTGATTAGCTCTAGTAGTTTTCTGGAAGCATCTTTAGGATTCTCTATGTATAGTATCATGTCATCTGCAAACAGTGACATCTTTACTTCTTTTCCCATTTGAATTCATTTTCTTTCTTTTTGTTCTCTGATTGCTGTGGCTAGAACTTCCAAAACTATGTTGAAAAATAGTGGTGAGAGTGGACAACCTTGTCTTGTTCCTGACCTTAGAGGAAATGGTTTCAGCTTTTCACCATTGAGAATGATGTTGGCTGTGGGTTTTTCATATATGGCCTTTATTATATTGAGGTAAGTTCCCTCTATGCCTACTTTCTGGAGGTTTTTATTATAAATGGTGCTGAATTTTGTCGAAAGATTTTTCTGCATCTACTGAGATGATTATATGGCTTTTCTCCTTCAATTTGTTAATACGGTTTATCACATTGATTGGTTTGCATATATTAAAGAATCCTTGCATTCCTGGGATAAACTCCACATGATCAGGGTGTATGACCCCTTTAATGTGTTGTTGGATTCTGTTTGCTAGTATTTTGTTGAGGACTTTTGCATCTATGTTCATCAGTGATATTGGTCTGTAGTTTTCTTTCTTTGTGACATCTTTGTCTGGTTTTTGTATCAGGGTGATGGTGGCCTCGTAGAAAGAGTTTGGGAATGTTCCTCCCTCTGTTATATTTTGGAAGAGTTTGAGAAGGATAGGTGTTAGCTCTTCTCTAAATATTTGATGGAATTCGCCTGTGAAGCCATCTGGTCCCGGGCTGTTGTTTGTAGGAAGATTTTTAATCACATTCTCAATTTCAGTGCTTGTGATTGGTTGGTTTATATTTTCTGTTTCTTCCTGGTTCAGTCACAGAAGGTTGTGCTTTTCTCAGAATGTGTCCATTTCTTCCAGGTTGTCCATTTTATTGGCATATAGTTGCTTGTAGTAATCTCTCATGATCCTTTGTATTTCTGCAGTGTCAGTTTTTACTTCTCCTTTTTCATTTCTAATTCTATTGATTTGAGTCTTCTCCCTTTTTTTCTTGATGAGTCTAGCTAATGGCTTATTAATTTTTTTTTATCTTCTCAAAGAACCAGCTTTTAGCTTTACTGAACTTTGCTATCATTTCCTTCATTTCTTTTTCATTTATTTCTGACCTGATGTTTATGATTTCTTTCCTTCTATTAACTTTGGGGTTTTTTGTTCTCCTTTCTCCAATTGCTCTAGGTGTAAGGTTATGTTGTTTACTTGAGATGTTTCTTCTTTCTTGAGGCAGGATTGTATTGCTATAAACTTCCCTCTTAGAACTGCTTTTGCTGCATCCCATAGGTTTGGGTCATCGTGTTTTCATTATCATTTGTTTCTAGGTATTTTTGATTTCCTTTTTGATTTCTTCAGTGATCCCTTGGTTATTTAGCAGTGTATTGTTTTGCCTTCATGTGTTTGTATTTTTTCAGATTTTTTCCTGTAATTGATATCTAGTCTCATAGTGTTGTGGTCAGAAAAGATACTTGATATGATTTCAATTTTCTTAAATTTACCAAGGCTTGATTTGTGACCCAAGATATGATCTATCCTGAAGAGTGTTCCATGAGCACTTGAGAAGAAAGTGTATGTTGTTGTTTTTGGATGGAATGTCCTATAAATATCAATTAAGTCCATCTCGTTTAATGTATCATTTAAAGTCTGTGTTTCCTTATTTATTTTGATTTTTGATGATCTGTCCATTGGTGAAAGTGGGGTGTTAAAGTCCCCTACAATGCTTGTGTTACTGTCAATTTACCATTTTATGGCTGTTAGCATTTTCCTTATGTCTTGAGGTGCTCTTAAGTTGGGTGCATAAATATTTACAATTGTTATATCTTCTTTTTGGATCGATCCCTTGATCATTATGTATTGTCCTTCTTTGTCACTTGTAATAGTCTTTATTTAAAAGTTTATTTTTTCTGATATGAGAATTGCTACTCCAGCTTTCTTTTCATTTCCATTTGCATGGAATGTCTTTTTCCATCCCCTCACTTTTGGTCTGTATGCGTTCCTAGGTCTGAAGTGGATCTTTTGTAGAGAGCATATATACGGGTCTTGTTTTTGTACCCATTTAGCCAGTCTATGTCTTTTGGTAGGAACATTTAATGCATTTATATTTAAGGTAGTTATATGTATGTTCCTATTACCATTTTCTTTAATTGTTTTGGGTTTGTTATTGTAGGTCTTTTCCTTCTCTTGTGTTTCCTGCCTAGAGTAGTTCCTGTAGCATTTGTTGTAAAGCTCGTTTGATAGTGATGATTTCTCTTAGCTTTTGCTTGTCTGTAATGGTTTCAATTTCTCCATCGAACCTGAATGAGATCCTCGCTGGGCAGAGTAATCTTGGTTGTAGGTTTTTCCCTTTCATCACTTTAAATAAGTCCTGCCACTCCCTTCTGGCTTGCTGAGTTTCTGCTGAAAAATCAGCTGTTATCCTTATGAGGATTCCCTTGTATGTTATTTTTCCCTTGCTGCTTTATTTTTCTTTGTATTTAATTTTTTATAGTTTGGTTAATATGTGTCTTGCTGTTTTTCTCCTTGGATTTATCCTCTGCGGGACTCTCTGTGCTTCCTGGACTTGACTATTTCCTTTCCCATATTAGGGAAGTTTTCAACTATAATCTCTTCAAATACTTTCTCAGTCCCTTTGTTTTTCTCTTCTTCTTCTGAGACCCCCATAATTCCAATGTTGGTGCACTTAATGTTGTCCCAGAGGTCTCAGAGACTGTCCTCAATTCTTTTCATTCTTTTTTCTTTATTCTTCTCTGCAGTAGTTAATTCCACTATATTATCTTCCAGGTCACTTATCTGTTCTTCTGCCTCAGTTATTCTGCTATTGATTCCTTCTAGAGAATTTTTAATTTCATTTATCATTTTGTTCATCATTGTTTTTTGCTCTTTAGTTCTTCTGTGTCCTTGATAAATGTTTCTTGTATTTTCTCCATTCTATTTCCAAGATTTTGGATCATCTTTACTATCATTACTCTGAATTCTTTTTCAGGTAGACTGCCTATTTCCTCTTCATTTGTTTGGTCTGGTGGGTTTTTACCTTACTCCTTCATCTGCTGTGTATTTGTCTTTCTTCTCATTTTTCTTAACTTGACTGTTTTTGGGGGTCTCCTTTTCCCAGGCTTCAGGTTCATAGTTCCCGTTGCTTTTGATGTCTGCCCTCAGTGGATAAGCTTGGTTCAGTGGGTTGTGTAGGCTTCCTGTTGGAGGGGACTGGTCCCTGTGTTCTGGTGGATGAGGCTGGATCTTGTCTTTCTGGTGGGCAGGACCCCATCCACTGGTGTGTTTATGGTGTATGTTACCTTATTATGATTTTAGGCAGCTTCTCTGCTAATGGGTGAGGTTGTGTTCCTGTCTTGCTAGTTGCTTGGCATAGGGTGTTCAGTGCTGTAGCTTGCTGGTCGTTCAGTGGAGCTGGGTCTTAGTACTGAGATGGAGATCTCTGGGAGAGATTTCGCCTTTTGATATTATACAGAGATGGGAGGTATCTGGTGGACCAATATCCTGAGCTCAGCTCTCCCACCTCAGAGGCACAGGCCTGACACCTGGTCAGAGCACCAAGACCCTGTCAGGCACACAGCTCAGAAGAAAAGGGAGAAAAAAGAAAGAAAGAACGAAGAGAGAAGGAGAGAAAGAAAAGAAAAGAAAGTTATTAAAATAATTTTTAATTATTAAAAATTAAAAAATTAACAGGTAATTTAAAAAAAGAAAACAAGAAAGAAGGGAGCAACCAAACCCAAAAACAAATCCACCAATGATAACAAGCACTAAAAACTACACACACACAAAAAAAAAGGGCAGACAGAGCCCAGGACAAATGGTAAAAGCAGAGCTATACAGACAAAATCACACAAAGAACCATACACATACACACTCATGAAAAGAGAAAAAGGAAAAAATATATATATATAAAAACAAAAGGAAGAGACCAACCAAATCAATAAACAAATCTACCAATGGTAATAAACTATAAATACTAAACTAAGATAAACATAAAACCAGAAACAAATTAGATGCAGAAAGAAAACTCCAAGTCTACAGTTGCTCCCAAAGTTCACCACCTCTATTTTGGGATGATTCCTTGTCTATTCAGGTATTCCAGAGATGCAGGGTACATCAAGTTGATTTTGAAGATTTAATCCACTGCTCCTGAGGCTGCTGGGGGAGATTTCCCTTTCTCTTCTTTGTTCTCACAGCTCCTGGGGTTCAGCTTTGGATTTGGCCCCGCCTCTGCATGTAGGTCACCTGAGGGCATCAGTTCTTTGCTCAGACAGGATGGGGTTAAAGGAGCAGCTGATTAAGGGGCTCTGCCTCACTCAAGCCAGGGGGAGGGAGGGGTACAGAATGCGGTGCGAGCCTGCAGTGGCAGAGGCTGGCGTGATGTTGCACCAGCCTGAGGCACGCCGTGTGTCTTCTTGGGGAAGTTGTCCCTGGATCACAGGACCCTGGCAGTGGCGGGCTGCACAGCCACCTGGGAGGGGAGGTGTGGATAGTGATCTGTGCTTGCACACAGGTTTCCTGGTGGCTTCAGCAGCAGTCAGCGTTTCATGCCTGCCTCTGGTGTCCACACTGATAGCTGAGGCTCACGCCCATCTCTGGAGTTCGTTTAGGCAGTGATCTGAATCCCCTCTCCTCGCACACCCCAAAACAATGGTATCTTGCCTCTTCAGCAGCTGCAGACTTTTCCCGGACTCCCTCCCGGCTAGCCGTGGTACACTAACCCCCTGTAGGCTGTGTTCACGCTGCCAACCCCAGTCCTCTCCCTGTGCTCCTACCGAAGCCCGAGCCTCAGCTCCCAGCCCCGCCCACCCCAGCGGGTGAGCAGATAAGCCTCTCGGGCTGGTGAGTGCTTGTCGGCACTGATCCTCTGTGTGGGAATCTCTCTGCTTTGCCCTCCGCACCCCTGTTGCTGTGCTCTCCTCCGTGGCTCCGAAGCTTTCCCCTTCCACCACCCACTGTCTCCCGCCCATGAAGGGGCTTCCTAGTTTGTGGAAACCTTTCCTCCTTCACAGCGCCCTCCCACTGCTGCAGGTCCCATCCCTATTCTTTTGTCTCTGTTTTTTCTTTTCTCTTTTGCCCTACCCAGGTATGTGGGGAGTTTCTTGCTTTTGGGGAAGTCTGAGGTCTTCTGCCAGCATTCAGTAGGTGTTCTGTAGGAGTTGTTCCACATGTAGATGTATTTCTGATGTATTTGTGGGATGGAAGGTCCTCTCCTCGTCTTACTCCTCCGCCATCTTGAAGGTCTCTCTAAACTGGCTATTTTGTAAGCCAAAGTATAACAGTGTTATCAGTTGGATCACTCTTTGGCAACAATTACTTATCAAAAGAAAGTAAACTTTTGTAGTTACTCCACCCTTCACTTACCCCATCCTAGAACCATCTAAGCACCCTTCTCCAAACACACACACTCACATAATTACACTCACACACAAACACACAAATACACATATACACAGCTTTTTTGTCTCCAATGCAATCAAGTTTCAGGGATAAGAAAACTGAAGATGGTGCAAAGTTAATTGTGACATTTTTTCCTATGAGAAGACACTACTGTAAACTGTAAGGACCTTACATCTTTCAACAAAAAAAAGAGCTTGAACTTTTAAAAGTCAACATGCTGCAAAAAAAAAAAAAAAGTGGTGAGTGAAAAACAACTACTTGCAAAGTAAATTACTTTTCCTATGGATTTTTACTGCTGAAATATAACAATGATCTCATGCTTCATCAAAAGAAAAAGAGGAAACACCCCAAGTAGAATGACTAAACTGAGCTGAAAACTTTGGGAAGAGAAAAGTTAACCATTAGATGCCAACCTCGTAACCTCTAGAGGGTTGCACTCCACCAGCAGCTCAGGGCTTTGTACTTTTCCTTAGTAGATTTTTTCCTAATTCTAAAAGTTATCATTTTCCTTCTCTCTGCCCCTCAATGTTCTTCAGTCTGCAAAACTTGGAGATGTCTCCTATTTCTGGACCAGACTATACTCTGAATCTTCTGATTGCAGGGAAATAAAAATGTCAGCATTCCAAAAGACACAGTCTACCCAGGGTTCCAATTCTCCTTTATTCTCTGTGAAATATAAAGCTCAAGTGTACTGACAATTATTAAAGCTGTATGATGTGGATATCACATTAATTATATTATTCTCTCTACTACTATGTATGTTTGAAATCTTTCATAATACAATTCAAAAATTCAAGGCCCAAACAATTTCCAGGTATTTCTTACTCTGCTTCCAGGCTTCTACCAACAGGAAGGAATTCCAAGTTGTCTAGATGGTCCTGAACTCCAGAAGTAGCATCATACATTTGATGATTGGAGAGCAGAGAAGAGAGGGGATTTTGCCTATATCCATTCATGCAGGGAATACTGCTCAAATAAAAACAAATGGATGGGGCTGTTCTGACCCATTAATTACTTTTCCCAGGGCTAATTAGAATTTACTTTTGTCTCGTTTATCTTAGAGAAGAACAAGTATCTCCCTAATCCATACATAATAAAAGAACAGATTCATTATTTCAAAATGCTGCAAATCACGTTACCTTACAAGGTGATAGACACTGCCAAAGGCCTGGTTACTGTGCAGTCTGTATAATCAGAAACATCTGATATTGAAAACTGATTTCAAACACATTCTAACTGCCTGCTTTTTCTCTCCCACATGGCCCTAATTTTATGTCTCACAATTATCTTTCCTCCACTCCCCATTGCGTATTCTGTCTCACCTACCAGGACCTCTTACCTCCCCAGCATTTTACAATTGTTCTTGCCTCTCTCCAGCCTTTATTATTTATTGATATTGATATCCTCATTTTTGGCTACAAAGAGGCAGTGAAGAATGTATCCAGGTTGGATCACATCTCACCCTCTCCATGGCCATCACCCTGATTCAAGCTACCATTTTATCAGGCCTGGATTATTGTAGTAGCCTCCTAATTGGTCCCTCTGCCTCTGACTTTGACCCTCTGCAGTCCATCGGTCAGAGTGATACTGTTAAATTTCTGAGCCAGATTACTGCTCTGCTCAAACCTGAAGATGCCACCTATCTCTGGACCAGATACACATGTGGCTACTAATTAAGTTTCTTTAGGTCTTTATTCAAAAAATACTTTCTCAGTGAGGCCTTCTCTGGCTGCCCTAACTAAAGTTTCAGTAACACCCAAGAGTATCTTATTTCCCTGATTGTTTTCCTCTCCTTAGCATTTATCACAATCTGACATAACATATATTTCACTCATTTATCTTATTTATTGTCTGTATTCCTCACAGTATGTAAACTCCATAAGGGCAAAGATTTTTGTCTATGTTGTTCATTAGTATATCCCTAGCACCTAACAGACTACCTATTATAGAGTAAGTGCTCGATTAGTATTTGTCGGCTAAATGAATGAATCTGAAACCACAGTAGGTACATATATATGTCTCTGTGGGTGTGTGTTGGTGTTGGTGGGACTGTAGGTTGAAGGATAGGGTAGGAAGTAGTATTATATCATCTTCTTCCTATAATCAGACCATTATAAATTCTCCCATTTAACAACTCTTTTTTTTCTCATTCTTGCCCTTTAACCACTAATCACATAATAAGATCATCTGCCAAGTTTTCCTTCTAGTACCACTGCCACTGTCCTAATTCAGGTCCTCATACCTCATGCCTAAACTGTAGCAAGAGTCTTCCACTTACTCTCCCCAATGTCCATCCCACTGTCAAACCACTCTTCAGGAAGTCTGGTACTCAGCAAGCACTCAGAGGTAATGCTTTCTGAGGCCCCTCAAAGCTTGTGCTATGTGCAATGGGCCTAGGGTTGCAGAAGTAGAGTTATGGTACATGAGGCTCAGAGAGAAGGAGGGTAGACACAGCTAGATTTCTTATGAAGTTCAGAGATGGATTATCCTTGAAGAAAGAAGAAAGACAGAGACAGGCTGAAGAAGAAAACAGCTAGCTCAATTTCCCAGACACAATGGTAAGCACTTAAATGAGAGAAAAAATGTAGGAAAGAACTATACAGCTAAATATAAGATTCAAGCTTCAATATTCTCCTCAAAACTTGTGGAGTGTATAGGTAACATCATCTGAAAATTCAAGCTAATGTGCTATGAAACAAGAGTGTCTCTTTCTTCCTCTGAGTTGTGTTCTTTGAAAAGATTCATTTTGTGAAGTTGGCTTGGAGATTGAATTTATGTTAAACTGTGCTTTACTTGTCATGTGTATGTATGTACTTATTTGCATACATACATGTGACCATTGTATATATTGAGAAAGAAAAAGAGAGAAAGAGATAGAATTTGTGTTTTTTTTTTTTAAAAACATCTTTATTGGGGTATAATTGCTTTACAATGGTGTGTTAGTTTCGGCGTTATAACAAAGTGAATCAGCTATACATATACAAATTTTCCCATATGTCTTCCCTCTTGCATCTCCCTCCCTCCCACTCTCCCCATCCCACCCCTCCAGGCCGTCACAAAGCACCGAGCTAATATCCCTGTGCCTTGCGGCTGCTTCCCCCTAGCTATCTACCTTACTACGTTTGTTAGTGTGTATATGTCCATGACTCTCTCTCGCCCTGTCAAAACTCACCCTTCCCCCTCCTCATATCCTCAAGTCCTTTCTCCAGCAGGTCTGCGTCTTTATTCCTGTCTTACCCCTAGGTTCTTCATGACATTTTTTTCCTTAAATTCCATATATATGTGTTAGCATACAGTATTTGTCTTTTTCTTTCTGACTTACTTCACTCTGTATGACAGACTCCAGGTCTATCCATCTCATTACAAATAGCTCAATTTCATTTCTTTTTAAGGCTGAGTAATATTCCATTGTGTATATGTGCCACATCTTCTTTATCCATTCATCCGATGATGGGCGCTTAGGTTGTTTCCATCTCTGGGCTATTGTAAATAGAGCTGCAATGAACATTTTGGTACATGACTCTTTTTGAATTTTGGTTTTCTCAGGGTATATGCCCAGTAGTGGGATTGCTGGGTCATATGGTAATTCTATTTGTAGTTTTTTAAGGAACCTCCATACTGTTCTCCATAGTGGCTGAACCAATTCACATTCCCACCAGCAGTGCAAGAGTGTCCCCTTTTCTCCACACCCTCTCCAGCATTTATTGTTTCTAGATTTTTTGATGATGGCCATTCTGACTGGTGTGAGATGATATCTCATTGTAGTTTTGATTTGCATTTCTCTAATGATTAATGATGTTGAGCATTCTTTCATGTGTTTGTTGGCATTCTGTATATCTTCTTTGGAGAAATGTCTATTTAGGTCTTCTGCCCATTTTTGGATGGGGTTGTTTGTTTTTTTGTTATTGAGCTGCATGAGCTCCTTGTAAATTTTGGAGATTAATCCTTTGTCAGTTGCTTCATTTGCAAATGTTTTCTCCCATTCTGAGGGTTGTCTTTTGGTCTTGGTTATGGTTTCCTTTGCTGTGCAAAAGCTTTGAAGTTTCATTAGGTCCCATTTGTTTATTTTTGTTTTTATTTCCATTACTCTAGGAGGTGGGTCAGAAAGGATCTTGCTGTGATTAATGTCATAGAATGTTCTTCCTATGTTTTCCTCTAAGAGTTTGATAGTTTCTGGCCTTACATTTAGGTCATTAATCCATTTTGAGCTTATTTTTGTGTATGGTGTTAGGGAGTGATCTAATCTCATACTTTTACATGTACCTGTCCAGTTTTCCCAGCACCATTTATTGAAGAGGCTGTCCTTTCTCCACTGTACATTCCTGCCTCCTTTATCAAAGATAAGGTGTCCATATGTGCGTGGGTTTATCTCTGGGCTTTCTATCCTGTTCCACTGATCTATCTTTCTGCTTTTGTGCCAGTACCATACTGTCTTGATTACTGTTGCTTTGTAATATAGTCTGAAGTCAGGGAGCCTGATTCCTCCAGCTCCTTTTTTCGTTCTCAAGATTGCTTTGGCTATTCGGGGTCATTTGTGTTTCCATACAAATTGCGAAATTTTTTGTTCTAGTTCTGTGAAAAATGCCAGTGGTACTTTGATAGGGATTGCATTGAATCTGTAGATTGCTTTGGGTAGTAGAGTCATTTTCACAATGTTGATTCTTCCCATCCAAGAACATGGTATATCTCTCCACCTATTTGTATCATCTTTAATTTCTTTCATCAGTGTCATAATTTTCTGCATCCAGGTCTTTCGTCTCCTTAGGTAGGTTTATTCCTAGATATTTTATTCTTTTTGTTGCAATGGTAAATGGGAGTGCTTTCTTGATTTCACTTTCAGATTTTTCATCATTAGTATATAGGAATGCCAGAGATTTCTGTGCATTAATTTTGTATCCTGCTACTTTACCAAATTCATTGATTAGCTCTAGTAGTTTTCTGGTAGCATCTTTAGGATTCTCTATGTATAGTATCATGTCATCTGCAAACAGTGACAGCTTTACTTCTTCTTTTCCGATTTGGATTCCTTTTATTTCCTTTTCTTCTCTGATTGCTGTGGCTAAAACTTCCAAAACTATGTTGAATAAGAGTGGTGAGAGTGGGCAACCTTGTCTTGTTCCTGATCTTAGTGGAAATGCTTTCAGTTTTTCACCATTGAGGATGATGTTTGCTGTGGGCTTCTCATATATGGCCCTTATTATGTTGAGGAAAGTTCCCTCTATGCCTACTTTCTGGAGGGTTTTTATCATAAATGGGTGTTGAATTTTGTCGAAAGCTTTCTCTGCATCTATTGAGATGATCATATGGTTTTTCTCCTTCAATTAGTTAATATGGTTTATCACATTGATAGATTTGCGTATATTGAAGAATCCTTGCATTCCTGGAATAAACCCCACTTGATCATGGTGTATGATCCTTTTAATGTGCTGTTGGATTCTGTTTGCTAGTATTTTGTTGAGGATTTTTGCATCTATGTTCATCAGTGATATTGGCCTGTAGTTTTCTTTCTTTGTGACATCCTTGTCTGGTTTTGGTATCAAGGTGATGGTGGCCTCGTAGAAGGAATTTGGGAGTGTTCCTCCCTCTGCTATATTTTGGAAGAGTTCGAGAAGGAAAGGTGTTAGCTCTTCTCTAAACGTTTCATAGAATTCACCTCTGAAGCCATCTGGTCCTGGGCTTTTGTTTGTTGGAAGATTTTTAATCACAGTTTCAATTTCAGTGCTTGTGATTGGTCTGTTCATATTTTCTATTTCTTCCTGATTCAGTCTTGGCAGGTTGTGCATTTCTAAGAATTTCTCCATTTCTTCCAGATTGTCCATTTTATTGGCATAGAGTTGCTTGTAGTAATCTCTCATGATTTTTTTTATTTCTGCAGTGTCAGTTGTTACTTCTCCTTTTTCATTTCTAATTCTATTGATTTGAGTCTTCTCCCTTTCTTTCTTGATGATTGATGAGTCTGGCTAGTGGTTTATCTATTTTGTTTATCTTCTCAAAGATCCAGCTTTTAGTTTTATTGATCTTTGCTATCGTTTCCTTCATTTCTTTTTCATTTATTTCTGATCTGATTTTTATGATTTCTTTCCTTCTGATAGCTTTGGGGCTTTTTTGTTCTTCTTTCTCTAATTGCTTGAGGTGCAAGGTTAGGTTGTTTATTCGAGATGTTTCCTGCTTCTTAAGGTGGGCTTGTATTGCTATAAACTTCCCCCTTAGAACTGCTTTTGCTGCATCCCATAGGTTTTGGGTCGTTGTGTCTCCATTGTCATTTGTTTCTAGGTATTTTTTTATTTCCTCTTTGATTTCTTCAGTGATCACTTCATTATTAAGTAGTGTATTGTTTAGCCTCCATGTGTTTGTATTTTTTACAGATCTTTTCCTGTAATTGATATCTAGTCTCATGGCGTTGTGGTCAGAAAAGATACTTGATACAATTTCAGTTTTCTTAAATTTACCAAGGCTTGATTTGTGACCCAAGATATGATCTATCCTGGAGAATGTTCCATGAGCACTTGAGAAAAATGTGTATTCTGTTGTTTTTGGATGGAGTGTCCTATAAATATCAATTAAGTCCATCTTGTTTAATGTATCATTTAAAGGTTGTGTTTCCTTATTTATTTTCATTTTGGATGATCTGTCCATGGGTGAAAGTGGGGTGTTAAAGTACCCTACTATGAATGTGTTACTGTCGATCTCCCCTTTTATGGCTGTTAGTATTTGCCTTATGTATTGAGGTGCTCCTATGTTGGGTGCATAAATATTTACAATTGTTATATCTTCTTCTTGGATCGATCCCTTGATCATTATGTAGTGTCCTTCTTTGTCCCTTTTAATAGTCCTTATTTTAAAGTCTATTTTGTCTGATATGAGAATTGCTACTCCAGCTTTCTTTTGGTTTCCATTTGCATGGAATATCTTTTTCCATCCCCTTACTTTCAGTCTGTATGTGTCTCTAGGTCTGAAGTGGGTCTCTTGTAGACAGCATATATATAAGGGTCTTGTTTTTGTATCCATTCAGCCAATCTGTGTCTTTTGGTGGGAGCATTTAGTCCATTTACATTTAAGGTAATTATCGATATGTATGTTCCTATTCCCATTTTCTATATTGTTTTGGGTTCGTTACTGTAGGTCGTTTCCTTCTCTTGTGTTTCTTGTTTAGAGAAGTTCCTTTACCATTTGTTGTAAAGCTGGTTTGGTGGTGCTGAACTCTCTCAGCTTTTGCTTGTCTGTAAAGGTTTTAATTTCTCCATCAAATCTGAATGAGATCCTTGCTGGGTAGAGTAGTCTTGGTTGCAGGTTTTTCTCCTTCATCACTTTCAGTATGTCCTGCCACTCCCTTCTGGCTTGTAGGGTTTCTGCTGAGAGATCAGCTGTTAACCTTATGGGGATTCCCTTGTGTGTTATTTGTTGTTTTTTCCCTTGCTGCTTTTAATATGCTTTCTTTGTATTTAATTTTTGACAGTTTGATTAATATGTGTCTTGGCGTATTTCTCCTTGTATTTATCCTGTATGGGACTCTCTGTGCTTCCTGGACTTGATTAACTATTTCCTTTCCCATATTAGGGAAGTTTTCAACTATAATCTCTTCAAATATTTTCTCAGTCCCTTTCTTTCTTTCTTCTTCTTCTGGAACCCGTATAATTCGAATGTTGGTGCGTTTAATGTTGTCCCAGAGGTCTCTGAGACTGTCCTCAGTTCTTTTCATTCTTTTTTCTTTATTCTGCTCTGCAGTAGTTATTTCCACTACTTTATCTTCCAGGTCACTTATCCGTTCTTCTGCCTCAGTTATTCTGCTATTGATCCTATCTAGAGTACTTTTAATTTCATTTATTGCATTGTTCATTGTTGCTTGTTTCATCTTTAGTTCTTGTAGGTCCTTGTTAATGTTTCTTGCATTTTGTCCATTCTACTTCCAAGATTTCGGATCATCCTGACTATCATTATTCTGAATTCTTTTTCAGGTAGATTGCCTATTTCCTCTTCATTTGTTAGGTCTGGTGTGTTTTTATCTTGCTCCTTCATCTGCTGTGTGTTTTTCTGTCTTCTCATTTTGCTTATCTTACTGTGTTTGGGGTCTCCTTTTTGCAGGCTGCACGTTCGTAGTTCCCGTTGTTTTTGATGTCTGTCTCCAGTGGCTAAGGTTGTTTCAGTGGGTTGTGTAGGCTTCCTGGTGGAGGGGACTAGTGCCTGTGTTGTGCTGGATGAGGCTGGATCTTGTCTCTCTAGTGGGCAGGTTCACGTCTGGTGGTGTGTTTTGGGGTGTCTGTGGCCTTATTATGATTTTAGGCAGCCTCTCTGCTAATGGGTGGGGTTGTGTTCCTGTCTTGCTAGTTGTTTGGCATAGGTTGTCCAGCACTGTGGCTTGCTGGTCGTTGAGTGAAGCTGGGTGCTGGTGTTAAGATGGAGGTCTCTGGGAGATTTCCACCGTTTAATATTATGTGGAGCTGGGAGGTCTCTTGTTGACCAGTGTCCTGAAGTTGGCTCTCCTACCTCAGAGGCAGAGCCCTGACTCCTGGGCTGGAGCACCAAGAGCCTTTCATCCACACGGCTCAGAATAAAAGGGAGAAAAAGTAGAGAGAATTGGTAGAAGTATGAGGAAAGAAAGAGGGAAAGGAGGAAAGGAAGGAAGGAAGAAAGAAGCAAAGAAGGAAAGAAAGGAGGGAGGGAGGGAGGGAGGAAGGAAGGAAGGAGGGAAAGAAGGAAAAAAGACAGAAAGAAAGAAGATACAGTAAAAATAAAATAAAGTATAATATAGTTATTGAATTAAAAAATATTTAGAAAAAAAAAAAGGGATGGATAGAACCTTAGGACAAATGTTGGAAGCAAAGCTATACAGAGAAAATCTTACACAGAAGCATACACATACACATTCACAAAAAGAGGTAAAGGGGGAAAAATCATAAATCTTGCTCTCAGAGACCACCTCCTCAATTTGGGGTGATTCGTTGTCTAAAGGAGGGAAGGAAGGAAGGAAAGAAAGAAAGAACGAAGGTAAAGTATAATAAAGTTATTACAATTAAACTTAATTATTAAGAAAAAGAATTTTTTAAAAAAAATCATGGACGGATAGAGCCCTAGGACAAATGGTGGAAGCAAGAGTATACAGACAAGATCTCACACAGAAGCATACACGTACACATTCACAAACAGAGGAAAAGGGAAAAAAAATCATAGATCTCGCTCCTAAATTCCACCTCTTCAATTTGGTATCATTCCTTGTCTATTCAGGTATTCCACAGATGCAGGGTATATGAAGTTGATTGTGGAGCTTTAATCCGCTGCTTCTGTGGCTGCTGGGAGAGATTTCCCTTTCTCTTCTTTGTTCTCACAGCTCACAGGAGCTCAGCTTTGGATTTGGCCCTGCCTCTGCGTGTAGGTCACTGGAGGGCGTCTGTTTTTTCACTCAGACAGGACGGGGTTAAAGGAGCCGCTGATTCGGGGCCTCCGGCTCACTCAGGCCGGGGGTTGGGGGATGGGGGAAGGAGGGGCACTGCGTGCGGGGCGTGCCTGCGGCGGCAGAGGCGGCGTGACGTTGCGGCAGAGGCCGGCGTGACGTTGCACCAGCCTGAGGCCCGCCGTGCGTTGTCCCGGGGAAGTTGTCCCTGGATCCCGGGAACCTGGCAGTGGCGGGCTGCACAGGCTCCGCGGAAGAGGGGTGTGGAGAGTGACCTGTGCTCGCACACAGGCCCCTTCGTGGCGGCAGCAGCAGCCTTAGCGTCTCCCGCCCATCTCTGGGGTCCGCGGTTTTAGCCACGGCTCGCGCCCGTCTCTGGGGTTTGCGCTTTCAGCCGCGGCTCGCGCCTGTCTCTGGAGTTTGCGCTTTTAGCCGCGGCTCGCCCCCATCTCTGGGGTTCGCGCTTTTAGCCGCGGCTCGCGCCCGTCTCTAGAGATCCTTTAAGCAGCGCTCTTAAACCCCTCTCCTCGCGCACCAGGAAACAAAGAGCGAAGAAAAAGTCTCTTGCCTCTTCGGCAGGTGCAGGCTTTTCCCCGAACTCCCTCCCGGCTAGTCGTGGTGCACTAACCCCTTCAGGCTATGTTCAAGCCGCCAACCCCAGTCCTCTCCCTGAGCTCCGTCCAAAACCGAAACCCGAGCCTCAGCTCGCAGCCCCGCCCGCCCCGGCGGGTGAGCAGACAAGTCTCTCGGGTTGGTGAGTGCCGGTTGGCACCGATCGTCTGTGCAGGAATCTCCCCGCTTTGCCCTCCGCACCCGTCACTGTGCACTACTCCGCGGTCCTGAAACTCCCCCCTCCACCTCCCGCAGTCTCCGCCCGCGGAGGGGCTTCCTAGTGTGTGGAAACTTTTCCTCCTTCACAGCTCCCTCCCACTGGTGCAGGTGCCGTCCTTATTCTCTTGTCTCTGTTTTTTCTTTTTTTCTTTTGCCCTACCCAGGTACGTGGGGAGTTGCTTGCCTTTTGGGAGGTCTGAGGTCTTCTGCCAGCCTTCAGTAGGTGTTCTGTAGGAGTTGTTCCACGTGTGGATGTATTTCTGGTGTATCCGTGGGGAGGAAGGCCTAGAATTTGTTTTGATTGGGGTTTTTTCTCTCTTTAGTGATCGTGAAAATTATTTTCTAGCTCATTGCTTGCTAATCGAGGTTAGATAAACACTTCAGTTGTACTACAAGGGGAAGAAATATAGAAAATAAGAAGTATGACATATAAAGGGGACACTGGTATGGAGCTTCTCAAGATCTGGGCCTATGAGTAAGGCACTGTATGATATGGAAATATCTCTAGTTAGAGCGCTTACTACTCGGGATTGGGGATGAGTTGCTCTGCATGTGAAAACAGGGGGATCTTTGGGGAATGCACAAAGTCCTGGGAATTGTAAACAAAAGTACTTGTACACACCACTACAACAGTAAAGTTTAGTAGTTGCAACAGAGATCATCCAGCCTACGAAAGCTAAAATATATACCGTATGTTCCTTTACAGAAGAAGTTTGCTGATCATTGGCATACAGAGTTGAATAGAAAATATCTGAGTGCATTGCAGGTAACAAGGATAATTGTTTGTGGAATGCTTGTTTTAGTTATGTGTGTGTGTGATACTGAGTCATCATGCAAAATGCATTTCTTACTATGGGGAGCAATCCCCCCAAATTGAAAAGCACTCTTGTCCATATTAAGGAGTTTGGACTTCATCTTAAGAAAATCATTGACAGGTTTTAAGCAGAGTTGTGACTTAACCAGCATTTTGTTTTAGCACTATCTTTCTGGCTACAGTGTGAAGAATGTGATAAATAGAGGCAGGGTGGATGAGAGGAGGCAAATTCGGAGACTATTTCAGCCATTCAGATGAGGGATGCTGTGGCCTGGATCACAGTGGTGGCAGAGGAAAGCTTATCAGATATTTGGGGAAAAGCTCCTCTGTATTAATTTGGGGACATAAAATGCCTCTGTCTTGGTCTCTGACACTCCATATTTTTCTGCTAAAAGGAAAAAAAATGAATGCTAGAACAGTGTTGGTAAAACATCTCCATGCATAGCATTCCCTGTAACTCAATTCTGACATCCAAAATCCTAAAGAACTATATCCCAGACTAAGTTCTGGACCACTGAGGGAAACTGGACAAGATCATTTCAATAACAGGAATTTTAAAATAGGTTTGTCTTTAAATTCTTTATATCAAGGCCTCCTTTTGGGGAACCTGGTATATTCATTACTAGAAACTTCATGCGTGTAATTGGGATCATTCCTCTCCTCCCTTCCCATTTTTCTTTGTCTGGCTTCACTTCCTAGTTTAGCTCCGTGTTAAGGCCCTTGCTGACTAAGAAGGACCAGATTAAGGGACTTTGGGGGCCTATCAACACCTCTTCCACCCCACTTGAACAATGAGGCAGGCATGGGAACAAATTCCTAGGCCTCTGGTGGCCAAGTGTTCACAACTAGTGCAGCCACTTTTCTCAGCTAATTTTTTTACACCTTGATATCTTTCTTTGCAATAGCCTGGGTTTCAATTTCTTTTCAAGCATGCCACCCATCCCCACCCTCACTACCACCCTGTTTTAGCCTTCAACCTACCTCACTTTCAATCAACTTTTTGGACCTAAAAAAGTCACCAAGGCCTGTTGTGAACATATATTGGGATCGACTCCAGCTGTGCTGACCTGTAACACACATGAATACATCCTTGACAGATTGCTTGAAACCCAGAGAGACAGATGAACATAGGGTTACCAGACCTTCATTTCATGGGCTGTTTACTAGCTCGTGTGCACAAACTCTAAAAGGAGCCATAGTTGTGTCGTGCATGACTAATGCAACTTGAAAGGCAGGTACTGGCTATAGAAGGAGTAGGGAGTTGCCTATGAGGCTGATCAAAAGCCCCCAGCTTAAAAATCCCACTGCTGCAATCACTTCTTTGGACCATGACACTGAGTTCACAAAAATCTCAGTTAAAATGTCAATATGTTTTTCAGATTGATAAATGCCTTAAAATATTAGCATCCATTGTTATTACTCTAGTAAGGAAGAACTTACCAGGTTGATTATTTGTCCCTTAAGAGTAGTTGAGAAGAGTAATAACTTCTAAGTAGATAGACATGGTTTTGAATTGTAGCTCTGCTACTTAGTAATTGTGTGACCTTGGGCAAGTCTCCTAAGCTCTCTAAGCCTCAATTTATTTGTGTATAAAATGGAGATAGCATCATCTACTACATAAAGTTGCTGTGAGGATAAAATGAGATGATGTTTGTAAAACATCTGGTACATAATAGGTGCTCAATAAACATTTGACTCCCTTAAACCCTAGCAGAGAAAAACCATAGAAGAGATTGGATTCAGATAAATTTTAGAGATAAAGTAGAGAGGGAAGTAGGGAGACCCTTACAAGAGAGATGAGACCTCTGGTTGGGGAGACGGGGTATACTTGAAAACCTAGAGAGCTAAAAGAAATTCAGGCTTTGGGCACCTGAGGAAAGTCAAGACGCAAAAACACACAGAAAAGGAGAGTAGGGAAGTGTTGGGACCATTAGCCCAGCTCCCGCCTCACTTCTGGGCAGAAACAGCAGGTGTTCCTAACAGGGCCCAATGGACTCCCTGCAGTGCACTGATCCTTGAGAGAGTGGGATGGGGTTATGGCCAGTGAGCCAGGAATTGCATGTAATGGTGAGAATCTTGTATCACTTCCCACCTATCCTCCTTCTCCACCTCAAAAACACATGAAAGAATGCTCAACATCATTAATCATTAGGGAAATGCAAATCAAAACTACAATGAGATATCATCTCACACCAGTCAGAATGGCCATCATCAAAAAATCTAGAAACAATAAATTCTGAAGAGGGTGTGGAAAAAAGGGAACACTCCTGCACTGCTGGTGGGAATGTGAATTGGTGCAGCCATTATGGAGAACAGTATGGAGGTTCCTTAAAAACCTACAAATAGAACTACCATATGACCCAGCAATCCCACTACTGGGCATATACCCTGAGAAAACCATAATTCAAAAAGAGTCATGTACCAAAATGTTCATTGCAGCTCTATATACAATAGCTCGGTGATGGAAACAACCTAAGTGTCCACCATTGGATGAATGGATAAAGAAGATGTGGCACATATATACAATGGAATATTACTCAGCCATAAAAAGAAACGAAATTGAGTTATTTGTAGTGAGGTGGATGGACCTAAAGTCTGTCATACAGAGTGAAGTAAGTCAGAAAGAGAAAAACAAATACTGTATGCTAACACATATATATGGAATCTAAAAAAAAAAAATAGTTCTGAAGAACCTAGGGGCAGGACAGGAATAAAGACACAGACATTGATTGACATGTATACACTGATGTGTATAAAATTGATGACTAATAATGACCTGCTGTATAAAAAAATAAATAAAATTCAAAAATTCAAAAAAAAAAGATGCAGACGTAGAGAATGGACTTGAGGACATGGGGAAGGGGAAGGGTACGCTGGGATGAAGTGAGAGAGTGGCATGGACATATATACACTACCAAATGTAAAATAGATAGCTAGTGGGAAGCAGCTGCATAGCACAGGGAGATCAGCTCAGTGTTTTGTGACCACCTAGAGGGGTGGGATAGGGAGGGTGGGAGGGAGACGCAAGAGGGAGGAGATATGGGGATGTATGTATATGTATAACTGATTCACTTTGTTATAAAGCAGAAACTAACACACCATTGTAAAGCAATTATACCCCAATAAAGATGTTAAAAAAAAAAAAAGCAGTACAAGAATGCAGTGTCAGACATGTGCAACTAGGTCATTTGCCAACATGAAGGAAGTTTAAGGACCCAAAACTCTAAGAGGACACCTCTCTGCTTCCATCCTGGAGAATTTTGTTTTGGGGGTTAAGGGTCTGATCCCCTTACAAGCCGTGGCAGTGCATCCAAGATGCTCCTCTCTCAGGCATAGCTCTACCCCCAAACCAAAATAGTAAAAATGGTTAGTGCTATCTTTGTTCCTGGAGCAGCTGTCACCTCCTATCAGAAAACACCCTCTTAGGCATCAATTCCCAACATGGTTTCTTGACTCCCAACACAGCAAACCAGTGACACATTTGAGGTAAGTCAAAAGCACTCTGTTAACCAAAATGAAGAGGGGATTATTTTAATGATTTGTTTTATTGTGCTTTATAAATTTGAATAGTTTTGAGGTTACGCCTCTAATCTGGTCACTCTCCCATGTTAGGTAGAGGTACATAGTAGTGGTCCATGACCTTGGATATACCTATGTTGCATATGTGAATTCCCTTCATTACATGAGAATTTATTTACTTATTTGTTTATTGCTCATTCTTTGAAGGATCTAATTTTAAAGGAGGAGTTTCCATTTCTTTGGGGACCAAAAAACAAAAGGTAGACGGAAGAGAGTCAAAAAACTTTTCTTTGCCCTCTTAGTGTGGACTAACCCAGAAGCACTCATAATGGCCTTCTAAGACATAATGCCCTCCAAGCAAGTGACAGACCAGCCTCCCTCCAATACACGTTTATGAACATCTGTGAGTCTGTGTGAACATCTGCACCTATACCAGTGTATGTGACTTGCGTGTCCCCCCATGTCCATGTTTGCTTTCTGATGTAACACCTGCTAAACTGCAGCACCAAATAGCTGGCTATTGCAGCTTTAGGGCTAATTCTGGGAAATAAGATGCAATCTCAATTTAATACATGTTGGTAGCAATAACAGGAAGATGGAGATCCGGGGAAGCAGTGGATTTCCTTGAGATCATTTTTTTTTTTAATTGTCCAGAGAGAGTAGGTCATGCTGAAGCAGCTTAGCCTTTAACCACTAAAGGCAGTATTTGGAAATGGCCTGCCATGCTCCCTTTTTTTCCTCTACTCTGATTTTTTTTCCTGCCAGTTGCAGCCAGAATGAATACTTACAGCACAAGTGCTAAATCTCAGAGAATAATAGTTTGGATAAAGAAAGCTTGTCAGGGCTTTCACTGCAGACTTGTTATGTGCAAAGTCAGAGCCTCTCCTGTTGCTTCTTTCAAACCTGAAGGCATCAAAGGGGCAGCCAGGTCATCTTTGTTTTAAACTCTTTATTCCCCCCTGCTGTCAGCCTCTACTATTTCTCACCTTTTTAAAAATTAATTCTTCAGAGAAGACCCACTGTGGAGTTGGCCTGAAATGGTTTATTTTAAAGAAGAGTTTTAGTGCTCTTGTGTAAAGTACCACCCAGGAAAGTTGTTTACCACTCTGGATATGAATGGGTCTCCCTCCTCAGAAAAAGGTATTGACTGGGGTGGGAAGGAGAGAGGTACTAAGGAAATGACTGGAGCCTGGCTGAAGGAAGAATCTCCTCTTAGTTGGAGAGTTGGTGATCATGTGAAATGAAAAAGGCAAAAGAAATCCTTTGGGTCTGAACATCAGTGAGCCCACCAAGGGCTGGTTCCCTCCTGAGCCTTATAGTCACCCTCACACCCCAGCCAACCAACACCCTCCGAGACACATTTCACCAAACAATCATTTTTCCATAATAGCCTTTAATACTAAAATGCATTAAATTTTTGAAGCAGAGAAAACACATTAAGGGGAAAACAGAGAACCACCAGATAAAAGGAAACAATGTGGCAGATAACACCGTCTAAAACATAACTGTAATAATTTAATAAAGCTGCTTTATCATCTTCATAAAATAGAGTGGTGATTCTTTTTTGTCTTTTTTCTTTTTACAATGATTCAATCACTGTGAAAATGTACATAACATACAGATCAGCATATACAACAATTTCATCTTCATATAGTCAGCAACAGAGACTGCTTAATGAGACATACTGTACTTGCATCCCTCTAAATTTCCACCCTGGTTTGACACGTAAACAGTAATAGTGTCATCAGGCTCATTCCCCTCACTAGAGGAGCGAAGGCGTAAGCCTTTTGCAACTAATACCTTAGCATTCAAATAGCACAGGAGGTATTTGTTGCTGAATTTCTAGCTCGAGCTAGTCTGGCTCTTGGTCATTAAAGTCTGTATCCTAGCCTTCCTCAGATGAACGCCAGCCAGTGCCAGTAAAAATCTACTTAACCAGTGCTGTAATGGTGTTAGCTGGTTTGTTTGCTAAGGTTGACAGCAACTTTCAGTTAGTAACAAGGTCATCTTTAATTGCCAACACAGCTGGAGCAACAATCAGCATCATCAGTTTTCCCTAATGACCTACAGTGCTTTCCAATCAAGATCAAGTTTTTGTGGGTTGTTCTTTACCAAGAGCGCCTTACGATATATATTTCAGACAAGGTGGTTGATTTTCTTTGTTTTACAAAAGCAATATGAGTTCTATTGGAAATTAATTCACTTTGCACAACATGTGACCCACAGGCCAATTCCAGCCTCACAAGAAAACAAAGAGAGCTGCAATAACTTCATTAGGACAATGTGTTTTGCTCTGGAATATTTCATATCAATATAAAGCCACCCAGTCCCAGCCCCACCCCCACACATCCCCTTTGAATATTACTTTGTTACATACTTAAACTAAAGAACAACATCTCAATACACTTCAGTGTCAGCAGATACAATTTGACTCATGAAATGACATCCTT
Organism: Phocoena sinus; assembly: GCF_008692025.1. NCBI lineage: Eukaryota > Metazoa > Chordata > Mammalia > Artiodactyla > Phocoenidae > Phocoena > Phocoena sinus. The sequence goes on from NC_045784.1 coordinate 85,332,287, forward strand.
AAATGTAATTTTACCAAGAAGGCAAACACTAGGACTGTATACAATGGACTTCTTAAGTTCATTTATGCCAGTTTTTCAAAGGCAGGTTCTTATTACCCTGGGTAAAGAGCCAAGTGGACCATACTTGTCAGGATGCTTTGGGGAACATTCAACATCAAAATGATCCCCATAAAGTGAATTGGAATCCCAGCCAGAACTTCTATTATGTACAATAATAATCCTTTTCCCACCCTGAATGCACAGTCAAGCTATCGCTACACCCTTGCCTCTCCCAGAACTGCGCTTTATCCTTGCTGCTTCAAGTGAACTGCTTTTGTTTTGCTTGTTAATACGATAGAGCTATACAAAAAGCTCAGCTGAATTCCCTTCAGACAATCAGCTGTATGCTGAAGTAACACTAGTGGGATGACACTGGGTGGTTCCAATTTTCAGAGTTCTAAGTTGTATTCCTTTAATATTTTTGATTAGTGGTGAGAGGGTCACGGACTAATCAATTTAAATGGGCACCTTAGGTGCAATTAGCTCTATTAGGCAGGTTCACACTGGAGCAGTGATACTCAAAGTGTGGTCCCTGGACCAGCTGCATCAGCATCACCTGGGAATTTTGAAATCAGCAAAGACTCAGGCCCCATTCCAGACCTACTGAACCAGAAACTCTAAGTGCGGGGCCCATCAACCCGTGCTTTAACTAGTCCTCAACATTTAGTGGGCATCTGATCCATATGGATTGCTAGGTCCCACCTCCAGAAGTTCTGCTTCAGTTGGTTTGCGTGAGAATGGAGAGTTACCATTTCTAACAAGTTCCCAAGTGATGTTGGTGCTGCTGGTCCAGGGACTACACTTTAAAAATCAGGAACTGCGGGGTCCCTTGGCCCATTACCTATTTGGGCAATAAGGTGGGCCATAATTTACTCTGCTGGCTTTAAGAGAATCAAAGGGATGGTAAGTTTCCTTCTGAACAGGTTCATAGATTAGTCAGTATAGGGAAAAGAAAAAAGAGACTCCATACAGCATGGCTCCCTTCTTCCTATTCCTTGTATGTAGTGTATTCCCATATTTGGGGAGAAGCAATCAATCAATGCAAACTAAAACTTTTATATTGTATGAAGATGTTCATCTACTCAGGGACGTGCCCAGAACAGTTATTAGTAAAGCAAGTCACGTCTCAACACCAACTCCTCCCCAAAAGGGACATCAGAATAAATGGAATAGAACTCCCTACGATTTAGGAACTGAAATTGCTGCCTCATATTTAAATGTGTAACATGTTTAGAGAGGAAAAGAAGAGAATATTTGGCCCTCTGGCCTTTGTGGCTTTTCTCAGACGTGCTCAAAAGAAGGGGAGAAAAACATGAGCCAAAAGAGAAATTTAGGATCCTTGCACAAAATTCCTATTTGCAGCCACAGCCTGCCTATAAAACCAGCTTACAAAGCCCTCCTAGGATGCACTTGTGCTTCTGGGAGGTTGTATACATCAAACAACTGTAGAGGAGAAAAAAAAAAGATATTTTCTTAAAGAAAGGAATTCTCTGAACATGCTCAATAAAGGGTTTGGAAGCCAAAAAAATGTCTGACTGCCCATTGTGAACAAGTATTTTGAGAAGGAAAAAGGATTGGTCTATCGCTTAAAACTGAATTCTGGAAAAAAAATTGGAGGAAAATAAACACAAGAGAAAAGCAGAATCAATGTCACTCCTACACTAACATTTTAAACTTGGCTGGTTTAAAATGGTTAGTGTAGAGACATGGCAGCCAGTGGCCCCTCTGGCTCAATAGCCACATAACATTGAATGTTCCCACTTGCCACAATCTTTTCAGCTCCCTCTTTCTGACTGAGCATAATAAGAAATACACCTATACAAAAACTGTCAAATCTGACTTGAAAGCGACCTTGAGGTGGTAGCTAACAACATGATATCAGGATGGATCAGGTGAGGAACAGTCTAAATTCTACAGGCAGCCATCATAACTTAAATGGAAAAAAATTAATTTTTAATGTGTTAATCAAAGTCTATTCACATGCAAACAGAAATAAATACTTAATTCAAAACCTACTACTAAAATGAAATGAATCAAAGGGGAAAAAAGCAAGAGAATAAAATGAGCCAAAATGAAGATGCTATGGTAATTGATTTCTAATTGTGTCAGTTTCAGAGGGAAATTTGCAGCCACACCAATATTTTGCATGAGGTAGTATTCATCACTGAATAAGAAATAAGGATGAATTTGTAGCTTCATTATAACTTCTTTTTCAGAAATATTCTCCCCTACGTAACCCCATCCCCACTGCCTTACCCACCCTCCCCAAAACCATCCCTCCTGCAAAAGAAAATATTCCTAGTAATGTATAAAGCCAGGAACTCAGGCAAAAAATAACTAAAACATTTAAAAGATTAGACTTATCTACCTAAATTTAAGAAAATAAATCCTCTTTTGCATTCTTAGTGCTCTAACCTCTAAGCCTTTTTTTGCTGGATACTCTTGAATTTCAAAAAATGAAACAAATGAGAACATAACCACAAAACTTGTTTCTCTAGAAACAACTCTTTTAAGACCAAGGCAGAGCAAAGGTGACATATTTGTTTATTTTTAAATAATGAACTCAGGCTGCAAGAATACTATGTTGGCTAGTGAATATTAATAGACAGTAAATAAACGGGAGTTTGAGGAATGTTAAACAAACAAAAAAAGAATGTGTGTAACAAACTTGTTAATAAAAAAGATGTATTCCTAGCCTACAGCAAAGAGTTAGCTAAATGTAATGCATTTTTGATAGTTTCCTGTTCACATTTTTAATTTAAAAAAAGTGTTAGTCATAAAAAGACGAGTTCAAGTGTCCAAGTGTCTCCATTTAGAAGGCACAGTAATTGAATTAATGATGCTGTTACCTGTTACCTGTCTTTTCCTAAATGTACACTTTGTACTGCTTACTCTATCCCTATTTATAATCCTATGATACAGAGCAACATGGAGTTCTCAATTCCAGCCCATGACATGCTTTGCAGTCTAATTCTAATCATGATGGAGAAACACTGAATCAGGAAGTGTGTGTCTGAAAAGATGCTTATTTAGAACTCAAAATAGATTCAGTCTTTTTGAGTTTTAGATGATTGGAGATAAGGAATTTCTAAGCCTGGAAACTGATAACTTCAGGAGCAGTTTTCCTGTTCAGGGCCTGAAAATTAGAAAAATTGATCTCATAAAATTTTCAGCACAGTATTTCTGACAGCTGCAAATTAGATAGCAGAATATCCAGGAATGTCTTTCTGCAATGATCTATCATGGATCTGGGCAGAAGACTGAAAGTCAGGAAAAATACCCTGCAATGTGGTGAGCAACCACTCCGTGGGTAGACTCTGTGAGTGAGTATCCTCCAAGTACTCAATCTATATGTGTGGTGTTACTCATTCACTTGTTGTCTCAGTTGTTTGCACTTTGTTTTTATCTGTAGTTTTATTTTAGTTTTTTAAGAAAAAAACACCAACTTCTAAAAGCCTTTTGCCATCACCACACACATAGCAATTTGCAATATCAAATATGACAATAGCACAGCTAGCAAAAGGGTTCTTAAAGCAGGGATGTCCACAGCAATGTAGTGGCATCGGAAAGTACTCGAGCTTCAGAAACAACCATTTAGGGGCTTGATTTCACATCACTGAATCAATGAATAGTACACAATAAATGACCATTAACTTGTCTACACTACAAAACAGTGGCGAGCCTATTAAAGGTGTCCAGAGCTTTTTTTTTTTTTGCTTTTTTAAAATGTAATCCTCCACAAACAATGGTAATTTTTATTATAATTTTGACATACAAAAATATATAAATCCAAACACTTAATACATAATACTTTTCACAACTGAATTTGTCTCTGCTTCCCCAACATCAAGGCCCCATGAACAACTCAAGCCAAAGCTAATTTGCTCCAACGGAACACCCCTGCTGCCTGTTGAAATGAGAGGGATTGTCACAGAATGATAGTCACTTATAAACAATACATTTAGGGAAAGCTCTGAAATACAGCCACTCAAGAACCAACCATTGGTGAGCAATTAAAACGATCAGCTCCTGCTTCTTTGCTAGCCAGCATGGTTTCTCTCTCTTCTTCCCCAAGACTGATTTAGAGAATGATATCCTTCAGACGCTTCACGCCAGGAGACTCTTTGTCTCGACCTTCCTTCAGAATAGGGCTGACCTCATGCACAACTTTCTCGCCATCAGCTCCACGGGGTTCAGCTTCAGAGGGACGAGAAGGGCCATTGTTGACATACTGCTCCAGATCGCGGGCCGGGGGCGCCAGGGCAACGGTGTAAGACACAGAAGGCTTAGTAGGCAGAGGGCTCTTGAGGTGCAGAGGGGAGGTGACAGGGCTAATAGCCTCACAGCCATTGCCTGCCTCCCGGATAGCGCCGTTGACTTTGGGGCTGCAGACGGTCACATCAACAGTCCTCCTGCCTTTCAGGGTGGGCCTCTCCTCAGCTGGGTGGTCACTGACATCCTTTCCAAAGGTTGCAAAAGTCCGCTTGGTGGGGCCGCAGTCATCATAAGCTTCAACATCGGCAGCAGTAGCTTCAATGGACAGTGCAATGATGTTCCTCACATGCTCAGGGGACTTGGAGCGGGTGGGCATGGGGTTCCGGGGCATCCAGCACCTGTCAGAGTGGCCAAGAATCCGGCATTCTTCCCTGCAATGAAATCCTTCATTCTGATCTGTTTGGAGAAAATAAAATGTCAATTTCATCAGCTCTTCCCAGGAATCATTGTTAGTTCCCAGTGTTCTGGTTTCTTAGGTACCCACAGGCCCTTTTAGGAAATGATACTTTTAGATAGTCCTTTATTGCCTTTTGGGACAGGTGTGAAGAATTGGATTTTTAAAAAGCTGCAGATCTCCCCCTCAATACTCTCCCCTTCTTTTTTATTTTTATTTTTGTTGCTGTTCCCACTGCTGACAAAACTAAAAACCTAAAGGAAAATACAGTGTGATGAAAAAATATACTTTTAAGAAGTTTATCCTGACTGTAGAGGTGCTGAGAGTCAGCAATTTTATTAACAACTCCTGTTAAAAATCAACTGTGTTTGAAACTGGTTCCAGCAGAAGAGGGAGTGGAGGCAGAGCAGGGAATCCAACAGTCAGTATATCTGAGAAGTCTTGGTCATGTTTTTGAGCAGTAGCACTGTCAACCACATTCCCACCCTACCTGTTAATGATATGCAATGCTTAATTTTAGATTAGTAACATGCTTTCTTTGAAAACCCAATCACGTCACTTCTTTTTGACCATCAGTCCCACCAGCCAATCTCCTCACTAAACCATTTACATAATTTCATTTCCCATCAGAAGGAATATATTGAGATCTCTTCCTTACATGTGACTCAGAAGGTTCATTGGCCTTATGCACACATCACTCATAGATTGAACATCATTTAATTATACCCAACTAGCCATCCCTCCTTATCTTTCTTATCTGCAGTTTTATTAGGGTCATATTGCTTAAAATAATTCTTTCATGGATTACTTTAACCCTATCATAGAAGATCTCAGAAAATAGAATTCATAATTATTGGCAAGACATGCTTTGCTCTTTTCATATCGGTTCATTTAGAATTAAGGTTTTAATTTGGCTCTCAGAAAGGCTTTCTACAGGGGCTTCACTAAAGCATGGACGCAGGGTTAACGTCTACCTGTCCACTGGAAAACTATTAATGTCTGGTTTACAGCTCTAGTTTTCCAGATCAATTTATATTTGTTACATTCTTGCATGAGGATGACCTAATGAAGATTTTCATAACATTGCACAATGCATCAAAATATTAGCAGCTTAACATTTATAGAAATCTTTGGGGCAGGATCAGAGGAGGTGGGGAGACCACAAGAGATCGCAAGGACAGAAAAGTACATGTCAAAAAAAAATTATAAATATGCGCTGTGACTGCTTTTTTTTTTGCAGGAAGAAGTCTGAAATTCAGGGTCTTGCCTGATATTAGTCTATATATAACACACCTTCCTTATACAATTGTATTTCTGTGTTTTAGTCTGTTTCTTGATTTTTTTAAAGAGTAAATGATGGAGCAAAGAGGCACTGCTCTGCCTCAATCATCAAAAGTTATTTTGGTAAAGGTGCACTTGGGAGGGGGCTCAAGAAATAATGGTTGAATTGGGTGTATACTTCATCATTTGGAGAAAAAGTGTTAGAAGCAGCTAAACATCAAGGCCTAATCCAGGCTGAGTCTAGATTTCAACACAACTCTGGAAATGGCCTTTAACCTAGTCTAAAGTATGGAAAGGCCAACCAAAGGTAAGACCTCCTTCAATGCACCTGGACATAATTTGCCGACTTATCTTTAAGATGGCCATTTTAAGCCCCCTTTCAGTACTGAAGAATGAAACTTTCAGAATTTTGCAGAGGTGCAACCAAATAGCAAATGAGCATTATCACCAAGAGGATAAGTGCCTTCCCCATACACAGGACAATGCTTCTGCAATCTCCAGCACAGTTCCATGTCAGGGTTGCCTGGCCACCTCTGCAAAATGATGATTTGTCAAAAGCCCTTTCTCTGCCTCTTCCCTGAAAACTCTCAGTGTTGCCATCTGATAACTTATCATTATTCAAAACACATATGTTCTTAGAGAGTGAAGTAAGTCAGAAAGAGAAAAACAAGTATTGTATATTAATGCATATATGTGGAATCTGAAAAAATTGGTATAGACGATCTTATTTACAAAGCAGAAATAGAGCCACAGACGTAGAGAATAAATATATGGATACTAAAGGGGAAAGGAGGGGTGGGACAAATTGGGAGATTGGGACTGACATGTAAACATTATTGATACTATGTATAAAATAGATAACCTAATGAGAACCTACTGTGTAGCACAGGGAACTCTACTCAATGCTCTGTGGTGACCTAAATGGGAAGGAAATCTGAAAAAGAGGGGATATATGTATATGTATAGCTGATTCACTTTGCTGTACAGTAGAAACTAACACAACATTGTAAAGCAACTATACTCCAACAAATATTTTTAAAAAAATACACACAGGGATATTAGCTCGGGGCTTTGTGACAGCCTGGAGGGGTGGGATGGGGAGAGTGGGAGGGAGGGAGACGCAAGAGGGAAGACATATGGGAACATATGTATATGTATAGCTGATTCACTTTGTTATAAAGCAGAAACTAACACACCATTGTAAAGCAATTATACCCCAATAAAGATGTTTAAAAAAAAATACACATATGTTCCTGGGAGGCAGAAAGTATGAAAGTATGGGAAACATGTTGGGATATACTTGGGAAACACTTTGTGTAGACCCAAACATTATGAGTGGAAGAGTCTATAGCTGATCCACCCACATTCAATTTCATCCAAATCTAGTGGATGACCCCAGTATCCCTCCAGTAAGACAAAGTTTCACACCTTCAGAGTTTCTCCAAAAGATGCTTCTTCCTCAACATTTCCTCTGAGGCGTATCTCATAACTCTCTAAGTAATAGCTCTAAAGAATTAGTTTGAGTGTTTGTTTGGAGGTGGGGAGTAAGGAGGTGCAAGTGGGGGAACAGTTCAAAAACTAACTTCCATTTCTATAACTCTGAGTGAGCTCCCTGGAAGTCAGAAAAAAAGGTCTGGAAGGCTGTGGGATCCCTGTCCTTTTTGTCCACAATTTAGGGCACGGAGGCATAGAGGCCTTAACATTTGAGCCATGGAACCACAGCCATATGACCAGCTATGAAGAGGAAATCCCAGCTGACCTTCAGACTGATATTACAGGCCACTTGCTCATACGCCCAGAGCAGAACAGTGATGAATGACAATCTAGTAGAATCTTCTCAATAGGCTCAACATAAAGCTCTCTTAAGTTTCTTTTAAGTTTTTAGTTTCAAGTAGCTATCTTAAAATTTGAAGAGGTACTTCTTTTCTCAACACAATTCATTAAGAGAACACCATTCATGTATCACCCCAAATCCACATACAGTGCTCCTTCGCTATGGTAGGCTGCTTCAAATGAACAACATAAGGAGTCCTGGATCCCCAGCATACACAGAGGACAGAGACCCCAGAGGTAGATACCTCTAAGATCTTATGAATTGACAAAGACCAGAGCAGGGAACTCATCTCAGAAGCTTCTCTGCAAAGATAGTGCTTGCTTTCAGCTTACCCACTGCCTAAGTGAATAGATCACTCTCTGGGAAGAGAAAAAGGTAAACTCACTCAGCACCCCCAGGAACGCAATCGGTCTAAGCCTACACACCAATCTCACTAAGCCCACCTCAGCCCTTTGGAAGCTAGAATAATATGCAATTTTCTTCAGTTAATTATGTGTACATATTAGGTACACTGCTCTTACCCCATGCAAGTGAAGACTTCAATCTGAAAGACTCATTTACTCACAATGTCTCACTCCTGGTTTAGATCTGATCTCTTTATTTCCTTAAACCCTTACCAAGGGCAGTGACTTGCTGCTTATCATTTTAGTATCAAACAACACTCAGTGACATTTGTGTCCATACTATTGAAACAAAATCTAACCTAGCTTTAGTGTTTATAGACATATGAAATATGAAAGAAAATATGCAGAATATAGATGAACAGAAAGAATGTCTTCCCAGCCCAAGGTAACCTACATTCATAAATGCAATGCAGATGAATTACCTTTAAAAATCAAAACTTCAGTTTAGTAAGGAAATTAACTGTGCTTTAAAAGTGAGAGGGGGGAACTTCAAGACAGCGGAGGACTAAGACATGGAGATCACCTTCCTCCACATAAATACATCAAAAATATATCTACATGTGGAACAACTCTTACAGAACACCTACTAAATGCTGGCAGAAGACCTCAGACTTCCCAAAATGCAAGAAACTCCCCACGTACCTGGTAGGGCAAAAGAAAAAAGGAAAAACAGGGCTTCCCTGGTGGCACAGTGGTTGGGAGTCCGCCTGCCGATGCAGGGTACATGGGTTCATGCCCCGGTCCGGGAAGATCCCACATGCCGCGGAGTGGCTGGGCCCGTGAACCATGGCCGCTGGGCCTGTGCATCCGGAGCCTGTGCTCCGCAACGGGAGAGGCCACAACAGTGAGAGGCCCACGTACCGCAAAAAAGGAAAAAAAAAAAAAAAGGAAAAACAGAGACAATAGAATAGGGATGGGACCTGCACCAGTGGGAGGGAGACAGCGGGGTGGGCAGATTCCCACACAGAGGATCCGTGCCCACCAGCACTCATCAGCCTGAGCAGGTTGTCTGTTCACCCGCTGGGGAAGGTGGGGGCTGCGAGCTGAGGCTCAGGTTTCAGAGGTCAAATCCCAGGGAGACGACCAGGGTTGGCTGTGTGAACACAGCCTGAAGGAGGCTAGAGCACCACAGCTAGCCGGGAGGGAGTCTGGGAAAAAGGCTGGACCTGACTAAGAAGCAAGATACCATTGTTTCAGGGTGTGTGAGGAGAGGGGATTCAGAGCACCACCTAAATGAGCTCCAGAGACAGGCGAGAGCCGCAGCTAACAGTGCGGACACCAGAGACAGGCATGAGGTGCTAAGGCTACTGCTGCAACCACCAAGAAACCTGTGTACAAGCACAGATCACTATCCACACCTCCCTTCCCAGGAGCCTGTGCAGCCTGCCACCGCCAGGGTCCCGTGATACAGGGACAACTTCCTCGGGAGAACACACGGCGCGCCTCAGGCTGGTGCAACGTCATGCTGGCCTCTGCCAACACAGGCACGCCCCACATTCCATACCCCTCCCTCCCCCCGGCCTGAGTGAGCCAGAGCCCCCTAATCAGATGCTCCTTTAACCCCGTCCTGTCTGGGCAAAGAACAGACGCCCTCAAGTGACCTACATGCAGAGGTGGGGCCAAATCCAAAGCTGAACCGCAGGAGCTGTGCGAACAAAGAAGAGAAAGGGAAATTTCTCCCAGCAGCCTCAGGAGCAGCGGATTAAATCCCCACAATCAACTTGATGTACCCTGCATCTGTGGAATACCTGAAGAGACAACAAATCATCCCAAAATTGATGTGGTGGACTTTGGGAACAACTGTAAACTAAGGTTTTGCATTCTGCATCTAATTTGTATCTGGTTTTATGTTTATCTTAGTTTAGTATTTAGAGCTTATTATCATTGGTAGATTTGTTTATTGATTTGGTTGCTCTCTTCCTTTTTTTGATATATATATGTGTGTGTGTGTGTGTGTGTGTGTGTATGTTTTCCTTTTCCTCTTTTTGTGGGTGTTTATGTGTATGCTTCCTGGTGTGAATTTGTCTGTATAGCTTTGCTTTTACCAGTTGCCCTAGGGTTATCTCTGTCCAGATTTTGTTGGTTGGGTTTGTTTTGTTTTGGATTTTTTTTAGTATAGTTTTTAGCACTTGTTATCATGGGTGGAATTGTTTATTGGCTTGGTTGCTCTCTTCTTTCTTTTTTAATTACTTTTTTAAATTTTTTAATTTAATTTTTTATTATAATAACTTTATTGTATTTTCTTTCTTTCCTTCTTTCTCTCTCTCTCTCTCCCTCTTTCTTTCTATCTTTCTTTCTTTCTTCCTTTTTCTCCCTTTTCTTCTGAGTCATGTGGCTGACAATGTCTTGTTGCTCCAGCTGGCTGTCAGGCCTGAGCCTCTAAGATGGAAGAGCTGAGTTCAAGACATTGCTCTACCAGAGACCTCCCAGCCCCATGGAATATCAAATGGCAAAAGCTCTCCCAGAGATCTCCATCTCAACTTTACGACCCAGCTCCAATCAACGACCAGCAAGCTACAGTGCTGCACACCCTATGCCAAAAAACTAGCAAGACAGGAACACAACCCCACCCATAAGCAAAGAGGCTGCCGAAAATCATAAGGTCATAGACACCCCAAAACGCAACACCAGACATGGTCCTGCCCACCAGAAAGACAAGATCCAGCCTCATCCACCAGAACACAGGCACCAGTTCCCTCTGTCAGGAAGCCTACACAGCCCAATGAACCAAGCTTAGCCACTGTGGGCAGACAGCAAAAACAACAGGAACTATGAAGCTGAAGCCTATGAAAAGGAAACCACAAACACAGTAAGTTAAGCAAAAAGAGAAGACAGAGAAATTCACAGCAGATGATGGAGCAAGCTAAAAATCCAACAGACCAAGGAAATGAAGAGGAAACAGGCAGTTTACCTGAAAAAGAATTCAGAGGAATGATAGTACAGATGATACAAAATCTTGGAAATACAATGGATAAAATACAAAAAACATTTAACAAGGGCCTAGAAGAATGAAAGAGCAAGCAAAGAATGATGAACAACAAAATAAATAAAATTTAAAATTCTCTAGAAAGAATAAATAACAGAATAACTGAGCCAGAAGAACAGATAAGTGACCTGGAAGATAAAATAGTGGAAATAACTACCACAGAGCAGAATAAAGAAAAAAGAATGAAAAGAATTGAGGACAGGTTCAGAGACCTCTGGGACAATATTAAACACACCAACATTTGATACAAAAACAAGACCCGTATATATGCTATCTACAAGAGAACCACTTCAGACCTAGGGACACATACAGACTGAAAGTGAGGGGATGGAAAAAGATATTCCATGCAAATGGAAATCAAAAGCAAGCAGGAGTAGCAATTCTCATATCAGAAAAAATAGACTTTAAAATAAAGACTATTACAAGAAACAAAGAAGGACAATACATAATGATCAAGGGATCAATCCAAGAAGAAGATATACGAATTGTAAGTATTTATGCACCCAAAAGGGGAGCACCTCAATACATAAGGCAAATGCTAACAGCCATAAAATGGGAAATCGACAGTAACACACTCACAGTAGGGGACTATAACACTCCACATTCACCAATGGACAGATCATCCAAAATGAAAATAAAAAATGAAATACGAGCTTTAAATGACACATTAAACAAGATGGACTTTATTGATATTTATAGGACATTCCATTCAAAAACAACAGAATACACTTTATTCTCAAGTGTTAATGGAACACTCTCCAGGATAGTTCATATCTTGGGTCACAAATCAAGCCTTGGTAAATTTAAGAAAATTGAAATTGTATCAAGTATCTTTTCCGAACACAACGCTATGAGATTAGATATCAATTACAGGAAAAAATCTGTAAAAAATACAAACACATGGAGGCTAAACAATTCACTACTTAATAACCAAGAGATCACTAAAGAAGTCAAAGAGGAAATCATAAACTACGTTGAAATAAATGACAATGAAAACATAACAATCCAAAACTCATGGGATGCAGCAAAAGCAGTTCTAAGAGGGAAGTTTATAGCAATACAATCCTACCTCAAGAAACAAGAAACAGCACAAATAAACAACCTAACATTACACCTAAAGCAATTAGAGAAAGAAGAACAAAAAAAACCCCAAAGTTAGCAGAAGGAAAGAAATCATAAAGATCAGATCAGAAATAAATGAAAAAGAAATGAAGGAAATGATAGCAAAGTTCAGTAAAGATAAAAGCTGATCTTTGAGAAGATGAACAAAATTGATAAGCCATTAGCCAGACTCATCAAGAAAAAAAGGGAGAAGACTCAAATCAGTAGAATTAGAAATGAAAAAGAAGTAACAACTAACACTGCAGAAATACAAAGGATCATGAGAGATTACTACAAGCAACTATATGCCAATAAAATGGACAACCTGGAAGAAATGGACACATTCTTAGAAAATCACAAACTTATGAGTCTGAACCAGGAAGAAATAGAAAATATAAACAGAACAATCACAAGCACTAAATTTGAAACCGTGATTAAAAACCTTCCAACAAACAAAAGCCCAGGACCAGATGGCTTCACAGGAAAATTATACAAAACATTTAGAGAAAACCTAACACCTATCCTTCTCAAACTCCTCCAAAATATAGCAGAGGGAGGAACGCTCCCAAACTCATTCTACGAGGCCAACATCACCCTGATACTAAAACCAGAAAAAGATGTCACAAAGAAAGAAAAGTACAGGCCAATATCACGTATGAACATAGAAGCAAAAATCCTCAACAAAATACTAGCAAAGGAAATCCAACAGCACATGAAAAGGATCATACACCATGATCAAGTGGGGTGTATCCCAGGAATGCAGTGATTCTTCAATATATGAAAATCAATCAATGAGATACACCATATCAACAAATTGAAGGAGAAACCACATGATCATCTCAAAAATGCACAGAGAGCTTTCGACAAAATTCAACACCCATTTATGATAAAAAAAAAAAAAACCCTCCAGAAAGTAGGCATAGAGGGAACTTTCTTCAACATAATAAAGGCCATATATGACAAACCCACAGCCAAAATCGTCCTCAATGGTGAAAAACTGAAACCATTGCCACGAAGATTAGGAACAAGACAAGTTTGCCCACTCTTACCACTATTATTCAACACTGTTTTGGAAGTTTTAGCCACAGCAATCAGAAGAAAAAGAATGAAAAGGAATAAAGCTGTCACTGGTTGCAGATGACATGATACTATACATAGAATCCTAAAGATGCTACCAGAAAACTACTAGAGCTAATCAATGAATTTCGTAAAGTAGCAGGATACAAAATTAATGCACAGAAATCTCTGGCATTCCTATACACTAATGTTGAGAACTCTGAAAGTGAAGTTAAGAAAACACTCCTATTTACCACTGCAAGAAAAAGAATAAAATATCTAGGAAAAAACCTACCTAAGGAGACAAAAGACCTGTATGCAGAAAATTATGAGACACTGATGAAAGAAATTAAAGATGATACAAATAGATGGAGAGATATACCATGTTATTGGATTGGAAGAATCAACAATGTGAAAATGACTATACTACCCAAAGCAATCTACAGATTCAATGCAATCCCTATCAAACTACCACTGGCACTTTTCACAGAACTAGAGCAAAAAAATCTCACAATTTGCATGGAAACACAAATGACCCTGAATATCCAAAGAAATTTTGAGAAAGAAAAACGGAGCTGGAGGTATCAGTCTCCCTGATTTCAGACTATGCTTCAAAGCTACAGTAATCAAGACAGTATGAGACTGGCACAGAAACAGAAATATAGATCAATGGAACAGGATAGAAAGCCCAGAGATAAACCCATACACATATGGTCACCTTATCTTTGATAAAGGAGACAGGAATATACAATGGATAAAAGACAGCCTCTTCAATAAGTGTTTCTGGGAAAACTGGACAGCTAAATGTAAAAGAATGAAATTAGAACACTTCCTAAAACAACAAAGAGAAACTCAAAATGGATTAAAGACCTGAATGTAAGGCCAGAAACTATCAAACTCTTAGAGGAAAACATAGGCAGAACACTCTATGACATAAATCACAGAAAGATCCTTTTTGATCCACCTCCTAGAGAAATGGAAATAAAAACAAAAATAAACAAATGGGACCTAATGAAACCTAAAAGCTTTTGCACAGCAAAGGAAACCATAAACAAGACCAAAAGACAACCCTCAGAATGGGAGAAAATATTTGCAAATGAAGCAACTGACAAAGGATTAATAACCAAAACTGACAAGCAGCTCATGCAGCTAAATATCAAAAAACCCAATCCAAACATGGGCAGAAGACCTAAATAGACATTTCTCCAAAGAAGATACACAGATTGCCAACAAACACATGAAAGAATGCTCAACATCATTAATCATTAGAGAAATGCAAATCACAACTACAATGAGATACCATCTCACAGCACTTAGAATGGCCATCATCAAAAAGTCTACAAATAATAAATGCTGGAAAGGATGTGGAGAAAAGGGAATCCTCTTGCACTGTTGGTAGAAATGTAAATTGATATAGCCACTATACAGAACAGTATGGAGGTTCCTTATAAAACTAAAAGTAGAACTACCGTATGACCCAGCAATCGCACTACTGGGCATATACCCTGAGAGAACCATAATTCAAAAAGAGTCATGTACCCCAATATTCAGTGCTGCTCTATTTACAATAACCAGGAGATGGAAACAACCTAAGTCTCCATCGACAGGTGAATGGATAAAGTAGATGTGGCACATATGTGCAATGGAATATCAGTCAGCCATAAAAAGAAAGAAGATTGAGTTATTTGTAGTGAGGTGGATGGACCTAGAGTCTGTCATACAGAGTGAAGTAAGTCAGAAAGAGAAAAACAAATACTGTATGCTAACACATATATATGAATCTAAAAAAGAAAAAGGGTTCTGAAGAACCTAGGGGCAGGACGGGAATAAAGATGCAGACGTAGAGAATGGACTTGAGGATACGGGGAGGGGGAAGGGTAAGCTGGGACAAAGTGAGAGAGTGGCATGGACATATATACACTACCAAATGTAAAATAGATAGCTAGTGGGAAGCAGCTGCATAGCACAGGGAGATCAGCTCGGTGCTTTGTGACCACCTAGAGGGGTGGGATAGGGAGGCTGGGAGGGAGGTTCAAGGCGGAGGGTATATGGGGATATATGTGTACATAAAGCTGATTCACTTTGTTATACAGCAGAAACTAACACAACACTGTAAAGCAATTATACTCCAATAAAGATGTTAAAAAAAACAAATGTTAGAAAATCACAACACAAAGTCCCTTAAGAATAGCAATGATGACATACCAGATGTAAAAAAGTAGAGACGACTTGTGGAATTGCCTAGAACTGTTAGAGATTATGTGCCTGCCATCATGTAGTTCTGTGGCTGGGGATGGAGCTATGCTACTAGACAGGAATCATTTTGTACTGTCACAAATTAACTGTCAAGATTCTGGCTCCAGCTGAAATAGAGGTAAGCTAACAATTCACTAATTCCCGGCTAAGATTCCTCTTATGAGCCTATCTGTGACTCTATACCTTGCTACATCTTTCTCTGAAAGTATTACCCTGAGACTAGGCAAAGCAAAATGTTAAGACTAAAATCCATACAAAGTTGTGGAAATTTAAACACACTAACATGTACAGATGAATAAAAGCAGGTGTCTTTAATTCAAATACACACATGATTAGGGGTGAATGATGAATTTGCAAATTGGTTTTCCCTGCTTCTGAACTTGTTCCTAGGATTTGCAAATAAATAAATAAATAAATGAAGAGAGTGCATAAGTTTGGAAGAGGACACAAATCTTGAGGCCATGGAACTCCTTAGTTCAAAACAGATCAGATTATTTTAGACAAAAAAATAAATAAAATATAGAGAAAAAATAAAGCTTCTTCAATCTAGGTAGTAATAAATATATTTTTGGTCACAATCTCTCATTAGGGACTTTTGTAAGAGACTCCCAAAACCTCTGGGCAAAAGAAAAAATAAATAAATCTTAATGCATCAGTCTTATGAGAACATGGGAGGCATAAGAGGCTGTAACGCCTAAGTCATGATGGATAAGGAAGTAATTAAAATAGAAAAAGAACAGAATATGTTACTTTGTGCAGATAAAGCAAAACTTTTTGCAGCAATTACTACCCTCCTCAGGACGTGAAACTGCTGTCTCTTCAGATGTGGGCAAACAATATGTTTCCACACACTAGAAAGAGCCTACCCAAGGTCCCAACCAAAGTAAAAAAAGAAAATGCTGAAAACACCATCTCAGGCTTTGCTAAAACTTTCAAAGTCTTGGTATAATAGAAGGGTTGAGAGGCTCTGTTGGGTTTGTATAGATGTTCAGCCACAATGGATGTGTTCAATAATGCTGGCAGTTCTTTACCATGATTCAGAGTTTGGTGTTAACTCAAAGATCCCAATGATCAGAGACAAAACTCCAACACTAAAATAGTTCAAGGTAAGAATTACAAGAGCAATGTGTTACCTCCTCAGAAGTGATCTGCAATCAATGAGGCAGAAAGGGAAAGTTAAAATGAGTTCCAGTTCCTAAGAGCTCAAGTAGTTAGCTACATCTAAGTAGCAGCAGTAACATAACTTAGATGCAAGTGATGTGTAAATCAGAAAAGCTTCCTGGATTGTACTCATATATATCCACTTAGCTTACCCTGCATCATCCCATAAACAAAATAATCTAAGACCAAAGTGGGGCCATTTTTTGTAAGATACAATAGAAGGGATTGTGGCAAAGATTATGAAGAGGTTAAATGCTGTTAAAATTGATCACATGCACCTAATCAATAAAACATAACTGTTGAGAAGTGTCCCCTCTTGACTTAGCTAACTCCTACTCATCTGAAGCAGAAAAAACAAACTGCCTACCAAACATCCATATCTATTTTTTAACATCTTTATTGGAATATAATTGCTTTACAATGGTGTATTCGTTTCTGCTTTATAACAAAGTGAATCAATTAGAAACAGAACCCCACTTCTGTTAGGACTGGCCACGTGCCAGCTAAAAAACTACATTTTCTAGTCTTTATAGATAGGAGTGGCCATGTAACTAAGAGTGGGTCAATGTTATGGAGGTAGGATGTCAAGAAGTCTCCTTAAAAGAGGTGAGCTGACTTAACTGGGGGACCTTTGTCCTTATTTCTCCCTGCTTTGTCCTGTCTGGAATGGAGACATAATAGATGGAGCCACAGCATCCATCTTACTACCATGAGGCAACTCTGAGGATGGAAGCCATGTGCCTATGAATAGCAGAGTAAAAAATATAAGGACTTTGGGGTACTGAAGATATTGTAAACCTACCTCACTAGACATGAACTTTTTTTAAATAAGAGGAAAACTAAGCTTCTCTCTTATTTCATTCACTGATTTATTTCCCTTAGTGAGGGGAGGGGATGTTTATTACCAGCAGTTTAACACTATTCATACCTGATACATTATCCCTAAAGTCTCAAATGTAACTTCCTCAGGGAATCCTTGCCTGATTCCTTAGATTAAGGTAGGTCCCATACCACCTCCTATATAGCACTCATCATACTTGTAGTTACTTGTTTAATATCTATATTCAATGCCAGCTTGTAAACTCTAAATGAGCAAAGATTATATCTGTTTTGTTCCCTCCCATGCCCACAGAACCTAGCAAAGGGCCCAGCAGAAAGCAGGTACTCAATAACAGTTTAATTTAACTGAATGAAAAAGGTACCCAAAAAAGTGATGGCAACAGAACAAAGAATCTTGGTCAACACACCAGATACTGTGCCACTAATACAACTCCTAAAAGTGGAAATAACTAGTAGGAAACCTGCAAAGAAAACCATGTAGCTTTGCTGAAGGCAATAAAGTAAATGAACACTTGAGAAACATTGAACTCAAACATCATCTTGGCCTCTGAGTGGTTTCCTGCACACTATATACAGATCTTAAAGAGATCTATTATGCTCTGATGTCCAGTTGAAAATACATTTGCCATGTACCTTGGAGTTTTTAATTCTAACAATAGTTAATGGGGCCTGTACTCATAAGTTAACAACACAATAAGCAGAAGCGTCTGTTTTATGAAATTAATCTGTTGTCCAAATACCCACCGCAGATGCTGACTCTTCCTGGCAAAACTAATTTAAATACCCATCAAGAGACTACTTCTCAAGTCAAATATGCCTGGGAATTACCAAAGGAAAGAATTATCCTGGAAATAATTCTTAAAAGCATTTTAAGGCCTGCAAAGAGTCAGGAGAAAGAACATCCATCTGTTATCTGTAACTTAACAATGCAAACGAGTAGCAATGGGCTCAGTGGAAAAGGGAGGGAGGGAAGGAAGAGGGAAGAAAGGAAAGAGAGCAGGAAGCACTATCTAGGCTTCAGATATTCCATCTTAGTTTTGATCTGATTAACATATAAGGGCTAGCTTCTTTTGGGTATTTAGATACCATTTGAGCATCTAGCAAAATTCAATAAGGGCTCAGGACTTTGCAAAATCACAACTTCCCAAAGCCTTCCCCCTCTTCCAGCTGTATTCTGGAGGAATTTACACTCACTTCCTAAAGGACCCAAAGTTTCAGCAAGTAAAGATGGAGCTCCATTTGTAAAATATTCAAGAGTGCACCAGTGAAGGCTGGGACATTTCTAGAGACTCGTGAACCAATGACACCAAGCTATTCTGCAGCCATTCCAGTGTGACAAGAAGTAAATCACAAATTATGTACACTACAAACAGCTCCTTGTCTCTCATTCTCTTCTTCTCTTTCTTGCAGCGTCTTCTGCCATTTTGGTTTCTCCTTCTTTCTGTTCTCCTGTTCCTTAGCCTCCTGCTAGTTAGCAGCCCTATCTAGAGCACTATGGCCAGGCAGACAACATGCAGAAGGGGTAGGACCAAAAACTGTGATTGGCATTCAAAACGCTTATGTGGTATTATTTGACAGATGCCAAAGAAGAAGTATACAAAAACCAACCCTTGTAATGTGGAGAGAAATTCCCACATTTTTCATTCATCTGGATACAGGTATTAAAAGTCCCTGTTAAAATAAGAGGATCCACTATCAAACTGATATCAACTGATTTCCTTTGGTCATAGAGCAAAGCCCTGGGTAAAGGGTACCAGGAGAGGAGAGTTTGATGGGGGTAAGAAAGACTAGAAATGTCTGGAGGCAGAGATACCTCAGGAAAGCCAAGGTGGGGGATAGGATATAGGAACAGCGTTCCTGAGACTGCCAAAGGTATGCTGCCAAAAGAGAGGAGACAGAGAGAGAGAAAAGTCAGCCTTGATCAGCATAGGTTGGCATTTTCAGGATGGCTAACTAGTTAAACAGCAAGAATTCTGTGAAGTTTAGCTTTAGCTTGCAATAAAGAGGACGGCTGAAAAGACTGATGAATCCCAACCTTGTCCTAGACAATTTGACAGATCAGCATCAGTTAGCAAGTGCCACCCGATATTGGGCCTCTGTGATGCCAAATGGCACAAAGGTCTCTCCCCTC
This sequence comes from Phocoena sinus, assembly GCF_008692025.1. NCBI lineage: Eukaryota > Metazoa > Chordata > Mammalia > Artiodactyla > Phocoenidae > Phocoena > Phocoena sinus. Next base: position 85,352,045 of record NC_045784.1, read on the forward strand.
ATTCACAGTCTATGCACGTGAAATTCACTTACTCTTGGTGCAACATGAAAATAGATTAAAAAGATGCCCCTTCCTGGGCTTCCCTGGTGGCGCAGTGGTTGAGAGTCCGCCTGCCAATGCAGGGGACACGGGTTCGTGCCCCAGTCCTGGAGGATCCCACATGCCGTGGAGCGGCTGGGCCCGTGAGCCATGGCCGCTGAGCCTGTGCGTCCAGAGCCTGTGCTCTGCAACGGGAGAGGCCACAACAGTGAGAGGCCCGCATACCAAAAAGAAAAGAAAAAAAAAAAAAGATGCCCCTTCCAGAATGCAAAGCAATTGAATTATTTTCAATGGAATCTTCAGTGCTGAGTTGGTCGAAAAGATAAAGTTAAAACATATTAAAGTATAAGTGGTTGAGAATTTAATATTTATGATAGATGAGAGTATAGCGTGTACAGTCATACAATCTAAGTTGCAATTTGGGCAATCACAATAGTTCCTGGAGTTTTCATTTTTGTACTGGGGCTCAATTCAATTCAATCCATAAAGAAGAGATTTCAAGATGTTTATAAGTATAAATCATTTGTACTGATGCATGGGGAGTAAAGAAATGAAGCTGGGGCTGCCTGGAAAATTGAGACTGATAAATAAGAGGCACTGACAGTGACTGAGATAAGCAGAGATTGGCTAGACTAGAATCTTTGTATTTTGGCTTCTATGTGGAGCAAATTATCTGACAAAGTTCTGGACTTCATAGAGATGCTTCAAAACCATTTGAAAAAGCTTTACAACTAAACTATGAGGTGTCACAGAAGGCCACTGAACTATTCCCCCAAAGGAGGAACATTGAGATACTGCAACTCTGAGAAAAGAGAGTTTCATTCTACAATGTCCACAGAATTAAGTCCTTTAGCCTACATCCATTGGATGTAGGTACAACACCTCATCACTTCTGTGAAGAGTTCAAACCAGCTGTTTAATTTTGTGTAGATGAAAAACAGACAGACCGTTTCACACATTCTACAGGTAGTTGTACCGCTGTGAACACAAAGCCTTTAGATGATGCTTGCAAGTAGCACTGAACTTAATGTTATCACCAACTTAGTTTCACTCTTTCCTTGAAACTAAGGAAATTGCTGACACATCATTAGCATGAGAAAAAAAGCCACTTTTATGCTGGTCATAAGTTTCTGGGTATTGGACATAATACGTAGTGAGGATGTCACAAATAAGGCTGGTATGGAAAGCAGGAGGGGCAGGGCACGTTAGCCAAGAAAAAAACCTTCCCTTTTTGAGTGAAAATTTAATGTTGGTGGGGAAAAAAAGGCGCCCAGCAGCTGATGTTCTTAACAGGAACTGACACTTCCTTCAGTCAAGTCCCAGGACATTCAGTTTTGTGGACAGGCAATGCCATACATGAGTCAATGAAAAATGTTGCAGCTGTAACTTCTAAATTCTTTAAAGATTCTCGACTACCAAAATGTTCTTGTTACTGGGTAGGGAGGCTAAGAAACAACATTAGTAATTCTCCAATCACTTCCTTCCCATTTGAAAAATAAAGTGTTCAGTAAACCAATCACTGTTTCTTGCAATGATTCAAAAAGATAGTGTGTGTCATGTCATCAGATAGGTAAGAATCACTAGAACTAGTCACTGGAAGCAAATGAGTGTCGGAGGGATTAATATCTATTAACTACCTTAGGTTGGACTATTCATTACCAACAAAAGCTTCATAGAAAAGTCTAGCATTATCTTGATATTTCAGCATAACTTCAGCAACCATCTGGAATACTGTAATTGCAATGACACTGCTTCTGGGTACAGCAAACAGCACAATCATTAAAAAATATTCATTTCAAATATCTTCCTGGAAGCTAATAAATTTTACAGCAGTTTCAATCCTTCCACATAGCAACAAAGAAAAGCTTCGTTCCAGACAAATTAAAAGTAAATTGATTGCCTTAGGGGAATCTATTCAAATATCACTTTTCCATGTTAGAAATCTTTTTTCCTAAAACATTAGAGAGAGAGAGAGAGGCAGAGAGAGAGAATGAATCTTGGATGGGGGAGTGAGATGGATGATGGAGATAGTGTGAAAGGGATAGAAGCCAGTATATGAAAAAGACAAAATTGCAGCAGAGGGAGAGTGAGAAATAACCAAAATCATTAAATCCTTGTTTGCAAAACCAGGTAGAAATCAACTTAAAATAAATGCAAATATGTCACTGAGGTGCAGGCCTAACATTTGTGCTGGAATTTATGAATCATAACTATGAATAATGAATACCAAAATTGAAGGGATCAAACGCCACCTTCTATGTTTACTTGTCATTATCCATCTTTCACGGACAATGCTTAATTTTCTTCTTTTGCTCTTTTCCTTAGAATTACTTAGAATTATTCTTTGTCCAGTTGTCCACTTAATCATACTAGTAGGAGAAAACAAGCTGTATTTTTCAGGGTGTTGTCTCAAAAGCAATTAGACAAATTCAGAAGCAAGGCCAATTAGTATACTCTTAGAGGAAGCTTGATCATTTGAAAGCATGAGACGCTAGTCCTGCTGCTCATTTTAGGAAGAAAAAAATCCTTTACACCTTTAGCACATGGTGGTTCCAGTATGACCGCCTGACCTTCAGCTTGTCCAACTCTACTTGGAAAGAAAGAATGGCTGCTCCATCTGAAGCATTGAGGAAGTCTTAGAAACTCTTTGGGCCACAGCTGTGAGGGCTTTTTCTGAGTTGGCTTGAACTCTGAATACAGAAGTAGCAGAAGCTTTTCGGTTGAGATGACCTGAGTTCAGACATCCTGACATGGCTCTAGAAAAATCTATGTAAGAGCTGATGCATATTAATCCTAAATTATGGCCATAAAAAAAACTATCACGGACACACACACACTCACCAGCACCCCTATCAGTCCTCATAATCCTGAATACTCATCTCCATTCACAAGTTAAAACAATGGAGCATTATATATCAATCATATCTCAATAAGGCTGGAAAAAATCAAATGGAACAAATCAAAAGATTACTAAAAACCAGTCTGGTAAATTTAAATGCTCTGTCCATTTTGTACAGATCATGTATCTTTACACCCTTGGAATAATCTGTTTTTCCAAAACATTGCCTCTTCTGAACTCCAATTTTATTGCATTTGCCCCTTGTTGGTTAATATGCCAATCTTTCATGACTGGGTCTGTGAAACATGGGGCTAATGAAGGAATGCCATGCTGTGGCTTAAGAAGCCCTGAGGAGCCTAGTTCTATGTTCAGAAAACAAGACAGCACTGGGAGTAGAGAATTTGATGCTTCATTCAAGCCTGCATGATTTCTATTCTCTGAGATTCCAATTTGGCAGTTATAGAGAAGGAGGGTGTAGACTTGTTTAATATAAGATGTTGGACTTATCATAAAAATATTCTAAGAGAAAATTGAAATAATTAAAGAAAAAGACTTCTTTGGCCCTAGAGCTTTCTTATCCCCTTAATTCCACTTTGCAATCTTTTCTTCTTTGCTTCCCTCAGTTAGTGAACAGCAAATAATCTAGCTTGTTATTAAAACTGCATATAAAATAATCAGCTTTGGCAAAATGCAAATGGTGACTAGCTGAAGAGCTAAGGATCATCATCTGCTCACATATGAAGACGTGACACAATTCTTTTAACTACCCTAATGGTCCTGGATTGGGGGCAGGGTTTAGAAAAGGGTTGGAAAGGAGTAAAGAACGAGGCAGATGCAGAATTATATTTTAAAACCTCCTGCTGGCAATCAATGAGCTCTCTGCTGTTACTAATCACACACACGTATACACACAACACAGAATTGTAATGCTGACATAGCTTCCTGGATGAGATACTTATAGGACAGTAACAAAGACATTGACACATGGTTTTATTCTCCTGAGGAATCTTTGTCCCCCTTCTTCCAGAGTTTATGCAAACTGAAAGGTTTATATGTTTAACACCCTGTTATCCATTCCAATATGGGAGGTCAGCGGTATTTCAACAAAGAAACCACTCATGAGTAATGATTTTACGGAGACAAGAGTGGGAAAATGAACGGTTTGAAATGAGTCTAATTCCTTGTGTGACGGCTAATAAAAAGAAACATGTGAACACAGTGCTTGAGAAGCATTTTTGTACTGTTCAACAGACTGAAAATAATAGCCGTTTTTCTGGTCTGCATTACCATTAATAACAGCCTTCCCTTCTGGTCATCTGTGTTTACAGAGGGAATAAAGATTGATACAAGAGCTCGCCTTTCTTCTGCACCACCCAACTAGACACAGACTGTCCAGATGATTTTTTTTAAAACACAAACCAAGTTTTATTTTCAAAAGTAACACTAATCAGGGTACCTAAGTGTTTCAGAAATTACTTAGGAACTGTGCGGAAGCCAAAGAATTGCCAAGATGGTTCTCAGAAAGGTTGTTTGGAGAGTAAAAGGGGACGTTGACATCTCGCCTTTGTTTAAGGAAGCTCTTGAACTGTCCTGAGAGGAAATCTTTCATCTGTTCTATTTACTTTCTTCTGACCACACCCCAAAGACTGTCCAAGGCAGGGAAAGAGTAGATTGATTATGCACCAGATAGAATATTCCAAGGTAGGTTGTCAGTTCCCCCATTGCATTTAAGATGGAATTGCCTTCACAAAATTTCTAACATATTCACAGGCATTGCATAAAGGAAGGTTCCCCTGGAGTTCAATGGACCTTTTATTTCCACCTATAAATAATAAGTGCTCTCATGAATTAATTGTCATTCCTCTTTTCTCATCTCATTTCCTTTGTCTCCATTCCATAGTATTCAACACGTTTCTGCCCTGCCCAAAATATCCTCTTTCTTACCATTCTGCTCAGACTTCATTTCTCTTCCTTTAGCTTTGTAGCCTTTCCTCATCACATCAAATCTTTCTGCCTAGAAACTCACACCCACACCTCCAGGGAAGCTACAGGGAGGCAATCAGAAATAACAGCAGTGGCCAAATCTCTGACAGAAAATCCCCCAATATGAAAAGGGCCTGTTCCCTGGGACATTTCCCACTTCCCACCAAGGAACCTTCAGAGTAAGCCTGATGGTTCTGTGGGGGCCCCTCCGAATATTAGAAACAGCTGTGTCTGGAAATTCCTTAGCCAGATATGTTACCAGAACCCCTTACAAGAAAAACTTGAGGAGAGGAATATTATCTGTACAACTACATAGTCTGCACACCCTATAAAAGAGCCCACATTTCCCTATTAGGAGAGTGAATGGTTAACATTGATTGTAAAACAAAATTTTAAGAAAATTCCCTCAATTTCTAAAAAGTTGCCGTGAATTTTATGTCTGCCAAAAAAATCAGAAGGGTATTCAGTAAACCACTCAACTATTTGCTCACTGGAAACACAGTCTAATTTAACACTGGCCCTCTCCTGTCCTTCACGTTAGTATCATTGGGCCATCGGCCAAGGCCTAGAGAAGTGGTAAGCTTCATCTTGGTGAATTGGAATCTCTAGTGTCAGATACAGTCAGTCTGACTAAGGGGAACTACAGCTTGCCAAAATCTACAGTCTCCCTGTCTGTTCCACCCATCAAATATGCTTAGAAGTCCCAAGGCCCAAGCCCAGCAGTCTACAGATCCCAATCAACTATCAATAGCTTAAGTGTAAGTGACTGTAGATGAAGTACAAGCCAAATGTGTTTCCTTTTTAGCTTCAGGAATTCCAGTGCTATTATGGCACCCATAATTCTCATACCTAATGATTCAGACAAGTATCCAGGAGCTAAGTTTTATGGGATGCTCTGCCCATGCTACAATTACAGCATTCAGCATAACACTAATAGGCATTCCAGTCTCGAGTTCCAAGGGCACCACATGCACAGTATTGACAGGATTACCCCTCCCATCCCTGGTTAAATATGATGGAAGATGTAGGGGTTCTCATATGCCCTGCTGCTAGTCTGGAGGCCTGTTTCTGCCTCTTCAGACTCCCACAGCTAGTGAACAAAGGAATGCATGTGTATATGTTATAGCCTAGAACTCTCTAGTGGGTCTCTTATTTCCCTAACATACTAATATTGCATCAAATGTTAATTTATTGAATTTTCCTTCCCTTTCTATTCTTGAACGCTACCCACATGATTCAAACTCAATGCTCTATCAAATTATCTTTTCTTCTCAAACCAGAGGCTTCCCATCCTATAAAAGAATATTCCATCTCAGAGACACTACTTCAAAGTGAGCTGCTCAGGAAAACAGTTTTTCAATAGCTAGTTGTATCAGGAGTGAATCTAACTGAGTTATCCCTAAATGCAGCAGCATCCCAGTGCATTTAAAGGGTGCTGCTTTATTTTCTTCCTTGATCAGGACCATATCCTGACATTCATATCCAGAGGAAAGCCAACTGCCTTGTGTTAACTATCATTGACCCTCCTCCAATAATAACCTGGAAAATCCAAGGCATGGAAACCTGGCATCTCTTCAGAAAGCCCATACCTTGGGGCTCAGGTATATGCATGCCCATGTGCCTCTTTAGAGGGATAGAACAATTACTAGGTCCCAGACTCTATTGAACTGAGCAGAGCCAACTTTGTACATAATTGTGGGTGGAGGGTGGGAATGGAAAAGTTGGATAATCCATAATATTTGTATTTGCTATGGGGAAACCACAGTTCCTTTCACAATAATAGTGATCATATATTAAAAGTCTTTAGTATTATTGAGCTAGTCATTATTTAAACAAATCTCAGGAATAAAACTGAGTCCAGATATCATAACAAATCAGTCCTTTCCAAAGGCAGTATTCTTCTGCCTTTGCTTCCAGTGAACATGGAGAGAATCAAACTGAATATAAATGCAGCTACAATTTCACTAGACATTTTCTTTTCACTGTCATATTTAATCTTTGAGGGTTCCTTATTTTGTCCAACATCTTCCATTTCTTTGTTTCCTAGCACCATAACTGGAACATATTTGAGGATGTGTCTTTAGATTTTCCTAACCTTTGCCTAGCTTTTATCCCCTACTGATAAGAAGCTATAAGACAATATAATTAACACCAGCTGCCCCATCTTCACTTCTGACTCTAGGAGCTGAGCAAGCCAACCTCACAGGGTGTGGACTAGAGTGGGTAGAAAAATGTCTGGCTCCAGCCCAGCCATGGTGGGCCTCTCCCAAATTGCAATCCTCCTCTATTAGATAATACCTAAGTTCTTCAATCATGTTTACACAGCTGGAACTGTGCAGACCCTGAAAATCATGCAAAATGCAGACTGCTTAAGACTGCTCCCTGCTCCATTCTAGATTTAATCCTGTTTATCCAAAGAAGAATAAATGCATGTATTAAATTCCCAGCACTGGGGTAACGGCTACCAGGAAAGAAAACTCCCCTTCCTGCAGCATCCCACAGGTGTGAGGCTTTATGTCTGCTAGTAAGTAAGCAGCAGCCAATACAAGTTCAGTCCAGTAGGAAAAGCAGTAATAACAGGAAACACAACCATTCACATCAGAAAACAATTCACTGTGTGACTACACTGAAAAACTACTTCTAGTGGAGAGACTGGCACTACCTTAGTGAGGCACAGTTTCTAGCCATTCCGGCCCTTGAGAGTATGGGTGAGTCTGCTCTCCCCTTCACAGAGCCGCCACCCTGAGTTTGTCATGTTCTGCTGGCCAACACCAAGGAAAACCCTCCACACAGCTCCATCAGCTCCAAAAGTAGAGGATAGAGTGTAAGTTTGGTCCTAGGCATTTGACAACCATTCCTGCTGAGGACCTAAAGTCATAGGGACTGGTGAAGAAAATTTTTAGCATTGCTAATTTTGGGGTTACAGAAAAGCAAAGGCAAACCATGCTGATGCAGCACTGTGTCCAAAGGCAAGCTTCTCTCCAGGTAGAATGAGGTGTATGTAAGTCAGATCTACTGGAGCAACTCAAGACTTAATCTGCTCCTTGCCAAAGGGAAGCTTATCACCCTGCAGCACACCTGAAGCCAGCTTCTCTCAGTGAAGTGTGCATTTGAAAAAGGCACCATCCCTCTCTCCCAGAGGCAGTGTAGCATAGAGTGTAGACTGTAGGCTCTGGAGCAAGACTGCCTGGTTCAAGTCCTAGCTCTACCACTTAATAGCCCTATCGGGAAATTACTTAAAATTATTCTCTGTGCCTTAGTTTTTTTTCTTCTATCTGTAAAATAGGAATAACCCCACTGACCTCCTGGGGTTGTTGGGATGGTTAAAAGTAAAAATGCATGTAAACCAAGCTAAAGAGTACCTGGCACAAAGGAAGAACTCCATACATGTTTAGGTCAAGAAGCTCTAATTCTTTGGGATAGATGGAGTCCAAGCTGGCCTTATCCTTAGAACATGTAGCCAACTACTGGTGGGATATAAAGGAAGGGATGCTGGGAAAGATCCCATGTTAAAGAGATCACCCTCATCAGGCTGTCTTGGTGGCCCAAATGCCACCATTAATTATTCCCTTGTATTATCATCACATTAAGATATCAAATGCTATTTGGAAAGAGAGACCAATGAGTTTAGCAGATCCCTTGGAATAATTAGGACCTTGGGGAAATGGAACATGAAACAGATAAGTTTATATGTGGGAAGTAGGAAACAAAGCCTGAGAATGCAGGGCCCTGAGTGGTGACAGAAACTAAGAAAACCCAAGGGGAGTATTAGATGCCAGTGTTCCCAAATGGAGGGGAAGGAGAAGACAGATATAGTGGCACGATAGACACAATTTTGCCAAGGGCTCGCCCTCGCATACTCCTTCTGAGAATGTGAGCAATGCTCTTTCCCTCTGTGCTTTTTTTCCTCCTAGGCACAGAGCTAATTCTGACTCTCTGCTGCAGTAGAGCTCATCACTTAAGGGGAAAAAAAAAAAAACCACACACGCAGAATGCATTCAAATTTAAAAAATAGACCTCAGAAAGGAAATATTGACAAGATGCCTAATATGCTAAGTATGAGGAATTAAATTGAATGAGGCACTTGGGGCGGGAAAGCAAAAACAGGCTGCACCACACACATTTGGAACGACAGTACTAAACCAACAATACAAAACGCTTTCAGTTGATTAACAGGGAACATAATATGAGAGGGAAGATGGAGTGGAGTGGAGAAGCTGACTTGATATCTTAGATGTAAGGGCAAGCTATGATAAGTGCAATTCCCAACAGTTAACAGTGGAAGTGAGTCATCATAAAATTAAAGGCCAGAGGGGCAGATAACATCAAAGCACCTAGGGAAAAACAGCAATTTCTTTCTAAAATACAGGTGTACATAAAAGTAAAACAAAAAGAACAATGGGCAAGAAGGTTTCTTAGGAATTGAAGTGAAGAATCTGAGAAATGGACAAATGAGAGCCATTTAATTCAGGGGAAAAGTATATTTAGGATCTTTCTTACCCTCTGTTTCTCCATCAAAACCATATTAGAGACATTGGCCTAGGTTCTCCTCATAGATGAATCAGTGTCTCAAAAGGCTGAACAACAGAATCACTGGAGATAATGAGGCAAATGGAGCTCTGAAAGATTGCTAAATTCCCCATTTCATGTGAATTAAGACCCCCAAAGATTGAAAGGCACCAAAGGGAACAACTCTGGTCATCAGATTTGGGAGTTCCATCACCAGGAGATGGGCTAGTAGTCCTGAACTAATGAACAGCTAAGAAATTGAAAGAGCTAATCATTACATTTTGGGAAAGGCAGAGGCAGCTGCCAAAGCATCAGAGAGGGAACAGCTGTGTTCTTCAGTTAGGGGAAAGACCTAATTAAGTTGAAAATTGCAAACTATTCAGAAATCGATGATTCAGTAAGGGAGAAGGAAGATGAGAACATGAATCGGGTGTAAAAAGGAAAGGAGGACCATTTTCACAAAAATGCATGCACTTGAAAGCAGAGTTAAGCTAAACACATGCAAGCAAAAGTCAAAGACAAGGAAGAAACTCAGAATGTTTAATACAAGCTACCTTCACCAATGTTTCACCCTAATTTCACTTGCCATGATGGAAGGATTTTTACAACCCAAAGTCCCATGACTGAGTCATATTTCCCATCCTGGCTTGGTCTTTAGAAATACAAAGGAAAATTCAGCCAACATGCCTTCTACTTCCCCAATAATCGTTTCATACTAAATGAAAATTAAAGAGTCATAAAGTATCAGCAATAATGAGCCCTACAAATCATTCCAGTCCAAACTCTTCATTTACAGATTAGGAAACTGGGGCCCAAAATGAGGAAGTAAGTCGCTTAAGATCATAAATGGAGTTAGTAACAGATCCAGGACTTGAATTCAGATGCCTGAATCAGGGCTTTTCCCCAAACAACAAAAACCACAATAAAAAGAAAAAAAAATAGAAAACACCTTAACAAATACTGGGAAGTCCTCAAGTCCATTCTCTATGTCTGCATCTTTATTCCTGTCCTGCCCCTAGGTTCATTAGAACCTTTTTGTTTTTTTTAGATTCCATATATATGTGTTAGCATATGGTATTTGTTTTTCTCTTTCTGACTTACTTCACTCTGTATGACAGACTCTAGTGAAGAATGATCACAGGGTGTTTTAACAATGTGGAAAATATTTTTTAGGTCATCTTTGAGAAATGACTATCACCAAAATGCCCATACAGTACCACAAAGAACAAGCCAATCTAGAATGATTGGATCTCAGCAAGTTTGCAGTCCAATAAGTGAAAAAGAATGAAACCATATGATAAAACTTAGGACATTTATCTTAATGAAAACATTTGACCCAAAATAGCCCAGATCAGAGGAAATGATGAAGGGAACAGAAACTAAAGATTTGAATTTCATCAGGCATTTTTTCAAGCTCCAACATGAGCAAGAAATCATCAAGGTTAGAGGGAAGGAAACTTCAAGAAGACTCAAGCTGTGATTCAATTGAAGTGTTGTGGTCAATGGAATTGCCAGTGAAACAGATTACACAGCAGACCAACTCAAAGAGTAAAAAGTAAGAAACAAAGTGAAAGGCCAATATCTATATAGATATACTGTAGACACAACCAGGTACTATCAAACATGCCCCCTGGGCTAGTTAGGCACATTTCTTTCCTCCCATCTCATAGTAATGCTTCTGACTCCCTGATCTTTCTGGCTTCACTGCCATATTCTGCTGCAATTTCCCTAAGCAACATATCTTCTAAACTGGAGGAGGTAGCCCTTTAATAACAGGAATGAAAATTTCCTGCCAGCCCAATAGCCTTTGAGATTTCAAATGGAAAAACAGAACAATGCCCTGGAGTCACATAACAAGTCCAGGAAACACAAACTCTCTCCTGATCCTTGCACTGTCTTAGAGGAAATCATTTCACCTCCGCCATCTGTAGAAAGGGGTGGATGAGAACTGCCCTGGGAATCAAACATTGGTGGCTGGCATCTGTTGTTTGGTAGTGTTCAGAGCAATGAACTAATCAACATTTGTTCACTAAGGGTCTTCTCTAGTCATAGGAGTATGCTATGAGCTGTGTGGGAGGAGGGGAAAAGTAATAAAGAAGGCAACTCTACTAAATGAAAAGAAGCCATAAAAATCTCCCATAAAGGAACACTGAACCACTACAACCAAAAAAATTCTTACTCGATGTCATTGAAAATATCTCTGTTTTTCATAAAAATATAGTGGTGAAAGAGAAGCTGTCCCTAGAAGAAAAGAGGATGGAATTAGGCTGAGTTTAAAAGGGATAGGGTTGGAGAAAGAACTAAATAAGAAACATCAAAGGAAAAAGGTGGGGGAGGGAAGAGGAGGAGGGGGAGGGAAAGGCTACAGTGAAGTGAGCAGTTTACAACTGACCCCATAGAAGAAAGGACACCAGATTTGGCTTAGAGTATTAGCTTTTAAGAACAACAGATTGACTGTGAGAGGTGTGACATGGTAGCCAAGGAGGAGGAGTCTTAAACATTGTTTAAGGAAAATGAAGACAGTTATCAACTAGGTATAGCCAACTTGCTTAGGAAAAGAGGAATGAACAGACATTCTAAGTTCATTGTGTCCTTAGACTTATTTGGCCTCTAATACTAGGGTGAAAAGCCCCTCCCTTGGTAGAACTTCACTGTTCCTTACTTTTTAACTGTAATTTTTCCTAAAATAGACAAGTGACCTGTTACTTCAGTTTGATTTTCACTCCATGCTTCATGACATTGCCATTGAGCAGTTTCCAAGAAAGGAACACCAAAGGGAGAAAATTAAGATGAAAGAGCAATTACCCCTCAAAGCAAACACACCATACCGTCTGTTAACTTGAGTATGGCACTCATTACAGATCCATTGGCAAATGGCTGTGTGCTCAGGAATCTAAAAAGATTGTGCCCAGAACCCAAAATGCAGAATAAAAAGAGCTTGGAAGTTGAAAGGTCCTAACAATTTCCAACACCCTCATTTTACATTTTAAAAAAATAAGTAAAATGCAAATTAATGTGATATAAACTGTGTATATAGTTGTTGAAGAGGTACCAAGTAAAGGAGAGATCAGTCAAGAATGGCTTCTTATAGGACTTAAATTTTGCCCAAGAGGATTTTAAAGTAAGAAAGAGATATGGATAAGTGAAGAGGGGAAGTAAGCCAAGAAGGAGAATGATTTCATTAGCTTCATCTTACCACCATGATTCTTTGTGTGTCTACTATAAGAAAGGTACTTATCTAAGATTTTTACATGCATTATCTCATTTAATCCTTACAATCACCCTATAAGGTAGGTACTACCAATAGCCTCTGTTCTACAGATGAGAAACCCAAAGACTGGACAGGACAAGTAACTTGCATACAGTTGCACAGCTATGAATTTGTGGAATATAATGAGAAGCAAAATCCCCTGACTCTCAGGTCAGTGTTTATCTGCTAAACTAGATTGTGCTGATAGTAAAGTGCTCAGGTCAAAAGGTCAAGCAGGAGATGGGCAGAGAAAAAAAAATAGCTGATCACAATTATACTGTACCAAGAAAAAGTATAATACACATATAAATAGCACTTTGGTTATTGATCCTAGCAACATTATTGCAACATTGCTCATCAGCCTCTCTATAAATATATGAATTAAGATTTTGAGAGGTTAGTGACTTACCCAGGGCTCTGTGATGAATAAATAATAGAGTGAAAATTATAATTCTCTTTCCCCTGGGCAACATGGTATTAAATCATTTTAGGGCTATAATGATGTTTTTAGCATTTTGCAATATCATGTGGATTTGGATTTTTATAAAGGCAAAAATTATGCCCTTCCAGTTACACTGATCATAGAATGTTATGTTCAAGCTAGGGAAGTTTGGTTTTCTTTTTCAGAATCTGCCTTTTTTAAACACAGTGCGTGTTCCTGTGTTATAAGTCTTTTTGCATATCCCTAATTCCACGCTAGTCTCTGTATGTGTTCTCACTCTCTCCCTCTCTTATTCTTTCTGTCTTTCTTGCTCTCTCCATCTCCATTTATTGGCAAACACAAGAATAAGGTCCCTTACAAGCCAAAGCATTTTATGTCACAAAACCACAGCCTGCCAGCTAAATTCAACACACTATAACCAGTGAAGATGAGCTACCTGACTTACCTTAATATAAGACAAACAGCTCTAAGCAAAGCATGAGGAAAAAGAAAAAGAAAAAGAAAATTCATTTATCAACTGTGTATTTGAGTGGCTCTCTCCTGGAATTTATATAGAGAAGATTTTATAAGGGGCTTTGGCTGAGTTTTTTTCTATCATTAACAAATTCATTTTTTTCATTACAAAAAAGAGGCAGAAATCCAAAGGCACATAAATTCCCATCATTGCTCAGATGACATTGTCCCCATGGACCTGCTGTGAGCTCATTCATATGACAAGGAGATATGACCTTTCAGGTAGGAGCTGGGCATTTTTCAGTCCATTGGCAGAAAAAAAGAATAGAAATGATCCTTTGCAGGGTGACTTCTAGAGGAGAACTAGAAATGAAAAATGTATCTCCTCATTTATTTTTTAATGAAAGTCTGGGCATGAGGTAGAAACAAACAAACAAAAAAGAATCAAAATGATGGCCCATTAGCCATTTAGGAGCAGTGAGGCAAGAGAAGGAGAGCAGGGAAGGATAAAGCCCCTGGGGGTTGGAACATGCACATTTTTGCAGAGGGAAAGCAAAGCAGAGTCAATGCCAACAGAAAAGAACTAGAACTTTGCTTGCCTCACCACAGGTGTTCAAGAATATGTGCATTTTGTAACATAGATTAACATGGACCTCTCTTTCAAATTCCACAATTAAACCAAGCAGGACACTGTGGGGCTCCTGGGCACAGAAGCCTTTCCATGTCCCCCATTTCTTGTTTGTAGGGAATAGAATCCAGCCTCCATGACCTTCCCTGAGTTTCAAAGGGCAGATTCGAACAGTTGCTAAACAGGGAAGAGAGGGGATGCAGAGACAAAGGAGGAGCAGCCAAGAAACAATAGTGCAGCCTTACAGCAGGGTCCTGGTTCCGCCTCAAGGATACACATAACAATATCTTTGAGCTCTGTAAAGAACTAAAACCCCCAACAAATGGAAGATTTTAGCATTCTTCATTCCAGAGAAGATCACAGTTTGTATATCTAGAGAAACTCATCAGGAGACCACCTGAAACAAGATTAAAGGAGTGCAGGCCCTGCACGCACCCTGATCCTCATCAGCAGCCCCACTGTTGAACCATTGCTATAAAACTCCTCACCAAATCCTCCCGGGTTGGGACACACAGTTTTGAGGCACGAGTCTGCTGTGTCCCCCTTTGCCTGGCAAAGCAACAAAGATATTCTTTTCTACTTCACCCAAAACTCTGTCTCGAAGATTCTATTTGGCACCTGTGCACCGAGGCCAAGTTTTCAGCATCGATAAGAACCTTCAGTGGACATCCTTTAATTTCTCAAACCAAAGTCTGGGCTAATTCAGAAACATGATGTGATAGTGAAGGCAGCTTTTCAGCATTCAGATATTTCACAGCGAGTAAATCAAATAATTATCCAGCATTCATTTGGACATTGATAGCTGTGGGTGAACTCATGAGGTTGTCATCTTTGGCACTCCTTTTCTGTGCTTCCCTCCACCTGCTGAGACTCAGTCTTCAATATTCTAGAAACCACACACACACACACACACACACACCAAATTCCAAACTTAGAAACAATCTAATAGCAGTCATTTACAACTTAGTGTGAATTTGAATAAATGCATTCCCTCTTCCCATGGGCTGCTTGAAATTTGAGCTATAATTGTAAAATGAAATGCCTGACCCTCTGTTAAAGGTATCATAGATAGCAGCAAGCAGATGAGAGGCTCTGGACAGTGGTGTCCCTGAAATCATGGAAAGTAGATATTTCACTGACTGAATCTCTGTAGTAATAATAGCACTTTTTATTTTTGAGCACTTACTATGTGCCAGGAAGTAACACTAAGTGCTTTACCTGGATCATCTCACAACCATCCTGATAAGTAATTTCTATGTTTACTCCTATTTCATAGATGAGAATATTGAGGGTTCCAAAAAATAAGTAATTTGAGTAAGGTTAATAGCTATTAAGAAGCAAAGATAAGCATGGAACTTAGATCTGTCTTATTCCAAAATCTGTAGTCACTATGATGCTATGCTTGCCTTCAGATTTACAGGCAGACCAGTGGTGTCAATCTTGAAGAGAATGGAACAGGGTAGAAGTTGGACTTGCTTATACTAGTTGGAGACCGAATTGATGGGACACTGTGTGTCTGGAAAACTCTAACGACAATTAGCATTCTCCGGTTTACCTATGAGGATTAGCTAGATAGTCTGTCTGGACTATGCCTCTCCTGTCCCTGCCAACCTTACTTTCAACCACAGATATTTGTATCTTATTTCATTTCTCTCAACTCTTCATTCTAACCTTGTCTACCTTTCTTAATCAGCTAAGATTCTGATTTTGAGTCTCATTTTAAATGGCTGTCACTCCTCTGTTAACTTTTTAAAATTCTACACTTGTCTCCCTCTCAGGGTTGCTGTAATAGATAAATGAACTCCCTTTCACGATGATTTTGGGGACTTTTCAGGACTTCAAACATTCTATGTTAAGTGGAAAATTAAGATACCAAAGGGGCCTCTAAGTAATGCTGCAGGTAGAATATTAGGTTCTGTGTCTGCATTTCTGGTATAGGTATTTTAATCTCTAAAGGATCCTACATAATTAACATTAGGCTTCTGGAAAAAGTACCACTTTTCTAAATTAAATAAAACAATGTCTAACTTTGCAAATCTCACTTATTTAATAGACAGCCAATTCCTCATCTAAAGGTTCTGTCCCCTAGGATCATGTAAGTTGTTCATTTTAGATAATTTTTCTTTACGACAATGAGAGAGAAATGAGGCAGTTAAAGGTGCTGTAGATGGATAAACAAAAGCACAGGATGAAGACATGAGTCCAACAGGTTTTGAACGCTTATCTCACAATGCTCTTTCCTCAGTGACACTTATTTCTGGGTGTGGAAACTATCAACGAGGCAGTGGGATGGGGGACAATAGCAGAAAGGAATGCTGCTCCTTCATCTTCATCATGCAAATGTAATCGTTTGAATGTTGGGTAGGCCCAGTTAATAACCTATCATTTTTACTTAAACAGCTCTTTAAATATAGAAGACTTCCCCACTCCCTACAGTACAATTCTCATTCCTTGGCTCATCATCCTGCAGAAAATAAGCAAAACACACCTCTAACGCCCTTAGGCAATCAAGAGGAATTTAGCTCAAGGCAGAAGGCAGACAGGGAGTCTGGCAGACAGGGTTACAGCCTGGGAATGGGTACCTTCAGACCATCAACCTATAATGTTGGTAGAAACATCTGCCACCCACTTCAATACCACCGGAATCTGGAGAGCATTATAAATTATACCAACTACAGAAGCAACTTTTTCTGGCATTTTAATTGCTAGAACATTAGAGATTAATTAAGCAAACCTTACTTAAATGGCAAGTCAGTCATTTTCCTCCATGAGGGGCACCATACTAATGGAAGCCTTAAAGTAGACTGTGTTTCTTTGAAAACTGGATTTTAAACCAAAGATACAAAGCAGATAGCTTTATGAGTCTCTAATTAGCATCACAAAGGAAACACCAAAAGGTTAATAAGAGATGGTTAGTTTGGAATGGTGGTTTCCTGGTGCCAGCTCCAGCAGCTCAGTCTGTTTGCAAACTCATTAGCTGCCTAGATTGATTATCAGCTGAATTCAGGAAGTGCTCACTTGCTGTGTTAGCAGAAAGCTAGTGTGATTCCATACACCTACCCTACAGCTAACTAGGGCCCAACAGTAAGGTAACATTTTCTGCAGTCAAATAAGGCAGATTTTCTTTGCCTTCAACTTCAGTTGACATCAATTATAAATCTGAAAGTGTTTGGTGAAGCTCTGAGAGGCATAATGAAACCTTCTAAGTTGACAGTTGGCACAAACAAAGGTCTGGCTCCAGGTCTTTAATATCCAATTTGTGCATCGACACCATATTTCTGAATTCTCATTTTGCTGCTAAGCAAAATCATCCAGTGTAAGAAAACCCAAACTTAATAGAGTACTCACAGATAATCACTCAACTTCTAAAATGTACAGTTTGATGGGCAGTGAGTCAAGCAAAAGAATTTGCACTTTGGGTTTCACTCTGGACTTTGCCATTGATTTGTGTTCTGATGTGAATAAAGTTTTCAAATTCTTGGTGCATCAGTTTTTCTTCCAGAAAAAAAACTGGAACAGATATTTATACGAAGCATGTCTCTGCAATAAAATGGGCCCTTGAATTAAACGGACTAAATTTTCTAGCTAGTGATGATAATAATAATAGCTCCCCAAATTTAAAATAGTTCACATTTGCATATGAATCATGGTTCAGCTTCTGCATCTGACTTACTTTAGTTTATCAACAGTGGGCAACCTGACTCTTACAAGCTGGAGGCATTTTTTTCCCAATAAGCTGATTTTTAAATTAAATTAAAATCAAAACCATTCTTTTTGTTCACCTCCCAGATTAGAGCAACTGACAGCCTCATTAATGATTAAAAACAGCAGGTGGTGATGTCTTAGAACAGTTTGACCAGTCTGAGTATCTTGGAACCTCTACCATTCCTCTTTTCCCCCTTTTACACGTATTAAAAAGGAAAGATTCTATTGTTCACACAGGTTGGAAACTCCACAGGGTGAAAGAGGAGGGAAGAAAGCAAGTGGTCAAACATCTATTATTATGCAACCTAAGGACAGAAAGGAGAGACTATATGAGCTTAGAAGTGGCGAAAGCGGCCACACATTGGAAAAATGTATCTCTGACACTGGATTTGAATTTGCAAACTCATGGCTGGGAAGCTGCCTTGCTGTAATCAACTAAGATTACCAAGTTTCTCCAGGTGATTATAGTAGTGTTTGTTTACAGATATCTGTTCAAAGGGAAGCAGTATAATAGGTTATGCTTTTATTTTAAAGTAGATTACAGTTGCACTCCTGCATGACTTAGAGTCTAGTTACTAAACCACAAATTAGAAAGAATCTAAGGCTTAGCTAACTGGGGTAGGGGGAGATGAATGTGTTTTTAAGGTTTTAACTTCTTCCAAACTGAAAATCTCCCCGTTCAACTAAGAAAGGAACATAAAGAGTCTCATTTGCCATGAAAATGGATATTAAAGATTTAAAAGAACTAACAATAAGATGGTGTCGTCTATTATTTCAGATTTAACAGTTTACAAGTTTGTTGTCTACACCGTTGTGAAGAATAATGGAGTAGAATTATTATTTCTGATAACAAGGAACCCACAAAAGACAAAGTGTCTCTCATGAGGCCACCTCAATGAGACAAAACTTTGAATGAATTCATCCAGAGTTCATTTTATGACAAACTCCTTTGGCCCCTTCTGAATTCAGTGCCTTTCAAATCACCTCTGCTACCTACCATCTCACCTATTCCTCTAACTACAAGAGTAGATCTTTGGGGTGCACGTTTTGGGGTGAAGTCCAGTGTTCATCATAAAACCTAAAATCCCACAACACCCTTCTGACTTTGTCACTTGCACACAAATGTCTAGTCCCAAAGGATTTGCTCCAAAACAACTCTAGAGACTGGTATCTCACTGATAATCTTTATGAGAAGCCGTGGGGAACTGCTTTGTATTCTCTCTGCATGGCAGAATAACTAGTTGGCAGGGAGGGGGTTCCATTCTGCCCAATTGCAAAAGCGTCTGTTTTGTCTACCCACTTTAAGCTGTGTGTAAGTCTCTAAAAAGTAACTTTTCTGATGGCTCTAAAGGCCAGTTCAAACCTTTTCCAATTTGGTGCCTGGTGATTTTTCCATGGTTGAAGTTTTATTGGGGGTAAGCCTTGGGGTAGGAATAGAAATTGAAAAGACTTTCGTGTCAAGCCACATTTCAAAAGTGGATGTGTCAAATTAGCTTTCCTTGGCCCAAAATGAACAAACAGGCAATGAGCCATCTGGTGAAGACAGAGACCAAAATACCTGGGACAAAGGCCTGATCCTGGATGACAAAAAGCATCTACAGTAAGAAAGGAAAGCCATCTCACAAGTATTTTGCCTACAGTGCAATAAAGGAATAATACATGATTTTGGTATTCTTGAAATTGCTTTTTAAATTATGACTCAATTCTTCATATTTATTTCATAATAAAAGGGTTAAAGGGAAGATGACAGAAAAAATACTTCATGAATATTTGAACAGAAAGTTCAGATTTATGTTTTCCCATCCTGATGGAGTTTATTTATGGTCCTTAACCATTTTATGATAGGACAGAAATAATGTTAAATAGATTGAGAGACCCAAAGAAAATAATTATCTTGACATTTCAATGGACTTTTTGAGTATGTGAATCAACCATATGATCTAGCCCTATACAACAACTTGATTTGTTTCTCATCTGTTGTCCTATTGGCAATGTCCCTACTTATCATGGCCTATAGAACTTGCTTCATCATGAAGCAATTGGGAAAAAATTCACCTAGCAAATCACATAGAGCATAATTTTATCTTGCATACTATGTCGGGGCCTGGCTTCCACTCTTCCTCCAAAGGGATCCCATTACACCAAACTGTCTTTTGAAATGCACTTTGCTTTCCAGCTCAAATAATCTTAATTAATTTCTTCACTGATCCTATGCAGTCTATTCCATACTGGACCATTTGTGCTATTGGATCATAAACTCCTAGAGAATTAAACTGCTAATTGTTCAGTGTGCTCCCTTTATATAGCCTCCATCCTCCAATGCTTTCCGAGTGCTCAGAAATATAGAAATTCTTAGTGCCAACCAGTAAAGAAAGCCCTTGGCATTTACTCTCGTGATGAGTAATGAATCCCATACTACAGGTAATTATTAATAATAATAAATTTTAAAATAGACAATGACTGTGAGACAACTAAAAGTTCCAAGTGGATCAGGAAAACATTATTATATTAAGAAAAGGAATAGTGCTTTTATTTCAAAGCAGATGAACAGAGCTGTCCTAAAAGAATTCTCTGACCAAAAGGCCCAGGCCAAAATAATGCTAGTAAACAACTGCTAAGAGCATGGATGTTTCCATTAGTTAAGGACAACACATTTTATTCTAGCAGCTACCTTGCCAATAAAATGTAAATAATGCTTTGGAAGGAGTTCAATTATCTGGTGCAGCAATGTAGTTGAAATAAACAAAAGCATCCACCTGTCACTTCTCTTCCCACCTACCCAGCCATTGCTGAGACTGAGAATGGATAAACGTCCTGGACGTCAGAATGAAAGGGAGACTGGGTATTGAGTATCACTGAGTACCTCTTAACCAGCAAGGTAACTGGGCATGTCAGAGATTAAACCAACCATCTTACAATGACAGTAACTAAAAGTAAGCAGGAAGTTCAATCTCAGAGTAGATGGATTTAAAAAGAAAATGTTTAACATTGTGACACTGTTCAAATTAGAACATCGAGAACCTTTCGTGATACTCTTACTAAAAATAAGATCTTGAGTGTAACAGTCTTCTTTTATTGTTTCTTTTGCTTTATTGGCACAATATTAATAAGGTTTTTATTAGTCCCAGGCTCTATTCTTATGATGATTTCTAAAATCAGAAAGAATTATTCATTTCATCATTGAGCTGACCTTGGTCACCCCAGCAAAACCCGGATAAGCATAGCTAAAAAGATAACTTTCACAGTCAATAACAGAAGTAGTTGACACATTCCCAGAGCCAGACATATAGTGGGCACTCCAAAATATTGCTGAATGAATGAATAATATATATCTATGCATGGATTGTTCCTGTCTGGTTAGAATGCTGTATACCTAAGGCAAGATGAAAAAAACCTGCAAGTCATATATATAGAAACACTGTATACATATACATTACTGTGTTCAAGTAATTAAAAATTTTACCTGGTATATTTTCAAGAGGCTAAAGACACCTTTAAAAGATTCTATATGAGCAAAACCAGGGGAGAAATAACCACATGAATTGCAAAACAGTATATCTAGCCTGAAAGATGCTAATTCGGGTCCAGGGGGAGCTAATCAACCTCTTTGTTGAAGTAAAGATAAAACTTTTTGACAGCAAATGCTATTCTGATAAAATGGAATTTTCAATTACTCTATGAACATCTGGTTTATGCTACCATTTCTGGAGCCCAGCAGCACACTGCTTTGCAATGTCACAAAATATTCTCCATTGAGAACTCCCTATTTTGCTAAGAGATTAATTGAAATGAGTGTTTGGAAATTTAGTGAGGTGAGAGGTGAGTCGGGGGATAGGTAAGAGGATAAGGAAAGGATGTTTAGTCACTGAATCATAATTTCATTAAAAGCCTAGAGGAAATTAAATTACACATTGTTGGTAGAGTGTTGAAAGTGTAAACGTCTTAATACACCTGTGGTTGAAACTAGAATATGCATAGTATGCAGTCTACAGAACATTTTCTGGCTAATTTGCAACAGTGGTTACATTAGACACAGATCAAGTTCTTCAAATCCATGTTTTACACAACAAACATGTTAAATGATATTCAGGCGATGAAACTAGCAAATAAACAAGTTTAGGAACATGCAGAAGAACCTACACTCCGAGAAATAAAGCAATCATTATATTGCATTTTGGTGATTTTAGATGTCAAAATCAGCTAGATGTTATCACAAATTTCTGTATGTTGCTTCCATTTGGTATCAATTAGCATAGGAGGGGAAACCAATTCAGTGTTGTAGTGAACTCCAAATTAGGTGCATATTACAGCAATTAGAGTCATCTTTTCAGCTGATGAATTTATAATCAATAATTAAAATCATAAGGTAAGAGATTGAGTGTGATTTGAAACAAATTAGTTGGGCTTGGGACTAGTATGTACGGTTCTAAGACATGAACCTATAAACTCTAATTTCATATCAGGACTACACATTTGAGTATGCATAATGGAATATCCAAATCATCACAAATGGGCATGCAAAGAAGCAAGGGGACAAAAGCCTCTTAACCCAGCACTATTCAATCCAAAAATAACCCTGACAGGAAGAGATTCAAGCCCAGTGAAACCCCCAATTGTGCAACAAACCCATGAGCCTCTGGCATCTCTGACCACCCTACTTTTTGGCTATTCTTCTTAGAGATTGTCTGCAGAAATTGCATAGGGAGAAATTTTTGTCCCTGCCAGAAGGTGGTAATTTTACCAAATAACTCAAATTCAGGGAGGGAAAACAATGGTTAAAAGATTTGAGTGCGACTCCCAGCTCAGCACCAAATCACATCAGGGACCAGATCAGGTGGTAAAATCTGCTGAGTGATAACACTTACTTGTTCTCAAGGCACTCTGAGAGCTATAGAGAGATAGCATTGCAAAAAAGTGCCATATGCCAGTAGAAGTACAGGATAAAGAATGTTCCATCACCTTCTTTTCTGGGAAGCCATGACAAGAGCTACAGTATGGGGGACAAGCTGAGACATATTAATTCAAAGGCACTGCAGATGATAAATGTAATTCAGTCACCTGGCAACCAGGAAATTCAGCTCAGCCAGTTCATCAACCCACTGACCTGGTTTTAGGCTTGTCGAGAGTGATACCAGGATTGATAATAATCCAGAAAGAAGAGATTCCTGCCATTCCATCATATCTCCACCCTGACCCAGCTCACAGATGTGTTTGGTTGGGGCAATCAAAATGCAATCAGTCAGTGATTGTCTTTCAACCACTGTGCCTTAGGATAAAATGAAAAACATTTATTATATGAATCCAAGTTTGAGAAAATGCTAGAAAACGTTAATTTTTGAATCATTGCTATTGTTTGAGGTAGCAATATTCAACCCAAGTAAACTGGTGACACCACCTATGTGGCTAGCCTAGAGTTGATTGGGGATACAATTAAGTACCATTATGGAAAGCTCAGTAGTACTGGGATATCATAAGGTAGAGCCAGAGATGTAAACAAGGCCTGAATTCCCTTTGTAACTAAACTTTAATGACTCAACCAAATTGAAAAGAACAAACCCGAGGGTTGGTTCAAGGTTTAGCCACTGCTAGGATAATGGAAAAAATGAAGATACATAGATAAGAATCGAATATTGAGAAACAAAATGTAAAAGTTTTGCCAAAATAGAAGAGCAAAAAACTGTGTGTGTGTGTATGTGTGTGTGTGTGTGTGTGTGTGTGTGTGTGTGTGTGTAATCCCCATCTTAAACATAGGAGAGTCTTGGGATAATGCCACACATTTGCTTTAGAAGTCTCATTATTACAAATCTACAGTATCTATACACAATACATCCCTTTTGTAAGAAACACTCAGAAAAATTAGCTGCAGTCCACTGGTACTATTTTCCTAGAGACATGTGACAAAAAACTAAAACAGATGTTGTTCTAGCCAGGCACAAAGTGAGAATCAATTATGACTATCTCTTTTCCTGGAGTCATTTCATTTTAGAGAGCATCTAACTAAAACCCTTTCTGATACAAATGAAAAAGCATTTCTTTGAGACACAAGACTAGTAAATGATACATATCAGTCTGTATCCTGTGACACGCTGCTAATCCTCTGGGAATCAAATAGCCTCTGTTTCAGTTATATAAATGTTTAATTTTTTCATCTTTAGTCTTAGTAAGATTACCCAGAAAGTATACTATCTCTGCGGATGGCACCACTCACCAACGAGAGAAGGCAGCAGTGCACAATCGGTAGTGATATATATATTATAGACTTTGACACTTGGATCTGCTGGGGAGGGGATGGACTAAACAATTTAATAGAATCTACAGTGACTAACTTTTTCTCCATAGAAAACATTTTATTTTGTGGATCTTACATTTTTTTTCCTTTGGATTCATTTACAAGACCAAAACAAAAGCATTTAATGATGTTTACAGTGAAATGAAACAGCTGAAGACCAGCACATAATCACCATATTTTGTTTTCTCATCTTTAAGTCTTTTAGCAGTGGGTCTTCCAGCTGAGCTTGCGTCTAGCTTCTCTCAAGACATAGTCAAGCATTCTGAACCTTCACTGAGCCTAAACACCAAGCTGAATTCATAGTTCTTAATTGAAAAAGACAGGCTGTTGGCCCAACATGTTTGCATCAGTAAAACACTGAAAATGACATTTGTGCCCAAGTCCATCTGAACATTCTGCCTTAGCTGAACTCTGCTAATGTTTTTATACCCTGGTTTATGCTTGGCTCCTCTTGCTAAAGTATGTGTGGCTGAGTTCCCAAAAATAGACTCTTCTTCATACATGAGGATGCTGTTCCTGACATGTGCTTTGAGGCATTTTTGACATGCACAGAATGTTACATTAAGTCAGCCATGTTTTCTTACCCTGGTCTCTCCTATGAACAATGGCATGCATTTGCATGGTAGCTAGTGGGATTTGGCATCACAGCCCCATAGACAAAATGGGAAGTTTTGTACTCTCTCCTCAGTAAAGAGTATGCAATCTGTGGTCAGAGAACAGAGTCTCTTTCTGGGTAAAGTTAACCAACTTGATATGGAAATAAAACTCACCCCTTTGGTGTCATAAGTGCTGTGTTCTCTGCAACTCAACTGATCAGTCCAATTCATGTACTAAAGCAAAAAGAGGCATTTATTCCTAGTGAGAAGGCATCTACTAATTTCCTATGTGTGCAGTGCAGTTATGATCGATGAGTATGTATACAATATGTATAGGTAGTTGGCTTTTTAAATGCCTGAACGTTATATGATCACAGGGGATCCACTCATGGAGGGTGAAGAAGAGTCTGGACAGGTGTCAGGACATCTCAAAACCCTGTAGGAAAATACACTTATTACAGTAAAGTAATGCAGTGAGCCTCCAAACATCCTGGGTTCTTTGGAATCTATGGTTGCAACTTACAGCCTATCAGCCCTTACCATGGTCAGGCATCTGAGATCCCATGGAGGTCACGCTGGTGTTCAGCACATCATTGACAGCAGTGTCACAATACAGGCTTCGCTGGACATCATGCTCACTGTCGGTCTGGTCACTCTCCTCATGGCCGCTATCCTTCAGGCTGTTGCCCTCTAAGTCCTTGAAGGTGGAGCTGCTGGGTTAAAGAAAGAATGATAATTTATAACTGTGATAGATCTGATTTTTAAAACTCTTTCAGAGCTAGGATGATGTCAGCTCTGTGGTGAGGCCAACAGTAACTGGATTGTCCAACAGGGCAGGAGGAAGAGAAATTTCTGTTTAAAGATCACGGAACTTAACATTGTAGAGAGGGTCCCACTACTGGATGCTGATGCAGCTAATACTTTCATTCACTTATCTTCATTGCATCACTACTGGCGAGGCGGAAGAAGCTACAACTCTGAAACAACCACCTGCAAAAAATATCATCATCTCAGAAGGTTTTTTTCTCTTCTTATATAATCAAATTAAAATAATAACAGCTAATGTTTACTGAGGGATTACTGTGCATGAGGCACTGTTCTAAGTGCTTGACATGAGTTAACTATTTTAATAATCACAACTCTATAAGAGACAGGTGCTATTAATATTCACATTTACAGGTGAAGAAAAGAGAGGCACATGGAAGTTAAATAACTTGTCCAAGGTCACATAGCTGGTTAAAATGTAGCAGATCTAAGACCAAACCCAGGCAGTCTAGCTGCAGAGCCTGGACCCTTAAACACTATGTATACTACCTCTCCAAAGATATCTACTAACCAACTGTGAAAATGAAAGTGGAAGAAATTGAGGTAATGCAATTCAAATAGAAAGGGTTATCAGGATCAGAGAACTCAGGTCAGTTTTAACTGAGAAAGGTTGAGGGATAGAGTCAAAGAAAAAGAGGAGAGGTAGGAGCTGAGAAGAAGAGAGCCTTCGTGCATGGAAAGTAAGACAAAAGTGAGAACCAGAGAGTGAACTCTAAGGAAACTGTGAGTGTAGCTATGCTAAGAACATGGCAACTTGCAGCTCAAGACTTTGTGTGTAAATTTTTCTTGCACCTATTAAATCAATCCACCATTCAATGCACTAAGCATACTACCCAAAATCCCCACACCATTTCTCACGAAATAGAGAACAATACATTAAGTACATCCATAGAGGCCCCATCTGCTATGTCTAATACTTTGTGTGTCCTGACAGAATCTGCAGCTGTGCTCCACCATGGACCATAAATTATGCATCTGAAATACCTAGCGAATAGGGAATCCATTCCCTAGTCAGTGAGGAAGCTGCAAAGGCATACTCAAGAAAATGTGTTGTTGTCTCAACAAGGGAGAGTGGCAGGCTTGTGAATTAGGACAAGTCTCAACAGACCTACTCTACCTCTGAAAAGGGAGCCCTGTGGAGATGACACTGCAAACTCGCTTGATCTGCTCAACCTTGAACATCCACAGGCCTGGCTCTCTGAAGCTTTGATAAGAACATTCAGTACATACGATGAAGAGCTATGCCATGGACACAATGGCTACATTGTCAATCTCCACACTTGGTCGAAAGGAAATCACAGCAGATTTTTAACATATGACCAACCTAGATGTAGAATGCTTGCTGCCCTGAATATGAAAAGGAAAAGACCAAAAGGGCAGTAACTGGAAAGCCATAATTGTCAGAAAATGAAGGGCAGAAGGGGGTGAAGCATTGACCTGTTTGCTAATTATTTTCAGAAAGAATAACTGAGCATCAACTGTATTAAAACTAAAATCACTCAATAGGCCAACTCACTCACCTCCTCCAAATTATGTCATGCAGCTACTCAGCCCTATGGACCCACCAGGATGCAGTCCTATTCAAAAATCAATCATGAGTCTTTTATGGTCATTAAGACCAAATGGAAACACATGCTTTAAAGTATGTCACCACTAGTTTTATGGCACAGATTTGGAGGCTTCCTGTAAATACTAATCACACAGCATGAACAGATTCAAAGTTTGTTTTTTAGAAAAAAATCTGGTCCTGCCCACATGCACCCCTGCACCTCAAGAGAAAGGAAACCTGCCTGGATGGTATTACTGGTTCCTACATTTTTATAACAAATAATTTTTTGACCTGCATTTCTGCTATCTGAAGCATGTGAAAATTTCTTTAATCCACAATGCAAAATTGTTACCTTAAATCACAGAATTCAACCCTGAATTGACTGCATTTCAGCAGTTGCTAAAACTTGCTTGAGACATACGATGGTGAGGGGTGTAGAAGAAGGACAATGCAATTAACCATTCCTTAGAGCAAGGTTCTCAACCTTGGCACCATTGATATTTTGGGATGCATAATTCTTTGTTGTGGGTTGGGGGGGGTGTCCTGTGCATTGTAGGATATTTAGCAGCATCCCTGGCCTCTACCCACTAGATGCCAGTAGTGCCCCTCCCAGAAGTTACAACCAAAAATGTCTCCAGACTTTGCCAAATCACTCCCAGGTGAGAACCACTGCTCTAGGTTCTTTAAACTCTATTCCTGTAGCATATTAGATTTCCTGACTGTAGTGGAAAGAGCACTGAACTTAGAGTCATTAGAACAAGTGATAATCCATAATCTGCCACTTCATCTCTGGGAACCTGGGCCTGATAGCTAATGTCTTGGTGCCTAGACTTCCTTGTCTGTAAAATGCATTTGCTGGGAATTCCCTGGCGGTCCAGTGGTTAGGATTCCATGCTTTCACTGCCAAGGGCCCAGGTTCAATCCCTTGTTGGGGAACTAAGTACATCATTGTTAATCAACTATACTACAATTTTTAAAAAAAAAAGAAAGAAAAAGAAAAAACTTAAAAAAATAATAAAATGCATTTGCTAAAACCTCTTTCAAGAGGCCATTTTGAGGACTCAATGAGATAGTTCACATGAAGTACCAGGTATACACAAATGCTCAGTAAATGGTTATTGTTTAATATGATCATTACTCCCATATATGGTAATGCTTTCATTGAGTTACCATTAAATATTATGTCCATAGTCTTTTTATAGGATTGATATAGGAAATGTATATATAAATAATGTTTCTATATCTTCTATAAACTATAGTCAGACATTGTCCACTATGTTAATTTCTTCTAAAATTCAGGGACAGGAAAAAAACTCTCCTGTCAAATGTGTGTCCTTCCTTTATTAAAAAATGAGAATGACACGCTCTGGTATACTTACCTTTCTGTCTTGGCTTCTCAAAAGCTTCAAGGAAAATATAATGTTTAATTGCAGTGAGTTACATGCCAGGGATCTCTATTTAGCTTCTTGTAATTGGTTTTGGATCTGTCTTTTAAATTTTTGATCATCGTTTTTATATGCATCTAAATATTATAAACCACCTCAGAGCTTTTGGTTTTTTAGGTAGAAAGAAGAGAAATAATAAAATAGTGAAGAATTGGCTACTAGGACTTAAGGGACTGGTAAGGAGAGAATAAGTCATATATTCTCTAAAGAAAAAGCAAGGAGTATTAACCCCCTCCTCCAAACCTTAGAATAGTTAACTTGTTTAAAGCTCAGTTTGCCCATCTGACAAACTAAGTACCACTTACTCTCTAAGTACCACTTTCTCTCTCTCATCCTGTAAGGACATTTAGTGGCTTAATGAATGGATTTCTGTAAGGCAGTTTAAGACAGTAAGTAAGATGCTGCAAATTGTAAAACAGCCTGGTAAATGGCCACTCACCCAAAACAAATAACAATTTATGCCAGGCATAAAAAATGCTGATTCCACTTGCTTTATTACCTGTGTACTTCTTGGGAGATGAACGACTTGTAAACCAACTTTTGTGGGACAATAAATTAGGGTTCTTTTTGCAATGGTATTGTAAATACAAATGTTTCTATTACTTGCTCTGGTGGCCAACAGAGGGACAAGTTTGTCTGAGAAAACTTAGAACAAGATTCTGCACACAATAGTTACTCATAAAATTCTTGATGAATGATCGTTAATAACATTCTGACCCATATTTACCCTTTAAAATATTGGAAATCTTTCCAAAAGACAAAAAAATCTGAAAGGAAACAGGTCTTATCTTTCTAGTAGGTCACACCACATACCCAGGAAATACCTTCTGAGAATGAGAAAAGAGTGAAAGTCAAAAGAGAAGGGAAACTATATTTAAGAAACATAAGGAAGATCCCAGAGTGGTTCCTAGACCACCTGTATCACAATCACCTTGGGAACCTGTGAAAACTGGAGATTCTCCAGGGATGGAGCTAGAGACTCTGCATTTAACAAGCCTCCCAGGAGATTCTAATGCACATAAAAGGACAGAAATTGCAGGTTTAAGGGAACATTTAATGCTAGTTTTCAATGGAAAAATGCTGAGGCGTTTTTTTCAACTTTTTTCCTCCATTCCTTCAATAAACATGTACCAGCATTTGTTATAGACAAGGCACCATACCAGGTGCTGCAAAACCCCAGGACAATTTGGGTGGAAAAGGAAAGCACTATGCATGGTTTAGGAGCCAATGCTCATTTTTTTCCCCACACTGCTTCAGTACCATATTCATTTCCTGTTTTATTTTCTTTGAGCTATAGCCACATGCACTGCTTGATATTGCTCAAAAAGCACTGTAGAAGCAGGTATCAGACAGCAGCACAGAAAACTGGCATGAGGAAAGAGTGTTGCAGCAGGGACAAAGTAGCACTGCTGGCTTTCCTTGCTGAGATGACAGCAAGGAAACAAACATAGCAGGAAGGAAATCCATCCAGAAAAACTCCTAACTGTCTTGGCTTGTTAATCTAGACTCTGACATAAACCTTGGGTATACCTGCAGGTTACAGGTGACGTTCTGAAAAAAAACAACTACAGAAATATATTGCTAGATTACTCAGTGCAGAAGATTATGGGCGAATGTGCCATATATCTTCTGTTACCCTTCCAGATCTACTCTTCACCCTTCTCAACCTTGATTTGTGCTAGGAGAACCCCCTTGCCCTCTGGCTTTCCTTTGGTTTACCCTAGGTAGACAGATGAGAGAAAAAAAGAAGTCTGAGTGTAAGACAGTTAATAACTGCTGGAGAATGCTAAAAAGAAGGGTCCAAGAAGCATCCTTGGATGGGTAGAAAGTGAATAGAGGAAGAAAAAATGGATAGGAAAAGAAGTTCTCAAGGTTGGCCTGAAATTGGATTGGCATTTAAAGAAACAAGGACTTGATAATAAAATTAAAACTGATAATCAGATTCAGAATGTCCTGGCCAGGAGCTTTTTCCATGCCTGTAAATGGATCCTCAAGAAACCACATACAGCGAAACGCCTTTCAAACATCACTGTGAGCTATTTGAACATGTTTTGTGTGGTTTTATCACCTAGTCACTACTCTCTTAACATTTTCCACACATTTTACATTTAAAATAGTTAGTCCCCCCAAAAAGCATAGCACACAAGATTCCCTGTGTCTTTCCAGGTATTGTGATTTGTCTAAATTCAATTGATCCTATAAATTCCAAGGCCTTTGTGGTTTTCTAAAGCCCTCAGGGTTCCAAAAACAGAACCTGGCAAAAATGCATGTGTCCCTGAGCTTTCAGATGTTTCCTCTTAATCAAGGTTGTCCCTGGTAAAAAGCCACTATCTTTGATTTCAGGCAACATCAGGAGATTTTTCCACTGAGATCCTATTGAGTCCAGGTTGTGCCTTTTGCGTGTCTGTGTGTGCAAACAAAAACATATAAAGTAATTAATCAAAATCAGAAGTTCAAGTGAGTCCCAAAGCTGCTGTGGAAATACATGTGTCCCGACAGCTAAATGTTCGAACATAAGTTTTCATCTCATCAGTTTGCCTTGTGCATTGGATATTCAGGTCTGACCTAAGATGGTGAGGGTCCCCAGGAGTCTTAGCTTTCTGCCATGCTGTGAAAATCCGGCTTATGCTATTAGTTTAACCTGGTCGTAGAATCCCCGGGTACCCAGAGCTAGCCCAAGGGATCTATGAGGATAAGGTAAGTCGCTGTTTTTACCAGAAGTTTAAAAAAGGAGCTATGAAATAACAGTTCTGAAGCAGAAAGAAAGCAAATTTCTGCTGTGGTTACTCTAATAAGTGCACAAAAAAGAGGGCTTTTTCCCTCCTAATAGATCAGTCGGATAATTTTGAATTCCTCCCCTTCCTGCTTTTATTCTGTAGGCCAAGAAAATATTCAAAATGAATTCCTCCCAACCCCTCAAAAACTTCCAAACAATGCTATGACTGTTAATACTGGGCTATCCATTTTCAGATAATTAACGATCGACACTTAAGGTCACAAGCGATTCCAGACCGATACAGATAAACCTAGCATGTTTTCAGGGGTTACTGCAGCATCGTGAATTAAATTAGATCTGAATTAAAGCTGTTTGTACAACAAACTAGTTTATTCCTTGAATCCTACACTTCTGGTGATGTAAATTTATGGAATTAGAGCCAGCAAATAATAGAATTTTCAGATCTTCTCTACTGCAGCTCTAACATACCCTGCTTGCTTCTCTATTTCATTTCTATTATTTTAACAATCACACACAGAGTTCAATTTTAGCTGCAGAATAACCACTGGACCATTCAAGAGGATATCTGCATCAAACAGTAATAAAGGCATCGTCTGAATGGTCAGTACCAATTTTTCTGCACAAGTTCTCTCCTTAGAGGACTCCCTGAACCCCTTGTCTTGCCTGCCTTGTGCACCTCAGTGCCCACCGCACCAGATAGAAATCTTCCTTGGCAGTATTCAGCTCTGTATTCACATACATTGTGGCTCCATGGATAACTGAGTTATGACCAACCATTCACACAAATCTCAACTTTGAACGCTTCATTTGAAATACTTCTATTTCAAGATTTATTGAATTAGGCAAATACCTTTTCTTTCCCTCTCTCATCTATAAAGTTCTTTAAAGATAAGGAATTAGTTCATCTGTCATTAAAATAGCCTTAAAATGATTTCAAAGTTGTCAAAATAACAGCCATGCTGAAATTCCCTAGAAGTTCCACAGGAGAAAATTTTAATATTAGATTTCTTAATCATCACATAAAGCTGTATTTTAATATGACCCCAATTTTTTTTATTTTGTTAATTATTTCTGTATACAGTTATGTAAATAAACATGATAAAATGTCGACAGTGATTCTAGGTGGCGGAATTACCAGTGATTTTTACTTAGTTTTTTTTAATGCTTTTCTGAATTTTCCTAATTTTCTACAATAAACAGATAGGTATTTTCATTTCAAAATCTGAAAACGGCACCATTAAAAATACTTAATCTTTTTGCTTTTTATATTAAATCAAGCTTAGTTGTAGAAATAGGCAAGCAAACCAACATACCTTTTGATTAAATGGGCTCGGCTGTTCACATAGTTGGAGTCAAAAGAATAGTTTTCAGTCTGCAGTGGGGGGAAAAAAAAGATTAAAAAGGTTACAGAGATGGCTCATGAAAAGAGCTAAACTCTCCTGCTTAGGAGGAATTTTTCTACTGGGCAAGAGGCAATGAATGAATCAGAAACTAAGGCCATAGTGGTGCAACAGCCTGACGAATGCCTGCCACCTCCTTGGGGCCCTGGGGGCTCTGTGGAGGCAGCTCTCCCAGGCAGATGAAGATGAACTTGACACAAACATCGCCTAGAATATGCCTGGCTACTGACCATGCAACCACTTAGGGAAGATACAGCATGACCCAAAATCTTTACAGAAACTAATTGCTTCCCATTCCCCAGTGGACACAATTCTGTGCCCATCAAATTGACTGGAAGTTCAAAGGTATTTTTATTAGTAGTAGATAATTAACATGTTAAAATATGTATTCCATAGATATGGAAATGCAAGCAAGGTAATCACTGTGGATTTAAACTGCACTTCCCTTTGTTTTAAGACATTTTGCTCAGCACTGGTTATACCGGAAGGCCTTCGTTTTATCACAGACATAAAGGCAAACAAGTATTATGCCTAAAACGGGATAAAGGGCAGTCCACAGGGGGTGCCAAAGCCTTTCATGTGAAACATGAAGTTTGCAAGCAAACCTATCATAGCACGTTCCTATCATTAAAACACCACTGTCTAATCTGGTTACAACAGACTGCCTGAACAATGGTTTTACAAAAGCAAATGCAGAATACCTGTCAGATGAAAGAGATGGGCTAACAGCTGATGAGCATCCAGAGGTTGGGGGTGGAATGAAGGGGGGGCAGCCTTAGAAGGGGGAACACAGGGAAAAGTCAACACTGAAGTAACTGAAAGTCCAGTAAAGTGGATCTTACCTCTAACACTAAAGTACTACTCTCCTTGAACCATTGTATAAACTGAAAAATGTCCAAACACATCTCCTCCACTTTCCTGCCAGTCTACCAGAAATTCTCACCATTCTCACCATTCCTTAGGGCCTTCTGAAATCACTTCAACTGAAAGTGCCTGGGAAAGGAAACACAATAGCTGTCGAGCTAACAAAATAGTACATTCCTTTCCGATGACTACTGTCGCTAGGCTCTTAGATGCAGCTTTATGTTTCAAGGAGCTCAGAATTTGGTAGAGGGGAAAACAGGACAGATGATAGCAGATCTAACTACCACATGAGCACCAAATAGCCAATAGTCAGGATAGGGACCCTAAGTATCTAGAGTAAGTGGGCATGGGGGTGGAGAGTAGGTGAGAGAAAGAAGGAAGAACATATGGAGAAGAAAACTAAATCCCATCACTGCCCTGTACTTACTCAGGCATGCCCATGCCCTCCACATGCCCCTTATTTGAAGATGAGCTGTATAATATCCACTCACACTGCTTTTATCTAGAGGATAAAATCCCCTTTAATGAAAACCACAAGTAAGTTTTTGTACTGTTGGAAGGAATGGATTGGGAGAGTGAAAATCAAAAGGGTCAGTTCATTTCTAATTTGTTCATAAGAAAATGGAGGCTGAAATTGTTGCAAACATAATTACAGAAGGAGGAAGCAAACTTGAAGGTGCATGGGGAATACAATGCTGGAAGAGGTTGTCCATCAGTCAGTCAACCAACAAACACTTCTTGAACTGATTTTTATACCAACATAAAATGCAAAAATGGTGTTGGGTAAATGTGCTTTTCTATGATATTCAGTACAATATATAATTTAATAAGTGGAAATCTCCTAACCACCCCCCCAAAAGCATTCTGTCCAAATAAAACAGGGAATTGATTAAGCACTCAGGAGTTTTAATTATTAGTTTGTACAACCGGGACAAATTACTTAATTTCTATGTGTCTCATTTTACTCCTCTATAAAATAGGCATAATAGAACACAAATCCAAAGGGGAATTTCAAGTGCATTTATCATGACTCATGGTGGGAATGATGGAAACCCTTATCCTCTGCTTTCTACAGAACCTGGATCCCTGAGTAGGAGCAGGGATTTGACCACATTCAGGCAATAAAAGAGTAATGTGCATACATTCCATCTCAGCCTCCAAACTTCCAAAATCATTTTTTCAAGAAAGTTAATAGATAGAGAAACAGATGTAAAAGAAAAGAGGACACTGGCTTTGCAGGGAAAGCATGAGCAACATCCCAAGATATTGTCATGTTAAAGAAGCCAGTTTTCAAGTAGAATATTTTACATAGACTTGCATATGAGGGTGTCCAATCTGTGCACACTGTGCATCAAATATGGAGCCCTGTGGAGATGTGACCTCCAGGCATGGTGCCAGAACTCTGGGCAAATAAGCAAAACCATACAAATTTATCCCTGGTGACTGTACTACTTCTTGGTCCTAATGGAATAATATATCTCACCTTGAGGATTCCCACTCACAGGCACTGAGTTTAAAGAGGACACAGGTCTAAAAGGCTTGCTTATGGAAACCTTAACAATTCTCTTTCCCTTGCTGTGATATACAGATGGGTTAACCTGGGCAGAAAAGCCAGCCATGATCTGCCACTGTAGGTAGGAGAGTATCATTGAAGCTTATCACCTTCCTATCTTTCTCCTTTTTCTTAGTCTAAAAGAGTAAACCCCCCTCCCATTCTCGTGGGTCCTGGCCTTCAAATGTAAATACTCCATTCCCCAAACCAGCACCAACCATAATGGACAGATGGCTCATGCTGCACCCTCATGCAATTAGAAGTACTGTTCATGAGGCAGGTTACTAGAACTGATTTTCCCATAATGGATCGTACTATGCTGAGTCATCCATTGTCTTTTGCCTCTTTAATCAGCATCAGGTTTCTTTGTGAGGCAGCTTGGTTAGCGTTATGGAAACAACGTATGCAACAGAATTATTCTAATTGGGTAGGATACACTATTCTGGCCTCATTAGAACTATAATCCAAACAACTGAGCTAACTGGCCATAGATGGCCTTTTATGGGTCAGGGTATACTAACATCAAGTGTTCTTGCTCATACTGATCCAAGGCGTGTGCTCAAACCCAACTCCTGTGCATTGAAAGAGCAAAATTTTTTCACACTTCAGGTAGAGCAAACAATGAGACTCAGACCACCCTGAAGAAGGAAATAATCTTTTCTTAATGAATAGTTTGCATGCCTTAAGCCGGTGATTCTCAGCCCTAACTGCACATTAGAATCAACTAGGGAATTTTTTTTTTTTGTAATACTGTTGTGAAGGTCCCACTCCAAGAGATTCTGAGGTAATTGGCATAGAATGGGGCCCAGGCATTAGTATTTTTTTAAAAAGCTTCCCAGGTAATTCTAACAGACATCCAGAGTGGAGAACTCTCCTGAGCAAAAGATGGACCACAGGCTTTGACCTGATGTGCTGTGTTTTCTAAGGCAAGCTCAGCTGTTTAGAAGATGGATCTCTTTTGTCAGATTATCTGCCAAGGTGATCTCAATAGAAGATAAAGAATGACAACAGAAATACACTTTTTAAGAAATAATAGAAGAGCTTTTCTTTTTTGCATGAATGTATTGGCTCCTGGTTAGCCTTATTTAATCAAAATTTGCTTGACATTATTCCAATCCCCTCTCTAAGTATTCTAAATGGCAAATAACATAAAACATTTGAGAGGGGAAATTTTCTCTAAATGTCACATTAATTTCACTAGGAAATGTCCCCATCTCTAATGAGACAGCCAAGTTAACACAGGAACACAACAAAGAGACAAGAATATTTGTTTCTGAAAAACCTAAATTTTGACATTAGAAAAATAAATGGGTCTAGAGCAAACTTTTATTTTCTGTCTCAGTGGTAAATAAGAGTCACTTTCCTATCATTTAATATATTTCTCCCAAATCCCTTCTCTAATTAGAATTCCTTATCCTAGGATTCACTGAGAGCAGACTTCTTACTTTGTTTAGGTTTAATAAAATCTTGATTTTCTGAAAACCTAAAGAATAAATACTTCTGGATAGCAGAGGGGTTTTTTTTTGTTTTTTTGTTTGTTTGTTTTCGCAGTACGCGGGCCTCTCACTGTTGTGGTCTCTCCCGTTGCAGAGCACAGGCTCCGGACGCGCAGGCTCTGCGGCCATGGCTCACAGGCCTAGTTGCTCCGCTGCATGTGGGATCCTCCCGGACCTGGGCACGAACCCGTGTCCCCTGCATTGGCAGGCGGATTCTCAACCACTGCGTCACCAGGGAAGCCCGGGAAGCCCCTGGATAGCACAGTTTTTTAGATAGCTTAGTGCTTTCTCCTCTAAGGACTAAAACTTTGATTTAAAATCCTACCCATTCTGCCTACTTTTTGAAAGTTATCACACAGTTCCTTATTGGTTCCTTAGAAGAACCTTTCTAAACATAAATCACTGTACCGTGCAGGTTTTGCCTGTACACTCACTGACCCCAAAGCACTGTGTTTTTTGAGTTCTTACCTTTAATTTTTAACATATGTCTCCCACCAACTTGCTATAAAACACTCAATATTGTTACTTCTCAGTACTATTAGTATATCAAAAGCAGCTCCTCTTCTGTTTCAAGTTTGATATTTCCACTCTGCTGTCTTGGAAACTATATAATTATTAGAACAGTCTAGAAAATGAGAGTTAAGTTCTGGATAGAGAGCTGAGATGTTTTTCTGAGAGGGAAATGATGTGATCTTTACTATAGGGACTTCTGTGTAATGTTTTGGGTTTTGTTGTTGTTTGTTTTTTTACCTGCTCAGGAGCCTTCTTTGCTAACTACTTTCTACTCGTAGCTCCTTTCTGGATATGGGAGGTTTCTAGAGAGACTTTGGGGTGGGTAGTATGTTATTATGTTAATGA
Source organism: Phocoena sinus (assembly GCF_008692025.1). NCBI lineage: Eukaryota > Metazoa > Chordata > Mammalia > Artiodactyla > Phocoenidae > Phocoena > Phocoena sinus. Next base: position 85,389,504 of record NC_045784.1, read on the forward strand.
GTCTGGCACATCTGAAGTCAAATACTTCCACTTTGTCAGGCCCCCAAGGTACCAGAATGCCCTACTTTAACTGTCATTTTGCATTACTTTCACAGTTCACTAAGTTGTGCCCTAGTCTCTGGAAGAGTGACTGCGACTCTCTCAGCACCACATTTATCACCAGGAGAGACTTCAGCCCTAAGGAGAAACAAGCCCAACAAATGCAGATATCCAGGACTAGAATATTTGCCCAGCGGCACAAATCCCCAGGTCATGCTACAAAGTTAAAAAAGGTTACAGATGCTGAGATGAAAACAAGAGATTCATCAAACCTTAAGGTTTTCATTTGAAAATGAACAGCCATTTTAAATTACACTTTAAAAGTCCCATCAAACTGAAAATCATTATAACTGCGATCTGCTAACTAATTCTTTTTAATTTTTCACTCAGTCATCTTATCAATACAAATAGGAAAACTGGAATCCTAAATCAGATGCACAGCAAAATGATTTTTAAATGCTGGTTCTTGATCAATAATGATAAGACGCATAACCTTTTTCTAAAAGCGCTTGCTGCTTTAGATGTTCAAATGGCATCTCCTCACAAAGGCATTTTTAGAAAATGAATTGAAAAATGGCTTTTTCCTCCTTACTATCCTCAACACATAAAAATTAAAATGTAAATTCTATATAAAAACAAAGTCGGGGGCTTCCCTGGTGGCGCAGTGGTTGAGAGTCCACCTGCCGATGCAGGGGACGCGGGTTCGTGCCCCGGTCTGGGAAGATCCCACATGCCGTGGAGCGGCTGGGCCCGTGAGCCATGGCCGCTGAGCCTGCGCGTCCGGAGCCTGTGCTCCGCAACGGGAGAGGCCACAACAGTGAGAGGCCCGCGTACCACAAAAAAAAAAAAAAAAAAACAAAGTCAACATGCCTCCAGTTAGAATGTATATTCAAAGACATCCATCCAGACAACAAAAGCTGGAGGAGGAATTAGTAAAGATGGAACAAAAGGCACCATCCCCAGAGCTGCCATCACTAGAAAGCTCATATTTACCCTGAACTGGAAAACAAGCTAAATATACTTCCACTAGCCATGCCTATGTACACACCAGCACTAATTCTCATGCACACACATGCGCGCACACATGCGCACACACACACGCGGTTTGACTTTAGTAAGCAAGGTGGTGTAGTGGGGTGACCTGAATTCCCTCCTCATGTTTGTCACTGACTTGTTGATGGCCTTGAATAAATCACTTGATTCCTCTTGAAGCCTTAATTTATCTATCTAGGAAATGAAGAGAATAACCCAAATGATGCCAATGTTCCCTTTGAGCCCCCTCAAATTGTAGGATTCTAAAACAAAATGGGTCTTGTTCACGCACTGATTCATCTATTCATTCATCCATTCAAAACACATGCACCAAACCCTGAGGATGAAAAAAAGATACGGGCTGTACCGGTAAGGAGGTCACAAATTGATAGACCTCTTGCTGGGGATGGTTAAAATGTCGGCCATTCAGAAAAACATGAAACACACACACACAAAGGCACATACACCTGCAGACACATGCATATGCTTGTACAGAGGCTATGGAGTGCAACTTTGAGAATTACACTGCAACTTTATGGAACTAAGTAGCATCCTAGTGGCTTGATGGTAGTAGGTGATGCACATAGGCGGATTTGGCCTTTATATTTGTTACATGTACAAACCCATATCACAAATACAAACTACATCCCTCTCCTATCAAATGAGTTATAAAACTTATGAAGTTCTTAGAAATAGCATGTGTATACGTCCTTTTGGCTCTACTTCAACAGCTTTCATCACCTTGTGACACTATTTCTTCAGTTCCATTTGCCTTTTCCTCTAGTCCATTTTGCAAAACGTTATGTGGATAATATTCCTCACCCACTATTTTCATCACAGCATCTCTCTTTGCAAGGCCTCAAAGAACCCTTTCAGTGGTTCCCTGTTACATTTAGCAATAAATCTAAATTAAATCTTTAGCTAAGCAGTCATCCAACACAAGTCCTCTATTTCCCTCATATCTCATTTCCTTCATTTCTAATATGTCTACATCCCTGATCATCCCACATAGTTTAGCATGTTCTCAGCACTTAGTGTACAGACTGTGTGATGTAGTTATGAATTTCCTCAGGTTCTATGATTACTTCAGTGTGTAGCATGTCAGTTCATCCTCCAACTGGATTGGAAGCTTTCATTTGAAGTGTCACTGCCACAATGCTGGACACTTAGCAAGTACTCATGTAATGAATCCATCCATGAAAGACCAGAGAATAAATGGAAGAGGTTTAGAATGAAGCTTCTTATTGCAGTTAAAGCAGGTGACCAATTCTATTAGTCCAAGGTGGTCTTGTTTCTTCAGAAAGTATCTATCCTGCCCACTGTCTTCTGTAGTTACAGTTTGTTCTCTGTCCTCACTTTCAACTATGACCTTATACACAGTAGTCTGGATATAACTGCCAAAGATAAGATGCCACAGTTAGGTGCTTCCTGCCCATCATCCATCAGTCCTGCCATATCTCTGGGAATGGCAGTAGTGACACATGATACTGTTTCCAAACCAGGGGTAGATAAAATTTCTGTGATAAGATAAGGCTTTGCCTTATCTGTAGACTTCTGAGCCACAGATTGACAGCGTGGCAGCTACTTTTCTGCATGTGGAAGGGAACTCTAGGATTCCAATGGCTTTCAGGACAGGGCTATCAGTGGGAAACACAGCCCATTTAGTTAACATCCAACTCAAGTTGAAAGAGTTCCCCTCTTGGTGGCCTTTTGTCATCACTGCTAAAATTCCACTGGCACCATTGATGTGGTCAGACTACCTAGAGGTGACAAAGGCAGCTTAGGGAAATCACTTTTCTCCACCCTCATCTTTTATTGAGTCAAAGTTGTGACTTTAGAAGAGCAACCCAGTGCAAATTTTACTACAAAGGCCTCCTTGAGAAACCTAGCAGCTTTCTTCAGGAATCCATGCAATTCAGAGGCAAAGAGCCTACTGAATGACCAGGCTAAGCACCATCCCATTATATAGATAAGAACAGGCTTCTGTATAAGGCTCTGAGACCCTTTTCTAAGTCCTCTGTGGGGCACAGTGCACTTTAAAATAATATCTGCTTATAAAAAGCTCTGAGGAACCAGTTAATGCCTATTCTACACAGGAATGCAAAATCAACAGGACTTCGGTGTGGATACAAGTAGTTTAAATAAAATGACTAACTCAATCACATGAGTCATACTATCTCATCCCACATAAACAAAATTCAACCTGAGAAGTAAATAGCTATCAACCACATTCACCAATGGAACAAACCCTGAAGTCCAATCACCATCCCCAAATATGTACCTATAACACATTAAAGCTATTTTGCAGGCTCAGAGTGCCTTTCATCCCCAAATATTAAAGTACTTCACAAGCAGGTGCCAATTGTTACTCTCCCCCTTAAACAGCCAAGAAAACAAACACACAGGTTAAGTGCTACAGCCACGTTAAATACTGACTCAGCTAGAACAAGTCACAAACACAAGAAAAATCCCCAGGAACACTGTTCTTGGCATTACCTACTACTGAGATGGAAAGCAAACACAAGATGGAAACATCAGGGAAGTGATTAACCGGCTTTATACCTATTTTTCTCTGAATGACTTTCTTGGCTACTTTCAGTGAGTGGGTCAGGAGAGTATAGTGTAGCAGATAGACAAAAGAAAAATTTGGCACACACTAACTGGAGAAAGTTCTTCAGACCTAGATGGAGGACCCAGTCACATAGCCCAAAGGATCCAGGAATGAGCCACTTTCTTCCCTGCAACCTTGGTGACCATTTCAATTGCCCTTTAGAGGCATTTACAACCATCTTTACAAGGTGACCTAAGATGACTAGTGATGACTTCTGGGGTAGCTTCAACTTCAGAAGCTATGATTTGGTAAAGCTGGTCTAACTGACAGTTAGAAACCAATATAAGATGTCCCACAAGCAATGGCCCATGGATCCACAGTATGAGCTCTCCTGAATCCAGCCTATCTTTGAGCTCTCCTGGCTTAGAGAAGGTCCAGCACTCTGAGCCAGTCCGTTTCTGCTAAATTCTATTTCATTGGTCTCAATTCTCTACTACTTAGCAGCTACAGAGCCTTGACTGCCTGCAGAGTACAATTTCTATTGAGCAAGCCTTGCCAGCTGAAAAACTTTCATATTTGGAGGGAAAGCAGTGGGTGGCCCTGTGCCTGTGGGCCAAAACAACACCCCCAAATCCAGTTCCAGCCCCAATCTCATTATTTATATTATACATCACTTAAAACCCAGTTGTCTCCACAAGCTTATTTAAGAGTGAAGGAGTAACAGCCTTTGGCATACCATTCTTAATTCATTTCCCTTGTATTGGCTTGTTGCTGAAGCCAGTAATGTGTGATCATGCTGACAAAAAACAACCGAGTTATATACCATCTTAGAAATAGTGAATGTGTTAGCTTCTAATATTAATGTTTTCTAATTAGATGCAACTCAATAGATCATTTTCTTGTTTGTCGTCAATGAAATCCTCCATAGTTCTCTTTTGGTGTAGCTATTTTGATTACCACCATGGCAAACATAGGGGTGTCTCAGTTCACTGGGATGCATAGAGGAAAGGGTGTGCACACACAGCATCCACTACCAAAATATAAACAGATTATTTATTTCTGATCTTAAGTACTAATTTCAAATTTAATGAGGCACAATAAACATTTCTCAAAATCAGACTCCATCGGTTGCTTAACATTGGCAACCCTCTAATTATGACTGGAGTTTAAATAAAGGGCATTTGGTTTTGTTGAAATTATTAGGCACTGAAGGAAATCCACAGTAACCTCCAATTTCTAGTGACTTAAAACAAGCATTGCAGCAAATCAGTGTTGGAGACAAGACAGAGCTTACACTTCGGCATCACCTCATGAAGCATCAGTGAGAAGCAATAGGAAGAGTACTGATTCAAGGAAGTAATGGAAATGTTTACTCATTCTTTCAAAACCCCTACCTGTCCTCCCAAATCCTAACAGACCTTCTTGTTTTATGCCAGGGTGGGGGTGGTGAGGGTAGGCTGGAATTTGACCTGATTTTTTAAACAGAGATTAATCAAAAGGCTACTATCTGACGTTAAGAATGCTGGCAACCATGCACAGTAAATCCATGATTACACCTTGAAAAGTGGCTAATATTATGAGCAGTTTGAAATTGTCAGAGTATCAGAAATCTGTAATGTAGTTATGCAATGCACCAACAGAACAATTACTAAAGCACCTTGCATGTATATGAAACCTTTTTCACAAAGAATTACAGAAAGTTTAAAAAGAGTTTCAGGAGAGAGAAAAAAATGTACTTAACCTTGGAGAAACCATAAGATAGAGGAATATCCTTAGATGGGCAGAAAACAGACACCCAGGTTAGAAACTGGGCCTGAAGGTAGCTACATTTTCTACAGAGGTCATGGCACAGAATTTTGCTTCTCATCCATCCAGCAAGACTTCCAGGAGGTGCTTGATAAGTGCAACAGAGCAGGTGCCTCCTGTCAATATCATCCTGAAAGAATTAGCATTTGGAAATGAACACGATACAAAAAAACTTGCCCTTTTTTCTTTTTTTCCCTTTTAACCAACATTAACTAGTTAATTCTCCTGCTACTATAAGTTAAATAAATATTAGTAACCCCATTAACAGCAGGACAAAACACGTTAAGAGACTTGCCCTCTGCTAAAGAGAAGCAGTGTCACATCTGCAACTAGAATTCAAGATTTCTCACTGCAGGTCCTGCACTCACACCACTAGGCCACATCTCATTAGGATTCTGGGAAATGCAATGAAATAGAAGTAATTAAGACTGGCTGACTGGATGTACTATTTGGGAGAAAAAAAAATACCCTAGCCTGCTTGAACATGACAGGTTCAAGGGCAGTGAACACAACTAGAGCAATTTCCTCCTGCAGGAAGATTAAGAAATAATGAGGGGGAACACCTCACCTTCCCTCTCCCATCAGACTCCCAGCAGCAAAAACCAGGAACAATTCCAAAATTAACTGTCTAAAAAAAACTTAATGCTGTCAGAAACATAACACTGTACTGTGCCTGGGAGTCCTACCACTTAACCTGTACAAGTAACTTCTATGTTGCTTTCTCCACACAGTTCTTAGTGTCCTTGCTCCCCAGCTTTCTCCTGGCCAGTCTTCCAAATGCTCTTTTTTTTTTAATAAATTTATTTATTTATTTATTTATTTATTTATTTTGGCTGCGTTGGTTTCTTTTTTTTTTTTTTAACATTTTTACTGGAGTATAATTGCTTTACAATGGTGTGTAGTTTCTGCTTTATAACAAAGTGAATCAGTTATACATATACATATATCCCCATATCTCTTCCCTCTTGCATCTCCCTCCCTCCCACCCTCCCTATCCCACCCCTCTAAGTGGTCACAAAACACCGAGCTGATCTCCCTGTGCTATGAGGCTGCTTCCCACTAGCTATCTATTTTACACTTGGTAGTGTATATATGTCCATATATAAACTACCACTCTCTCACTTCGTCCCCACTTACCCTTCCCCCATCCCGTGTCCTCAAGTCCATTCTCCACATCTGTCTTTATTCCTGTCCTGCCCCTAGGTTCTTCAGAACCTTTTTTTTTTAAAGATTCCATATATATGTGTTAGCATACAGTATTTGTTTTTCTCTTTCTGACTTACTTCACTCTGTATGACAGACTCTAGGCCCATCCACCTCACTACAAATAACTCAATTTTGTTGCTTTTTATGGCTGAGTGATATTCCATTGTATATATGTGCCACATCGTCTTTATCCATTCATCTGTCAGTGGACACTTAGGTTGCTTCCAAGTCCTGGCTATTGTAAATAGAGCTGCAATGAACATTGTGGTACATGACTCTTTTTGAATTATAGTTTTCTCAGCTCTTTCTCCATTTCTAGCACACTCACTCCTCATCCTGGTCTGCCCAATACTTCTGTCTACTTGATAACAAAGAAAGATTTTGTTTGGAGTTCAACCAGTACAAACAGGTGCGGGCAGTCATATCTTCATTCATAACACACACACAGGTACACGCAGATTACATATAATTTTTGTGAGGGAAAGACGGTTGTGTTTTTGTGTCTCCATATTAAAAAATGCTTGTTCCTGGTCGACACAGCTCAGTTAGGGCCATAAGTCACCCTGGTGATTGTTTCTTCAGGTTGTTTTAAGCTTAGAAAATAACACAGACTATTCAAAGAAAAGTCCTAGAAACCCTCCAAATACAGAACCTTCAAGGTAAAAATAGCTGTGTGACCTTGCAGAAATCACTGAACCTCTCTGATCTGCAATTTCTTAATCTATAAAATGGAAATAGCACCTGTCCTAACTATCTTACAGAGTTGTTATTAGGATCAAATAAAATAATAAATGTGCAGGTGCTTTCTAAAAGTGAACTTCCAGACAAATGACAGGCCATCTGATTATCAGGTTATAAACTTGATTTCTCTTGAATACTCATTTCTATTTGCAACTAAGTTTCCATTCAACATCATGAATAGTTTTTTTCTGAGGTTTCCTACTAGGATATTTTAACTCATTCTCCCCCTAACTGTACTATCAGAAAAAGAAAGAATGCAGTGAACAGTCTTGTTTTCTGGCATGAGAGATAAAAATATATATACATGAACCCAACTTCTCTAATTGCTGATTCAACACCTTAGCTGGAGTGTGTTTGTGTGTGTGTGTGTGTGTGTGTGTGTGTGGAGAGAGAGAGAGAAAGACAACTCATCTAAAGAGAGTTGAAACGACCTCATAACATCTGAAATTATGTGAAAGGCAAGATTTGAGACACTTTAAAATCCTTTATAAACTAGTTTTCCTTCGCCCCATTTGCTTCCTCTGTTATGATTGAACTGTCATGGAATCTCTTTTTAAAAAGAAGGAAGGAAGGAAGAAAGAAAGAAAGAAAAAGAAAGAAAGAAAGGGAGGGAGGGAGGGAGGGAGGGAGGGAAAGGGAAGATGAAAGAAAGAGAGAGAGAGGAAGAAAGAAAGAGAGAGAGGGAGGGAGAAGAGGGGGAGGGAGGGAGGAGGGAAGGAAGGAAGGAAGAAAGAAAGAAAGAAAGGAAGGAAGGAAGGAAGGAAGGAAGGAAGGAAGGAAGGAAGGAAGAAAAAAAGAAAACCTCATCCCAGGGTTAAGTAAAGCACATTAGCATGCATAATTCAGAGCAGTCAGCTGGAAAGGAGCCATTCAAAACCTAGTGTAGTGTGTGGATAGAAAAACATGGTTAAAGGGCTGGAGCAGCTTGACCAGGGCCTTCTAAGTTCCAAAGAAATGAGAGAGTTCAACTCAGGACCACTCTGGAGCCTACTGTGGGCTCATTCTACCATTCCTTAGAGCTGTGCTGTCCAATGGCATAGATACCATGTCCAATAGCACAGATATATGTAGTACTTTAATTTAAATTATCAAAAATCAAGTTAAATTTTTAGTTCCTCAATCACAGTAGCCATCTTTCAAGTGCTCAGTAGGCAAATGTGGCTAGTGGCTCGCGTATTAAACAGCACAGATATAGATATTTCCATCATCCCTTAAAGTTCTATTGAATAGTGCTGCCTTAGAGAGACTGTTGGCCTGTGACTCAGGACTCTCCAGTTATGAAATGTGATGCCCTTGGTGACCTAACGAAATATAAGGAGTAGACTTACCTCTATCACATCATGTAACACATTTTATTACCTATATGTCAGCCCCATGAGACTGGAAACTCCTTGAAGGCAAGGACCACGTCTTTAGTGTCTGTATCTTCAGTGCCTGTCACCATTCCTGGAACAGAGCAGGTACTCACCCACTACCTGCTAGTCAGCTAACAGCTGATGTTAGACCTGTCCATCAGATAGGAAGAGCTCATTTGTCTCTTCCATAGATGAAATGTAAGGATTTGCAAAATTCTTTTAAGAAAGGCTACTCTGCTTCCTAGACTTGTATTTGTTTCAACATTTCTCAAGAATTTAGATTGTAGGGAGGACTGGCTTAAGTTAAAACTACCCTTCTGTCTCCCACCCCTGTAAACCCATCTCTTTCATTCATCCAAAGAATCACTTGTGAACCTAAAAAATTAGAATGGTATGTTTATTAACATTAAGATGCCAGTGTATAATACACGTCATGATGAACATGATACAATCTACACATTTAAAACAAGTTTTTACAATCTAATACAGTGAGAAACACCTGTAGGGCTGTGTCTCTCAATGGCCCAATTAAAAAAATATTATTTTCTTAAATAGCACCTTGTTTCAGTATGGTGACTGTTTTTCACACAGCCTTTCTCTATGCTCTTTTCCAATAACCACAACAGTCTTAAGAAGTACATAGGCAAGGTATTATTTTCCCTTTTTAACAGATGGAAAATATGAGGCCCAGAGAGTTTTTGAATCCAAAATCAATAGCCAATTTTTGGCAGAGTCAGAGCAAGAACCTGAGACTCTTGCTTCCCAGACCAGGGGACCTTCCACCCAGTCTAACTTTATAGACAGTAGGAAATGGAAACCCAGTTGGCCAGCACTGCTTTTGCTTTCAATCTATAGTCTCTTCTGAGTTCTATCTTTCATAAATTACAAAGAAATACTTCCTTTTATGCAATATTAATTATTTCTTCAGATCATGATAGAGCCCTCAGTTGCTTTTCTGCCAAATGTGATCATTTGCAAAGGTTCTTAAAATCATTATTGCAGTCTGACCATGCTATGCCCTAGGCTTTGAAAAATTCCCTTTTGGCCTCATGACCGTCACAGAATCAGATACTCAGAGAGCATTAAAGCTCAAAAAGATCTTAGAGAGTATCTAATCTCTCTCTGTCTCTCTTCCCTCGCTATCTCTCTGTTTCTCTGTCTCTTTGTCTCTGTCTGTCTCTCACACACACACATGCACACACACACACGCACACACAGTCAATATTTTTAAGACAAGGAAATGGGCCCAGGGAACCTCACCACCACCCTCAAAGCATCACAGCTGGTTATTAGAAACCCAGACATAAGTTTAGAACTCATCTCTTTGGGCACCCAGGCCAGGGCTCATCCCTTTCCACCTTCCCAGCTCCTTCCTCTTATTTCTTCTAAGAAGTCTCCAAAGAGTAAAACCTAATGCTGTAAATTCCGTCAACAAAATTTCTAAAGGGAGGGAAAAGTAAAATTTAGTGCAAATGATGTTTGTAAATCATTTTTTGTCAATGTCCTATCATTAAGAAAAGTAATCGCTCCTCAGGATACTGCAGAAAGAGGATGTATGATCCACCCAAGGAAACAGACTGTCTTTAGCTGAGTGATCCGAAAAAAGTCTAATGATAAAGCTCGATGAAATACAGCCTCATTCTAGCAAATGACTTGCTTTGTTGCCACTTAAATTGCTCATCTATAATTGCTAGAGATAAACTGCAATCAAAATACAGTATCTTCTATTAGTTTTGCCCACTGGGGATTGTTTGATCATACTGAAATTATTGAAAAGGTAAATTTGCTCATTTTTACTGCCTCAGTGGAAACTGGCATTAGACCACTGAGGGGGGGCTAGACTGATAGCAAGTGTTGCTTCCTGGTGAGGGAGCTTTTCTCTTCTCTGAATAGGACTGAGGTCCTGCCTCTGTGACTAACAACTAAGCAGGAAAGGAGGAATCTGCTCTGCCCACTTCCTCAAAGCATCATTCTCAGGCTTACTTGCTTCACCGTGTTGGAGTCATACCTTTGTAGTTCAGATGTCACTAATTCACATTTGGTGATCATTCTGATAGAGCTAGGCTGCTGTATCTATTTTTTAAAACGTTTGCTGGGCAAATTATGGTGTAAACAAGATTACAAGGGAAGTGTTTAAACTACTCAAGAGAATAAATTGTTTTTAAGCACTTTAGAAGCAATTTACAAACAATAAATATGTTAATTGCACATCATTCTTATTTATTCATTAAAGAAGATCCAAGGACTTCTACTTGGCAAAACTTCCTGGCAAGGGCTTTGTTAGTCTACTTCTTATTGCTCTGTGAACTTGAAAGTAATAAAATTGCATTTCATTTCTATCTATAATTCTGACTGGCCTTCCCTCAAGTTAGTCTCAATTAATCAGATTTGACTGTACTAAATAAAGGCTGAGTAAAATGACAAAGCCATCAGCCCCAGGTCAAAAGACAAAAAAGTCACAGAAAATCCAGCGCTACGTTTAAGACTTTTCTTTGCACAAACTATAAGCACCCAGCAGTGAAAAATGGTAGATGGGAGTAATGGGGGAGGGGGGATAGAGGGAAAAGCAAAAAGATCATTCAGAGCCTTCCCCACAATTGAAAAGAGTTGCCTCATGCTCCCTGGCTGTCCTTGATTGCTGTTTAGAACAAATGGAAGCAATACACAGCTCAGGCCTGAAATAATTTAATTCAATTCAACAAATACTATTAAAACTATGTGCCAGGACCCATAGTAGATGCTAAGGGTATGGAAATGTATCATATTCCACTCCTGCCCTCAAGGAGTCCACATTTCTAGTGTTGGGGACATGTAAGCAAAGACAGAATTATAATGCCATGCTGTAAGTGCTATGACAAGGGTATATATGTGTGGGAGCACAGAGGAGAGAGCAACAGAGAAGAAGTTTCCTTTAGGTGACACTTGACATCAGAACTGCTTTCAGACACATTCAATCTAAGGTGGGGGATGGAACTAGGGAAATCATTTGTTTGGGGGGAAGAGTTTTCTTCTCTCTAGCTCTAATTCTTGATTTTGCAAGCTACGTGTGAGTGTCAGGTGTGAGAGAAAGAGAGCATAAGCAATGCTTAATAAAAGCAAGCAACTTCCCTACAGCCACAAATCCAACTGGATTTGGGTTGGCTCTTCTGTAAAGTTTGAAAGACAAGTTAAATTCAGTACAAGTGCTCAAAAAATCAATGTCCGAAGGGGTAGCTAATTAAACCACAGAGACTTATTTTTGAGCCAGGAAAGGTTTTCACCAGTGGTCAGATGATCATGACCTTCAAATTCTTTTTTGCAGCCTTTGCATAAAGATGAGTCCCGAGACAAGTCGACCCTAGCTTGGATAATCTCTTAAAAGGTGCCCTAGTCCACTTGTCAGAGGTAGGAAAGAAGATGGAGCTCTTTCCTACAGCAGCCTGCAGGTGGAGACCTTCACTTTCCTTGCATGGCTGACCCACTTCCTCTCAGCCTTACAAGAGATTACCATAAAACTTGCACATTTGGTGGGGAGCAGAGTGAGCACTTTCTTTTCTCCTTTTATGGAATCTAAGAATGTGGATTTTATGCTTTTTCCATTCCTCTTCTGATTGCCTGACATTGTGCGTTTCTTCCAGAAGAAGCTGAAAGTTCTTGGATCACCCTCTTGCCTTCCAGGTACTGCTGGATCCCTAGTTCCTCCCTATCACCAGGTAACTGAGTGCCGTCCCTGGAGCCCTGATCCCATCCAGTACCTCAAAGTGAGGGAAGGTCACAAGAGGAAACAAGGGAAATCTTGGCTTGTTCACAAACACTGTCTCTGCTCTGGATGACTCTCAATCCAGACTCTTTCTGTCTACTACAGGCCTTAAGTCAACATGTACACGTTGTGTTTCTGTGCAAACAAAAGATTACTTTTATCTCTTCCCTCACAAGTTGTCTCCCCTGTGCTTTAAAAATAAATGAATAAGGCATGAGAAGATAGACAATTAATAAATAAAGGTATGAGTGACCTCTCCCTACGTGTTCTAAAAATAATGAGGATCCTATGGAGGTCAAGCATTTCATAAAATTTGCCTTTTGAACATTTATTTTCATAAGTTAATATTTCTTCTGCCATTTGCGATGATGATGATGATGATTAGAAGTGTTTTTTAGAAAAAGAACCTATAAACCAGAAAATCTCAAAATTTCCCCCTACATGCTCACCTTCTCAATATTCCTAAGAGGAAAACAAACAACATTCAAGGTTATTCCAAGATACTAACTCCTTCCTAACTCCACTAAAAGCACACCACTACAAAGCTGCAAAGGATGTCAAGAAGATGGAAAACAGCATACTAGCAATCAGTCCATCTTTTCTAGGACCTTGCCTCTGGCAGTGGTGTTTTTTAAATGATGAGAATATTAAATATAGCACTCTACAAGAGGAAGGGAAATCCCCATGATCACCCAAGGATCCATGAGGTTTTAGCCTTATACCTGAGAACTGATCTTCCAGGCTGAGTACATAAAGGCTGTTGTGCTGGTCGAACAATTAGTTAGTACTGGGTTCAAACAGTATATATTTTTACTCAAAGTAACTAATTCAAAGTTCAAACATTAGGAAGAAGAATGTTTTATACTTTTGTGACATTTTGGTTTCAGTATCTGCATTTCAACACATTTTCCCAGTGCAGACCAATGATAATGTTGGCTTCATGCAACTGACTTTTTGCCTCCATCATAATGAAGCAATAGAAATGTTGTTCCACAAATGACATGGTCTCCTTGATCAGTTTCTTAACCTCCTTTGAAGCTTACTCTAGTCTGTCAGTGTCCTACTTAAAATAAGGCGATGCAGGATTGAACATAATACTCCAGATGTAATCTGAGCAGCAAAGAGTTCAGAGGAGCTAATCCTTTCTATAATCGGCAAACTATACTTCATTAATGAGGCCTAAGATCCTATCTGTTTTAGCAATCCACTTAACCTCAACTTGCTCTCCTCATAACATTTCTATCCTTCCTGAAGACTCCTTCCATTTTGGCATTACCAGTCCCACTCCAGATTGACATTGGGTTGGAACTTTCAAAAAAACCACCAGATAGGCAAGCAGAGCCACTGAAGTGTAGACCAAAAGGGAAAGTAACAGAACTCCCAAACAAAAGAAATTCTCCTGAAAAGGAAAGCGAACAGGCCAGCTAATAGGGTTACCAGCTAATAGGTTACCTAGATAAAGAGGACAATTGGAGACTGCCAGATTTGACGATATGGAGAAGAATGTCATAGCCTTGCCTGTTGCACTCTTCACTTGTAAACAGCTAATTACTCCTGCTCACCAAAGTAACACCACATGGACATAGAGATTATCATACTAAGTGAAGTAAGCCAGAGAGAGAAAGACAAATATCGTGTGATATCGCTTATATGTGGAATCTAAAATGTGATACAAATGAACTTATTTACAAAACAGAAACAGACTCACAGACATAGAAAACAAACTTATGGTTACCAAAGGGGAAGGGGGAAGGGATAAATTAGGAGTTTGGGATTAACATATACACACTACCATATATAAAATATTAGATAGCCAACAAGGACCTACTGTATAGTACAGGGAACTATACTCAATATTTTGTAATAACTTATAAGGGAAAAGAATCTGAAAAAGAATACATATATATTATATATGTATATATGTATAACTGAATCACTTTGCCATACACCTGAAACTAACACAACATTGTAAATCAACTATGCTTCAATTTTTAAAAAATGAATTAGGAACTTCCCTGGTGGTCCAGTGGGTAAGACTCTGCGCTCCCAATGCAGGGGACCTGGGTTCAATCCCTGGTCAGGAAACTAGATCCCACATGCCACAACTAAAGATCCCACATGTCGCAAACGAAGATCCCGCATGCAGCAATGAAGATCCTACATGCCGTAAGTAAGACCCAGTGCAGCCAAATAAATAAATAAATATTAAAAGAATAAGTTGTACCAACAATGCAGGGAACATTAAAAAAAAAAGTAACACCACATAGCACATAAAGGCAGAGATCAGCATAAATAACCAAACTGTTGTCTACCTGAAGAATAAATGGAAAGAAAAAAAGTTAGCTAAACTATATTCCACAGATGTCAATTTAAAAGTCATAACTTTATTATAAGTCATGCTCTCCTGGACACACATTCCCCTCATGTCTCCTTTTGCTCTTCTATTCTCCACCCACTAGCCTTTCTACACTATTAAGAATTTGGTAAATATAGTTAATTATTCTAAAGGTGCCCAAACTCTCATTTCAACTTGTTTCCCAGTTAATGTACCATAGCAGAGAATGAATCGCTATTACAAGAACTGAAAATAAAAATGTTTCAGAGTCCATAATTGGCTTGTCTTGTTGGTCTTTTTAGGGAGCCAAAGTACCAGTTCCAGGATATTAGCCCTTGGTTCATAGGAGAATAAAATATTTCATGAAAATACTTTGCTCTCCATGGTTTAAAAATAAAAAGGATGCATTTTATCCTACAATCTTTCATTTTAGGGGGTTTTGAATCTTTGCAGGCACAATGAAAGGAGAAGAAAAAAATAAATAGGCACTCTGCTCTGAAAGTCAGCCATTACTTCATTAAAGCTTTCCCTCCTTTTAAGTTAGTTTATCTAGTAGCCCCACAAATCCACCACATCAAACAGTCATTAATCTGTTTTCCAGAAAAATACAGTCATATATGTGTGTGTGTGTTTAAAATCAAATGCTAGTAATTATCTAGGATGGAGGCTGAAGGTATCTATATGAAATTACGGCAATCAGACATTTGAAATCACAAATTTGTGGATCCCTAGATACAACCAAAATCAAATGAGACTTGCTGTTTTGTAGTCATGTCATCATAGTCCTTCCTACTATAATCCAGTGAGATCAAATGTTCAGTGGTTTGTCTATGGCCTTTAGCCTCACAGAGTTGGTAGCTGTGTCCTGGCCTCCATGTGTGGTACATGTTAGTACCCTGTACTGCTTTCCATCACACTTATCATGATTGCAAGTAATTATCTGCATAACCATTTTTTACTGTCTCCTGTACTATACTCTGGGCTCCATAAGGGTAGGAGAAATATCTGTTTTGTTCTTAAATGCATATCCCATGTAGGATACAAAGGTAGTAGGTAGGGTAGGTACTAATGAATGAATGAACTATGGGCCTGGCTGGAGAAGAGTCTGTGTGTGAAGTGAAAAGGAATAAAAATAAGTTTCACTGAAGCCTTACCTAACCACCCTATTTAAATTTGCAAAATTTCTCTAATACTCACAGTCCCTCTTTTCTGTCTTTCTCCATAACACCCATCTTCTAAAATATCATATATTTAACTTATTTATTTTGTTTATTATCTCTTTCCCCCTACTAGAATGTAAACTCCATGATGTTAGGAATTTTTGTCTGTTTTGTTCACCGCTCTTCCTGGAACCCTGAAAACACTGCCTTGCGTGAAGTAGGTATTCAATAGCTACTTGTTGAATGAATTAATGTTCTTTATGGACTAGGCAAGTGGCTACACACAAAAAAAAATTTTTTCATAGTAAATGTGTGATACTCATTCTAAATTTTGTAAGGGCATACCAGAGAAATGGGCCTACACTAGCCCCCTTTGTCAGTTTTCGGCTTCCTAAGATGTCAGAACATGGTCCTGTTTTACTAGAGCACCCTACCCACCTCCATTTCCCATGTGTCCTGTGTCTTCCAAGCAACACCAAGCCACTTCAGGCAACACAACGCCTTTCTTTCCTAACAGGGCAGCTGTAAGTAAAATAGAGAAGGAAACTGCCTTTTCCTGGTAATGAGATTCCGTTGCGACATGGGAAGAAAGTGCTGTGGTCATTTCTAAAGTATTAACCTAATGCCCTCTACTAAACGTTTTTCCTAGAATTGTCCCCCAACTCAAATTTTATGGGTCAGCCAGAATGCTGCCCCCTGACCTAGAAATCTCAATTGCCAAAGAGGCAGAGAAGCAAATTCCAGATGCCAAAGAGGGATCTGGAATTTGTACTAGAACTACTAGAAGCCTCTCACTTTTCTGGAAAACTGCTAGCTTTCTGCAGAAGAAAGGACTCTGGATCAGAGAGACTTGGGTTCAAGTCCTGATATATATGTGACCTCAGGAAAATTACTTAACCTTTAAATACTTCAGTTTCTTCATCTGTAGAAATAGGATAATACTGTTTCCAGTCTCAAAGGGCTGTTGTGACTATCGTTAGTTAATTTAAGAAAGGATCAAGCCCAAGAACTGACGTAGATTCAGTGTCCAATTAATGTCCTCAGTTCCCTTCCCTCCTTGGATCCCTTCTCCTTGTTTTATGGGAAAAACAGGGGGAAATCGATTTGCTATTCAAAAGCACTATAAAAAATCTTGAATTCTTGTTGCGCATACTGTTATCCTCTGAAAGGATGATCTCATTGGGGAAAACTGGTTTCATTTTTAACGTCTCCCTTTGTCTTTTCTTTGCACTATAATAAGGAAAACAACTTAATATGCTGAGATGCACAGAGAAGAAACTTGGACTTTTTCCCCTTACTCTTCCAGGAGAAAGCTCTTCAGAGCTAGCCCCTTTTCCTTTCTTTGAAAAAAACAAACCACCACCAGGCAATGTTAGATAGTCCCCAAGGCATTAAATTTAAAAAAAGCCTCCAACAAAACTAAAACTTGGAAAACCTCAGAGGGGCAACTTCCGTGTGAGGGAAAAATAAGAAAACCAATACAATGGACAGGCTAGAGAGCAAGGCAAGAAAGTTCTAGATGAGAAACAAAACAAAGCAGGGCTCTGCCAAAAGTGGAAGCCAGAGGGACAGTCCTTTGGGGGTTCTCACAGGTGACTAAAAGGAAAGCAGCAGCCTCAGGGAAGCTCCTCTTTTTAACTACATTTTTTTCCAGTGTGGCTTGTGCTTGCTGGCTCTGAAACCTCCAAAAGCAGGAGAAGATTCCCTAAAATAAGGGTTTCTCTAGGGGAGCCACCTTTGGAGGCTGGGTGGTTTTCATTGATTTAAAAAGTAGCTTTCTTAGAAGAAAGCTTTATGGAAGAAACGGGGAAATCGATTTTGCCTTCCAGAAAACAAACTTTTTTTAAAATTTTACCTCTCCCCTTTTGATAATGCATAGGCAATACCTTGGGAAAAGGGGGCCAAATAACAGTTATTAATTACCCTAATTAACCCAATTCATGAGACATATTTGTATGGCTGTCATGACAACTGCTTTGACTAACTTGCCAAGAATAGCTTAGCTGTCCATTCAAATAAATCCCTGATAATTACCCGTCTAGTTTACTGGGCTTCTGTGATAATAATAATTAGTGCTACTGTGCAAAAGGTCACACTAAACAATTTAGGAATGATGCATTTTGCATGGTGATTATGTGAGTCACAGGCAATGTACAGAATGTTCACCATTGTGCTATTAATGTGGAAGGAGGTGGCCAAATTTGAGGCAGTGACTGACTCTATGGTCTTTATCGCTAAAAAGGAGCAACAGGGGGAAAGTGGTAACTGTACTATGAACTAAGACCTGTCCAAAGAATAGCAGGGTACACTGTAACCGACTCTTCCTCTGAAGCCATAACCCATAAGTGATGGTCACAGTCTTGGATTCAAAAGGGGATGAAATATGAAATAGTTGAGTTATGGAAGTACATACCCTGGTAAGAGGGTTTGAGAGGGTAGCTATGCTGTGTTACACATAGTAGGAGCTCAGTAAAGCCTCAGGAACAGTGTTCAGGGATAATAAAGTCTGCGTCCAGATGTGCATGTTAAGCCCTATGCAGTAAGGACAAACCTCAGAAAAGTCCCCTTGACAACTGGTGATGACCTTGGTCAAGTAAGGAGGTAAGGCATTTCAGTTGAAAGATCAAAGTTTTATTATTCTAATGAAACACTGTTATGGTCCACATGTTTGAAAAGTAACACATCTTTGAAAAATGAGTTCTGAATGTCGCTGTCACTTTTCCATACTAGTAAAATGTCTTTACACTCCACAATTAGAATAGGAAATACAGATATCATACTCTGGGTTTTAGATGCACTATAAATTTGACTAGTTAGAAAAGATTGAGTCAATTGCAAAAACATTGGTCCTGCCTCCTCTTTCTACTTTACCTTACTTTTTGTTCCCTCTCTTCCAGGGATTTTTTTAAATGGCACAATATTTTGGTGTCAAAGAAAAAAAAATTAGACCAAAGTTTTGTTTTTTGTTTCATTCCTATATCAAATAATTGTATTTATTAGCTAGGTCTTTTTCTAAACTGCATTCCTTCTGAGATCACTGTCATTTCAGACTGTGCTCTAAGTACTGTTCACATCAAATTAGAAATTTGGCGCTAATGAAGCGCTCTGGTTGAGTTGGCAGAGATACAAAACACATCCCTTTGTTGCCAGTAAACTTGAATTTTTTTTATCGACAGCAAATGCAGAGAAGGTTCATTTATGGTGAGCAATTACTAAGATGCTGCAATGAAGCACTTGGAACCATGCCTGGCATGTGGTGAGTGTTCAAGGAGTGAGGAGCTACACGAAGAAGGAATTAGGTAATATTTACACTAATATGGGACACAGATTGTGATTTTGCCACCAGGTTGAGACTCTTGAGCATTAAGATCACAATTGGTAACACCTGTCCCCTTGCTGATGCTTGTGGGAAACCATGACTGACTCCATTTTCCATTCCTTTTTGTTCCCTCCCTTCCAGGGATGAATTAAATTGTACATATCTGGGTGTCAAAAGAAAAAGATATAGACCCTAGTCTGTATGTAATGTCAAGGCCTGTTAGAGAGTAATCTACATATGAGTTTTTATTACTCTATGCCTGATGGGAATCTCTTAGAATCACATGAGTTCTAATATCATACTAGGTACATATGCAAGCAGGATTGAGTGTGTTAAGAGACCCCAGAGTTTTATCGCAATTCTGTCAATACCTGCAGTGGAACCCGGTAAAATGTCCATATTCCACTCAATTGTGCTTCATAATTTTTTTTCATTATGGAACAGAGTGGTGGCAATAATGGCATTATAAGTAACAAGTTGCCTTCTAAGGTGCTTTAATTAGGCCAAATATAAACTGTTACTAGGGAAGTGGTAAAACCAACACTTACTCTTCATGCACATAGTTTATCATCTTATGTACTGCCCTGTCCTAGCCCCGCCCAGTAGACTGTAAACTCCTTGAAGGCAAGGATTATTCCCCACTCACTTTTGTAGACTCTGCAGTCTCGAGCACAGACTCTGATGCACAGGTGTTCAATACCACACAGCTGAATTGAACCAAGCCCGTGAGCAGATAGGGCTGCCTGAGGCACTGAAGTGTGCGGTCAGAGCTCATGGAGAGCTGTACATTAGAGAAGGTTCAAGAGAAATGAATCTGCAAGTGTGTAATTGACAACTCAGTGACTGCTGATGGGAAAGAAAATTCAATACTATGCAGCACCAAACACAACTTAACAAGCAGCAACCCATGTAAGGGAACCTAATACTCTCCACATTGTGGGGAGGAAAATCCTGCTAGGCAGTGAGGTGTAAGGGAATCTAATCTACTATGAATGGATGGCAGCCTAATAGGGTTTGATGTGATTGGAAATCCAATGTACTGGAGTAGAAGGAAACCCGATACAGAATAGTAGGGAAGAGGGAATAAGCACAGTGATTAACCAAACTGGTCACTGGAAGTTTCCCTTGTTCCAAAGACACAAAACCAAGCCGGATAAGTATTCAACACAGGATTGCAAGTCTATTGAGAAAGGGCAGGAATGACCCTGACTATACAAACACTTTTTTTAAGTTGTTCATTTATAGCACACAAACCAAGGAGTAGTAGCCTAGGCCTGACTCCTAATCTTGCTCCCATGATATGGAAGCCATCCAAGAGAGAGCAAGCTGGCAGCACCACTCACTCCATCAGTAACAGTTACTGTGTTAAATGCCCTTTGTGTTTAAAGTATTAGTGTTTTGCTGGTATAGAAAAGAAGAATACTTCTACTGGGCTCATAAGCTAACATGCAATCTACCCACGTGGATCTTAGAAACAAGGGGGGCAGCCCAGAGCCCCAAGGGGAAAAGCTGAAAAGCATTTTATTGGGAAATCATTCTGCTTTTTAAATAACCTGTTCTTCAACACAGCTCTTTTCCAAACTCGCTAACAGTCAGAAAATTTACATGGAAAATGGCCTTTCAGAGCTATCACTATTATTTATGAGAAAGCTATAACTGTGCCTGATGCTTCACAATAGGCAGAATATGCTAAACTAAACCTTGTTCATTCCTCGTGTGGAGTTATTACAAAACTAGTTAGTTATAAAGCTCCCTGCACTTGTATCAATGTGCTAGCCAGTATAACTACCCCCGGCCAAGCAATTCTTTGTGACACCAGAATCATTTGAGCAAAGCAGAACAAAAGTCAGGTTAAGACATCAGAAGGAGATTGGCACTAGGGGCAGACGAATGTGAAGTGCGTGGGCTTTTGTCAGAAGTCGGTACTAAGCTGCACACCTCCTCGCTCCCTGCAGCTGGGCTGTGGATGTCTTCTCCAATTATGTCATTGACACAAACAAGTCTCCACCTTCGTCAGCACTGCCATGCCAAGACATCTTCAGAGGAGCTTAAACTAGCTCTCCTCTGCCTCTCATACATCACACACAGAATTGTCACAGGCATATGTGGTTTGCTTTCTACGGCCAGTGATGTTGGAGGCAGACAGGCTCCAGCTGGATTCTCTGACCTTGGGCAGAGTGAACAGAGCACACGGTTAAAAGGAGACAATCCTCTTTGGACTTCAGCAAGGAGCAAATTCAATGAAGAGGTCATATTTGGGGAAGAAGGTGAATCTCCCCCTGGCCACATCATCCTCATTATTAAGACATGTCAGGAAGCAGGGCAGCTGCTATGAGGACAACAACCCAGGGAAAGCAAAGAAGAGGAGCCCAGACATTCTGCCTTGTTATTGGCAAAATGAGTCCTTCCCAAATGAGTCACAGAGGGTACCAGCAATTCTGAGATCTGTCACAGTTGCACACACACACACACACACACACACACACACACACACACAATTTGCTCCCAGATCTCAGGAATACAATCCAGTTCTCTCTTTTTTTAAAAAAATGTAGACAGTAGCTTTTTCCCACCTTTACAAAATAGGTGGGGAAATGGTTACCCTTGATGAAAATATTAAAAGAGAAAAGGCCAAGATGCATCCCTATCTCTGAGGAATGTAAAGATGAAGAGATAAAGACAATGAAATTACTGTGGCCAGAGGAATAAAGGCTGCATTTTAGTGAATTTGTGCGCCCTCTACTGGCTATTGGGCAGAACTTCACAGAAAAAGAAGAAGGAACAGAAAGGGAAGAGAGAAAAAGAAGCCGAGACATAGGGGAAGAAAGAGTTCTTTCTTCTCTGGGGCCTGCTGTTTATTTATCCAGAGGTAAGATGAAAAGGAGGAATTCTTTGCCTTCTTCTCTATCAAGAGCAGCCGAGAAAGAAGATAAAATCATAAATAATGCCTCGATACTACTGATTCATGTCGTAAATGTAACTTGATAAGCCTGCAGTGTGCCACAAACACTATGTCACAGAGCTCATCAGTACACCACTCACTAATGTGTGTGGATGCAGCAAGAACCCAAAAGGCCATGGAGCAGAATGGGCTTGAACTACAAACCATCCATCTGAATCTGGCTGCAGGCTGCTTCTTTCTCTACGTTAAAATCAATCCTTTCCATGGCTACTTCTCTGAAATGAATTTGTTTTCTGCAGAATTCACAGTAGACTCTGTGCACCACCCTCCTGCCTCAACCCCTTTTCCCTTTTTCAGCCAACCGCTATGTGTGGGATTCCAGACGTCAGCATTCAGATTCAAACCACCTGGGGGGAAAGAACAACTCCCTGAAATTCAGCCAAGGGTTTCATTCCAGATCCACACCTCACCAGCCACAGCATGTGATGTTTTCCCACTTACCCACCTGCTTTGATTTCCCTGGCCCTCTCACTCCAGCTCCAGCAAGCTCTTTCCCACCTAAGGGTCTTCATACAAGCTACTCCTTTTCTCAGTTTTCAACTATCACCCCATCTCCACACCTTTTTACATCACCAACTCTTGTTCATCTTTCAAGTGTCAACTCAAATATGACTTCCCTAATCCCCCAGACTAGGTCAGGTTCTCCCATTTTCTTTCATAATAACATGATCCTTCTTTCATAGCACTATGATCTTATATTGGGGTTTTTGTCTCCCAACTCCACAAAGGCAGGGATTATGTCCGTTTTGGTCACCGCTCTTTAACCAGTATCTAGAACACTAAGAAAACACTGGGGAAAAAGTATAGAATAAAATAAATGAATATATCCATAGCAAAGCAAGCTAAACTATTCAAGAAAAGGATTTTCTAATATTGACATAAGCCTTAAAAAGCATTTTGGAACACTTCCCCCAAAATCTCTGTTCTTTGGTTCTTATTCCTCCCAAACACCCAGATATACTTAGTTACATCAAGAAATGCTGGCAGAACTCTTATGCCACAGCCTGCTTTCTGCTTCAATTACCTTTAATTCTGTTTTCAAATTCCAAATCAAAATCCTGTTCCCTGCTACAACTTACCACTCCAAGTGCTTATGCTATGTTTATTTAATTTTGCAAACCAAGGAATCAATAAAACATATTGATAACATAATTTCATTGTATCCTGCAAACAGGCCATCAGCTGATGCTTAACCAATTAATATTGAACTCTATGTATTCTCATTTGATCTAATAGTCACATACAGTATTTACATAGTCCATTATTCAGCAATAAAAAGGCCTAGAATCATTTGATCTATTTCTGACTTTTATGTTCTAAGAAATCTTTTTTTCCACTTTGAAATATTATCTATACAGCCTTTCACCAAATTATACTCTGTATGCAGTATGTAAAGTCCATGGCCAAAGATAAATGTTATTTTAAAAAAAACCCTTCCTACTAATAGATGAGTATACATGACCTATTACCTAGTCTTCAAATGTTTAACATTGGTAAGAAAATGCCAGAAGGTCTTAGCTTAGTGGAATTTCACCTACCTGACTTAAAGATGGGTTAATGCAATCCACCAACAGAGACATTTTAAAGTCTTCTGTATGGCATACATTTACCATCACAAAAGACAGCATAATCTGACAAACTGAAACCCCGGTAAAACCAGTGAGTGATTTGTATCCAAGCTTCTTGTGGTCATTGAAAGCAGATTTTTTCTTCCTCTTCCACTCAGCCATAGAGAAATTAAATTTCATTTGGGGTTAATGCTTACTTGATTTGATGTAGAGGGAATTTTTCTCCCCCTTGGTTCTTGCACCAAGAGAAACTACATCCCATAGAATGTTTTAGGTAGACTGTCAAGGTTATGGAGCACAATGTATATGATACACTTCTCTCTGCTACATTGTTATCAATCATTAAATTACATTGTGCCTGAACAAGAAAGCAAGAGCAAAGGGGGGAATCTGCTTTGTGCAGGGAACCACTTCTAAAATTACATTAAAAGGAACTATCCACCTGAAATGAATCATCAGATAAGCTTTGTGTTTTGCACATTTCACAATGGTTAGGATGATGTAATATGGGCAATTACACACAAGC
This sequence comes from Phocoena sinus, assembly GCF_008692025.1. NCBI lineage: Eukaryota > Metazoa > Chordata > Mammalia > Artiodactyla > Phocoenidae > Phocoena > Phocoena sinus. The sequence continues at coordinate 85,413,843 of NC_045784.1, forward strand.
AACAAGAAACTTGCAGTCCAAAATAGCTACAGCACAGCTGAGGTTTACGCTGGGTCTGTGGTTTACAGCAAAGCAACAACCTTCCTTACACACAAAAGCCACTACAAATTCGCAGGAAACCCTGAGCTGTATGTGGATATCATTTTAATTGTATGCACATGGATTACAACTCTATAAGCTAGAAAGGAAAAAAAAAGAAAAAAAGATCAGCCTGTATTTAAATAAACAGAAAGTGATTGATACTCAACTTCTGACTCTATAGGGAACAATATCTAGTCATTTAAAAAAGCAAACTAGTGTATCAGGACTACGTACAACCTGATTAGGAAATAGTGGCACCCAGCTACCTATTGTTTTGTTGGCATCAATGATTGAGTGAGACCATGCTTGCCACGGTTCACACTTTCCATTCAGGTGAAATATATTCACTCAGAGTAAAGCCATGTTTGCCAGGTTCACACTTTTCATTCACATTAAATATTATACTAGAGAAGCAAGCTTTGTTCTCCCTTCCTACCCCCACTCCCACTAACTTCCTGGCATTTCTCTGAAACTCCCAAAAGTATAAAATGGCCCCCAAGTGGCCAAAGTGGAATTGGAGCCCCTGTCCTAGGCCCTTATCTTCCTTCCCAAAAGTTGAGAAAAGAGTATAAAGTATCCCTCAAAAAGAGACACCAGGAACTGGTTTCCCGGGTGGAAGGAAGGCATGTCTGGCACAGAGCACAGTCCTGGGAACGTGAGCTCAAAATTTCCTGACCATGAACTGGTTATTTAAAATTCATTTGTAAGTCACTTGCATGAAAGAGAGAAGAAAAAGCAGTGGGCCTCAAACAGAGTCCAGGTCTGCGGAAGCAGCAGGTCACAGGAGAAGAAAGGCTTGGGGCAGTATTTATTGAAGTGCAAGTCACAACCCCAAGCCAGTGGTCCATGAAATTGCCATCTCTAGAGTTTCCTAGCTAATGGAGATGCCCAGCACAGAGTCACGCAGGAGAAAGGTTGAAAAATGCCAGATTAAGGCCTAAATTGATATCCACTGACTTTGAAAAGAAAATACAAGGAGATAACATCAGAGAAGAGCTTTTTGCTCTCCTGCCAGCACATCTAGCTAACTCTGATACGTGTAGGACCTCCTGCAACTTCACAGTTGAACTAGAGATGAGTATCATAGTAAAGAGCAATGAGAAACCTTGAAGGAGCCGCTAATGAAAAAACTAAATATTGTCATGCAAAAGGGACTTCATGTAACTAATAGCAAAAAACGTATGCTGGGGTGGAATTTATTTGTAATAATTAAATAGAGGCAAATGGAAGTCTTCCTTAATTTCAAAATTGGATTGTGTTGCCCTCTACAGTACATGGTTAGGGACATGAGATTCTGATTCCTTCCTTTCAAACAGAGAGGTACAAATTAGATACCTTCTTAGGCATAAAGAGATGATGATAATAATAATAGCTACTTAATATTTATGAAAGGCTTACTATGTGCCAGGTACTTGAATACTCACATTGAATGCTCACAAAAATCTATGAAGTAGGTTGTATTATTCTCATTTTCAATGGAGGAAGCTGAGGCTCAGAGAGTAACTTCCCTTAAAGTCACTGGCTAAAGACTAGCGTGGTTAGAATTCTAATAGTCTGCATCCAGAATCCAAGCTCTTTCCACTATCCTGCCTATTCTATGCCTAGATGTATAAGTCCAAGCCCTGCCTTTTTGTCTCTCCAAAAGGAACTTTTCACCCAAGTGAAAACCATGTCTAAAAAAAAAAAAAGCTAGATACAAAATATAGCTGCAAAATAGCTACAAATGTCAAGAGCTCTCCTACATACTCTACCAGCTTTCCAATTAGAAAATGTAATGGGGAGGATAGAAAGCCCAGAGATAAACCCACGCACATATGGTCACTTTATCTTTGATAAAAGAGGCAGGAATGTACAGTGGAGAAAGGACAGCCTCTTCAGTAAGTGGTGCTGGGAAAACTGGACAGGTATATGTTAAAGTATGAGATTAGAACACTCCCTAACACCATACACAAAAATAAGCTCAAAATGGATTAAAGACCTAAATGTAAGGCCAGAAACTATCAAACACTTAGAGAAAAACATAGGCAGAACACTATATGACATAAATCACAGCAAGATCCTTTTTGACCCACCTCCTAGAGAAATGGAAATAAAAACAAAAATAAACAAATGGGACCTAATGAAACTTAAAAGCTTTTGCACAGCAAAGGAAACCATAAACAAGACCAAAAGACAACCCTCAGAATGGGAGAAAATATTTGCAAATGAAGCAACTGACAAAGCATTAATCTCCAAAATTTACAAGCAGCTCAATAACGAAAAAACAAACAACCCAATCCAAAAATGGGCAGAAGACCTAAATAGACATTTCTCCAAAGAAGATATACAGACTGCCAACAAACACATGAAAGAATGCTCAACTTCATTAATCATTAGAGAAATGCAAATCAAAATTACAATGAGATATTATCTCACACCGGTCAGAATGGCCATCATCAAAAAATCTACAAACAATAAATGCTGGAGAGGGTGTGGAATACTCTTGCACTGCTGGTGGGAATGTGAGTTGGTACAGCCACTATGGAGAACAGTATGGAGGTTCCTTACAAAACTACAAATAGAACTACCATATGACCCAGCAATCCCACTACTGGGCATATACCCTGAGAAAACCATAATTCAAAAAGAGTCATGTACCAAAATGTTCATTGCAGCTCTATTTACAATAGCCAGGAGATGGAAACAACCTAAGTGTCCATCATCGGATGAATGGATAAAGAAGATGTGGCACATATATACAATGGAATATTACTCCGCCATAAAAAGAAAGGCAATTGAGTTATTTGTAGTGAGGTGGATGGACCTAGAGTCTGTCATACAGAGTGAAGTAAGTCAGAAAGAGAAAGACAAATACTGTATGCTAACACATTTATATGGAATCTAAGAAAAAAAATGTCATGAAGAACCTGGGGTAAGACAGGAATAAAGACACAGACCTACTAGACAATGGACTTGAGGATATGGGGAGGGGGAAGGGTAAGCTCGGACAAAGTGAGAGAGTGGCATGGACATATATCCACTACCAAATGTAAAATAGATAGCTAGTGAGAAGCAGCCGCATAGCAGAGGGAGATCAGCTCAGTGCTTTGTGACCACCTAGAGGGGTGGGATAGGGAGGGTGGGAGGGAGGGAGACGCAAGAGGGAAGAGATATGGAAATATATGTATATGTATAACTGATTCACTTTGTTATAAAGCAGAAACTAACACACCATTGTAAAGCAATTATACTCCAATAAAGATGTAAAAAAAAAAAAAAGAACATGTGGCACATATATATACAATGGAATATTACTCAGCCATAAAAAGGAATGAAATTTAGTTATTTGTAGTGAGGTGGATGGACCTAGAGTCTGTCATACAGAGTAAAGTAAGTCAGAAAGAGAAAAACAAATACCATGTGCTAACACATATATATGGAATCTAAAAAAAATATTGCTTCTGAAGAACCTAGGGGCAGGACAGGAATAAAGACGCAGATGTAGAGAATGGACTTGAGGACACGAAGAGGGGGAAGGGTAAGCTGAGACGAAGTGAGAGAGTGGCATGGACATATATACACTACCAAATGTAAAATAGATAGCTAGTGGAAAGCAGCCGCATAGCACAGGGAGATCAGCTTGGTGCCTTGTGACCACCTAGATGGGTGGGATAGGGAGGGTAGGAGGGAGAGACAAGAGGGAAGAGATATGGGGATATATGTATATGTATAGCTGATTCACTTTGTTATAAAGCAGAAACTAACACACCATTGTAAAGCAATTATATTCCAATAAAGATGTTAAGGGGAAAAAAAAGAAAATGTAATGGGGAAAAGAGCCCCCTCAAAATAACAGCAAAACTATAAAGTAGCTGGAAATAAGGTTAACAAGAAATGTAAGGAGAACTGTATAAATTTAATGATGACAATGGAATGAAACATAACTAAATGAAAAGATATCATGTTCCTATAAAAAGGTATTAAACACTATATGTACATCAGTTCTTCCTAAATTTATTTCCAATCAAAATCCCAACATAATCATTTTTATATTTAACATGATTCCAACGTTTATCTGAAAAAAATACAGAAAAACTAAAAGTTTTTTTTTGAAAAGATAAATAAGGAGAAACAAATCCTACTATTTATTAAAATTTATTATAAAGTATCAGTGATTAAATCAGTGTGGTATTAGTACAAAAGTAGAGAAACTGGTCAATGGGAAAAAATGAACAACTCAGGTAAGTTCCTAGTATATATAAAAACTTAATATATGATGTTTTTAAGAAGCAACAGAAAGCAGTGGGGATGGAGGAGAAATAAACAATAAATGATACAAAGTCAACCAACTAACCATCTAGAAAAATATTTTTTTACAGTCACCTCCAACCACATGCCACAATAAATTCCTAATGAATTTAAAATGTAATGAAAAAATGAATTCATAAGAATATTGGAAAATGTGATATATATATATGCAGATTTGAGCAACCACAGATGAAAAATATTTGAAAAAAATCCAGAAATTTCCAAAAAGCAAAGCTTGAATTTGCCACATGTTGGCAACTATTTACATAGCATTTACTTTATTAGGTATTATAAATAACCTAGAGATGATTTAAAGTATACGGGAGGATGTGTAGGTTAGATGCAAATACTGTGACATATAAAGAGACTTGAGCATCCACGGAAACAATCTCCTACAGATACTGAGGGACAACTGTATATATATAATCTCGGGGTTGGAAGAAAGTTTCATAGCTTAAAAGGAACAAAAGATATCACAGACTAAAAGGCTGATATATTTTTCTATATAATGATTCCAAAACACTGTAAATAAAAAATAAGCATAAACAGAGTTAAAAGTCATACAACGCACTGAAAAAAAAGTCTATGCAACAAATTATAAGGGAGATTTTTTTTTTGAAAAATCAAAGAAATACAAATTTAAACTAAAATTAGATACCCATTTTCATCTATGGAACTAATAATTTTTCCTCCCATTCCTGTGCCCTATACTCTCATTTGCCATTTTCCCAACAGGTACCCATTCTAATTAATTTCCTGTTTATCGTTTCATACAATTTCATGCATATATAAAACAATAAAATGTACATTTTTTCTCTCCTTTTTCACACAAATGATAGTGTGCTTACATATTTTCCTGAATCTTCCTTTAGTTAACAATATATTTAGAGATCTTTCACTATCAATACATAAAACATTCATTTTTGAAAGGGTTATATTGCTTGACATACACATTGTTTTAATTTTTGCTATATAGAATAATACATTAACGAATAATCTTGTATTTACATAATTTTGCACATGGTCAAGCATATCTATAGGATGAATACCCTAAAAACATAATTGCTGGGTCAAAATATATCATTCGCAAGTTTGAAGAACGCTGTCAAATTGTCCTCCATGGGATTGGTACCAATTTATACACCCAACAACAATGTATGAGACTGCCTGGTTCCCTATGGTTTCATCAGATTGGTGATGATATTTTATAATAATGCTTTGTGAGTACAGTGAAATGGGTTCTTATACACTGTTGGTGGGACTGTACATTGGTACTTTTCTGGGAGAAATATATATATCAAAAGTCTTAAAAATATATAAGCCTTCAGATAAAACAACTTCACCTCTAGGGAATTTATTCTAAGGAAACAATCAGAGATAACAAGGAGATTTATACATAAAGATATCTATTACAGTGCTATTTATAATATGACAAAAATTTAAATAACTTAAAAGATCCACATTAAAACTTATTTGAGTAAAATAAATCCTATCTATAGAAAAGAATGCAATTCAACCACTAAAAAAATCTTGCTTATAAATATTTTCTACTGATATAGAAAAATACTCTTATGATATGATGTAAAGATGGGAAAAGAAACAGAATGATCTCAACTAAAGTGATTCCAATTTTAAAACAGTAAAACCGTGGAAGTTTTTTTCATTAATTCACTAACTTTTATTGAGCATTTATTTTGTGTCAGGCACTGAACAGAAAGTTAATGGTGGTTGCCCCTGAGTGGTAGAATTATGGATGATTTTCCAACTTCCTCAAATATTTCTGTTATTTTCCATTGTTTTCACAATGAAAATGAATTGATTTTGTAATGAGTAACCAATAAGAACAATAATAAAAAAGACACTGGGGGAATTCCCTGGCAGTCCAGTGGTTGGGACTCTGCGCCTCCACTGCAGGGGGCATGGGTTTGATCCTTCGTCAGGGAACAAAGGTACCACAAGCCTTGTGGCCCCAGACTACTTTTCCCCCAGAGAGCAACAGGTTTCTTAATAATTGTCAAGTTAAAGTCAGCTAGTATACTACATTCACTCAGGACATTAACAGATGTGTCTTTAAAGATACTAACCCGTGAGATTACCATTTGTGGCAGGGGGCTTTTGTGTGTCTATATCTCCCTACATGGCTCAATCTCCCTCATAATGGCACTAGTAAACAAGAACTTCTCAGCCACAAAGTCTAATCAATTCTGTTCTTGGGCCCCAGGCAACAACAGCGTGGAAAGTGGAGGGTAGGGAGAACTTCAAGGTCTTTAGACCTATCCATGGCCCATAGGCAAGTTCAGAATCAGAACTTCACACACATACTTGGCAGCAGCATGTGTTTAGTAGGGCCTTCTTCAGAGCCAGTACCAAACCCCCACAGATAGGCAACCGCCAATAGGATCAGAATTCAGTAAACAAAATTCCTTGCTTTCAATCTTCTTATCACCTTCTGGAGATTTACACTCTAGTGGTGATACGAATTTACATAGTATTACATTTTATTTTTTCAGGTAGAACACTCTGCTTTATCACATTAACTTCTTTCAAATCCTGGCTTAAAATCAATTAAATATTTTAATTTCCTGGGAATTCTTTTCTAATCCAAACAACCTCATCTTCAAGCCATATGAAGGAAAAATGTGAATCTTTTTTAAGTTGCCTCATAATCATTTCAAGCATTCTCAATATTTCTTTAAATGAGGACTTTTTCATTAAAGATCTAAGATAGAAAAGAGGAGGGCTGGGAGGAAGGTAATGGTGTTTCCTTTAATTGCCCTTAATTTTTAGTCCCTTCTTCCTGTGACCACACTCACAAAAAAGAAACAGCTATTTAAAAAAAAGAAAGAAACAGCTATTTATTTTTATCAAATACTCCATGTTATAACATGAAAAACACAATTTGAATAGAAACTCATCTAGTTAAATGACTGCACATATAAGAAATACAGTTCTACTGAAGTCCATAGTCTCCATTTATCCAAGGGACAGACTACAGAATTAGGCCACAGATGTTTTCCCATAGCTGGCAAACACTTCATCTACAATCAGGGTGACATTCTACAGATGACATTCTCATCTATTAGCTATGGTGGCGGGTGGTGGGGTGAGCATCTGTTTGTTTGTTTGTTTGTAATGAGAATTTTCTTTACAATATCTAAATAGTTCTGATATCTACACAGGGCCACTGAATAGTCATTTTACATACTAAGTGCAGTACTTAGTATGTGAGAAGTTTACACAGCCATCATTTAAAAGGTGTCCCAATGGATACTGGGTTTTGTAGTATTTATGCTGTTTAAAGTTAGGCTACTAGATGGGGAGGCAATCAAATAAATGAGCATTTCTTTAAAAGGATTGAACTCATTCGATTTTTTGGGAAAAAAACAGTGCATTTAGTCAAGGCTGAAATTTGAAATTTTGAGTATCTCAGTGACCACCAACTCATCAACTCCCTCATTTTTATTGTTTCAAATTGTCAGGGCTATCCCATGTCTTAGAGCCAACAAACCCAAACATGAAATCAAATACTGAGGAGTATAAAAAAATTCTCCTTTGAATTGGCTATTTGGTCCTGAAAAGGGCACTGAAAAATATATTTTGTGAAAACTGGCCCTTAGAAAAAGTCTACACCATTTTTATAGTATTAAAAATCTGTATGGATTAAAGTTAAATGTTACTATTTCAAAATCCCTCATTCTAAAAATAAATTTTGTGAACCAGATGTCTAACACTGGTGAAATAAATCTACTTTTGCAAGAGTATACATATGGGTAAGAAGAATGAAGGAGGAAAATATATTTTTCATAACATTATTTCTCACACTTAAAATGTAAACTGTAAAGAAAAGGGTTATTTTTAAATATAAACCTTCATACCTGTTATCATCTGAGAGAGACCTCCAAAAAAGGAAAAATAAGAAGAAAAATTCAGAAGGTATAATCTGACTGAAAAATGAAATTGAAAAGAATAATTGATCTGTCCCTCCTCATAATAACTTACAATCCCATTTATGCCACCTCTTTGTTCCTTAATAGTTACTGTGTAATATAGTAGTTAACTTTTTTAAGTAACTGCTTTCCGATGTCAAAGATAATACATGTTCAATGTAGAAAAATAAGGAAATTAGAAAAGTATATTTAAAAAGTAAAAAAAGTAAAAATCACCTGATTTCCTGAACTAGAGATAACTATAACACTTTGGTAATTTACCTTCCAGTGTATTTTCTCTGTATATGTATTTATAAACAACTGGAATCAATCTATACATGCTGTTTTGTTTACTTATTTTTTTCAATTAATGTAAAACGAGCATTTTCCTGTGTCACTAAATATTCCTCAAAATATTATATTAATGGCTTCATAGAATTCTAGCAATATATGTACCATGATATATTTAGTCATTCACATATTGATGATATTTAGGATATTTCCTATATTTTATTTCTATAATCTATGCTGAGATTGACACCCTTGAACATAAATTTCTAAGCAAATCTAAAGTTATTTCCTTAGGATAACTTCCAGAAGAAGAAACACTACATATTCAAGGACATTTTTTTTTTTTTGGTACGTGGGCCTCTCACTGTTGTAGCCTCTCCCGTTGCGGAGCACAGGCTCCGGACGCGCAGGCTCAGCAGCCATGGCTCACGGGCCTAGCTGCTCCACAGCATGTGGGATCTTCTCGGACCAGGGCACGAACCCGTGTCCCCGCACCGGCAGGCGGACTCTCAACCACTGCGCCACCAGGGAAGCCCTCAAGGACATTTAAATATCGACAAATTGCACCCCAAGAAAGATTATATTAATTTCAGTTCTATCAATTATACTCCACGTATGATAACCACACTCTTGCCAATGCTCAGTATATTTTTTTTAATCTTTCCTTATTTGATAAGTAAAAAATGACATCTTGCACATCAAATTATTGTCTGTGGTTCCCCTGAGGTAATGGATGGGTGAGAAGAGAGTTGTGAAGACTTCAATTCTATTTTGTACACTCCTGTACTGCTTGACTTTTTAATAAGTATATATAGTGTCCATAATTAAAAGTTAATAATGGCATTCCATTGCTATTATTTGGTTATTAAGATTGAAATATTTTCATATACTGGTCATTTGTACAGCTTCTTTATGAATTACCTATTTGTGTCCTTTGCATAATTTTTTAATTAATTTATTTATTTATTTTTGGTTGTGTTGGGTCTTTGTTGCTGCGCACAGGCTTTCTCTAGTTGCAGCAAGTGGGGGCTACTCTTCATTGCAGTGCACTGGCTTCTCATTGAGGTGGCTTCTCCTGTTGCAGAGCACAGGCTCTAGGCACGTGGGCTTCAGTAGTTGTGGCACGTGGGTTCAGTAGTTGTGCCTCACAGGCTCTAGAGCGCAGGCTCAGTAGTTGTGGTGCACGGGCTTCACTGCTCTGTGGCATGTGGGATCTTCCCAGACCAGGGCTCAAACCCGTGTCCCCTGCATTGGCAGGCAGATTCTTAACCACTGCACCACCAGGGAAGTCCCATAAATTTTATATTGTAGTATTTGTCTTATTGATTTGTAACAGCTCTTTATATTTGAAGGGCATTGCTTAAATGTCCCCTTATCCAAGATGTCTTCCCTGACCTCCCTAGAGAACCTTCATTCCTGGCAGAGCATGTGCCCTTTACCTTTCCTTATTTTTCTACATATCACCACCTAACATATTATATATTTATTTGTTTATTATTTGTACCCATAAAAATATAAACTCAATGGGGACAGGGACTTTGTTTTGTTCACTGTTGTATCCCCAGCACTTTGAATAGTGATAAGCACACAGTAAGCACTCTATAAATATTTGTAGAAATAATAAATATAGGTTCTTTGCTATATAAATTGAAAATATTTCCTGGCTTATAGTTTATTTTTTATTTAGCTTTTGATATTTTGGGACATACAGACATTTCTAAGTTTTACTTAGCCAGAGCTGCTGGTATTTTTCTTTGCATTCATTTACACTGCTTTTACGCTTCTGAAGTCCTATTCAGTTTCAAGGTTAGATGGATATTTATTTGTTTTCTTTTAATAATTGTATTATTTGAATTTTCATCTTAAAGCTTTAACTCTTTAAGCCATGTGGAATTTATTTTGACATATAGTGGGAAATTAAAACTTCTTTAATTGTTAATCAATTCCATGTCACCACTTAGTGAATAATCCTTAGTTTCCCCATTGACTTTTTAAAATGTGTTTAACTTCTCAGTTTGTCTCCTCAATGACAATATAAGCTATGAGGGTAGGCACTGCTTATACTTGCTCTATGTCCCTCAGAGCTGAGTACTGGCTGGTCAATAAAGGATGATCTACAAATATTTGGTGGATGGACGAATGAGTGAATATTTTCAAGCCAAAATATCTTTTTGAAAAAACGTCTAACTAATTAAACAGGAAGTCCATTCACTAAAGTCTGGAAGTAATCCACATAGAGGGCCAGGCTTTACCTAGAATAAATGAATACCCTTTATGATCAGGGCACAATAACCACCACAGAAACTATATAACTCACGAGTAACAAAACACAATAACACCTGACACTGTACAGAAGGAATTGCACAGAATTGGCCCTGCCTTCAAGGAGCCCCTGAAAAATATTCTTTAGGGGGCTTAAAAGTAAAACAGAGCTTCCCAAAAGCTCCCCTACTGACCTCTCCTTCCCCTGAAATAGCAGTTTACTCTCTGAAAGAAGTAGATTGCTTTGTTACAGATAGTGCCCCAAATCCTGCTAAATGCAATCCGCCAGCCTCCAACATGCATTGAGTTTAATAATTCTGGAATCAAATCTACTTTAAAAGAAAATCTACCTCATTTTTGATTCTCAAGAAAAACCCCAAGTGCCCCCTATATATTGACTCTGTAGGGCTCAGTTAGCCTCCTATGGCCTGAAATTTAAAAATAACAACAAAAACAAAAACACATGTTTTTTTTAATTCTGGCTCTTTGCTGATTATCTATAGCAAACAGCAAAATAAGCAAAGCCATGGTGAACTGCCTCTCATGCCAACAAATGCCACCAAAAAAAAATGGACAATCACGGAAATATATTGTTAAGCATGAATAGTAGCTAAAAAATATTTATCTCTGTTGCAAGGTATTAAAATGAGAAAACTTTCAAAGTTGAAGCTTCAAGCAATTGCATTAGAAGTTGCATAATTTAGTTAGACTGACCTTAGAATGGAATAAAAAGCTGCTTATTTCCATAATGTTGGCCTTCAAAAGTATGAAAGGTTAGATAATTTATCATGATATACAAAACAGTTCTCAAGAATACCTAACTTAAAAAGGAGGTCTTGGTGACTTACAGCCCTGTGATTTTTTCGGTAGCGTGATAATCAACATAATTTATACTTAAGTGAATTTGTGTTCTTCTGAAAGGTCTAGCTGGCCAGGCAAGAGAAGTGTATCTCCTACTCATCCCTAGAGCAAGTACAGACCAATTGAAGCCAGGTTAATGTACTCATTGCTGCCTTTATGACAGAACTCACATTGGACAAGGAGACCCATTTGAATAGAGAGGCTACTGACTTTTGATGTACATACAACTCACATTAGACACAGAATATCTTGCCCTCATGTAAAAGCTAAAGAGCCGTATCTATTGTGTCACCTGTCATAGCTAAGTTCCTTAGTCTCAATACCACCATTGTGGTAGCCATTGTAGCAGTCATTGTCATCATAGACTCAAACCTTAATGCAGTTATATGAAACCTTTCAAACCAATACTGCAAAATTCAAATTATACTCAGAACCGCAAAAGAACTTGGAGATCCCCTGACCCAGTCTCCTTATATGTTTGTTCCAGGATTGGTGCCGTTTGGCATCTATTTGGATTTTTCAGAATTCTCAATGTCTTGGAGTCTGCTTTCCTAAGTAATAATAGATTTCAATAAACTAAAGCTCCTCTTTTATGAGGTTTTTAATTCTGTTTCACCTGTTTTGCTAGTGACCTCCTCCTCCCCTATCCCAGAATTACAGATTTCTAGATTATCTTTGGGAATACAGTGACTAGGGGTGACACACACATTAGGGATAACTGTCCCAATGGAGCTTTCTAGGCTCAAAGGGTGAGGAAAGCAAGGTATTGCAAGTGTCACACACATATTTGACTCCAAATATGACACCATGCACAGCCACAAACCTTTGCAGTTCCAGATGAACCCTTGCACTTCAGTTTTTCTCCACCTTCCATGATCACTTCTTGAGGGCGCTAGATGATCAGATGTGCAAACACCAAGCTTTACCAGTTTTATAAGATTTTGCTCTATCAGGACCCTACATAGAGTTCGTGCAAAAGCAGTTTAACTTTCTTTCCATTTCAGGCATTTCCTTATTGTATTTCTTGTTGCAACAAAGCACACACCTTTTTCTGTTTCTAAAGAATTACCAGTAGAGGCAAAATTAGAAAGAGTGACCTAGAGATGCAAGGACACACATCCCATTAGCAGGCTCACAAGCCACACAGAAAATTGGTGTTTCATATATAGCATTTGAGATTTGTTTCTAAAGAGCCATAACTATCATAAATTGTTTTGCAATTAAAAATCAGGCAAAATCTCACTATGAAAAAGACATTATTTAATACTAATGCCACCATGTTCTCTCCCCTAAGGTCTTAGGAACAAATGTTGCCATTAGCATACTCTATCACTTGAAAGTCCATACTTGAGAAAATAGAAATGCACTAATTAAAGAAATGACCAGGATGGCAAGATCAGAGTCAGTGACAGTCTTCTGAGGGCAGCATGCCTGTGTCCTCACCATGGCCTCTGTGCCTGGCAGCACAGAGAAGGGAATCAGTCTTCCAACAAGTCATTCAACATTACCTACAGCCAGATGCCTCTGCTTGTCCCTGCATTTCCAGAGTCCTGTATCCCTCAAGCATGTCAAGCTTCAAATATGAATGCTAGATTACAGGCATCTTTAGTTATAAAAAAAAAGTTGCTTAAAGGTTAAGTCAATCCCTATGAATGCAGTCTGATCTAGTCTCCCTACTCATACATCTCACTCAGAAAAGATATGGTTTTATAGCGAAGTACCTATACACATAGGCAGCCCAAACCAGATTTCCTTGAGCCAAGTGAATCAAAGAGGAAGACTTTAAACAGAATTATGCCCAAAAAAGACAAAAAGAGAAACTGAGACTCAGAAAATCATTTCCAAGGAACTGAGATTCCCTGTAAGGTTTTCTTAAGCTAGGTTGTACGCACAGCAATGTTTATTTGACTGCTTCCTACTCAGAGCTCTCAATTAAAAATAGTCCCCAGGATATCTGTCCCTGGGCTATATCAAATTGGGGTGCCCTGGCCTCACATTTGGGGGATCACACCCTGCTGTGATGAGGTTTATAAGCATTTCCTCAGGGAGATAACCATCAGAGTGTCACTGTGGGGAGGGGAGCTCTGAGAAGCTAAGCTCATAGATATGTATACAATCAGGCCAGCTCATAAAGGCTCCATCACCTCAGAGGCAGAATAAGTGGGTGAGACAAGTAGATATGTCCTCTCTCTCTCTCCCTCTCTCTCTCTCTCTCTCTCTCTCTCTCTCTCACACACACACACACACACACACACACACGCACACGCACGCACACACACTCCCCTAAAAGGAGAGTCTGGCCTTTGAATTGAACTTATCTTCCCACCAGCTTACACAGGGAATCCATTTTGTTCAGAAGAGCAAACTACACAATCTGAGATGAAGTGCCCTTCATGCTCTGGAAATCAAATTTACAAGCAAAAATAATCCAGAAAGCAGAGACTGCCAAGACCAGTGCTGGTGGCAGTGAGGGAGAGCAGCTTGCCACAGAACAGTGGCCAGATGGGGCCCGGTGGGAGAAGCTGAAAACTGGCCACCCTGGCATTCGGAGACTTAATGGAGCATCCGAAGACTATGCACATCAAGGCAGTGCTTAAGCATCTGACATGGAGAAGCCCCAGTGCTAGTCCATGAACACTGAGCTCAAGGAGAATGCAGGCTTCACACCAAGCTTCTTGCCTGCTTCAATCCCAAATGGTCTGCTCAAAACTCAAGATAGCTGCCCCTGACACCTGTCTGTCTGTCAATCTGTCTAACTCTCACTCTCACTTATTTTCTTTCCAAAAAGTAATTTTCTCCCTCCCCAAAGGCTGAAATTTTTTTAACATCTTTATATACTACCAAAGGCTGAATTTAAAGCAAGTTTAAGAGAGCGTTTTCATTTTCCAAAGTAATTCCCAGGCTCTACTCAATCCAGGAGACCCATATTGACTTGGGGAGCTTTTAGGACCTGGGGCTGCAAAATGAGAGCCATCTCTTTCAGAAGCGAGCTCATAAGGCTAAGACAAAATGCACCAAAAACATTCCTGATGGGTTGCTGTTCTTCCAGCTACAGACTTACAAAGAATGGATAGAGGGAGAGGAATAGAATGGGAAGAGGATAGCTGTAACCTTTAATTTTTTAAAATCTGGAGCAAATATGAAATGTTAACATTTGTTAAATCTGGGAGGTATTATCTGTCTTCTCTGGACACCATGTATTTTACATATTACATAATTACATTTTGTAATTAAGTGAGATTCAACCAGGAAGGCTAAACAGTGAGAAGTCAAGGGAATAATGAATTGGCCCACCTTTCAAAGGCTTTGTAAATCTTGCCAATGTGAGGAATTGCACTTTAAGCAAACAAGATATGTGAAAAATCCAGATTTACAAAGGAAATCGGTAAGGAGTTGATTATTCACATTACACAAGGGTTCTTTCCTTTATGAAAGAATCCACCACAGTGTTTCTATACGGAATGCCACTACTGTGGTTAACAGGGGGTCTAATTTACAAAACAAACACTTCCTGCTGCACAACTTTTCAGGAACACAACTACGGGCCAAAGGTATAGCCACAGGTCTTCTTGTGGAATCCAGTCAAGTTTTCTGTTACGTGACAGAAAGCACTTGGAAACTGCAACAGAGGAACTGCTATCGATCCAAAGGGACCCAGTTTGGCCCCAAATGATGTGTGCCTGGGCAACTCATCTGCCTTCTCTGCAACTCCATTTTCATGATTATAGAGTAGAAATACTGGTCCCTTCTGACACCTCTTCCAGGAGTGCTGTGGCGCTGTGTGGTCCTAACCAGTATCCTGAAGCAAAATCCTGAATGCTGCTGAATGATGGCAAATGAGATTTCCTCATGGGACCCCAAGTTCCTAGAGCTGGCAGAGCTGTTCTCCAGTTTCAGGCTGCAGTACTTTCCTCCTGGTTTTCTGGGGGGACATAGGAAGGCACTAGCAGCCTGGGTACACCCACTGGAAGCAGAGTGACCCTCACCATGCAGCCCACACAAAAACCACTCCTAACTACACAACAGCCAAAGAGGAAATGTAACTTGAAGAGCATTTCCCTCTACAAACAACTGATCCTCTGGGACTTTTCACTTCAAGCCTATCAATTGTTCGAAGTAAATGAGGCTCACATTAAAGGCCAGCCAGTCACACATCAAGAAATCAAGCCTCCTCTCAGTGGGGGAAAATGGCTGCTCCAGAGCCAGCCTCCCGCCTCTTATACACAGGCCTTTTGTACAAATGGCTTCATCTACCCACATCTGAGACACTTGATCCAGTCAAGCTTGGCCTCCCCTAAGCCCTAGAAGCTGAGATACACATTCAGAGGGGTCAACATCTCAAACTCCAAGCAGACGCCTCAGATCCACTGCAGCACCATAACTGAAAGACTCCAGCTTTGCCAGGAGTTGATTTCATCTTCTTTCAGTCTTCCAATTCCGAGCAAGAAATCCCCCAACCCTACTGCTTCAGCCTCAGGGCATGGTATACCAAAGCCACAGCAAAGACTAGGGCAAGGTTAGGGGAGGAGAGGTCTGCAGCTCCTCCCACCTTATAAATCTGACTGACAGAGAAAAACCTGGTAGGGTTACTGGGACCCAAAGCAAGTGGTCCTCGGATAAGAGGAATTCCAAAGGCTCAGAATCCTCTATGGAAAATGTCCTGCCTCCAGTCCCCTAGGGAGAGAAATCTCAGGATCATTAGCAAGCTCTCTGGCTGAGCTCAACTTTAGTGAAGGTGTATGGGGAGAGAGATGATCTCTAAAGTAACCAGTTAATTGCCAATAAGGAATGATAATAATAAATTAGCAAATACTAATGTAAACTAACTCAGTTCTGCAGCAGTTGCATGGAGATGACAGAGGAGCAGTTTATTCTGGAACACATCTTGCAAGCGGATCCCCATGGGAAACGCACTGCTTAGACTAGATGTGAAACGGGCCAATAAGATGCAATGTAGCCAATGGGTGGCCCTAGACTGTCTCTCAGTAAAAGTGGAGCCTTTGATTTTTAAGAAAACTGGAGTGAGCCTTGAAAATATGTGGGCTGCACTGTTTTCCATTGCTTCCTTCTGAAGCCTGAGGGGTACTTTTGACCCTTAGGGATAAGACTCAGATGGTTCCAAGACCCTGTGAAAACAAGGAAATTACAATAAAATTGCTTCCTGAAGCGTTTGTTGGTTTGTTTTAATTCGAGGGGGTGATTTGTGTCGTTACCTTGCTATCCTAACCAGCCTCATTGTACCTATTAATTTTCTAGTGACTTCTGAACTTGACACCTGATAGGTTTGTGGCTGCTTTTCTAGCTCCTTAGCTCAGAGTTTCACTCAGATCACTGCAAATCCCTAACTTTTAAAACTCTTTTTAGGGACCAAAGCATGCTATTTCTTTCTTATTTTTCTTCAAAGCCTAACTGATGTTTTAGTTTCATTATTTGCACTAAGCTAACACGCACTGAGACTTTCGGTAGGATAATTGGAAGCATTCAATCCGGTCTGCCACATACATCCTTGTCCTGCAAACTCATCCACTGCTACCGTGCTGCTACTTATGAAACTGCTCCGTAAGTGACCATAGCAGACCACGCACACACCCTGAGGATGTCTTATATCAAAGATGTTACATTTGCTAGTGAAAGAAGGAAAAATAAAAAGAGAGAGCTCAAGATGGAGTCTGAAACCAAAATTAAATCCCTATGCACCCTATGACTAGAATTCTGGAAGCTCTTGCCCACTATCACTCTCTTAGAATTGTCAGCTCTGAAACATTCAATATTTAAAAACTCAAATTAAAAATATCTCACCAAAGAGACTGGAAGTTTGGCCATTTCACCCCTCCTGAAGGCAGGAAGAGGTCCCACCCAAGTCTCCATTACCAGCAGAAGAAATGAGTTTCATTTTCCTCCTTCAACAATGACCTGGGTGACAAAAAGGGTAATGCAGGAATGCTGATGTACAAAGGAGTAATACTTTGTAGCATACAGAGACACCCAGAAGGCATGCCACCATTCCATAAGATTGGAAGAAACATTATTTGCCGTACTGACGAGGCTCTAAAAAAACTGGACTAGGGCTTCCCTGGTGGCGTAGTGGTTGAGAGTCCGCCTGCTGATGCAGGGGACACGGGTTCGTGCCCCGGTCCGGGAAGATCTCACATGCCGCGGAGCGGCTGGGCTAGTGAGCCATGGCCGCTGAGCCTGCGCGTCCGGAGCCTGTGCTCCACAATGGGAGAGACCACAACAGTGAGAGGCCCGTGTATCAAAAAAATAATAATAATAAAACAAACTGGACTAAGTTTAGAAAAATCTTAGCAAACTGGCAAAACTACTTACTTTCTTCTCCATTATCTATTTTTTCAACCTCCTTTCCCCTCTCTTCACTATCCCCCCACCCCATACACCCATATGCATGTGCACACACACACACATTCACTTACATATACACTAAATCTACGGACTAAATAAACCAGGATGCCAAAGAATGCAAATCTCAACTTCAATTTAAAATATTTAAGAGATACTTGACATCACTAATCCTACAAAAGTCTTCTGGAAACAGCAAAAGCATCCTCCACATTCCCTCATCAAATTTGTGTACAAAAACCACAAAATCCACACAGCTGACCTCCTGACCAACATCAGAGGACAGGTAAATGAAGACAAAGAATTCCAGGCAAGGGCTTCCCTGGTGGCGCAGTGGTTGAGAGTCCACCTGCCGATGCAGGGGACACGGGTTCGTGCCCCGGTCTGGGAAGATCCCACATGCCGCGGAGCGGCTAGGCCCGTGAGCCATGGCCGCTGAGCCTGCACGTCCGGAGCCTGTGCTCCACAACGGGAGAGGCCACAACAGTGAGAGGCCCGCGTACCGCAAAAAAAAAAACAAAAAAAAAAAGAATTCCAGGCAAGATGGTCTCCATAATTCTAAAGGCTGAGTTCCAATGCAACTCATTTCTTCTGCTGGTAATTAATAGAGACTTGGGTGGGACCTCTTCCTGCCTTCAGGAGGGCTGAAATGGTCAAACATCCAGTCTCTTTGGTGAGGCATTTTTTAATTTGAGTTTTTTAATATTGAATGTTTCAGTGCTCCATTCCCTTTGCCTTTTCCTATCTAACTGCCTTTAAAGTCACGTTCCCTTCAGTTTCTAGAGCCAACAATATTCAAATGTGGCTAGGTCTGCACACTGATGCAAAAGTTACCCTCACATCAGCACCAAACTTGAGAGCTCAACAGTAAATCTACATATAAATGATGGCTGCGCTGCCAGGGAAGGAGTAGCAGGAGAGTACTAAGCAGGCTGCAAAGTGACTGGAGGTTAGAAACCCTTTTGTGTTGCTTACAGGGAAATCATGTGGGTGATCTTAGCTCCCCAACCAAACTATGAACTCTGAAGGCAGATGCTACATCTTATATTTATTTGGGATCCCCATGGTACCTGCCACACAGCTGAGCACACAGTGGACACTCAAACAATGTTTAGTGATTTGATTTAATGCCATGGTGATAAACTTTAAAGTGTGATGCAGCGCTGTGAGGGAAGCAATTCTCACTCCTCTGTAATGCCATTGCCAGTAAGCCCTGTAACCGACGCTGCAGCTAATGAAGGGAGTGAGTTTGTCCACAAGGTAGCCCAGCAAAGGAACCTAATGCGTAGTGACCTTTGGTCCCAGTCTGGTGAGTAAGAATGTAATATGTGCTCAGTAAAGAGATGTTCTCCTGAACTGAAATGACCTGTTTACTTGTCTGTCTCCCCGTAAGCTCCCTGGGGTCAAGGATCAAGTGTTTTATTTTTGTATCCTCGGCAAGTTATACAGTGTCTGGCATGTTCTAAGTGTGCAATAAATGCTCCTGGGTTGAGTTAATGAATTAAAAAATGGTTTAATGAAATAATATAGAGAAAAATGTACATGACATAATAAGATTTAATACAGAAATTTCCACAGAATCTTATATGCATCACATGGTAGCACTTAACACTCTGTGCTATAATTGCTTAATAATTGTTGGTTTCTTAGATGGATCAATTAATTAATTCGGAAAAATATAAAGAAAAGGTAGGAAATATATTATGATATTATTATCCTAGTAATGGAGACTATCCCATTGTACCTGATAGTAGCATTTATCACTCCATACCGCAAATCACCTATTTGCTTATCTCCCTCACTAGAATGTGCATTCTTTGAGATCAGAGGACATCTTTTTCATTTCTCTAACACCAGAGCCTACAACAGAACCTTACAAAGAATAGACACACAACAAATATTAGTTGAATGTATGAATCAATCATCCCTACACCTCTACAGATTTCACTGTACCTAAGTATTCTACCTAGTCCATGTTCAAGGGCCTCTGGTATGGGAAGAAAAGAAGTGTCATTTTCTCCATGCAGGACTTTGTGACAGATGCAGGTTTAAATGGCCTGATTCATGCTCTGCTGTGAGTGGGCCTCTCTCCTTTCTGAATGGGTTTGTCAGTTGAACTCTCCAGGACTGCATATTAGAAATACACAACCTCACCATGCCTAATATATGCTGTCTTGGCCCTGACTAGCCCTAGACGCTAGGTCTGCATGACTTTGTTAAATAAGAAAGTATCTTGCTTTGTGAGTCAGAGATAGGATCAGAATTCAGACTTTCAATGGCTTTTCTAAATAACTGAAGCAATACTTTGTTTAATTTTGTCCACAGGAGAATCTCAGAAAGAACACCAAGATCTCAAGTAAACCATGCAGATATAGTCATATATCTCTTGCCCCCTCAAAGCATCCCATAGACACCAGGGCTTATGTTTCTCTACTACTTTGAATTGATTGCATAGTCACCAAGCCCTCAGGATTCAATTCTTTTGTACATCTCCACTGGCAGCAGCAGTCAGCACCTAACCCAAAACCTTGGCATTTTTTACCTCCATTATTTAAAAGTCCAGTATGAATACGGTAACCGCACCACTTTGTAGATCTTCTCTATACAGAACCAGCCTCTTTGGTTATAAGTGCCTAGGGAGCTACACTCAGGTATGCAGGCCATTACAATAGTCACTCTCCAGTTATTGTCTGGTGAAGAGACCTACGATTCAGGGGGTATCTATGTGTCAGTCCCCTTACATTACATAATGCCATATTATTCCTTGGACCAACCTTGCATGACACATGTACCCATTTTGTAGATGAGGAAACAGAGATTCAGAGGGATACCATAGCAAGACATGTCCCCCAGATTCAAAATCATGTTCTATCTGATTCTACTACATAGCACTACCTCTCCCTCTCCATTGTTGAACTCTTGGTGGTCCATGAGCAGTCCTCCAGAAAGTCTATGGTCTAGTTCCTAGTAGTATCCACTGACATTCATAATTATAACTGAGCCTACCTAGCATAATACTGGATTTTCAATAAATCCTTACTTATAGATTTATAGATTGACAATATTGGTGTCTCTGCTGCTAGAAGAAAATCATCAGTTTCTAATGAAAAGCACTGCTTTTTGGCCCCATTAATTCTGATGAGAAATATTTTTCAGGAACTAGGAGGAGCAGTCGATAAAAGTGATCCTAAAACCCTTTGCCCTATGAAATTGATATAAATACTATCAGGCCATTTTATATGCATCCCAGCCCAGGTATGTTAGGCTGAATTATTTCTGAGGCAGGGAAGTGTCACTGAAACAGCACTCGCCAGAGTTATAGAGCCCTGCAATCTAGTCCTTCCTCTCTCTCTCTCTTGATATCCCTGCCCAGTGAGTCTGAACAAGTCCCTTAGCATCTCTGGACCTCCATTCATCATCTACTGAAGGGCAACCTATTAAGATACCTGACTGTAAGGATCAAAGAAGACAAAGGTTGTGAAGTGCTCTCCAAGTATGTAGTATTCCTTTCATTAGTGGCCTGGAAGAGGGCATATGCCTCCCAGTGCATTAAATTTCCAACCAAAGAGGGACTTAAACAACTCAAGGAAAAATGAAATTAACTTAAGAGCTGTTATTTATAGCCTTCCACCCAGCCACCAACCTACCATCATCCACGTTACTACCCTACTACCCTGAAAAATTTCAATAGACAGCAAACACTGGACCACATAGTGTCCAAAAAAAAAAAAAATGCTTCCATTTGAAAACAGTCATTCCTGGTAAAGAGAAACAGAGCTAACTCAAATACATAGTTAATTCCTGAAATTTTCATTATTAGTGACAGTTTCAACCTCCTCATTTGTCAAATGTCACCATAAGAACTATTAAGAAACAGCAATGTGGCTTTTTTATATTTTTGTTTGCCTCTCTTTAACCGGCCCATCCATATTCTCAGCAAAGCACGTCTATGACCAAAAAAAAAGCAAAAGGGGGCTTCAGAAGGCTGAATCACTCTCACACTAGGAAACTGGCCCCCGAGCATTCTAGGGCTCATCTATCTTTAAGACTACTTGTTGATTCTTAGCCACTTTAACTGTCATACTGGTACAACAGGCTGGCAAGCGTACTGTATTTGCAACAGGTGGTACAATTCATATTACGCCAAAATACCATATAGGTATTTCAAAGGCTCAGACCTTGAGCTCCTACTCCCAACATCCACCCCTACAAAGGCTCAATATGTTGGGTTACCCTCTGCCCCAAGAAGCACTGGTAGCAAACCCTGACTTTGGAAATGGGCTTAGGCAGAGAAGTTCTCCCACCACTGCCAGGGAATGTGCTACCATAGAGGCTGATGGGGTCCAGCGAGCAGCATGGGAAAGAGGCCTGGGAGGACCTCACAGAGCCGCTTAGCTGCACTCACCTCGGGCAGAGGTACACCGTTGATGATCAGGTCTGGTTGCTGGGGGCCCTGGCTGTTGAAAGAGTGATGGTAGATGTGGTTGGCGCTGGTATTGCGGGTATTCTGGTTCTCCACATTCAAGAAAGTGCTCTCAGAGCGGCGGCAGCCCAGAGGAAGGGTCTGCTGGTGGTAGTCGAAATAGTTGAGGGACGAGGTCAGGGAGGAGCAACTGACAACGTTCATCTTGTCTGTCTCCTCCACATCCCGGGGTACCAGGCGGATGTCATTCTTATTGATTTTTTTCTTCTTGCTTGATTTCTTTTGATGCCCATAGGAGTATTCAGCGATTCTATGTGACAGAAAAGGCAGCATGTATCGCTAACGCCCTCCCAAACCATGCATCGATTAATAAACATTAAGCACCCCAAAGGGTTGCACCCCATCTCCGCTCCAGCTTCTTATTCTGGTGCATTACATCATCAGGTTTCTCCCTGTGCTTTCTACATGTGAAAACAAGCTGAGGGCTGTAAAGTTTTTAAATTAAACATAGTAACCTCCCACTACCTCTCCCAAAGTTTCTATACTTTAGATTTGGAATTCCTCATTGTGAGTGACCATTTAACAAGGGTGTGGGGACGGGGAAAGTTGAGCCTATGGGAGAGAAAGCATGAAAATGCTCAAATCGGGAGCTTTTTTGGAAGCCAAAGGAACTCCTGGGTGAAATAAGAAGCTAGTTCTAATTTAACAGAAGAGGAGATAGAAAGAAATAAAAAATAATCCCCTTTCCAGTTCCTCCAAGCAATTGCCATGTGACGAACACCCTCAATCAGGTTCCTTGGTGATTGAACTGATCGATTTTGAACGGGAGCAAATCAGACCCTGTCCTTTGACAAATCCTCAGCTCCTCTCCTCCACACCCTCGTTCCCACTGCCCTAGCCCTGCTCCCTTCTACTCCCCACCCCACGCCCCACCTCTCCTCAAGAAATCTGATAGCCAAACCCATTTGAACGAGGGGAAAAGACTTTTTACCTCTTTCCCCTTAGGCTCACTTTCTCCTCAGCCTTTTTGTCTTGCTCCTTGCTAATGGGAGAAACCAAGATGCAATGCAGACACTTGCTGTTTTGTCCTTTTTTAAAACAGCCAAGGAGACAAATGATGGTTAAACAATTACTGCAAAGGAATTTAAAGGTTAGTGCATTCAGCATCCCTCTCCATTCAGGTGTACCTACAAGCAGCTGTGCTGGAACATAAAGAGCTCAATTTAATTAACACTGACACAGACCCAGCAACGCGCACCAAAGACACCAAGCATTAAGAGACTTGTCAAAAGAAATACATTTAAATGTAGCCAGATTCTCAAAGTCATTTATTACTTTGCACACAATGATTCAGCTTATTGTCTGGAAATTCCATTTCTGAGCAATAATCAGCAAAACAATAGGGTTAATAAATAATACAGGTTGATCTTTACAAGAGAAAGACTGTGCCTGTATTCTCCCTCGACAAAGCTAATTGTCTGAATACAAAAAGGGAGCCCAATTCAAACAGCAAGTGCAGATCATCTCGCAAGTATCATAAATGAATGCATTTCAGGAAGAGGCTCTGCAGAGGCTGAGAACAAGAAACCTCTGCTTAATACACGGAAAGACAAGCTCTTAAACTTTAGGTTTCTAAAAAGTGATCAGACCAGGAGATTGCCTATCTCCAGAGGCACATTCTTGCTATGTCCCAGGGATCTTCCTAGAGCTGAGCAGTTGCCTTCCCCTCACCCTTTCTCTCTGTGCTCAGGCAGACTTGCAGTGAGGGCAAGCTGATGCTATTGGGGCTTGGGAGCAGATAAAATCCCAAAGACCCCAGGACTGGGGTTGATTTTCTTTTCTAATCATTTAGAATCAATGAGAAGTTCTAATCATTTTCTTTACCCACGATGGGTAAGTTTGGCAATGCCCCATCCAATTATTCAGCTGAGGCATTCATTGCACAGCCCTTTCTGTATCGAGCAATTATTTAATTAAACTGTACTTCATTAATCCCAAACCAGCGCAGGAAACAGAGCTCTTTACAAAATACACATATGAGTGAAGTTGGAGAGCACTGAGATTCACTTTTTTTGTTTTTTTTCTTTTCATTTCAAATGCTCTCCTCCCTGTTTAATGATCTCCCTGGCAAGCTCTCAGAAAGAGCTCTCACTTTGAGTCATACATCACCAAGAGGTGGCAAAGCCTTCAATATCTTTATTTCAACCTGATTTCTTTTCATCAAGGAAAGGGTCTTATGCATTTACTTTATGCTGAGGAAATGGCTTAAAAGAGTCCCCTCTATCATTATCTCCATATAAATAAAATTTTATAGACTCCTCATTTTTCTCCTATAAAAAATGCCACTGGCAGTCACAGGTTTCAAAGGTAAGAGTAATATTAATTTCCATTTCTCCCATCTGAAATGACTCGGAGCTGAAGGAAAGAAAAGTCATGGCCATTTCACTAGCAACAGGATTAAAGCATTTATGAGGCATTGCAGCTGCTCTTTTATGGCACCTGATTGATATTCATGTGTGGTTAGCATTTGTCTACTAACTTGTGTAACGCAGAGAATAGTAAAAGGGAAACAATAATTGCATGGCTGTTACATATTCAGGGGGCTCTGATTCACAGAAGTGTGCATTTCAGTTGATGTCAAATACAAATTGGACCTACAGGAACATATTTTGACTGATTAACATGCAAGCACAGATGGCACAAAAGACACACTGGATGTGTAGGTGTGTTGAAAGCACACACACACCTTGGTTGGAAATAGTAGCATCATTCATTTTCAGCAAACTAAAGAAACAACTTTTTTTTTCAACCGTTTCAATGATACACTGCTGAAAAAAAATTACATGTATTATCCTAAATTGGATATTGTAAGGAAGGGCTTCAGTAAGACCCTCCAAAGTGCTTATCAGGAAATCTTTTTTTAAAAAAATTACTACGTGTCATTCCAGTTTCCACATTTCTATTCCCCCTCTCTCCCTCTCTCTCTCTCTCTCTATCTCTCTCCCTCCCTCCCTCCTTCCCCCACCTCCCTCTCTCTCAGACATACCACACACATATTCTGCACACATTTCAAGGGAAACTGTAACACCACAGCCCATAGTGACATCCACTGGTAAGGACCAGCTCTTAGGGCCACAGCAGAGTTCCACATTAGAGGAAAGAACCATCAACTCCAGAAGATTGCTACTTCTAGTGAAACATCTGGATGCAAAAGTCCTGTTCCTCATTGGGATGTTTGGTCTCTACCCAATAACCAGATATTTGAAAACATATAGATGACTAGTAGAATTTCACTTCACATAGCCAGATGTTTGGGGACTGGATACAAAATAAGCCAAGAACACACTAAAACACTCTAATTGCCTGCTTCCCCATACACTCCTGTTCTCTCTTCCCCCAACTTTGTTTCCTACCTTAGACTCCCACTCACAGGCTTTCTTCAGAGGTTCTCTCTACAACAGGACAGGGCAGCTGCCAGTACTCCCTTTCCTTTCAGTACCTGTCCCCAAAACACTACAGCCCCCAAATCAAGTTGTGGTACCTCAAGGTTCTGCTAAAAATCAATCAATCTTTCTCTCTCTCTCATATTAATTTTTTTCTGCCATAACTTCATGGAGACAGCTGTGCAAATTTTAAAATGATAATTGCTATTCTGCTCATCATCATTATGTGACAGAATCCATTCGAACAGTAAATGATTGTCTTCCGGAAAACTGTCAGTTCAAAAGAATTGATCAACTTGGGCTGACATAAACTCCCCCCTCCCTCCAAAAAGAAGCGCTGTAAGTAGGGTGCATGTATTTAAATAGGAAACAAAAGCACTAGGGTTTTCACACAGAGACACAGATACACATTATTCACCCAAGACAAAGAAGGAAAGAAAGAAAAGTTGGCTCTACCTGCAGTTGTAGGTCCGGATTTCTTTGTTGTCTCTCTTGCACTTGATTGCCACAAAGATCATAGTGACAAAGAGGATGCCAGCAATGGAGCCCAGGGCGATAATGAAAATCAAGGACAAGTTCACCGAGCCCATCGACTCTTGGGCGTCGAGAGCAGGGGATAGGTAGATTAGGACGAGCGCAGAGGCGGAGAGAGACGTCTTGCCATGGTCGTGGGCCACCACAATAAGCTCGTAGGAAGCTTTGGAGCTCTCACTGAAGGTGCGAGTGGTTCTGACCTCGCCATTGACCTGGTCTATTTCAAAGAAGCCGCGGTCGCCCTCTGTCATGTCATAGGTGACCCGGCCATTCTCGCCCTCATCGTAGTCGTCTGCTTTGACAACCGTCACCAGGTAGCCTATGCCCGAGTTGCGGGGTATGTAGACTTCAGCGGTGCCGTTGATCAGGGGTGGGGCGGTGATGACTGGGGTATTGTCATTGACGTCGAGGATGATGACCCGAACAGTGGAGTTGCTCTGCAGCGAGGGCAGGCCGCCGTCCTTGGCCAGCACCTTGAATTCAAATGCCTTGGTCTGCTCGTGGTTGAAGGATCGCAGCGCATAGATGTCACCCGAGTTGGGGTTGATGGAGACATAGGTGAAGACAGGCATGTCCCGCACCTGCGACGGCACGATCTGGTAGGAAACACTGCCATTGAGACCCAGGTCGGGGTCTCGGGCCGACACAGAGAGCAGATAGGCACCGGGAGTGTTGTTCTCCTGCACAATGACCTGGTAGTAGGGCTTGGAGAAGTGCGGGTGGTTGTCGTTCTCATCGGTGATGCGCACGGTAAAGGACTTGGAGCTCTGCAGCATGGGCACGCCGCCGTCGCGCGCCTGGATCGTGAGATTGTACTGGTCGTGCTGCTCGCGGTCCAGCCGTCCGTCCACCAGGATAGTGGAGAAGCTTTCATACTCCTGCAGCCGAAAGGGCACGTTGCCCAGCAAACGGCACTGCACGCGCCCATTGAGGCCGGAGTCTCGATCAGACACCCGCACCAGTGCAATCACGTAGCCCGGTGGGGCGCTCTCGCTCACCTCCACCAGCTCGCTGTTGACCGACAGCAGGTTGATGACCGGCGGGTTGTCATTGGTGTCCAGAACGCTGACGGTGACCTTGCAGTGTGCCGGGATGGAGTTGGGCCCCAGGTCCTTGGCCTGCACATCCAGTTCGTACACATGGCCCTCTTCATAGTCTAGGGCACCAGTGACCGTGACCAGGCCGCTGTGCGGGTCGATCTGGAAGAGTTCTCGAGTGCGGTCGTTGACGTAGCCATAGAAGGAGTAGACCACCTGGCCATTGGTGCCTTCGTCTGGGTCACTGGCGTTGAGACGGATGACAGGCGTGTTGGGAGGTGAGTTCTCTGGCACGGTCACTGAATAGGTGGACTCGCCAAACACAGGGTTGTTGTCATTGGAGTCGGTCACCTTGATGCTGAGGCCAACAGTGCCCAGGTGCGGCGGGTCGCCGCCGTCGAGCGCAGTGATGCGAAAGCTGTAGTGCGACTGCGTCTCCCGGTCCAGACTCTTCTCCACCACGAGTTCTGCAAAGCGCGAGCCGTCGCCGCGCGTCTTGATCTCCAGGCCAAATAGCTCGTTAGGCGTGAGCTCGTACGTCTGCACGCCGAAGCTGCCCGAGTCCGGGTCATAGGCGCTGTCCAACGGGATGCGCGTCCCGGGGCTGGCCGCCTCTGAGATCTCCAGCTCAATCTGTGCCGCCGGGAAGCTGGGCGCATTGTCATTCAGGTCCTTGATCTCCACCTTAATCACGCAGATCTCCATTGAGCTGGACATGACCTCAAGCGAGATGATGCACTTGGGGCTCTGGCGGCACAACAGGTCACGGTCGATCTTCTGCTTGGTGACCAACAGGCCCGAGCTGGGGTTGATGTCCACCAGGTGCGGAGCGGAGTTGGACACCACACGAAAGGCAGAGGCCTGCCGTGGGTCCAGTGCAAAGCCCGCCTCGCGCGCGTCCTTGGCCACGTTGGCGATCACCGTCCCGGCGCGCTGCTCCTCTTCTACCGAGTACTTGAGGTTAATGAGGGCGGCCGCCTGTGTCCACAGTACAGCCAACAGCAGCAGCACCGGCAGCAGGAGCGACTCCATGGCTGCGCGGGGCTCTGCCTGGCCTCGCCTCTCCACACCCCTCCGAGGCCGACGCCGCCGGCGCTCCAGCTTCCCGCCGACTCGGGCCGCCTGTTGCGCGCGCCCCGGGGCCCCGGAGGCCGCCGGAGGAGTCTCGCCCAGGGCGGCCCGGCGGCGCGGGGGGGACACCCGCGCCGGCTCCAATGCTGAGGTTGCGGCGGACCGGGCGGGGGCTCGCGGGGGACCCGGGGGCTCCGGGGGGCCGAGGGAGCGCCGCGCAGCCCCGAGCCCCCTCCCTCCAGCCCGGCTACTCAGTTTTCCCCCTTCAAAGTTAGCCGGGCTCGACTGGCCGCAGCGGCGCAGGGCTGCGGGTCGGACGGCGTCTGAGCGGCCGGGTCGACGCGCTGCTGAGTCCTGACCGCGCTTGAGGCGAAGGCGGGGAGTGCAGTGAGGGTACAGCCTCTCAGGCAGTGCCCGGCCTGCCGCGGCGCACCGGCACTGGGGCTGGCTATCGCGTAGTCTGTGCACCTGGCATGCGCAAGGACCTCCCCGCCAGTGCTCCTGGATCACTGCGGAGACAGGACCTGCCTGGACGCGCCCCGCGTCCGGGGGGATCACGCTGGCCTTTTCGAGGCCTGTTGGGGAGAAAGGGGGGTCGCAGGAGGGAGTCTGAGTTGCTGTCAAGCGCCGCAGCCGCCAGAGTATCCGGCTGAGCGGGATGGCTCTCCCCCGGCCGGCAGAAGAAGGGGGAGGGGAGAGAGGCTGCCGAGACGAGAACGCGCTCCCTTGCACTGTGGTTGGCTTCAGAAGGCTTGAGTGGCGCGTGTGTCCAGGATCGGAGATGGGCACGGAGCCACCCCCACAGAGCAGTTGGACTGCGGGCGTTTTCGTCTCGAAAATCACAGTTACCAACGCAGCCCGAGCCTCCACGTCAAGTTTGCGAAAGCGGGCCGATGGCAATTTGTCCAAGAAAATAGAAGTCCGGGTCTTTCCAATGGCCCGGGGGGCGGGGAATGGGGAGGAGGGGAGGCAAAGCGACAACAGTACCGGCCAGGAGAGGCGGGGCCGACGCCGCAGGTACCAGGGGCTTCTCCTCCTCCCTCAGTCTGGGCTGGGGTGTCGCTCCGAGTGCCGCCGCCGCCGCCGCCGCCGCCGCGGTAGGAAGCCCTCCTAGCTCAGTTGCATGTCGCTGGGGTCCGCCTCAGCAGCTGCCACGGTCGACGGTTATGTCGCCGCCAAAGTTTACTTGCGGGAGTGACTTGATTCCATCCTCCTGGAGAGGCGCTGGCCGCGCTGCGTTGGGCTCACTCCCTCCCGGGCGCTCCAGCACTCGGAGGTCTATCTCGCAGTCTCTTTCTGTCTCGGGCTGTGGGTGAATGTGTGAGAGAAAGGAAGAGTGAGTGTGTGGTGTGGGGAGTGTGAGTGGGGAGTGTGAGCGAGCAGGGGTGGGAGGTTTCGGATCGCCGATAAATCCGCTCAGCCAGAATGCCGCGGAGCGTAACGCGCCAAGGGCCCGTGCCAGGCTAGGGACGCGGGTGCCAGTGTCCCCCGGGCAACCGGGGCATGGCGCGCGGGAGCCGTGCTACCGTCTGTGCCCGCTCGTCAGTCTACCCACTGCGCCCACCGCCGCCGCTACTGCTGCTGCTGCTCCTGCCGATGCCGCAAACTACTGGCCGTGGAGTCTGGAGAGAGCCGGAGAAAGCCCGAGCTGCCTAGCCCGGCTACGCCAGGCGTTAGCCAATCAGCGCGCAGCCCAGCGGGCTCCGGGCTTGGGGAGGGGCCAATGCGCGGGAGGGGGCGGGGCGGGGCCAGCCGGAAACTTACACACTGGCGGGACTAAGTGGTACCCCAGCCAGCGGAGCCGCAGCAGGAGTCAGGGGAGGCCAGGCGGGCAGGCCCAGCCAGGGCAAGAAGGCAGGGTGGAGCAAGGAGAGGGGCGTGCTGGCGCTGCAACTTAGCCTCCCCAGGAACTGCGCGCCTCTCATGTTTGTAGAGATTGCAGGATTTGATTCTCTCGGCGTGTTTATCTCCCTCACATATCTTCATGTCTTGAATATAATATTCATATTCTTTTTCTCCTCCTCCCCCCTCCCTCTTTGTCTCTTCGCCCTGGGTTTGTCAGTCAGTTTCTCTTTCTCTCTTCTCCTTCTCGGGTAGTGGAAGGAAGAACGGAAAGGAGAAAGCGCCCCAGAGGTGGTCATTCATCCGGCTTTTGGCCGGTGACTCTTCACTTCAGCTAAGAACCACGGCAGCCATCCTCCTGGACCGTCACCCCTCTCCCTCCTTCCCCGGCAGACGCAGCACCACGCTCCCCCTCCACCCCCGGCCCAAGCAGGGCCCCTGACCCGGTTCGGTTCGCTCTTGTCTGTTGTTTGTTAATCAAATGAGATCTGTGGCGCAGGGAGTGAGCCGCCAAGAGGGCTGGACACATTTCGTTGCCCCTCACCCAACCCCATTGGAGAATTTAGCTCCCTATAAATAAACCGTACGTTTGAGAAGAGCTGGTGGAGCGGACGCCGCCGCGCCGCGCCGCGCCAAGCCGGGAGAGCCCCGAGTCCAGCGGGAGCTGCGGAGCTGGCGCGCAGTCCACATAGGTCGCTGGCAGCTGGAGCCGGCGCCGGTGTGCTGGGCGCCCCAGCCTTCCTGCGGGGCCTCGGTCCTAGGGCGCTGCCAGCTTCGCTCGGGCGGTTGTGGCGACAGCGGCTGGTGTGTGCCAGTGATGAGAAGCGGGAGGCCAGCGTGGCTGGGGCTATCAAACTCGGCTTGCCTTCTGGACTGAAGGCGCCCTGGGGACAGAGGGGACTCCTCCCCGCCCCGTTCTGAGTCTCTTAATTAAGGTCACTGGCGGGAAGAATAAAAAGCACTTCGCCGAACAAGTTGGAGTGTTTTTTTCATCACAGATTGGGGGTGGAGGGGACCGGCTTCTGAATTCAGAATTCTTGGAAGAGTAAACCTCCCTTCTGAGTGAGTCGTCTCGGATATTTGGGAATCTTGGGTGAGCAAAGTCATAATTAGCCCAGCGACGTTGGCCCGAGTCTGTTTGCTTAAAATGAGATTCACTTTTGCCCTTTAAAAAACATTAAACAAGAAAAGGGAAAAAGGCATTTGAACACATAATAGGTTTTCTCAAAACTGCCATCTTCTTGCAGAGAGCAACCCAGCTGCTTTAAAGAATATATTTCTCTTTCCAAAAGGAGCTAGTTTAGCAGCCTTTACCTTGGAAGGGGAAGAAGACAGCTTCCTCCTACAGAAAGGAATTATTTCGGGAGTGAGGTTGAGGCCCCCTAAACGTGCATCTGAGACCAAGCGGAGGGCGCGGAGAGCTTGATCCGCTTTCCGCGTGGAGGTCGTTTCACTCTCTCACATTAGGATGCAATTCAGCCCAGAAGATGTAGGAGAAAATCGAAGCATCTGCAATAAGTATCATTTAATTTGGTCGTTTAGAGATGCGGGTGAACAGCAGAGCGTGGCTCGAGGGAGCCCCGCGGCCCGCCCGGTTTTCTGCAGACCCTTCTGGAGGAGAGTGACAACATGGCAGGCAACGCGGGCGCACCTCACGCGCTCCGTAAAGAGAAGGGCTCCATTTGATTTATCACAGTTATTTACCCTTGATGTCAGCGAGTGGGAATGAAGTGCATCTTGGTCTAATTAAAAAGGCCTAAAAAGGCATTTGAAATGGGTTTGCTATCTGATCACGGGATATGAGTTCGGCGTTTGGCAGCTTTCTAAAATATTGCTTGGACTATTTAAACAGAACAATTAGCAGCATACTAAAATGTTTGCATGCTCTGCTTAGAAGCTTTTAGCTGTAAACTTTAAGGCGATCTGTTCCCCTTTAAGTTAAAAAAGGATGATGCTGCTTCCTTGTGGCAAAGGCTGTCAGGAACCCGCTGATCAATAAAAGTAAACTGGCGCCTCCACGGCTTGATTGAGCGGGAGCAAAGAGTCTGAGAAGTAGTCTCGGCCATTAACAATCCCCCAGGTAACGAGAAATGGAAGAATTACTCAGGTAAAATGATTAATATTGCCGTGGCATTTGAAAAGATGCACACAACAAGATAAGAGGGCTGAGCACCTCTTACCTTGGGGAGTGCTAATAGAATGTCTATATTCTGCTGTCTTTTAAAGATAAATAGGAGAATTCAATTCATGTACAATGTCATTACCTTTGTAAGTGCAATCACATTGTAAAAACCTGTTCTGCATTTGCAAAGACAAATGCTCTCTTAGCTAAGGAGATCACACGTGGTCCCCTGGGTCCTGTTCCCCGTTCACACTCAATGCGCCCCTCCTTTCCAAGTAGAGCACCCCAAGTACTCCCAGCTATACTAAACCGCTTTATGGAAGCCAGGTATGGAGAGAGGCAGGGGCGGGTGCCTCTGCTTTCCTACCTTCCCATCACCCCCAAGATCAAAGTGATAGTGACACCTCCCTTCCAAAAAAATAGTTCTTCCATCCCCCGCAATCAACTTCTACAGATAACCCTAAGGCCGCCGTCCTTTGCTCTCAGAATGTATTTTTTGCGAATAGACACACTTTATCATTATACTCCACCAATGTTTGCTCATAGACACACCTGATCATTGTACTGCAACAATGTTATTGACTGAGTAGCCGAAAACACCTTCATGATCAGGAATTTATTAATTAATTGAATAAAACCATTCTGGGTGTAAATAATAAAAACAAAAAGAAAGTTCCCTCAGTCTTAGCTTTCCTTTACTTCAATCCTGAAGGGATCCCCCCCTCCTCAGCCTCTTTAGAGACACAAGAGGGACATCTAGTGACCATCCTCAGTATTTTTGATCCAACTTTGCTGAGAAACACTAGGCCCCCCTAGGTATCAACTACAATGCTGTGCAGCCTGGGCCAGCTCTCTGGACCAAGACAGCTCTTGGTTCTGAGGCCAGAATCAAACTGGTAAGATACTTTTATCTTTAAAATTTCAGCCATGCCACTGAAATAATGCTGAATGGCAATGGAAGAACTGGAATGAGGTATATCATGTTGACATCTTCCTGAAATTCTGTCCCTTCTGCCCAAAGTGATTGCCCAATTTCTAGTTAACAACCCCCAGCACACACACACACACACACACACACACACACACACACACACACTCCCAGGCATCACAAGGAAAGGCCTTAAGAGAAGCAGCCAGGGATGTAGGCCTGCTGGGCAGGGGTGGGGTGATTTTTCACCATCCTGGATGCTGTTTATGACACTTTTGAAATACCAGGAAGATAAGGGAAGGGGGACAAGGCAAGTCTTTGAGTCCTTTTTACTTTTTCCTCTCTTCCTCCCAAGCCCCACCCCCAATCCCACCCTGTGACAAAGGATAATAATGACAGTCAGAGAGCTGTAGCAGGAAAAACAAAGAGTAGAGAAAGTGTTCCTTACATGCTAAAATCGTTCATCATGACCCTGATGCTTGCCTTTTCCAAGAAACACAGAGAGGTAGGGAACAGTGGTGAAAAAGAGACGGAAAACTATTAATCAGTCCAAGTCTTCCCATTTTGACAAGACCAGCATTCCTGAACAGATTATGCCCAAGTCCTTTCCATGCTTAACCCCTCTCATTAGGAATGGCACTTCCCAAAGGGCCAAATCCCTGCTGCTACAAAACTCATAACTGGTCCCTACATAAACACACATCATGGGGACTATTTAATTAGCAAAAGCTAAATCAGCAGATACATTTCAATAAATGACACTGCTCTCTAACACCTTCTGTACTATCCTGCAGTGACTACCTGTGATGTTTTGACAGCACCATTTGAGCTCATGACATTATTGCCTGAACCTTTTCATGTGAATTCTCTCCAAGTGGATCCCAAACGCTATTTTCCTAGGTGCAAACTCATACCAACTGTTATTGTTCCCCACGACCAGCACTTCTGAAAACAGAAAGCTCTCCCTTCAAAGGCACTCTGATCAGATCATGCCCATCCTTCCCACTGCTGCTTCTCTCATCCCAAGGAGGAGGGTAAGAGTGACATTCCATACCCCCACTACCACCAGAAGAAATGCTTTCTTGACAACTTGGGAAAAAATCATCACCAAATAAGACCTCAAAAACCAACTGAAATATAAACTGAATGCTAAAAAGAAGAGACAATTCAAAGTGTACAGACTAGGGATGCTCTCTTTTAGGCCAATCCATTTTTTTCCACTGCTATCCCCACATTTTAGTACTGCAACCTAGTAAGTGGATTCTAGGGGCCCCTATACCATGTGTAACTGCCTAGATTAGAGCTCCAGACACAGCTGGCTTTTGACTCCCAGCCTCGACTTCTCTCAAAGTCTCTTCTGCTATTTCTGGAGTTGTTCAAGTGGAGCAGGAAAAGATGCAGAAATATAATTGAAAGGAATGGTTGATGGTGCTGAAAGATCCCTTACCAAAATATCAGCCTTACAGGATGGACCTTGAAGATTAGTTTTCTAAACTAAAAAAAAATATCTATCTGGTTGCCTGGTTTTATAGGAGGCTGGGCTCTTTTTGGAGATGTCCACAGGACTGGAAAAAACAAATCAGATCTTTTAAGGCTTTGAGATATACAGTGATGGAGCTGGGGTAAGTGTGTGAACTCCACCTAGAACAGCCCTTTGCCTTAAGTTCAAATAGACAATAATAGCCAAAGAGCTGGTGAAAAGAGGAACACAAAAATCAATCTGATGAGCCAGCTTCCTGGGCTTCTCTAGATATCTTAGGCAAAAGATGATTTCAGTGAGGACCCCCGACCTGTTGTATACTCTTTCGTCCTAGATGACCAGGCTGGGCCTAGGTTTGCTCTTGGTTCCTCCAAAGCTTCTCCCAAAACTCAGGAGAGGCCTTGTGTAGCTCCCTGGGAGTTCCAGCTGCTCCACTGACTGATTTGTCACTGAACTAGGAAACTTACTAGTTGGTTTAATGTCAACTTAAAAAGGAAAGAAAGAAAACTAATAAACATGAAGAACTACCAGTTTGACAGCTACAGTTACAGTACCTGGGCTAGCAATGTAAGTACCAAAGGCATGTCACATATGCCACTAACAGCACAATGCACCATATCTGTTCAGGTTGACAAGCCCTGGGGCAGTGGAGAATAAACTGAAAGATGGAGATCTCAGAAGTAGACGAGAGTACCATAAAGGGGACAGACAGAGCAGAAGTGACAGAAAAATCATCTTAGCAGCAGAGAAATTATGCACCTTTTTTGAATGAGAAGAAAACAATGGCTTGCCAGCTGGGAAAACATCCCGATTTGGGGTCCAAGAGTCTGCATATTGGTGTACTGGACGTGGGGAGGGAAAGCATATTAATTTGTGTCTGTTGCCTGCAGCTGAGGTCAGAATGGCCAGAGAGAACCAAAGACCTTTCTTCCAAAAGCTGGGACTTGGGAGGAGTAAAGAAACAGGGTATCCTGAATCACAGAAGAAACCAGCTGGGCTGAGCGTGTCTGGTCCCTTTCAGCAAAGATCACAAAATGCAATGACATCAGTACCAGGCAATATCTACTCAGGGATACCAGGCTAGGCAGCAGTGATCAGATTAAGCCTTGTGCCTAATGATAGGCTGGTAAGAGAACCAACAGTCTTAGAGGAGAGCTGGCCCAGCTTGAGGCCCAGGCAGCTCTGCATGTTCTCTGCCCTGGGAAACAGTAGAACTTGAAAAAGCCTTGCCATCTGGCTGTGCAGTTTCATTTGGGGGAAGAGGTAATCAGTTCTGGAAGGCTGACCGAAAAGAGTGGACAGGAGATAGCTCAAAATGAGATCCATCAATGACTTCGTTGCAGCCCCAGCCAAACAATCAAAAGCAAATAGTCAGCTTCTAAAATCAATGTTTTATGAAATGATGAGCCAGCCAGTGGAGTTCATGTGGGGGTGGGGTAGCAAGGAGGTTGGGGAAGAAGGGTAGAAAAATTCCCTCTCTCAAGTCACCCACCAAAGCAAGCAGCTGCATTTCCTTGAAACAGCAGATTTTGGTCCCCAGCAAAATCGGAACTGCAGTCTCCTAACAGAGCAAAACAAAGGAGCAGGGAGCAAGACACTTTTGAAAACAGGAAGGCGTTTTGGCAACAATCACGGAAGGGCTAGTAAGCCATTGTGCTCTTGGGATCCATCTGCTGAGCTCCAGAACATCCTCCCCACACTCCACCCCCCATGCAGCTCTCAGATTGCATGCCCAGGGTCAACAACAGGGTCATTCAGAAAGAAACCGTAAAGTGAAAAAGGCAGGCTCAGCCTGAAGATGAGAAGTGAGAAAATCCGCGTCTGATTTCTTCCATCCATGGAGATGTGGTGGGAGAGACAGGAAAGCCCTTCTGATTCTTGGTGCCATTGCAGAAGAGCAAGAGTGAGCTCAATTAAATTAATGGAAAATACATTTAAAATTAAAATCAGTGTGCAACTTCTTATCAGCTTAGAATTTGCTGCTGTGAGAGACCACTGAGAGAAGCATAGTGACTGCATCTTTAAGGAACTGAATAATTTTATAGCTATTAATAATTTTGTTAGTCATGCAATATAAGTGAGCACTAGCAAGCTAATCAAATTGCATGCTCCGTAGCAGAGATCAGGGCTATCTGGGGGGAAAAAATTTAGATAGAGTTTCCCTCTTCAGTGTCAATGTATATGAAGACGTCTTCCACAGACTCTTCTTCCTAATGTAAAGAGAATAGAAAGTTATGTCGTTATATACATATATATATATGTATTTTTTTAATGGAGTACCATACTTGACCTCATAGTCTGTGAAATCACCAAATTAAAACCCCAGCAGATGTAATCACCTACAAGAGTCAGAAGAAAATTTACAACTCTGAATTTCACATATTTTCTTATATGTTAAAGAAGATTCATGTATGGGCTTCTCTTCCTTTATAACTCAGGGCTCTGAATATTACTTGGTGGACCATTAACTTGTTCCAATATAGCATTACATTTTTCTAGCCAAGGAGAGTAAAATAAAGATGCTTAATTTAGTTCCCTTTTCCCTGAGAAATAAATAGCTGTCACACATCCAGAGCAGCAGGGCTCATGAACAGCTTTGGAACATGGAGATCAATGAAATCTGATCCTCTCTTGAGAAAAAGAGATCTACATAGAGTTTAACCAAAGATTTCCTACCATAGGCAGTCCCTGGTCATCAGGAAGCCTTTGAAGTTCCTCCCAGGTTTCCTGTTCAGTCTTGTTTGATCTCCTGTGAACACTGTAATTATTATAAAGCAGTTTTATAAATGTAAATTACAAATGTAATGTACATTTGTAAAAGTTTTATAAATGTAAATTACAAAATGTAAATGCAAAATAATTATGTCCAGCCTAAGCAACTAATTTCTGATTTCTGGAAGTTCCCATAGATTGGTCTAAGATAGGTGTTAGGATAATTCAACCTCCGAAGCAGATTTACTTGTAAGGATGATGGTTATGATGATGACTAACTATTTCTTTCCTGTTTCTTCACTTTCTCATCCCAGTAACTAATATTTGCACATGAAAGGACTTTCATGTTTTGATACATCCTTATGTAATGTAGGTCTCTTGCCAACTGTAATTAATCATGAGCCTTACTTCAATTTATTTTTTTCATCCCCATTTAAGCCATCACCAACAGAAAATATTACTTAATTGATCTAAGTTCCTGTACTTGATACTTAAGACTGACAATACGTAACAGTGTAAGACGTGAGTCCTCCCCTCCAAGGGCTTAGGGTCTAGCTATGGATATCATAAAAGTAGAACTACAAATACAAGGAAGTATTTATCATGTATCCAAACAGCAGTACTCAGCATTGAAATAACCTAAGTCCAAAGGAGTGGCTAAAGACCTAGAAGCTGTGGGAAAGTCTTTCAGGTGTGGGAAAGGGTGTTTGTAGAGGCACATAAGCTGCAGTAAGTTCATTGTGTTAGGCAAACAATTAAGAGTATAGTTTGGCTCAAGTATTTTTTCTACAGACACCATCAAAGTAATATGATGTAGTTATTAATGGCACAAGCTCTGGGGCTAAACAGATCTGGGTTCAACTCTTGGTTCTAACATTTCCCTAGCTGGGTGACCTTGGGCAAATTAGTGTACTACCTATTTCATAAAGTTGGGGGGATTACATGAGATGATGCCTGTAAAGTGAGGTGATATCTGTAAAGTACTTCATGTTTTACATGCCTAGCACAGAGTAAAGAACTCAATAATGTTTAGCTGTTATATGTACTAACAGATACAATTTAAAGTGCCAGGTTACTAGTAAAAAAGAGAAAGCTTCTGCCCTCCAGGATCTCACAGAAGCTTTGTATAGAGTAATGGGAGTTGAGGTTAGAAAAGTAAGTAGAGGCTATTGTGCAAGGCCTTGATTGCTAGAATGAAGAATTAGAACTTTATACTAGAGGCCAGTGGAGTCATCAAAGGTTTTGAATGAGGTAGTAACTAAATATCATTTATATGATATGTGGTTCACTTGGAAATAAATCAGTTTGGCTTCCTCTTCCTTCCTCTAGTTTACCCGCATTTTAGGTTAACTCACTAATTCTTACACAAGTCAAATTCCAGTACAACATATACCAAGGCAGTATAACTAGAGCGAGCTCAGGCTCCAGGCTGAGAATGGGTGGCAACACTGAGACCAGAGGTATTGCAATTCAGAGGAGGCTGGTATCAACAATGGCAGATGGATGTCTAAGGCATTGTGTCCAAGGAATTCATGAAGTTCCAAAATATTTCAGGGAAGAAGAGGACAAGATACATCCATCCATCAGCAGATGATTCCAGGTAAAATGCACAGGTGGAGTCTTTAGTTGGTTCCAGGAGATCTAGCTGTGACAGAGGGTGCAGTGAGTAGGATCTATGACTTGGAGGTTACACAGACATCTAGAGTACATCTCTAATACACTTCATGTTAGGATAAGGTGTCTTTACAGTTTGCACGGCACATTTAAATTATTTAATTGTGTGTACCTTCAAAATGTCCATACCCTAGACTAAATCCTCAATCACTTTGCCTTAGTTATGGTTCGAATGATTTAAGTGGGCTCTGGGTCTGGACCTAGAGGTGGGTCTCATTAGTAGATATAGCTATAAATAGCTGGAGAAGGCAAAGGCAATAATAAAAAGGAAGGGGCTGACATAGAAGACTGGAACGTGTTGCCCTGGCATTTTGTTTGTAGCAAAATAAAATAAAAATCCTTGAAATAAAATGTTCTATTGATTGAGATCTGGAAGTCTTCTTGTTATAAAGAGATTTTATGATAATAAGAGCTTGGAGGAAAGAGATATTTGAGCAGTTTAAAAATACTCCTTAAATTATCGTTAATTTACTTGACAAATATTTATTGAGCTCCTACTATGTGCTGGGCACTGAGGAAAGGAGAATGAACAAGCAAACACAAACATGGTTTCTACCCTCATACAACTTTCAGAACAGTGGGAGAGAGAGACTGAAAAATAAAAAAGACAAACTGACACCTACAACAATTTAAAGTTATAATAAATGATATGAAAGATACAAACATGAACTGAAATAATAATGAGAATGATGATGATGACAGCCAGGCACTGTTCTAAATGCTTTATGTACCATAACTAATCCTCACAACAACCCTATGAAGTATGTACTATTATTATGCCTATTTTACTAGGGAACTGGGACGCAGAGAGGCCAAGTAACTTGCCTTGGGTAACACAGTTAGTGGTGGGCAGAGCCAAGGAATGGATCTATCTGGATCTAGAGCATGTTTTCTTACTATATCAAAGAAGAGGTTGGAGAAACTAACTTTAAAACAGAGAGTCAGGAAAGGCCTCTCTGCAAAAGTAACATTTAATATCAGACCTAAAAACCAACTAAGGCAGTCTACATTGATAAGAATTCACAAAATGCCAAGAGATGGACTGTTGAGCAGACCTGATTTTCTTCAAGATGTTTGCTAGCGATTAGACCAGGAAAGTTTCAGTAAAAGCAGTAAGAACTTTGTCAAAAGATCACACAGCACAAGGAAAAGACCAGGAGGCAGAGGTTAGTATAAGACCTAGTGGTAGAAGTGAAAATTATTAATTCTGGGAATCCTGACAGTATATCTGTAAAACCATGTATTGCTATGTTTTGCATACTCTTGGGGACAGAAGGTCCTGGAACTCTCCTGTGTACTCCCACAATTTCGACCTCTGTCAGAGCTCATGAGTACACCAGAAGTATGGTGTGTTCCAAGCCTATGACATCTTTCTTTAAGCCTTGCCTTGGCATAATGAAAATTAAATGTGTCTAAGAGCACCCAGATGACCAATACTAAGAACCAACCTCTTCCATGTGAACATAAAGCAAGTCTGACTTTGAGAGTGGATCCAGCAAATGATAGCTCTCTTGGTGCTACCCACGTAATTGCTTTAGGCCTGACACGTGGACCAACTCCAAAGTTCAGAAGACAACTCCTTTCTATAAGACGTCCCCATTTTGCACTAGGTTTCACTTATCAATTAAAAGGTAACCCCTCCTCTCTCCTTGATAACAAAGAACGTAGCAGATCAAGCACTTAAGTTCATCTTTATTTTCTGCCAAGGCTCACATGAGGATGGACTATGGTGACATCCAAATAGCAGTGTAGATGGAACCAAGGAGATAAGTGGCAAGGCTCTCAGTATAGGTTGATGATAAGAAGATAGAGCAGCCAACCAGCTCTTCCATACTTCCCAGGGCTTATAAAGCACTGACTGTGGGCTCCTAGTGTAATTGACAAGGAGGCGCTTAGTCTCTCTTGATACCTATACGTCCTCAGGCAAGAGGTTAACAAAAAGAGTTGAAGAGCAGTTGGGCCACAAGATTAATCATGCCTTAGCACTGGTCAGACCT
Source organism: Phocoena sinus (assembly GCF_008692025.1). NCBI lineage: Eukaryota > Metazoa > Chordata > Mammalia > Artiodactyla > Phocoenidae > Phocoena > Phocoena sinus. Next base: position 85,455,171 of record NC_045784.1, read on the forward strand.
AGGTTACTAATGCACTGTTTCATTAATCATAATGGCTAGCTGTGGCTGGTGAAGAGTATAAGAAGCCTGTTTAAAGATTCATTACTTCCAAACTTGTAAATTTCATTCAATAGTTTAGAAACCAAACCCCATTCCATAATCAAGCACCTCCTAAAGAATCAAGAAGCTTCCAGGGAAAAGAATTTTTTCTTAGACAAGAGAGCAGATTGAACATTCTGCCTGTAGATGACTGGCTGCTGGGAGTGAGGTAAGAACTGCTGTTGAAATCCCCCCCAACTCCAGGTGGTGGCAGCACAGCTCTAGCTCCAGAAACTGAGGCAAACATTTTCATGCTAAGCCTAGGAGCATCTCAGCAGTTACAAATGACTAGGCTCAAAGGGGAAATGGAAAGTCACAGCAGTGACCAAGTCATACTAAAATAGATTCATGGCTGTAACTGAGGTTCCTTCAAGCTTGTCCCTACTCTCATCTAGACACAACTTCACCAGGGCCCTTGGATTCACCAGTGGCCTTTGGCTGGCCACTTCACAGTGATATGTGTACTCAGTAGACCTGAAAATATTTTCATGTCGCTCAGAAAGGCCAGATATGGATCTGGCCTGTTCTTTTGGAATTATGCTTCAATAAATAGTGCACCTAAAAGAGATTAGAAAGCTAAGAAAGGAGAGACATAGGAGAAAGAGAAAGAGTCGTTCCTCCTCTCTTTGGCTGAGCTCCACTCTTCCAGCCCTAGCTCTCAGCCTAGAAAAAAGGATGTAGGGTATCCCATAATAATTTTGACCTACTCAAAGAAGAAGGGTGAAGTCAAACCCACAGAAGAGCTGGAATGCCATCTTCTTTTTCTCTCTGTCACATAAAATTTTCCTCTCACAAAAGTTGCTATTTCAGGAATGACTAGAAAGTGGAGTTAGCTCATGCCAGGGATGGATATTATTTTCTTGGAATTTGACCTGTTCCCCAGCTTAGCATTACAATAGTGACAAAAGTTTTAAAAATTAAAAGGTATACAGAAAGACTACAGGAAAAGTGAACATAAGGAAGTGTCAGGGCCAAACTTGATCCCTTGAGCATAACAGAGGAATAATAATTATCTCATTATATACCTAGAGAACTCTATTTTTTATAAAAGACTTTCACGTACACTATTAAAGCTGAGACTCCCAACAATATTGTGAGATAATTTATAGAATACCACTTTACAGGTGAGGAAAATGAAGCTAAGATAGTTAAGGGACTTGCCCAAGGTCACTCGGCCAGGAAGAAAACAGAAGCAAGACTCACACCTAGGTCCACCTGACTCGAAGTTGAGCTCTCTTTCTACTAAACCATGGTTCATAATCTTGTTCATGAATATAAGGACTCCTTCCCAGATCAAAATATTTCAGACTCCCCCAAAAGAGCATTGTTATTTTAGTAGTCACTGACTTAATAAAATGAATCATGACAAGACGCCATGCTCTTTTTTTTCAACATTTTTATTGGAGTATAATTGCTCCACAATGGTGTGTTAGCTTCTGCTGTATAATAAAGTAAATCAGCCATACTTATACACCTACCCTCCTATCCCCTCCCTCTTGTGCCTCCCTCCCACCTCCCTGTTCCACCCTTCTAGGTGGTCACAAAGCACCAAGATGATCTCCCTGCGCTATGCGGCTGCTTCCCACCAGCCACCCATTCTACATTTGGTAGTGTATATATGGCCATGCCACTCTCTCACTTCGTCCTAGCTTACCCTTCCCCCTCCCCATGTCCTCAAGTCCATTCTCTAGTAGGTCTTCATCTTTATTCCCGTCTTGCCCCTAGGTTCTTCATGACCTTTTCCTTTTTTTTAGATTCCATATATATGTGTTAGCATATGGTATTTGTTTTTCTCTTTCTAACTTACTTCACTCTGTATGACAAACTCTAGGCCCATCCACCTCACTACAAATAACTCAGTTTCGTTTCTTTTCATGACTGAGTAATATTCCATTGGATATATGTGCCACATCTTCTTTATCCATTCATCTGCTGATGGACACTTAGATTGCTTTCATGTCCTGGCTATTGTAAGCAGTGCTGCAATGAACATTGTGGTACATGACTCTTTTTGAATTATGGTTTTCTAAGGGTATATGCCCAGTAGTGGGATTGCTGGGTCATATGGTAGTTCTATTTTTAGTTTTTTAAGGAACCACCACAGTGTTCTCCATAGTGGTTGTATCAATTTACATTCCCACCAACAGTGCAAGAGGGTTCCCTTTTTGCTGCACCGTCTCCAGCATTTGTTGTTTGTAGAGTTTTTGATGATGGTCATTCTGACCAGTGTGAGGTGACACTTAACTGTAGTTTTGATTTGCATTTCTCTAATGATTAGTGATGTTGAGCATCCTTTCATGTGTTTGTTAGCAATCTGTATATCTTCTTCGGAGAAATGTTTCTTCAGGTCCTCTGCCCATTTTTGGATTGGGTTGTTTGTTTTTTTGATATTGAGCTGCATGATCTGCTTATATATTTTGGAGGTTAATCCTTTGTCAGTTGCTTTGTTTGCAAGTATTTTCTCCCAATCTGAAGGTTGCCTTTTCATCTTGTTCATGGTTTACTTTGCTGTGCAAAAGGTTTTAAGTTTCATTAGGACCCATTTGTTTATTTTTGTTTTCATTTCCCTTTCTCTAGGAGGTGGGTCAAAAAGGACCTTGCTGTGATTTCTGTCATAGAGTGTTCTGCCTATGTTTTCCTCTAAGAGTTTTATAGTGTCTGGCCTTACATTTAGGTCTTTAATCCATTTTGAGTTTATTTTTGTGTATGGTGCTAAGGAGTGTTCTAATTTCATTCTTTTACATGTAGCTGTCCAGTTTTCTCAGCACCACTTATTGCAGAGGCTGTCTTTTCTCCATTGTATATTCTTGCCTCCTTTATCGAAGATAAGGTGACCATATGTGTATGGGTTTGTCTCTGAGCTTTCTATCCTGTTCCATTGATCTATATTTCTGTTTTTGTGCCAGTACCATACTATCTTGATTACTGTAACTTTGTAGTACAGTCTGAAGTCAGGGAGCCTGATTCCCCCATCTCGGTTTTTTATTCTCAAGATTGCTTTGGCTATTCAGGGTCTTTTGTGTTTCCATACAAAATGTGAAATTTTTTGTTCTAGTTCTGTGAAAATGACACTGGTAGTTTAGTAGGGATTGTATTGAATCTGTAAATTGCTTTGGGCAGCATAGTCATTTTCACAATGTTAATTCTTCCAATCCAAGAACATGTATATCTCTCCATCTGTTTGTATCATCTTTAATTTCTTTCATCAGTTTCTTATAGCTTTCTGCATATAGATTTTTTGTCTCCTTAGGTAGGTTTATTCCCAGGTATTTTGTTGTGGGGGGTACAGTGGTAAATGGGGGTGTTTCCTTAATTTCTTTTTCAGATTTTTCATCTTTAGTGTATAAGAATGCAAGAGATTTCTGTGCATTAATTTTGTATCCTGCTACTTTACCAGATTCATTGATTAGCTCTAGTAGTTTTCTGGTAGCATCTTTAGTATTCTCTATGTACAGCATTTTGTCATCTTCAAACAGTGACAGTTTTACTTCTTCTTTTCCGATTTGGATTTCATTTCTTTCTTTTCTTCTCTCTGATTGCTGTGGCTACGACTTCTAAAACTATGTTCAATAATAGTGGTGAGAGTGGTCAACCTTGCCTTGTTCCTAATCTTAGTGGAAGTGGTTTCAGTTTTTCACCGTTGAGAACGATGTTGGCTGTGGGTTTGTCACATATGGCCTTTATTATGTTGAGGTAAGTTCCCTCTATGCCTACTTTCTGCAGGGTTTTTATCATAAGTGGGTGTTGAATTTTGTCGAAAGCTTTCTCTGCATCTATTGAGATGATCATATGGCTTTTCTCCTTCAGCTTGTTAATATGGTTTATCACATTGATAAATTTGCGTATATTGAAGAATCCTTGCATTCCTGGAATAAACCCCACTTGATCATGGTGTATGATCCTTTTAATGTGCTGTTGGATTCTGTTTGCTAGCATTTTGTTGAGGATTTTTGCATCTATGTTCATCAGTGATATTGGTCTGTAGTTTTCTTTCTTTGTGACATCCTTGTCTGGTTTTGGTATCAAGGTGATGGTGGCCTTGTAGAATGAGTTTGGGAGTGTTCCTCCCTCTGCTGTAATTTGGATGAGTTTGAGAAGGATAGGTGTTAGGTCTTCTCTAAATGTTTGATAGAAGTTGCCTGTGAAGCCATCTGGTCCTGGGCTTTTGTTTTTTGGAAGATTTTAAATTACAGTTGCAATTTCAGCGCTTGTGATTGGCCTGTTTATATTTTCTATTTCTTCCTGGTTCAGTCTCAGAAGGCTGTGCTTTTCTAAGAATTTGTCCATTTCTTCCAGGTTGTCCATTTTATTGGCATAGAGTTGCTTGTAGTAATCTCTCATGATCCTTTGTATTTCTGCAGTGTCAGTTGTTACTTCTCGTTTTTCATTTCTAATTCTATTGATTTGAGTCTTCTCCCTTTTTTTCTTGATAAGTCTGGTTAATGGCTTATCAATTTTGTTTATCTTCTCAAAGAACCAGCCTTTAGTTTTATTGATCTTTGTTACTGTTTCCTTCATTTCTTTTTCATTTATTTCTGACCTGATCTTTATGATTTCTTTCCTTCTGCTAACTTTGGGGGTTTTTTGTTCTTTCTCTACTTGCTTTAGGTGTAAGGTTAGGTTGTTTATTTGAGATGTTTCTTGTTTCTTGAGGTAGGATCTTATTGCTATAAGCTTCCCTCTTAGAACTGCTTTTGCTGCATCCCATAGGTTTTGCGTCATTGTGTTTTCTTTGTCATTTGTTTCTAGTTATTTTTTGACTTCTTCTTTGATTTCTTCAGTGATCTCTTGGTTATTTGGTAGTTTATTGTTTAGCCTCCATGTGTTTATATTTTTTACAGATTTTTTCCTGTAATTGATATCTAGTCTTATAGCATTGTGGTCAAAAAGATACTTGATATGATTTCAGTTTTCTTAAATTTACCAAGGCTTGATTTGTGACCCAAGATATGATCTCTCCTGGAGAGTGTTCCATGAGCACTTGAGAATAAAGTATATTCTGTTTTCTTTGGATGGAATGGCCTATAAATATCAAGTAGCTCCATCTTGTTTAATGTATCATTTAAAGCTTGTGTTTCCTTATTTATTTTCATTTTGGATGATCTGTCCATTGGTGAATGTGGGGTGTTAAAGTCCCCTACTATGAATGTGTTACTGTCGATTTCCCCTCTTATGGCTGTTAGCATTTGCCTTATTTATGAGGTGCTCCTATGTTGGGTGCATAAATATTAACAATTGTTGTATATTCTTCTTGGATTGATCCCTTGATCATTATGTAGTGTCCTTCTTTGTCTCTTGTAATAATCTTTATGTTAAAGTCTATTTTGTCTGATATGAAAATTGCTACCCCAGCTTTCTGTTGATTTCTATTAGCATGGAATATCTTTTTGCATCCCCACACTTTTAATCTGTATGTGTCTCTAGGTCTGAAGTGGATCTTTTGTAGAGAGCATATATATGGGTCTTGTTTTTGTATCCATTCAGCTTGTCTATGTCTTTTGGTCGGAGCATTTAATCCATTTACATTTAAGGTAGTTATCGATATGTACATTTCTCTTACCATTTTCTTAATTGTTTTGGGTTTGTTATTGTAGGTCTTTCTTCCTCTTGTGTTTCCTGCCTAGAGAAGTTCCTTTAGCATCTGTTGTAAAGCTGGTTTGGTTGTACTGAATTCTCTTAGCTTTTGCTTCTCTGTCAAGTTTTTAATTTCTCCATTGAATCTGAATGAGATTCTTGCTGGGTAGAGTAATCTTGGTTGTATGTTTTTCCCTTTCATCACTTTAAATATGTCCTGCCAGTCCCTTCTGCTTGCAGAGTTTCTGCTGAAAGATCAGCTGTTAACCTTATGGGGATTCCCTTGTATATTATTTGTTGTTTTCCCTTACTGCTTTTAATATTTTTCTTTGTATTTAATTTTTGACAGTTTGATTAATATGTGTCTTGGCCTGTTTCTCCTTGGATTTATCCTGTATGGGACTCTCTGTGCTTCCTGGACTTGATTAACTATTTCCTTTCCCACATTAGGGAAGTTTTCAACTATAATCTCTTCAAATATTTTCTCAGTCCCTTTCTTTTTTCTGTTCTTCTTCTGGGACCCCTATGATTCGAATGTTGGTGCGTTTAATGTTGTCCCAGAGGTCTCTGAGACTGTCCTCAATTCTTTCTTTATTCTGCTCTGCAGTAATTATTTCCACTATTTTATCTTCCAGGTCACTTATCTGTTCTTCTGCCTCAGTTATTCTGCTGTTGAGTCCTTGTAGAGAATTTTAAATTTCATTTATTGTGTTCATCATTGTTTGTTTGCTCCTTAGTTCTTCTAAGTCCTTGTTAAACGTCTTGTATTTTCTCCATTCTATTTCCAAGATTTTGGATCATCTTTACTATCATTACTCTGAATTCTTTTTCAGGTAGACTACCTATTTCCTCTTCATTTGTTTGGTCTGGTGAGTTTTTACCTTGCTCCTTCAACTGCTGTCTATTTCTCTGTCTTCCCATTTTGCTTAACTTACTGTGTTTGGTGTCTCTTTTTCCCAGGCTGCAGGTTCGTAGTTCCCATTGTTTTTGGTGTCTGCCCCCAGTAGTAAGGTTGGTTCAGTGGGTTGTGTAGGCTTCCTGGTGGAGGGGACTGGTGCCTGTGTCCTGGTGGATGAGATTGGATCTTGTCTTTTTGGTGGGCAGGACCACGTCTGGTGGTGTGTTTTGGGGTGTCTGTGAGCTTATTATGATTTTAGGCAGCCTCTCTGCTAATGGGTGGGGATGTGTTGCTGTCTTGCTAGTTGTTTGGTATGGGGTGTCTAGCTTTGGAGATTGGTGGTTGAAGAGTGAAGCTGGGTGTTAGCATTGAGACAGAGATCTCTGGGAGAGTTCTCGCCTATTGATATTACATGTGGCCAGGAGGTCTCTCATGGACCAGTGTTCTAAATTCAGCTCTCCCACCTCAGAGGCTCAGGCCTGACAACTGGCCGGAGCACCAAGACCCTGTCAGCCACATGACTGGAGAAGATATGCTATGAGTTAGATGTCAGCCACTTCCCTGTTGTAGCTCTGTCTCAGCTGTCTCCAAAGGTCACCCAGATACATTGGGTTATTCCACCATTCCTCAGAACTTGCACATGCCAGTCTCAGATTTGTAGATGTCCTTCTGATACTCTTCATTGAAATACCTTGTATTCATGGTGGTGAGAAATATGCTAATAGTGTTGGTTCTCTTCAGTTCAGAGACTGGGACAGTCTGAGCCTTCATTTGGTCAAGTCAGGAGCAGCTGGCCAAAGGTCCCAAAGTGATAACATGTCAGATTCCAAGAAGTCTTTCTGCAGCACCTGAGCACTAGTCCCAGCAGTCGCTCCGCTCAGCTGTAGCACTCTGACTGGGGAACTCAGTGGGACCCTCAAACGAGGATTTCTGCCGGCCCTAGAGCCCGACTTGCCCACTCAGGCAAGGAGCTGAGAAGAGCATCTCCTTGCCCTGTCTCACCAGAGGAGCAGACACCTGGCAGCTGCCAAGGCCATTCTTAATTCAATAATGCTTTTAAATGAATGTACAGTATATCCAAACAAGATCAATATTAATTTAAAAACATTCAATGATCACATTTTTTTAGTCTACAGATAATGCTTGAAGTATATACAGATTCATAGACCCTGCACAATGGTTGGGAACCACTTCACTAAACCACCAAGGCAAGAGGACCTGGTTCTCTCTGATCATTAAACAATATAACATGGTGATTAAATGCATAGGCTTTGGAATCAGACTTTCTGGAGTCACAGTGGTACCCACACCATGTATATTCAGATACCTGATTCTGATACTTATTAGCAGTACTGCCCTGGTCAAGTTACTTAATCTTTCTGTGTCTCGGTTTTCTCTTCTTTAAAATGAGATACCTCATAAGATTATTGTGGAAATTAAACGAGATTGTGCACATAAGATCCTTAGCACAATGCCTGACACATATAAAGTACTCAAAAATGTTGGATATTATCTGCTACTAACCAAATGTGTTATCTTTATCAGGTCACTGAAATTCTCTTCAATTATTTCTTCTGTAAAGTGGAAACAATGATAGATTAGTCACCCTAAAGCAGGTGGTTCACGGTGGTATCTTGAGGTCCCTTCCAACTCTAAGATATGTGGTTTTGAGACCATCACCAGCTGCTCCTCATAACAGGACTGCTGCTAGCTTAAATGAACCATAACAAGGAAATCTAGAATCAATGAAACCTATAAAACTCCAATAATTCAGAACAACCAAAGCAACATACCTAATCTGATATGACCTCATCTTAGCTTGATTACATCTGTAAACACCCTATTTCCAAATAAGGTGACATCCACATGTTCCAGGTAGACGTGAATTTGAGGGAAAGAGCACCATTCAGCCCACTACTCCTGGGAATGTCACTTAATCTGCCCACTCCTCAGTTTCCTCAACAGTAAATTGTGATTAGTAAATTGGTGAGAAAAGTGGACTCAAATAATTTGATGATTACAGCAATGCCAAATTTTCCAGAATCTATAATTTTTATGGTCTCCAAGCACAGTGGCCTTATGAGGGCCTGAGACAGCAGAAGAACTCACAACAGAAATTTGGAAGTGTGAAGGATTGTGATCTGTTGTCCAAGCAGATCAGCATAAAGCATTAACTGACGACAAAATGCCAGCTCCCACACTGTGCCAATACTATGATAAACACTATGACAGTGGGACCAGGACTTTTATGAGTTTTGAGCAAGTAACACCTTGCACTGTGGGCGCTTAATAAGCGTTTATCATTATCATTATCATAATTGTATCATAGGTTACCAGCAGAGATAGATAGTGCTCATTACAGCTCTGTTTTGAGATAGTCTCAGTGGGGAAAACCAGAAAGGAGGAACATGTTCCCTACACGATGTGGATTGCCCAATATAGCAAGTTTTGCCTCTGGACAGCATCTATGGGATTTTTATACTGCAGTCCTCTTAAAATTCAAATCTGTTACCTACCTCCCCATAATTACAACATCCTGAAACACAAAATGCCATATATCCCAAAGATAATGATTTCCCTAACTTATTTTTACTGAGGATAATGAGTGGATGGAGAAGAGGCACTCACAGGGAGGCATTGAGGCGTCTTGGAAAAACTGCACTAGAGTTCAGAAAAGCCTAACCACATCCATGGACCTACTATTCACTACCTATGCAACCCTGGCTTATTAAGTTTTGTAGGGATGTTGTAACAAATTACCACTGGCTGGGGCTTAAAACAACAGAAATTTATTCTCTCACAGTTCAGGAAGCTAGAAGTCTAAAATCAAGGTGTCGGCAGAGCCATGCTCCCTCTGAAGGCTCTAGAGAAGAATCTATTCCATGCTTCTCTTCTAACTTCTGGTTGTTGTTGGAAATCCTTTGAGTTCTTTGTCTTGTAGCTGTATCACTCCAATCTCTGCCTCTGCCATCACTTGTTCTTCTTCCCTTTGGTCTCTATGTCTCCAAATGGCCCTCTCCTTATAAGGACATCAGCTATTGGACTTAGGGACCATGTTAATCCAGTATGACTTCATCTTAACTTGGTTATGTCTAAAAAGACCCTATTTCCAAATAAGGTCACAGTCATTAGTTCCAGGTAAAAATTAATTGGAGAGGGGGGCACTACCCTGGGAATGTCACTTAATCTTCCCATGCCTCAGTTTCCTTATCAGTAAATTAGTGATCATTTTTCCCACCATGTCTATCACACAGTTATAAGATATTCCTTTTAGGGAAACAGTGTGTACTTGTGGAAGTATGCATCCACATTTGTGATTCCAGAACCAGTTTGGAAGATGGCAAGGTAGTTTGTTGCCCCTTCCAAAATACGAGTCAAACTCACTAATATTCATTGTTGGCTGCTTGCTGCAGGAGGGATAGTTATAAGAAAGCAAAAGATTGCATGCTACAAAACTACAGTCTGGGTTTCTATAAACCAATCCAACATATACATTACATTATTTAATATAAATAATAGATGTTTCAGAGGTAATCACTTTTGAAAAATGAAATGTTCTGTCCTTTAAATAGAAATAACCTTACTGAGCCATAATCAGTGAAACAGAGAGTTTGTAGTGTTTTTCCAGAATAAGAATTCATCCAGAAACTCCCCCTAGGTCCCCACTGAGTAAACATAAACCCAAGGCCAGGGTAATGAGATCAGTCTCTGGCTACTTCAAGTAGCTCCCTGTGTATTCAAAACCATCTAGCAAGTGAATACATGGTACAGTGAGCCCTGTTCAATTTCTCTGAACCCTACATATATGGAAGTATACCAATAAGTTTATCATTATTTACAGCTAATCAGCAATAAGCTTTAAGGTTAAGTTAAATAAACAGAGTGTTCTTGGTTATAGCTTCCTTCTGCTGGAGGCTTTTTTTAATCTCTCTACGTGGTTCAGTGAAGTTGGTTGTTGGTGTTCCATGTGCTCCTGTGTGAAAAGGTGTACCTCCCATTAACAATACTTTTACCTCCACTAAAATGAAAAAAAAAAAAAAGCAACACAGAGAACAAATCAAGGAATACCCCTTTGGGCTAATCCTTTAGTAGTTTCCTTTGGGCCATCTTTGTACTTAATGATGGATTGTTCTGCCACACTACAAGACTGAGAAAATCCATCCTTTCTTTCAGCCCAAACCACTTACACTTCAGTAATAATTTTACTCAAAGGAAAGAAAGAATTGTTTTATATGAAAATTAGGCACCCAGGTAAAAATTCTGGTAGAAGTTCTCCCAAACAACAGCTGGGTGCCAAGACACACCTTCAAGGAAAGATGTGAATTTGAAGATTTAAGGGTGCCAAAGTGATCCTCTTCTTTGATTAACCAGATTGATTTTTCTAATCAAGCATTAAGAGAGAACCAGTTAGCTCAGGCGACTCAAACCAGTCTGTGCAGTTGGGATTTCTTTGGTACTTTCCAGGAGAGAAACACAGCCAATTTGAGTAAGGATGTAGGATCAGTCTGGAGCACCTTGCAAGGAGATATTTGTTTGGAACAGTCTCTAAAATGAGATGGAAAAGGAGGTTGTGAGCTTTGAAAAATGGAATCCCTGCATATAGAGTTCAAGTAGTCTCTGCAGAAGTAGCCTGTCTCCCCTAAGTCTGTTAGGGTCATCCTGGGGCCAACGCCAGATTATCTAAATTTACCACAAAATTTTAAAATAATATTTTATTTGCTATTAAGAAAACAGGATGATCATTATGTCAAAATCAAAATAATTTTGGACTTTTTACATTTATTTTACAGTTTAGCATATTTTCACTTTTGAATTACATATGGGGAAAATCATAAGCTTTTTAGCACTTAGAGCCACTAAGTGTTAATCTGGCCAGGACTGAAGCACATAGGTAAGAAATTGTTTACCATGTTGACAATGGGAACATTGTTAAAAGATATTTGAGGAAGAGGATATGACCTCCAAAATCTGGGTGTCTGGAGTTGAATGATTTTTTTCTACAAAGGCCTTTACCCATAGGTCCTACCAGAAGCCTCCTCTCTGTCTGCCTCAGGTTAGTTGGGGTCCTGAGGGGAGACTTTCGGACCAGTTTCCAGAGAGCAGATGCTAGCTGGTAAGCCCTGTTTACCAGGCCATAGCAGGTCTGCCAAGCAGAAAGACCCTGTGGAGAGGCTGTGGGTTGGAGACTCATGGCTATAGTTGTTCTGAGATGGTCCAGGGATCCAGAGCTGCCAAGCAGGCACCGCTCCCAGCATTGAGATTAGGAGAGAAACCAAGCAAGCAGTCGCATCAACCAGTATTTAACCTCTTGTTGCTGCGAGCTAAGATTTCTTGATTCACTGGGAATGATGGAAAAAAGTACTGGAGCAGTAAGGCATGAGTTCTATGTAGGTTAGTGCCAAAAAGGTTAAAGTTTCCCCTCTGAAACCAGCCAGTACAAAATGCACTCAGCCTCACAGTGTGATTAGGGGTCACATTTCAGCCACTCAGTCATGGAAATTAAGTTCCTTGAAATTCTGCATGCCTCCTTAAACAAACAGAGGCTTCAATCTTCATCCTGGGCTCTTGCCTGAGTCTATATTAGACAAGTATGGAAATCCAGTTCAGGATTTTACTTCCATTGTCATGGGCTGAAGCATTAGTCCAAACACTTGGCCCAGACAGACAACTAGATCTCTGCTTGAGCTCTGTATTCACTTGAAATAATTTAGTAGCAGGGGCTTTCACCTCCAGCAAGCATAGGTAACCCTAGATTAGCGGTCCTTGTCATTCGTAAATGGACTTCACATCTCCTGCTGCTAGGCCTTCATTAACAAACTGAATAAACTGAAAGGGAAATAAGCAAGCCTATTACCACGCACACATGTACTCACAGCCTCCTCCACTTTCGTCTTTTGGCTCCTGGGATTCTCACTTCACCCTGGGTTCTTTGAACAGTTTTTTCCTTAGTGTTTTTTTATTCCAACAACATGTTCACTTATTTCAGCTCTAGTCTCTTCAACTCCTATTTCTTTTCTTCCTAACTGTATGGTGCCGTCAACTCCCACAGATTTCTTTTTGTTTCCTCTGTCTACAGTGACAATTCATGCTCAAAAACAGAGGTCTCCCATTCCCTACTTTTGCATTCCCCTCCCAACATGAACAACCCTAAATAACAACTTATGTCATCATAGATGAGGAGATCAAGGTATGAGTGATTCACAATGCCATATCCAGACTCAAAGGACTAGACAGATCCATTTCAAAAAGGACCATAAAGAAGGAATAGACATGGGCAGGTGGGCTAGAAGGAGCCTTGAGTTTGGTTCTGGCTGGGTGACGTTGACAATTTCATGATAGGTTCCTACACTTTTGTGTTCCCATCTGCTAAAAAAAAATACAGACATAATAGAAATGCCAGCTACCTGTGCATTTCATGGAAAACTCACAAATCAGTTACACAAAAGAAAAATTTTACAAAAGGCATAAAGAACCCCATCAACCCCTCTCTGGAAAAGTAGAAAGAGTATTGAACATTGGAGGATGAGGCTGTCAAATTGTGCCCCATGAATCTGTCTTTCTTTGACTCTCTTCCTTTCTCAGTCCATTCTCTCTCCATGAAATATGTCATAGCTAAAATTTCAATCTACATGCTGATAATTTCCAAATCTGAACCTCTGGGCCTGACCTCTCCACTGAGCTCTGCACTTATGCATCCAATCACATACTTACTGGACATCTCATAGACACTTGGATGTCTCACAGACATTTCATATTTAATTTATTCTAAATCTCCCCTGCTCTTATTCCCTAATTCATAAAGAGAGCCATTATCCATCCAATTATCATAGTCAGAAACATGGTTGTTAGCATCTCCCTCACTCCCACATCCATCTGTTCTACCTCTGCAATGTAAGCACATGTCCCTTCCTCTCCATCCCCATTGCCACCACTGTAGTATTAGACCTCATTTTTTCTCACTTGTATTACTGCAACAGTCTCTTAACTGGCCATGAATGCTCACCTTTGTTCACGATCTTCCATGTACTTGTCACTGTGATTTCCTCCACCTCTATTCCACTCCTCTTTCCCACTGCCATCAAGTACCTACCAGTGTCAGGAACTGAGTCAGACCTCTATATGCATATTCCCATTTCATTCTGGCAACAAGCCTTTTAGGTATATATTATCATTGTCACCATTTTACAGAGGAGAAAACTAAGGCTCAAAGAAAAGCATCAATAATTTGTTCAAGGACAAACAACAGCTCATTTAAAGTCAATTGCAGATCTACCAGACTCCAAAGCCCATGTCTTTCTCACTGCACTGAACTATGTCCATTTTTCTATCATTACGCCTATGTTTTTTCATTAAACTCATTTGGTCCTTCTCTCCCTACCAAACTGTGTTTTAGCACCATGTCATTCTGGTTCACTAATATATCTCTAGTACTAAGCACCATGCCTGGCATCTAGCAGGTATTCAATATATAACCACTGAATAACAAGTAATGACTGATTGAAATCCGCTAAGGAATGTTCTCCACCAGTTCACACATCTCAATTTTTCTCACCTCACATCCTCACTGGGGCACTACTTCACATATTGTGCCCATATGAAGCTTGGTTTGGAGCTATAACCTGGGAGAATGTGTCAGACTAATTCCATTGATTCTTTCCCCACTTCCCTTATTATGGCCCAAGATAATTTTCAACCCGCTGGATTTTCATGCCTAGTAAAACATTTTCTCAGTCCCAGCATAGCCAGGAATGCAGCTGAGATGGCAGGAATCCCAGCCACCAATAAGATTGGGGTGAGGCTGTGTGAAGGCTGATTTGCTTCTACCCTCTCCAGCTTAAGAGGGCACAACACCGTGCCCCTCAGAGCTAGGCAGAGAAAATCAGGCTAACCAAATATACATTTTTGACCCATAGAATTTGGCCAAGAGCCGCCCATTTTGTTTAATGACGCAGCACATCTCTTGGCACTTGATCACTAATAAGGACAGTACAGGCACTTGGCAGCACACGTTCTATCAGAAGGTTTTGACAACTAGAGAACAAACAAAAGGACACTTTAAATGTAACATCACATCCACTCAGGCTGTCACTCAAGTGCCTACCAGTGATCTGACACCAAATCAATAGTATTATGGTTCATTGAAGTCAGATCAATGGCTTCACAAAGTTTCAAGCAGCAGCAGCACAATAGCTAATTTCATGTCTCCTGTATCTTATTACGGAGGAGGTAATCACTGTCTTCTCTCAGTGCCAAAGCCTCAGCGAACTGCTGTCTGAAGACTCTGGGACTCTAATAGAGATGACTGGGCACATCATGCCATTTTCTTCTTACCCACCTCCTCCAGCTATCTTGCCTCCTCTTGCTCCATCGTTCATGAAAGAAACCAGGAACTAGCTTGAAAAGGATTCCCCCATCCCCACACAAGAACCAGAGAGTCCATCTTAACAGACTCTCTGTGAGGAGCCACCACAAGAGTGTAAGTTCCCAGGAAAAAGACTACTTTTGAAGCTAGCTCTAGCTTGGAGGATTTAAAATGCCTCCTGGTCAACTTATTCTCTGTGTATTCAAGTTGACTTGACCTTGAATAACTGTGAGAGGCTTATCTTTTCAACTAGCAGAAGACTCTCTCCCGAATTGCCACTTCCCGCTCTTTTCCACTTCTCCATGACCCTGAAAGCTAACTTTGGGGAGTGTCAATTTTCCAGAAGTTCCTACAGAGGAGTATAATCATTTGAGTAGCTTAATAGTAATTGTACAAATATAAATCCCCCAAAAAATTAAATGAGGAGGGAGCACAATCTCCAAATGCTCCCAGTAAGAGGGAAACTTACTAGGAGCCTAGAAAGGTTGAAAGGCTCTAGTCACCGGGACAAGCGGCATTAGATGGGTGGGTCAGACAGGGGATAGAGCGATTTCAGGGCTCAAATGAATTTCTCCCTCATGCCAGAGCACCTATTGTACTCACCAACCTAGCCAAAGGCTTGAACATCAATGAGATGAGGATGAATTATTGAAAAGCTTCTGTATAAAATGCTGCCCTCTGCCATTTCCTACAAATCAAATTATTGAGAGAGATATTTGATTGTAAACATATTTAGAAAATGATTTCATTGTTGTTAAGTTGGTTTTGCTTGCTCCTCCACCCCTTAAATTTCATTTGCATTAAAGTGCTACAAAGTTAAAAAGGTCATACACACATACCCCCTCCCAACTGGGAGCTTGCACAACAGCCACAGATGTAAATAAATTCAATCAGCAAAAAATGAAAACCTATTATAAGCAATAGAAAACCCTTTAAATCATGCCTAACATCCTTAAACAGAATTGCCTCCTCCTCACCCAGGCCACTAACACATAGTTATCCTGACAACAAAAGCCTTTTTTTTTTTTTAGATGGAGGGACCCAAATTCTATTTATAGTTTTCAAGCTGCAGACCAAATGGGGTTAACCAGGTTCCACTGTTAGTTCAAGGAAGATCTCAATTTCAATCACAGCACACTTTCAGGACCTACTGTCTCAGGAGGTAGAAGTAGAGCCCCACCTTGCTGGATCTCTAGGAGGCTGTACCCACAGGCACAAAAGCCCACTCAGTGAAGGCTGAGCAGATTCTGTTTCTTGCTGCCTTGGGCAGAACAGTAGTGGGAAAATGAAACATCAGATGACCCACAGGCCAAATAGCTTTTGTTGAGGGACTTGCCTAATGGCATTCAACTAAGATGCTGTTGCCCAAGGGAGCCTCTAAGCAATGCCTTTGGCTCTAAGCACTTGAAAAACAAAGAAATGAATATTGTGGACTTCCCTGCTAAGACATATGGTAACAAAGAGAAGCATCTAGTGGCAAGAGTGAAGGATGCATTAATTCAATATTCATTCAATTTTTTCAACAACTCTATATTGAGTTCCTGCTATATGCCCAGTATCAAATTTAAACCACCATTATGAAGTTCCATCAGCAAATTTACAGAGCCCTCAGACTCAGTTTCCCCTTCGAACAATGACAGTAATGCAGGTGTGAGTCATTGAGGTATCATGGAATTTGATCTATTAGAAATGAGCCTCTAGATAATGTGAACTGGTAATTTATTCAACATATATTTATTGATTGCTCATGTTGTACAAATAATTAAACTAAAAAAAAGAAGAATTGAACTAAGCACAGTGACCAATGGGAATGGGGTGGGAGTAGGACACAAAGGAAAGGGAAGGCATGGTTTCTCCTCTCAGGTTGGTTCAAATGACAGGGGGATATAGTCAGAGACAAAGTCCAGTATTAACTCATTTGGCTCTGTTTTATCTGTAACTGAACAAGACCACTTTGTGTTTTAAATTCATTTATTCATTCACTCACTTGACATTATTTGAACACCTGTGTACTCAGCACAATGCTAGGCAACCAAGGAATATAGAAATAATGGCTTATAAATAACAGCAACCACTAATTAAAGGACTACTATATACCAGGCCCTGTGATAAATTTCCAGGTTCTTTTGCATCACTCTCACAAAATCACTGCAACTCGAGTGATCTGGTGTGTAATAATGTATGGAGGTTGTCTTAGGTACAAGGAAAAATACCATCCAATAGCTAATAGTGCCATTTCTGTAGCATAAGTGGATAAATAGCTCCCTGAGAAGTATGATCTTAGGAAAAATTATTATTTTACCAAAGTTTATTATAATTGTGTTGTTATATTCATTGTAATGATAACAACATGTGTGACCATTTATTAATGTGCCAAATGCTCTACCAGAGACTTTCCATGCATTATCTTTTTCATTCTGCACAACCAACTCATGAGGTATTATTATCCCTATTTTACAAAGAAGGAAACTGAGGCACAAGGGGTAAAAACTTGCCCAAGACTCTACAGTAAGAGGCAGAGTCATATTGGAACTCTCATCTGGCTGCATCCAGAGTTCTTTCCATTATCCTCACTTCAAGGTCCCTGACTTGTTTCCATTGTGTGGGGGAAAATGAGACACACCCAATAAACAGTTAAATGTTGGATTGTGGTCAAGTCATCTGACCACTGTTTCCTCATAAAAAATGGGGGTAATAAAACCCAACTTACCAAACTTGAAGGGTGATTGTGATAATCAAGTGAAATGGTTTGGAAACCTGTTTGTACAACATTTTGCAATTTATAAAGCAAACAAAAGAAGGAACATATGCAGCAATCACTGTAAGGTTCAGCTATTCCAATAGCTAGATGCCTTGGTGGCCTACTTTTTGTGTTTTTCTTTATAAACCCTTTAGTAGTAAGACACCATACTCTAACCAAAAACAGGAGGCTTGGTACCTTAAACATCTGCTGTTCCCTCTGCCTGAAATGCTCTTTCCCTAGAGCATTCCATGCCTGCAATAGTAACTATGGAAACCCCTTAACTCACTGTTTTATTTTTCATGGTACTTATCACTACCTGAAATTATCTCATTTATTCCTTTGTTTATTATCTGTCAATCTCCACCCACTGGAATATATTCCCCTTGAAAGTAGCAACTTGCCTGTCTTTGTTCATTCCTGTATCCTCAGTTCCTTGGACAGGGCCAGGAACATAGAAGATGCTCAATAAATATTGCATCATAAATGTAATAGCAATACATGGCAATGAAAAAAGAGGCATGAAAAGGCTTCATAAAATGAGTAGGTCTGAGCATAAGAACTAGAAATTCAAAAGAGGGAGCAATTACTCTGAGCAAGAATAGACCAGTACAACATCAAATGGACATACACTTGAGTTCCTCCTTGGGAATGGGGAGCATTTGCATGTACGAAGGGCAGCCAGGAGGGCAGGATGGATGGCATCAGGAAAGGGTGACTATAAGAGTGAATATACCTTGTTCCAGCAACAGTAGTGAGCTCTGTCTGCTGAAGGTTGGTGGGATACAGAAGTTGGAAATGCACGTAGGTAAGTTGTGTGCAGATTATAGAGATCCTTGAGTGGCAGGTTAAGAAACTTGGCATTTAAGGAGACTTTTCCTAGGAAGAACAATGAAAATGATAATAATAATATTAATAATAATAAAGAAAGTGAAACGGGGATTAGAAGGGGAACACACTCCAGTTTTATTTTCTTCCTGGTTATTATCACAGGCATGTGAGACTCTAGGAAAAGAGCATTTTAGGCAAAGGGAAGAGCAAATGTTAAGGCCCCAAGTCCCCTTTTCTTGGTTAGAATATGGTGTCTCACTATACACTATAAAGTGTTTAAGAGGAAAAATACACAGATAAAGCTGGCCAGGTATCAGTGAAATAGCTACTGTAAATCATAACACTTATACAGATGAATGTTTATAATGACAGCTACTTTTCTGTGATAGACACAGAGGTTTCCCTACTAAATCCTGCTCCAAGGCCTTGCTAACCAGCTACAGGGAGTGATCAAAGCAGGGTTATAAGGCCCGACCATTTTGGACTAACAGGGGACTCTGGGGCCCTCAGATGGGCAATGGTCTTTCTTTATTTCCCTGAAGTGTTGGCCAAAGTTTTGCTGCCTTGCTGTAATTTGACATCTAACTTGACTTCTGCCCCTGCCTGATTCTGCTCCCTCTCCCTTCCTTTTACAGGAGTTGATCCCTAATAAACATCTTGCACCCCAAACTCTGTCTCCAGTTGCTTTACACTATAACAGACTCCTTTACATACTTTCCTCAAAGCTACCTTACAAGATAAGGATTTTTATCATCTTCACTGCATGAGAGAGGAAACTGAGGCATAGAGAGGACAGGTAACTTAACCACATTTACACACTTAGGAAGAGTCATGTCTAGAGAAAGCAATTCTTGGCAGGAAAATTGTTCCCCCATTTATCATTCCCTTCCCCAGCCTATCTTCATGCATTTGATTACCAAAATTCATGTTGCCATTGGTGAAGACTCCTAACCCAAAATTACCTCTGTAAGATCCAGAGAATTGTTACCACTGTTACTTTCTCAGAGTTACAAGTCAAATACGTTCACCTTATGTAATTTTTCCATTTTGATTTAGGCTGGCTACATCCCTCAGCAAACCAAGTTCCTAGTACAATGATGAAATCCATCTTTAACACCCTTGAACTTTGTCATTTAACAAACCCTGGCCTGGAGGTACTGCATGTGCAACTCCTTATAAGGCAGCTAATTAACATTACCAGATGCAGAACGTGGAACCCTCTACTAGCAGAAGCTGCAACTTAGCAACCACTGCCAAATAAGGAAGACACATTGCAGTCCCTCTTGGTGGACAGTATTATTTTCTCTCAATCAAGAATATCATAATTAACTGTACAGGTGTCACCAGAAAATGTCTGGAAAGAGGCCTATAAATTCAAGTGATGTGAAAGGTGCCAGAAATAATAATAGAATCATCTTGGATATATATTTAGAAATGCTGAGGATGTTCAAGGCTCGTGAGAAACAGCATATGTGTTAAAGTTTTAGGGATTGATAGTCCTACAGCAAGAGCAATGTATGAAGCAAAGGAGGCTAGAGAAGCCCTAAAGTTGTTCTTGGTTGTAACTTACCTCCAACAGTGGGTTTGTTGTTGTAGTGGTTTATAAAATGGAATTGAGTTTAGGTACAGCTAGTAGAAGCATTAACATGGTGTGGGAGGATTAGTAATTCTTGGCATAGGTTTACTTCACTCTTACTATATTAGGGATGAGGGTCCATTTTTTTCAGTCAAAATGCATATATTTCACTTTTTTGCTACAAGAGGTCAATGGAACATAAGATTCCTTTAATAAAACTTTAAGAAAATTTTGCTGAAACACAGCTCTTCTAAGATGTGAAGAATACCAGGTCGTATGAAAGGAAAGCTAGAGGAAGAGGAACATAGCCTGAAATTCTCTTGCCTACAGCATCACAGAATATGCTTCTGTTTCACATGGGACTATCCCCCAGGTGACTTCCACAATTTCCCTAAGATGAATTAGACCACTTAATTAGTGTTCCAGTTACATCTTAAGCCTTTAAAACCTCAACAAAAGCTTAACCAGTATTGTGCATATAAGATATACATTAAAATTAAAAGGGCAAACTTTAATAAATTAGTTGCAAATAGCCCTCAAGTGAGTTCCTTTGGAATGGGAATCTAGTCTTATTCATAATTGCATCTACCATAAAGATTAACATAATGCCTGTCACATAGTAGGGACTTGACTGAGTTTCATAAAATTGAATTGAAATGGAGTATAGACCAAGTTGAAAGGAACTAATGGAGACAATCCATTGTAAAGATATTTAACCAAGCAAGTTATATCCTGATTATACCTAGGGCACCAAGCTGTTCATCTCATGTGGCTCTCCTAATTTGAGAGCTAAGACTCCCATTTTTTCCTATTAATAGAAAGGGCAACTAATCTAAGCCTACTCTTCCTCCATCACAGGGATTCATATCAAAAGGTTCTTAATGCAAATTTTTCTAGAAAGCAGAAATCTGTTTTCCGTCAACAACTGACTCATTTTAAATGATCAAATTCTGTGTATAGACCAGATTGGTTCAAGATGGCAGAGTAGAAGGACGTGCGCTCACTCCCTCTTGTGAGAGCATCGGAATGACAACTAACTGCTGAACAGTCATTGACAGGAAGACACTGGAACTCACCAAAAAAGACAGCTCACATCCAAAGACAAAGGAGAAGCCACAGTAAAATGGTAGGAGGGGGCAATCACAATAAAATCAAATCCCATAACTGCTGAGTGGGTGACTCACAAAATGGAGAACAGTTATACCACAGAAGTCCACCCACTGGAGTGAAGGTTCTTAGCCCCACATCAGGCTTCCAAACCTGAGGGTCTGGCAATGGGAGGAGTAATTCATAGAGACTCAGACTTTGAAGGCTAGTGGGATCTGATTGCAGGACTTTGACAAGACTGGGAGAAACAGAGACTCCACTCTTGGAGGGCACACACAAAGTACTGTGCACATAAGGACCCGGGGGAATGAGCAGTGACCCCATAGGAGGCCAAACTAGCCCTACCTGCTAGTGTTTGTGGGTCTCCTGCAGAGGAGGGGGTGGCTGTGTTTCACCGCGGGGACAAGGACACTGGCAGCAGACGTTCTGGGAAGTACTCCCTGACGTGAGCCCTCTTGGAGTCCACCATTAGCTCCACCAAAGAGCCTGTAGCCTCTGGTGCTGGGTTGCCTCAGGCCAAACAACCAACAGGGAGGGAACTCAGTGGATTAAAGTTTTACTGAGTTCTGCCCACCAGAGCAACACCCTGCTCTACCCGCCACCAGTCCCTCCCATCAAGAAGCTTAAACAAGCCTCTTAGATAGCCTCATCCACCAGAAGGCAGACAGCAGAAGCAAGAAGAACTACAATCCTGCAGCCTGTGGAATGAAAACAACATTCACAGAAAGATAGACACAATGAAAGGGCAGAGGACTATGTACCAGATGAAGGAACAAGATAAAACCCCAGAAAAACAATTAAATTAAGTGGAGATAGGCAACATTCCAGAAAAAGAATTCAGAAAAATGATAGTGAAGGTGATCCAGGACCCCAGAAAAAGAATGGAGACAAAGATCGAGAAGATGCAAGAAATGTTTAACAAAGACCTAGAAGAATTAAAGAAAACACACGTAAAAGACTTAAAGAACAAACAAACAGACATGAACAATACAATAACTGAAATGAAAAATACAGTAGAAGGAAACAATAGCAGAATAACTGAGGCAGAAGAAAGGATAAGTGACCTGGAAGACAGGATGGTGGAATTCACTGCTGCAGAACAGAATAAAGAAAAAAGAATGAAAAGATATGAAGACAGCCTAAGAGACCTCTGGGTCCCAAAAGGAGAAGAGAGAGAAAGGACCAGAGAAAATATTTGAAGAGATTATAGTTGAAAATTTCCCTAACATGGAAAAGGAAATAGCCACCCAAGTCCAGGAAGCAAAGAGAGTCCCAGGCAGGATAAACCCAAAGAGAAACACGCTGAGACACATAGTAATCACAAAAATCAAAGACAAAGAAAAATTATTAAAAGCAACAAGGCAAAAATGACAAATAATATACAAGGGAACTCCCATAAGGTTAACAGCTGATTTCTCAGCAGAAACTCTACAAGCCAGAAGGGAGTGGCACGATATAGTTAAAGTTATGAAAGGGAAGAAACTACAACCAAGATTAATCTACCTGGCAAGGATCTCATGCAGATTCAATGGAGAAATCAAAAGCTTTACAGACAAGCAAAAGCTAAGAGAATTCAGCACCACCAAACCAGCTCTACAACAAATGCTAAAGGAACTTCTCTAAGTGGGAAACACAAGTGAAGAAAAGGACCTACAAAAACAAACCCAAAACAATTAAGAAAATGGTAATAGTAACATACATATTGATAGTTATCTTAAATGTGAATGGATTAAATGCTCCAACCAAAAGACACAGGCTCGCTGAATGGATACAAAAAAAACGACCCATATATATGCTGTCTACAAGAGACCCACTTCAGACCTAGGGACACATACAGACTGAAAGTGAGGGGATGAAAAAGATATTCCATGCAAATGGAAATCAAAAGAAAGCTGGAGTAGCAATACTCATGTCAGGTAAAATAGAGTTTAAAATATAGAATATTACAAGAGACATAGAAAGTCACTACATAATGATCAAGGGATCTTTCCAAGAAGAAGATATAACAATTATAAATATATATGTACCCAACATAGGAGCACCTCAATACATAAGGCAAATGCTAGCAGCTGTAAAAGAGGAAACTGACAGTAACACAATAATAGTAGGGACTTTAACACCTCACTTACACCAATGGACAGATCATCCAGACAGAAAATTAATAAAGGAAAACAAGCTTTAAATGACACAACAGACCAGATAGATTTAATTGACATTTATAGGACATTCCATCCAAACACAGCAGATTACACCTTCTTCTCAACTGCACATGGACCATTCTCCAGTATAGATCACACCTTGGGCCACAAATCAAGCCTCGGTTAATTTAAGAAAATTGAAATCATATCAATCAACTTTTCCGACCACAATGCTATGAGATCAGAAATAAATTACAGGAAAAAAAACGTAAGAAACACAAACACATGGAGGCTAAACAATACATTACTAAATAACCAAGAGATCACTGAAGAAATCAAAGAGGAAATCAAAAAATGCCTAGAGACAAATGACAACGAAAAAACGATGATCCAAACCTATGGGATGCAGCAAAAGCTGTTCTAAGAGGGAAGTTTATAGCAATAAGATCCTACCTCAAGAAACAAGAAACATCTCAAATAAACAACCTAATCTTACACCTAAAGCAATTAGAGAAAGAAGAACAAAAAAAACCCAAAGTTAGCAGAAGGAAAGAAATCATAAAGATCAGGTCAGAAATAAATGAAAAAGAAATGAAGGAAACGATAGCAAAGATCAATAAAACTAAAAGCTAGTTCATTGAAGATAAACAAAACTGATAAACCTTTAGCCAGACTCATCAAGAAAAAGAGGGAGAGGACTCAAATCAATAAAATTAGAGAGGGGTTTCCCCAGTGGCGCAGTGGTGGACAGTCCACCTGCCGATGCAGGGGACACGGGTTCGTGCCCCAGTCCGGGAAGATCCCACATGCCGTGGAGCAGCTGGGCCCATGAGCCATGGCTGCTGAGCCTGCACTCTGCAACGGGAGAGCCCACAGCAGTGAAAGGCCTGCCTACCGCAAAAAAATAAAATAAAATAAAATAAAATTAGAGACGAAAAAGGAGAAGTTATAACAGACACTGCAAAAATACAAAGCATCAAAAGAGACTACTACAAACAACTCTATGCCAATAAAATGGACAACCTAGAAGAAATGGACAAATTCTTAGAAAGGTATAACCTTCCAAGACTGAAGCAGGAAGAAATAGAAAATATGAACATACCAATCACAAGTAGTGAAATTGAAACTGTGATTAAAAACCTTCCAACAAACAAAAGTCCAGGACCAGATGGCTTCACAGGTGAATTCTATCAAACATTTAGAGAAGACCTAACACCCAACCTTCTCAAACTCCTCCAAAAAACTTCAGAGGAAGAAACACTTCCAAAGTCATTCTACAAGGTCACCATCACCCTGACACCAAAACCAGACAAAGATGTCACAAAGAAAGAAAACTACAGGCCAATATCACTGATGAACATAGATGCAAAAATCCTCAACAAAATACTAGCAAACAGAATTCAACAGCACATTAAAAGGCTCATACACCATGATCAAGTGAGATTTATCCCAGGGATGCAAGAATTCTTCAATATACACAAATCTATCAATGTGATACACCGTATTAACAAACTGAAGAATAAAAACCATATGATCATCTCAATAGATGCAGAAAAAGCTTTTGACAAAATTCAACACCCATTTATGATAAAAAAAAAACTCTCCAGAAAGTGGGCATAGAGGGAACCTACCTCAACATAATAAAGGCCATATATGACAAACCCACACCAAACATCATTCTCAATGGTGAAAAACTGAAAGCATTTCCTCTAAGATCAGGAACAAGACAAGGATGTCCACTCTCACCACTCTTATTCAACATAGTTTTGGAAGTCCTAGTCACAGCAATCAGGGAAGAAAAAGAAATAAAAGGAACTCAAATGGGAAAAGAAGAAGTAAAGCTGTCACTGTTTGCAGATGACATGATACTATATGTAGATAATCCTAAATATGTCACCAGAAAGCTACTAGAGCTAATCGATGAATTTGGTAAAGTTGCAGGATACAAAAGTAATGCACAGAAATCCCTTGCATTTCTATACATTAACAACGAAAGATCAGAAAGAAAAATTAAGGAAACAATCACATTCACCATTGCAACAAAAAGAATAAAATACTTAGGAATAAAACTACCTAAGGAGATAAAAGACCTGTACTCAGAAAACTATAAGACACTGATGAAAGAAATCAAAGATGACACATACAGATGGAGAGATATACAACGTTCTTGGATTAGAAGGATCAATATTGTGAAAATGACTATACTATGCAAAGCAATCTACAAATTCAATGCAAACCCTATCAAATTAACAATGGCAGTTTTTACAGAACTAGAACAAAAAATTTCACAATTTGTATGGAGACACAAAAGAACCCAAATAGCCAAAGCATCTTGAGGGGAAGAAACAGAGCTGGAAAAACTAGTCTCCCTGGCTTCAGACTATACTACAAAGCTACAGTAATCAAGACAATATGGTACTGGCACAAAAACGTAAATATAGATCAATGGAACAGTATAGAAAGCCCAGAGGTAAACCCATGCACCTATGGTCAACTAATCTATGACAAAGGAGGCAAGGATATACAATGGAGAAAAAGACAGTCCCTTCGATAAGTGGTGCTGGGAAAACTGAACAACTATATGTAGAAGAATGAAATTAGAACACTCCCTAACACCATACACAAAAATAAACTCAAATGGATTAAAGACCTAACTGTAAGGCCAGACACTATAAAACTCTTAGAGGAAGCCATAGGCAGAACACTCTGACATAAATCACAACAAGATCTTTTTTGACCCACCTCCTAGAGTAATGGAAATAAAAACAAAATAAACAAATGAGACCTAATGAAACTTCAAAGCTTTTGCACAGCCAAGGAAACCATAAACAAGATGAAAAGACAACCCTCAGAATGGGAGAAAATATTTGCAAACGAATCAATGGACAAAGAACTAATCTCCAAAATATATAAACAGCTCATGCATCTCAATATTAAAAAAACGAACAACCCAATCAAAAAATGGGCAGAAGACCTAAAAAGACATTTCTCCAAAGAAGACATACAGATGGCCAAGAGGCACATGAAAAACTGCTCATCCTCCCTAATTATTAGAGAAATGCAAATTAAAACTACAATGAGGTATCACCTCACACCAGTCAGAATGGCCATCATCAGAAAATCTTCAAACAACAAATGCTGGAGAGGGTGTGGAGAAAAGAGAACCCTCTTGCAATGTTGATAGGAATGTAAATTGATACAGCCACTATGGAGAACACCATGGAGTTTCCTTAAAAAACTAAAAATAGAATTACCATATGACCCAGCAATCCCTCTACTGGGCATATACTCAGAGAAAACCATAATTCAAAAAGACACATGTACCCCAATGTTCATTGCAGCACTATTTACAATAGCCAGGTAATTCAAGCAACCTAAATGCCCATTGACAGACAAATGGATAAAGAAGATATGGTACATATATACAATGGAATATTACTCAGCCATAAAAAGGAACGAAATTGGGTTATTTGTAGAGACGTGAATGGACCTAGAGTGTGTCATGGAGTGTGAAGTAAGTCAGAAAGAGAAAAACAAATATCGTATATTAACACATATTTGTGGAATCTAGAAAAATGGTACAGATGAACCAGTTTGCAGGGCAGAAATTGAGACACAGATGTAGAGAACAAACATATGGACACCAAGGGGGGAAAGCGGGGGGTGGTGGGGGTGGGGGTGGTGGGATGAATTGGAAGATTGAGATTGACATATATACACTAATATGTATAAAATAGATAACTAATAAGAACCTGCTGTATAAAAAAATAAAATAAAATACAAAAAGAACAATAAAAAATATTCTGTGTGTAGTCACATGGTCTAATACTGTTCAAGTAATTTTTCCTAACCCAGAAATGGCTTTAGAAATTTTTATCATAAAGCAAACTGTTCTGCCAAACTCTTTTTTAAGAAAATGCAATTTATCAAAAATTGGTTACCAACAAATACCAGCAAGGTTGTCTCTCCAATCTTTCTTACTTTAATCTTGAGAACTCTGCTTTTACTGAAATGTTCACATGCCATAAATTTTACCTTGAAACATGTTTCATGACAACATAAATTTGCCCATCTGGATGCAGTAGAAAGAAAAAAACCCAAAGAACAAAAGGAGTTATTTCCTAAAAGGTGGCCCAATGAGACAGTAAAAAATTCTAACGTAGAGGAGGGTTTGCATATAATCGGGTGCTACTGATACCACTAAATATGCATTTCCTTTCTGCTGCACTTGCATGAATAATGAAAATCAAACTGCCTACACCAATGAAAAAGCTAAGTTTTACTAATGCAGACTTTCTTAAAGGTTTTATTATTGTAAAATAATGCACATGACTTAAAAAGTTGATGTAACCAATGTCTTAAATTGAAAAGTAAGTTCCCTTCCTTTACCATGTTTCAGATCACTATCAACATATACTAGTCCCACTCTCAACACTAACCATGGTTATCACTTTCCTAGGTGTACTTCCAGAAATATTCTATGCATATACAAGCATATGTGTAATAATTGAATTTTACACAAATAATATCGTATATATTGATTTAGAGCGCACTTTTACAACTTAATATGTCTTGGATATCTTTCTCAATAAGAACATATATAGTATAGCATCTTTTTAGCAGCTGCATAGTATTCCATAACTTAAATGTACCATAACTGACTTAACTGGTCCCCTATTTACTGATATTTGGTTGTTTCTATTTTTTGCTATTACACATGATCATCTTTGTACATATTTCTTAGGCACATGTAAGAATTGTTGGATGAAAGGTAACATACGGGAATATAAAATGGTACAATTGCTTTGGAAAATAGTTTGGTAGTTCCTCAAAATATTAATCATAGAGTTACCATATGACTTAGCCATTCCACTCCTAGTTATATACCCAAGAGAAATGAAAACATATTTTTATGCAAAACCTTGTACACAAGTGTTCACAGTAGCATTATTCATAATAGCCACAAACTGGAAACAACTCAAATGTCTATCAACAGATGAATGGATAAACAAATATGATATACCCATACAATTAAATGTTATTCAGCCATATAAAGAATAAAGTACTGATTCACACTAAAACATGGATGAACCTTGTAAGTATTACACTAAGTGAGAGCTCACAAAAGTTCACATCTTGTGTGATTTCATTTATACAAAATATCCACAATAGGCAAATTCATAGAGACAAGAAAATAGATTAGTGGTTGCCTGTTGTTGGGGAGAGGGAGGGATGGGGAGTGACTGCTATGGTATTAATTTTCTTTTTAGAGTGATAAAAACGTTTTGGGATTAGATGGTGATGGCTACACAATCCTGTCAATATACTAAAAAACATTGAACTGTACACTTTAAATGGATGAATTTTATGGTATGTGAATTATATCTTGATAAAACAGTTTTAAAAAGTAACATAAAGCCTTTCAAAGAAGGGCCAGTCTGGAACACATACACTCCACTGGAATATTTTTATCTTGGGATATTTCCCACATACCCCAGGGGAAAAAAAAACCTGCCTTTATATAATTTCTCTCACCAGACAGTTAAAATATTTTTCCTCATTTCTGAAAGGAAACAACTGTGTTTAAATTAGATGAGAAAAAAATTAAATCAAAGATTAGCTTTCAGAGACAAACTTAAATGTCTTTTTAAATACAGTTTCTGTTGTTGTTTTTTCTAATTATAAAAGTAGCACATACACACTGTATGAAATTTGGAAAAGACATAAAAGTCTAAAAAGAAGAAAGTAAAGATTATCTGTCATCCCACCACCCAGAGATAATCATTGTTAACATTTAAGTGTATTTTCTTCTAGTCTTTTAATATAGTTTTGTTTACGAAATTGGGATTATACTTTGCATACACAGCTTCATCTTATTTTCTTATTTTAATATTATGATATCATGAGCATTTTCTCATTTCAAAATCATGATTTTTAATGGCTGCATAATTTTCTATTCTATGCTTATACCATAATTCATTTAACCAGCTTCCAACTTTTGAATATTTAGCTGCTTCCAATTTTTGCTGCCACAGTTTTTGTAGCTAAATCTTTTTTTAACATTTTCAATTATTTCCTTATGATAAATACCTAACAGTGAAAATGGTGGGTCAAAAGATATACACATATTAAAGTTTTTGGTATGTATTCTCAAATTGCCCTTCAGAAAGTTCAGAGCAATTTATACCTCCATTAGCACTGTTTCTCCCTTAAGCTATCCAACATTGGCTATGACAATTTGTTTTTAATTTTTAATTGTTGTCAATGTGTTAGGTATTAATAGAGCATATGAGTTCACTGTCCTTTATATTATGTCTATTGGCCATTTTTATTTCATTTCTTTCTGTCTTTGTATGCATGGGTGTGTTCATCTCATTTGTTTTTTTGTCTGTTGTGATGTTTATATTTTTCTTATGAATCTATAAGAACTCTTTACATATGAATAACATCAAGTATTTGTCTATCACTTACACTTATCCATTAAAGGGCATTTCCATACCTACAGTACTATTGTACTTCTCTAGAGTATGTCTTCATCAGGGCAGTTTTCCAAAATCCAAAGAGGAAAAAGGAGAGAAATATTCCTTTTCCTTTCTTTCCCCCACAAACTAAAAGATGTAAGAAACCCACAAATGATCTTAATAATAAATGGACCACGTTATTAGAGAAATAATTCAGTCTCCCCTACGGATTCATTAATGGCCCCTATAAACATCTTTTCTCCCAAGTCTCTCTGGGCATCTAATGCCTGTTCTAAATAAACAGCCCTAGAGGCTGAGGGCCTGCCCAAACTTCTCTTTGAATCAGCAACTCAAACTGCAGCTTTCTTCACAGTCCCAGACATTTTAACACTTGCTAGTACTTAAAGAGCAAAGCCTAGAGATTCTAATCACTAGGTCTAATTACAATGAAGGGAAAATTTTCACTGAAAAGTTAACAAAAGAAAACAATTAGCCAAATGGGATCCCATTCTCTTGACAGACTGATAATGTGGATTAGGCTGTGTTTCTAAAACCTGACTCCTGGATCACATCTATGAGCAAGGAGGGAAATCTCTCCTTACTATCCAAGAAAAAAGGGTCCTTGGGAACTTTATAGAATATGTGCAGTCTGAACCATGTACAGGCCTGGGGTAAGGAAGGACTTGGATTACTGATAATTTGCTATCATTTGAGGGGCACCTGAAGGCCCTGAGGTTCAAATAATCATTTTGTGCCCACAGATTAATGCCTGAAATACCACCATGAGTTTAGGTGAACCATCTGGTGCTGAGTTCAAAAGCACTAGTCAGAGACACCTCACTGGAATTGGAGGGTATTTGGCTCCCTCCAAGTCAAAAGTATGAATGAGGCGTGGTGGGGAGGAAGAGAGTAAGATATATAGAGTGCCTGAGGAAGCAAACATGTTTGGCCCATGAATCTGCTCAAGGCCATAACCGACAAGGGATAGCTGCAAATACACCCCATGTTGCTCTAACGGGTGCAAGTGAATAACAGTTCTTTTCTAGTAGACAAAAGTCTTACCATTCCTAATGCTCCCTTTGATCTAGATAAGACTCATCTTCACCCAACGAAACAACAAAGTATCTACTATTGAGATGATCATGTGCCTTTTGTCTTTTGTTGCTGTGGTGTAACTCATTGATTGATTTGCATATGTTGAACCATCTTAGTGACCCTGAGATGAATCCAGCCTGATCATAGTGTGTGATCAATTTTATGTGTTGTTGGATTCAGTTTGCTAATATTTTTTTGAGGATTTTTGCATCTATAGTCATCAAAGATATTGGCCTGTAGTTTTCTTTTTTGGTCATGTCTCAAAGTTTCTAGATTTCTCTTATATCTTCATAACAGAACTTCATCACATACTTCTGTCTATAGACTAGGGATAGTTCTAAATGTTTTACATGTATTAACTCATTTATATTTCAGAACCACATTATCAAGGTAGCTGCTATTATTATCTTAATTTTACAGATAAGAAAACCAAGGGGTAAAGAAGAGGCAGAACTGAGATTTGACCCAAATTTGGGAGACTCTAAAGTTTATATTTCAAACCATGTTTGGAAGCTTCTTGTCCATTGCCAAAAATATAGCATTCATAGCAAAAAGTCATTGTCACTATTCCATTTCAGCCTTCATGTTATATTTTCAGTGTTCTTTTAGGAGTTCTTTAAATGTGGGGAAGCATTTTGAGAAGGTTATAATGAGTAAGAGCACAGGCTGTAAAATCAGACAGACTTGGAATCATGTCCAAACTCTGCCACACACTAGCATTGTGAATTTCAGCAAGTTACTCAACATTGCTGAGCATCAATTTCTTCATCTGTAACTGATTTGATAATCATAATCTCTACTTCCTAGGGCGCTTGTGAAGCTTACATGGGTTAATATTTATAAAAAGCTTACTACAGAACAGTACCTAGAACCTAGCAAGCACTCCAAAAATTTATCTTATACATATTATAAAGCTGGAGAAGAAGACGTTAAGGATGCTCTAGAGTTTAGCCCCAGTTTGAAATAATTCTGAAGGGCAAGAAAAATACACAGGCACTAGCTCCACCAAGGGCACCACCATTCAAGACAAAGCCTCCCCTTGAGCAAGGGGGCCAGGCAGCATTCTCCTACAGAGCCAGCCTCAAAAAAAGATAGCAGCAGTCAAAGCCCAACAGCACAGTTTGTGTGCTGATGGCAGTGGTGGGGAGCAGAATGTACAAACGGACAGTAACTCAGTCTTCTCAGTCATGCCTGAGGAGTCTTCCCTTCAACACCCAGGTACAAAGTTATCAGACATTCTTCACCTCCAATTTGTTTTTCTTATTCACCAGAAGTTTGTTTATCAAGCTTGGGAAACTCAAGATGCAAGCTTTAGTTTCCTCATCTCCAGTGGATCAAGAGAAGATAGCCAAAATCATGTTTATATTTTCAGGCTAAAAAAATCAAATTAAATCATAGAGCCAAAGGACCACAGATTGTAATATAATTGCCAAAGAAAATAGATCCAAGTAGTTCTTGAGTTTAAGCATGGCTCTGTAACTTATAGGCTACGTGACCTTAGGCAAGTAACTTACCATTCTTAAGACTCATTTTCTGCAAAATCAAGGACAGCAGTTGTTGCTGCAACTAGTAAATGAACTGTTGCGCTTCAAAGTGCTTTGCAAACACTAACGGATATACAAGTGGTGGGTATGTTGATGTAGTCAAACATATGCCAAGAAAAATACTAAAAATCAAAATTACTGCAGGACTGGTTTTTGTTCTTTTTTTTTAATACCATATATATGTGTTAGCATATGGTATTTGTTTTTCTCTTTCTGACTTACTTCACTCTGTATGACAGACTCTAGGTCCATACACCTCACTAAAAAAACTCACTGTCGTTTCTTTTTATGGCTGAGTAATATTCCATTGTATATATGTGCCACATCTTCTTTCTCCATTCATAAAAGATATACATTTTTTACACCCCTCCCAAAACTTTTGTGTTTTTAATGTCATATTTTACATCTTCATGTTTATCCCTTAACTGTTTATTGTAGTTATAGTTGCTTTTACAATTTTTTGTCTTTTACTATTTGTACTGGCTCATTTAAGTGGTAGATCCTTAGTCCTTAGTATATATTTGCCTTTCTTTTTTGGATTTTCCATTTCCTATAGATGCTTACTTTTTTCCATTTAGAGAAGACCCTTTAACATTCCCTTTATGGTAGGTTTAGTATTGATGAACTCTTTTAGTTTTTGCTTTTCCAAGAAGTTTTTACCTCTCCTTGGATTCTAAATGACAGTCTTGCTGGGTAGTATCCTAGGTTGCAGGTTTTTGCCTTTCAGTACTTTGACTATATCATGCCACTCCCTTCTGACCTGCAAAATTTCTGCAGAAAACTCAGCTGATAACTGATTTCTTTCCTTCTGCTAACTTTGTGGTTTTTTTGTTCTTCTTTCTCTAATTGCTTTAGGTGTAAGTGTAGGTTGTATATTTCAGATGTTTCTTGGTTCTTGAGATAGGATTGTACTACTTTAAAACTCCCTCGTAGAACTGCTTTTGCTGCATCCCATAGGTTTTGGGTCATTGTGTTTTCATTGTCATTTGTGTCTAGGTATTTTTTGATTTCCTCTTTGATTTCTTCAGTGATCTCTTGGTTATTAAGTAGTTTGAATTTCTTACAGATTTTTTCCTGTAATTGATATCTAGTCTCATAGCGTTGTGGTCAGAAAAGATACTTGATATGATTTCAATTTTCTTAATTTACTAAGGCTTGATTTGTGACCCAAGATAGGATTTCTCCTGGAGAATGTTCTATGAGCACTTGAGAAGAAAGGGTATTCTGTTGTCTTTGGATGGAATGGCCTATAAATATCAAATAGGTCCGTCTTGTTTAATGTATCATTTAAAGCTTGTGTTTCCTTATTTATTTTCATTTTGGATGATCTGTCCATTGGTGAAAGTGTGGTGTTAAAGGCCCCTACTATGACTGTGTTACTGTCGATTTCCCCTTTTATGGCTGTTAGCATTTGCCTTATGTATTGAGGTGCTCCTATGTTGGGTGCATAAATATTTACAATTGTTATATCTTCTTCTTGGATCAATCCCTTGATCATTATGTAGTGTCCTTCTTTGTCTCTTGTAATAGTCTTTGTTTTAAAGTCTATTTTGTCTGATATGAGAATTGCTACTCCAGCTTTCTTTTGATTTCCATTTACATGGAATATCTTTTTCCATCCCCTCACGTTCATTCTGTATGTGTCCCTAGGTCTGAAGTGGGTCTCCTGTAGATAGCATATATACAGGTCTTGTTTTTGTATCCATTCAGCCAATCTATGTCTTTTGGTTGGAGCATTTAATCCTGTTACATTTAAGGTAATTATCGATATGTATGCTACTATTACCATTTTCTTAATTGCTTTTGGTTTGTTATTGTAGGTCTTTTCCTTCTCTTGTGTTTCCTGCCTAGAGAAGTTCCTTTAGCATTTGTTGTAAAGCTGGTTTGGTTGTACTGAATTCTCTTAGCTTTTGCTTGTCTGTAAAGGTTTTAATTTCTCCGTCAAATCTGAATGAGATCCTTGCTGGGTAGAGTAATCTTGGCTGTACGTTTTTCTCCTTCATCACTTTCAATATGTCCTGCCAGTCCCTTCTGGCTTGCAGAGTTTCTGCTGAAAGATCAGCTGTTAACCTTATGGGGATTCCCTTATGTGTTACTTGTTGTTTTTCCCTTGCTGCTTTTAATATATTTTCTTTGTATTTAATTTTTGATAGTTTGATTAATATGTGTCTTGGCATGTTTCTCCTTGGATTTATCCTATATGGGACTCTCTGTGCTTCCTGGACTTGATTAACTATTTCCTTTCCCACATTAGGGAAGTTTTCAACTGTAATCTCTTCAAATATTTTCTCAGTCCCTTTCTTTTTCTCTTCTTCTTCTGAGACCCCTATAATTCAAATGTTTGTGCATTTAATATTGTCCCAGAGGTCTCTGAGGCTGTCCTCAATTCTTTTTTCTTTATCCTGCTCTGTGGTAGTTATTTCCACTATTTTATCTTCCAGGTCACTTATCCGTTCTTCTGCCTCAGTTATTCTGCTATTGATTCCTTCTGGAGAATTTTTTATTTCATTTACTTTGTTGTTCATCATTGTTTGTTTGCTCTTTATTTCTTCTAGCTCCTTGTTAAATGTTTCTTGCATTTTCTCTATTCTATTTCCAAGATTTTGGATCATCTTTACTATCATTACTCTGAATTCTTTTTCAGGTAGACTGCCTATTTCCACTTCTTTTGTTTTGTCTGGTGGGTTTTTACCTTGCTCCTTCATCTGCTGTGTGTTTCTGTCTTCTCATTTTGCTTAACTTACTGTGTTTGGGGTCTTCTTTTCACAGGTTGCAGGTTCATAGTTCCTGTTGCTTTTGGTGTCTGCCCCCAGTGGCTAAAGTTGGTTCAGTGTGTTGTGTAGGCTCCTGGTAGAGGGGACTAGTGCCTGTGTTCTGGTGGATGAGGCTGGATCTTGTCTTCTGATGGGCAGGACCGCATCTGGTGGTGTGTTTTGGGGTGTCTGTGGCCTTATTATGATTTTAGGTAGCCTCTCTACTAATGTGTGGGGTTGTGTTCCTGTCTTTCTAGTTGTTTGGCATAGGGTGTCCAGCAATGTAGCTTGCGCATTGTTGAGTGGAGCTGGGTCTTCACGTTGAGATGGATATCTTTGGGAGAGCTTTTGCTGTTTGATATTACGTGGAGCTGGTAGGTCTCTGGTGGACCAATGTCCTGAACTCAGCTCTCCCACCTGTGAGGCACAGGCCTGACACCCAGCCAGAACACCAAGACCCTGTCAGCCACACAGCTGAGAAGAAAAGGGAGAAAAAAAGAAAGAAAGAAAGAAAATAAAAGGAAGTAAAGTTATTAAAATAAAAAAACTTTTTCAATTATTAAAAGTAAAAAAGTTAAAAATAAAAATATTAAAAAAAGAAAGAAAGAAGAGAGCAACTAAACTAAAAAACTATACGAAAAAAAAAACATCAGACAGACAGAATCCTAGGACAAATGATTAAAGGAAACCTATACAGACAAAATCACACAAAGAAGCATACACATACACACTCACAAAAAGAGAAAAAGGAAAAAATATATCTATATAAAAACAAATGGAAGAGAGCAACCAAATCAATAAACAGATCTAACAATGATAATAAACTCTAAATACTAAACTAAGATAAACATAAAACCTGAAACCAGTCAGTCACATACAGCAAACCCCAAGTCTACTGTTGCTCCCAAAGTCCACTGCCTCAATTTTGGGATGATTCATTGTCTATTCAGGTATTCCACAGATGCAAGATACATCAAGTTAATTGTGGAGATTTAATTCAATGCTCCTGAGGCTGCTGGGAGTAATTTCCCTTTCTCTTCTTCATTTGCACAGCTCCTGGGGTTCAGCTTTGGATTTGGCCCTGCCTCTGAGTGTAGGTCACCTGAGGGCTTCTGTTCTTTGCTCAGACAGGACAGCGTTAAAGTAGCAGCTGATTAGGGGATCTGGCTCACTCAGGCAGGGGGGAAGGAGGGATATGGAATGCGGGGTGGGCCTGCGGCGGCAGAGGCCAGCGTGATGTTGCAACAGCCTGAGGTGCACTGTGTGTTCTCACGGGGAGGTTTTCCCTGGATTGTGGGACCCTGGCAGTTGCACGCTGCACAGGCTCCCAGGAGGGAAGGTGTGGAGTGTTGGCTTGTGCTTGCACACAGGCTTCTTGGTGTCTGCAGCAGCAGCCTTAGAGTTTCATGCCCGTCTCTGGTGTCGGCGCTGATAGCCACGGCTCACACCCATCTCTGGAGCTGGTTTAGGCGGTGCTCTGAATACCCTCTCCTCACACACCCAGAAACAGTGGTATCTTGTCTCTTACGCATTTCCAGACTTTTCCCTGGTCTCCCTCCCAGCTAGCTGTGGCACACTAGCCCCCTTCAGGCCGTGTTCAAGCAGCCAACCCCACTCCTCTCCCTGGGATCTGAACTCCTAAGCCCGAGCCTCAGCTCCCAGCCCCCGCCTGCCCCAGCGGGTGAGCAGGCAAGCCTCTCAGGCTGGTGAGTGCTGGTTGGCACCGATCCTCTGTGCAGGAATCTCTCCGCTTTGCTCTCTGCACCCCTGTTGCTGCGCTCTCCTCCGTGGCTCCTATGCTTCCCCCTCCGCCCACTCCCCCGTCTCTGCCAGTGAAGGGGTTTCCTAGTGTGTGGAAATTTTTCCGCCTTCACAGCTCTCTCCCAGAGGTACAGGTCCCGTCCCTATTCTTTTGTCTCTGTTTTTTCTTTTTTCTTTTGCCCTACCCAGGTACGTGGGGAGTTTCTTTCTTTTTGGGAAGTCTGAGGTCTTCTGCCAGCGTTCAGCATGTGTTCTTCAAGAGTTGTTCCACATGTAGATGTATTTCTGATGTACTTCTGGGTAGGAAGGTGATATCCACGTCTTACTCCTCCTCTATCTTGAAGGTCCCCCCTCACTGTCTTTTAAAAATATGTATGTTACCAGGGTACTTCGAAATATTTCACCTTGCCTTATTCTCACTTCCTATATTTCTTGTCTCATCCATTCACACTTTCTCATCTCCCAATGGGAAGGAACATTAAAAGCTTTCAAATGCATTCTCTTACCTTACTCCTTTTTAATTTTTTAAGTTACTTAAGTAATACACAAATACATTCTCATCATAAAGTGTCAACAACGTATGTCTCAATTAAAAAATTCAGGATGTCAACCATATAGATGTATATAAACTTGAAAGCCTCTCTTCACCATCACTCTCCATACTATACCACTCTCCAGAGATAACTTCAATGGTAACAATTTTGTGTATGTCATTCCAGAATTTTTCCTATGCATGTGCAAACACAAGCATAAAATTTGTGTTGTTGTTTTTTTTCACAAAAATTTGATTATACTAGATATATTTTTATGCTACCTACTCTTTTCATCTAAAAATATGCCTTAGAGATCTCTCTATGTCAGTATAGATAGGTCTACCTCATTTTGTTTACAACTGTAGAATAGTATTTCATAGCAAGAAGGTACAATAATTTATTCAATATTTAATTTTTCAAATAAAGATGGACAATTAGGTTGTTTACAATCTTCCAGGACTGTAAACATGCTTCTATAAGTCTCCTTGTACAGATGTGCAAATGTTTCTATAAGTGAATATGCTGCAACAAAGTATATTTGCATTTTAAATTTGATATAATAGTGCCAAATTACCCAACAGAATAGATATATGGATCTATATTCCCACCAATCATATGTGAGACTATGTTTCCCTCATCCTAATCAACACAACATATTATTAATCTTTTTTAATGTTTTGTCAACATATTGGGCAAAAATTCTGATTTTAGTTTCATTTTTTAATTCTCCTTGTTACTAGTGAGAAAGAGCATCTTTTCATATGCTTATTGGCCATTAGTACTTCTTCAATGAATTACCTATTCATAGCTTTGCTCATATTTCTAATGAGTTGTTTGCCACTTTCGTACTGATTTGTAGAGCAGTTGGTATGTTACGGATGTTAATAATTTGTTTTTTGCATGTGTTGTAAATATATTTTCCAGTATCAAACTCAAACAGTTACAAGGGCCAGGAAGGTAATGTGATTGTATGATGCTTACCAAGTGTAAGACACTAAGGAATAAGACAATAATGCCCAACTACTATTAACATTTTCCTCAAATATTTAAAGCTCCATGTAGGACAAAGTATTTGCATGTACAGTCCACCAGCTTGAGACCTAGCTTTCAGTGAGTTCATGTCATTGATGAGATGTTCAAAGGTTTTTGTTTTTATTTTGCTTTTTAATTTATTGTGTGTTGTTGAATTTGTCAGTGCTTTCCATTGTGGCTTCTAGGTTTACTTTAGTATCTTGCTTATGAAGTCTTTATCCTCTTGTATTTTAGTCTAAGACTTATATAGATAATTTTATCTTCATTTCTTCAATCCATCTGGAATTCAGATTATAGTAGAAAAGTAACTGTATTAAATTTTAATTTTGTCCTCCAAAATCTTTTAAGAAACAGTCCATCATGTTCCACTGATTTTAAATGTCACATTTATCACATGCTAAATTCCAACTTTTAAAAATAGTCTATTTTTGAATTATATTCTATTAGTCTGGTATTATATTCCTAAACTATATCCACACTGTTTTATTATAAATTTATGCAATATTTTATATTGAGTAAGGAGAGTCATCATTCATTTTTCTCTTCTTTTCAAAATATCCTTGGCAATCCCTGCCCATTTTATTTTCCAAATGAATTTCAGTCAAGTTTCTTGTAGTATCCTTTTGGAATATTGTTTGAATTGCATTGAATTTATAGATTAATTTGAAGAATATTTACATCTTTCAGATTCTGTGCCTTCCAATCCAATGGCATTCTCTGTCATTTATTTTTATGCTATTATGTCATTTGGTAACCTTTAATAGATATCATCATATAAAATTATTACATGTTTCATTAGGTTTATTCTGATCTATTTTATAGTCTTATTGCTAGTGTGAATCAGACCCTTCATACATGATATTTTCTAATTGGTTTTTACTGGAAAGATATTAATGTTTGTATATTGATTTAGTCTAGCCACTGTGCTAAATCCTCTTATTAGTTCTAATAGCTTGCCAGTTGATTCTTATGGATTTTCTAGATATATAATTTTATCATCAGTGATTAATAACAGTTCATTCCATTCTTTCTAATATTAGTACTTTCTAATTATCTTTCTTTCCTTTCTCTGCTCCTCCTCCTCCTTCTCATTCTTCTTCAAATTGTATTGGCTAGATCCCCCAGAATAATGTTGGATAGTAGGGTTGAAAGCAAGCAACTCTGGCTTCTTTCTGACTTTAATAAGAATGTGTAAAATATTTCATTATTAAGTATCATATGTGCTATATGTTTCTAGTAGAAACCCTTTAAGAAAGTTAAGGAAGTCTCCTTCTTTCCCTAGGTTAAGAGTTGTTTTTCTTAAATCTAGACTAAATATTGAATTTTATCTAAAGCTTTTCTAGCACCTGTTACAATTACGTTTTTCTTTTAATATGTTAATGTTATAAAGTACATTTATAGAGATGGCAATGCTGAACTATTCTTACCTTCCCAGAGTAAAATTTACTTCGTAATGATGTTTTCTTATTTTGATACACTGCAGCATTTAATTTGGTAATACTTCATTTGGGATTTTTGTATCTGTGTTCATAAGTGAAATTGACCTATGTCATCACTCTTTACTTGAATAATTTCTTCATATCAAATTCTTTCTTTAAATAAGTCCCTGGCCCAAGTAGTTCTTTCGACCAACCTTGAGAAGTGTGTTTTCTGAGCCCGGAGGTGAAATACCCAAGTCATATTTTGTCCATCCAAGGGATTCCTATGACATCAGAGAAGGGAACAGTTGTTCTGAACTAGAAGGATCCCAGTAAATTATGTCCAGTTTTTCCTTCCAGGCTATTCCAGTAGTCAGTATCCTTAGGGGAAAACAAAGGATGTATATGGTTACCTGCTGTTGCAGCAACATTCCAAATGTTAAAGACTTCAATTCCATTCCCATATGGCTTATCCTGACCCATCTCAACCATACAGAATTAATAAAAATAATTTCTGAATGCTTAATACATGTCAGGTACTCCTTAAATCCTCAGTGCAAACCCCCATTTTACAGATAAGGAAACTTAGAGACAAAGAGATTAATTTCCCAAGATTATAGGACTAGCAGGTAGCAAAGCCAGATTTCTAATTCCTATCAGCATGATTAAAAACTTCTGCTATTAACCAGTATACTGCCTTCCAACAACACAATGAG
The DNA here is from genome assembly GCF_008692025.1 of Phocoena sinus. Taxonomy (NCBI): domain Eukaryota; kingdom Metazoa; phylum Chordata; class Mammalia; order Artiodactyla; family Phocoenidae; genus Phocoena; species Phocoena sinus. The sequence goes on from NC_045784.1 coordinate 85,495,788, forward strand.
AGCCATCATGATCTAGAAAGATCCACAACATAGTTTACCTGCACTCTTGCAGCTTCTTCTCAAAGCTGGGTCCAGGCAAATTCAACTATTTTGCTTGGGAATGGTAACTGCTATTGATTGAGGCCAGCTTTGAGTGGTAGAAATACTACATTGAGATCAGCAACTCAATTATCACTTCCCAGCTGTAGGACCTTGAATAAATTACTTAAACTCCCTGAAAACCAGTTTCTCAACCTGTGAAATAAGAAAAATAATAGTGCCTAGTTCATGAGGGTTTGTGAGCATTAAATAGGCAATACATATAAAGCAGTTACCAAAGTCCTTGGCTCTTAAGTGTTCAAAAATGTTCACAATTGCTATCCTTATACCAGACATCAGAAAGACATTCTGCTACCACAGACTATCCTGCTTCCTGATCTCTGGCCACTGCCTCCAGTTCATGCTCTAATTCTAAAAAGTACTCCTTAAAACTCTCCACACCTTAATATACTTATCTAATTGTCCAACAGGCTGAACTAAAAAATAAAAAAAATCAGCTTTAAAAAAAGTTTGCTGCATTTGAGGGACCCTCACTTCAAATTTTAGCAAAGCCTTAGCAAAGTTTTAATTTCAAGAAAAAAGAAATCACATAAGAATCAAAGCAAAAAATATGGCTAATTTCTCAGACTTAACCACATTAAATGCAAGTATTAACCCATTTTGATTGATAGTTTCCATGTGTCCCCCCAGATCCATCTCCTGCCTTCCCTGCAGTGCCCTGCGAAAATGACCTATACAGACTGCACCACCTGAGCTTCCTTGATTTCTAGTTTCCAGCTGAGTTTGGAAAATGGGAAGAAATGGCAGGACATCTGAAAGTAGGAGGAGAGTAAGGCCAGAGTACTTACTCCCCTCCAAGTCTCCTCTCCCCAGCCAGCCTATCGCTTGTGTAATGTTTGTGTTTTTCTACCTATGATGACAGCACCTATCTGGCAGCCCCTCTCTCATAGTTTTAGGTCTTACCTGGCCCTAGTAACCACTCTCTCTCTTGTGCATTCAGGCCTACCAGTAGTAACAGCTTCCTGCTCTTGCTACACTTGATTGTCTCACTATCCTTCGTGGGTTCCTTAACCCTGTCCATAATTCTGTAAATAGTCTCATCATTAAACTATCCTTAGTTAAACCTTTTGAGTATTCCACCTCTTTCCTGCTGTGCCCCTGATCATTACACCCATGGCAGGATCAGGGAAAAGAGCAGAAATAGCTCCAGATTATTTCAATGAGAAAAGTGGAACTGTGGAAGAGAGGCCTCCTGGAAGGAGCTATATTTCTAGAGAGATGTAGCTATTGTCAGAGAGGAAGTTCAGAAGCAGGAAGGGAACAAATAAGAAATGCCCCAGCTTCTCTATCCTCCTGCCCTCTATTCCCCTCCCAGTGCCTCCCATCGAAGAAAAAAAATGGAAACTAGCCAACAAAGGAGCCTGGGTAAAGCAGTCTACAGGGGGTCAGTCTTTCAAGGCCCATAGCAGGATGATAATGGCTCAGGGTTGGGAGAAAATAGGTAAACCCCCCCCAGTATAACCCACTTGTCTGTCTGTGAGAGCAAGAGATTTGTCTGTTTTGCCTACAGCAATATTCTTATCTGTAGCAATCTTTGGCATATGCAGATGCTCAATAAACATTTTGAATTATACAAGGGAATGCTATTCAGCCATAAAAAGAAGGAAATTCTACCATTTGGGCCAACATGGATGGATCTTGAGGGCACTATGCTAAGTGAAATAAGTCAGGAAGAGAAAGACAAATACTGTATAATCTCATTTATATGTGGAATCAAACAAACAAAAAAAAACAAACAAACTCATAGAAACAGAGATCAGATTTGTGGTTGCCAGAGGTAAGTGGTGGGGGCGGTGGGGGAAATAGGTGAAAGGGGTCAACTTCCAGTTATAAGATAAATAAGTTCTGGGATGTAATGTACAGCATGGTGACTATAGTTAACAATACTGGATTGTATATTTGAAAGTTGCTGAGAGTAAATTTTAAAAGTTCTCACCACAGGGTGGGGGTTGTAGGAAACCTTTGTAACTATGTAAGGTGCTAGGTGTTAAACTTGTGCTAATCCTTTCACAGTATATACATATATCAACTCATTATGCTGTACATTCTAAATTTATACAATGCTATATGTCAATTATATATCAATAAAACTGGAAAAAATTTTTTTAATATTTTGAATGAATGAATGAATGCTGAAAAACAATGGAAGCATAGCGATGAAGTATTAAGGGGAAATTTTTTTAACATCTTTATTGGAGTATAATTGCTTTACATTGTTGTGTTAGTTGCTGCTGTATAACAAAGTGAATCAGCTATATGTATACCTATACCCCCGTATCCCTTAAGGGAAAATTTTTATAACCCAAGAATTCTATACTTAGAGAAGCTGCCTTTCATATACGAAAGCATTAAAAAAATTCTCAGATATGCAACAGCTCAGGAAATACATCACTCATGGATCCTTCTTGAAAGAAACTAGGACATTCCGGTTTTCCAGGAGATGCATTAAAAATAAGGGAGCAGGGGCTTCCCTGGTGGCGCAGTGGTTGAGAGTCCGCCTGCCGATGCAGGGGACACGGGTTCGTGCCCCGGTGTGGGAGGATCCCACATGCCGCGGAGCGGCTGGGCCCGTGGGCCATGGCCGCTGAGCCTGCGCGTCCGGAGCCTGTTGCTCCGCAACGGGAGAGGCCACAACAGTGAGAGGCCCGCGTACCGCAAAAAAAAAAAAAAAAAAAAAAAAAAAAAATAAGGGAGCAAGAGTGAAGTAGCTATGGCTTAAAAGGAGTAATATTTAGTCTCTCTTTCTAAGAATATGTCTTAATAAAAACATTCTGAAATGCAAATAAACATATGTGCACAAATATGTTTGTGGCAGACTGCTGTCTCCCAAAATCTCTTTTCTCTTTCCTCCATAGTAATAGATGTGCCAGGCACATGATCGCCTAGCTATGCTTCATTTTCGAGCTTCACTTGATTGTGCATGGCTGTATGACTAAGAAACACAAGCAAACGTGTGTGCTACTTCTTCTGGCCCAGAGCTCTTAAGAAGTAGGCATACCTCCTCCCTGCTCTATGTCCTCTTCCTATGAGTCTGAGCATGGCTGTTCAAGTGACAGAGTTAATGAAAAAGACAAAAGAAATCTGCATTCCTGAATGATTGCACTAAGTAAAACCATGACCTGACTCAGAACTCATTCCATTCCTTGAAACATTTCTTTGATTTGAGCCACTGCATGTTAGGCAGTCTATTCGTTACAGCAGTTGGCATTATCCTAACTAATACAATGCTCATCGTAGCATCATTGATATTTGAGAAACATCAAAACAATTTAACATGAGGAAACTTCCAAACAATGGAAAATGATGCAGTCCTCACAAAGTATGTTTATAAAAACTCATAAGACTTAGGGGGGTTCCCCTGGTGGCACAGTGGTCAAGAATCCGCCTGCCAATGCAGGGGACACGGGTTAGAGCCCTGGTCTGGGAAGATCCCACATGCCACAGAGCAACTAAGCCCTTGCACCACAACTACTGAGCCTGCACTCTAGAGCCCGTGTGCCACAACTACTGAAGCCCTTGCGCCTAGAGCCCGAGCTCCACAAGAGAAGCCACTGCAATGAGAAGCCTGCACACTGCAACCAAGAGTAGCCCCTGCTCGCTGCAACTAGAGAAAGCCCACTTGAAACAACAAAGACCCAACACAGGCAAAAATAAAATAAATTAAAAAAAAAACACTTAGGGAAGTGCTCGTTACATAACATTAATAAAATAAAGCAGGATATATATATATATATATACACACACACACACAGTATAATTTCAATTATGTAAGGTACATTGATCTTAAAAAGACTAGAAGGAAATAGGCCAATATGTTTTTAGTAGTTGCCTTTTGATAGTGATATTGTGGGTGCTCTTTCCCAGATTCATTCTTTGTCGTACTCTCCAATTTTTTTTTTTTTTTTTTTGCGGTACACGGGCCTCTCACTGTTGTGGCCTCTCCCGTTGCGGAGCACAGGCTCCGGACGCGCAGGCTCAGCGGCCATGGCTCACGGGCCCAGCCGCTCCGCGGCATGTGGGATCTTCCCGGACCGGGGCACGAACCCGCGTTCCCTGCACCGGCAGGCGGACTCTCAACCACTGCGCCACCAGGGAAGCCCCATCTCCAAATTTTCTACAGTCATCGTGCATCACTCTCATAATCACAAAAATTAAAATGAAAATTTGATAAAGACTATGAAGATTAGGTGGAGACATTGAAATGTTTAAGATATGATGCTATAAGAAAAGAGCAGGGCTTCCCTGCTCTTTTGTGTGTATTTAATCTAATATTCTCCTGACTATTTGCCTCCGTGTCCTTTTCTTACTGCTACTACAGTTCAGCTAATGGTTCAGGGCTGTTTACAAGTTAATAAAAGAAATGATACTGGATCGCCAGGTGTCCTCTGGGAGTTGGTGATGGGCTTTTGGCTTCAGCACACCCCCCTGCAATGCTGGTGGCTTAAAGCTTATTAGTGGGTTGCCCCATAGGCTGAGAATGTTTTACTTGGAAAGGAATACATAAGTCTCACTCCCTTTTTTTTCATGTTCTTCCACACAAGCACTCCATACAGTGTAAAAAAATGCTGCCTTACAGTGTAAAAGTGCTGCAAATACATCCCAGTTTCCCCTGCACCCATTTGAACTCTGACCAGGCATCTGCTACTACTCTGCCTCTGGTTACATCCCAGCTCAGCTGAAATGAAAATCAACAAAACCTTTTTATGTGAAACAAGCTGGAAAGATAATAATGGAGTTGTCTGTGGTGTTTACTAGAACAAGGAGAAACTTCAGACATCTTTCTTGCTTGCATCTTCATTGTGTGACTGCTGTTCTGCAGCAGAGCAAGGGCACTGCCCAGCTGCCACAATAAATCCTCTCTACAGAGGCAGAAGAGCTCAGATGAATGGCACCCCAAGAGATCCAGCCTGGAGCTGGAGATCAGTTGTCCTTTGCTGCAATCCTTTTCCCCCTCAAATGAAAAGCATAGGTGTCTCCTTAATTGGAAAATATTTTTGTGTATATCCCTAGCAATGTCTCCACTCTGCCCAAGAGAATTTACCCCCAATAGATTGTTTTCTTAGAATAATCTATGGATTATTTGAAGTAACCCAATAATTTGGAAAAAAGAAGCATCTGGTCAAAGCAGACTAATGAGAAATGGACACTGTCGAAAGAAGAAAAATATTCTAGGGTTCATCAAGCTTGCAGGGAAGGTCAAAAGAACTGCTAAGTCAGAAACACTCTAACTTGCAGGCAAAAGTATCTGCAGCACTTCTAGTACTTTCCAAAGGCACAGTGCTGACATGGCAAATAGCTGAGGGTGTTCGCTGCTTGAAGAAGAATCTTACCATAGCCTTGGGGTGAATTTTCCTAAAGTCTCTACTTGAAGCTAGTCATCCTTCACAAAACTGTAAAGTCAGTAATTTGTCTTTCACATTTCCAGTCTTTTCTTTCTCACCTTCCTAGTGCCCACCACTCCTACTTTCAAGCAGGCAATACTCTTGTGCTCTATCCTTCATTTCTGCTAAGAAAATCCGCTCTCAAAAAAAGATCTAACACCTCTGTGTAACTGTGGCCCTGGCCCCTGTTAGGAAGATTGAGAGAGTCAAAGAAGGATTATGAAATGCAAGGCTCTGTCACCTTTTAAAATAATTTTAGCCATCTGCCAGTAGGTGGGAGAAGTGATATATTTTTAGGAATGTAACCCCTGAAATCCTACCCCTTGGGCTTCTACTCTTCTGTCTAAAGCTAATTTTGAGATTCAAGCTAATTCTTCAGACACAAAGCCCCTGAGCCCAGACAAATTATTCCAGCAGTATTTCATGTTCCACTTCCTTTTGGGTGAGGCTCAACTCACTGATGAAGTTCTGGAAAATTATGGTCGATTACCCCTTGTGTTCATCAGTCTGAAACTGTTACATTGGCTAATCCATTGGTTATGAGTTGGGTCTAACTTTGGCCAATAAACTGTCCTTATTGTAAAGAATCTAACTCTAAACTTAAATTCCAGGGAGAGACCCATAAAAATTGATTGCTTGGCATTAAAAAGATACTCTCCCTGGAAACTCAAAAGAAGGTAAAGTCATCATTGAAAGGGTGGGACTTGGTAGAGGTGAAGAACAGACCTCGAGACAGGTTTCACCATGATCACAAATTTCCAGCGAGACTGAAGTAGTTTACAAAAAAAAGGATTATTCCATCCTCAACCCCCACATATGAAAGAAACTTTTCATGGTCACGTTTCTCTCCTGGGACTGCAAGCTCTTCCAAGCACACCAAACCCTTGCATTACGCAGGCCAATAAGAGTTAAACTGAGATTCTTCTAAGGTCTCATGAGGGTCTGATCCTGCCAAGTTTTTCCAGTGGAAAGTTTCAGATGTTTCTATTTCTGATCTAATGGCAAGGCCCCTCTGCCTTCCTTTCTGCTCCCTTCATGTACTCCTTTGCTTTTAGTTTAGGGTGGAATAAAAGTAGATCCATAGGAGGGATAGGAGTGGAGAGTGGGTATCTTACTTGTTCTTATGTTCTTACTCATGTGGTCCTTCATCATCTCACAGGCCATCTCTTGCCTCATCTCTATTCCTAGAAAGTACTTGTGCCCCACATCTCCTCTTACCATTCTAATTTCCCTTTCTCTGATTGCCTTCAGGATCTCTCCCTCCCCAGCCTCTTTAGTCTCCCACCAGTCTGCAGATCAATTCTACTATGCGAGGATCACATTCTCTCTTATAACTCATTCCTTTTCTCTGGTGTCTTTAACGCCAGTGTTGACTCTTCCTCCATCTACACTCTGGGGTTTCCATTATTTTGAAGGATTAAAGAAGTACAAAGAAATTTAAATAGTCAAAGTACAAAGCAAATGAAATACCCTAATGTGTTGGGGTAGCTATTTAGCCTGAATCATTTCTACAGGAAGAAGACACTTTTGTGAGGAGAAGCTAAGGGCCTTGACTTCTTGACCCCTAAGAGCTCCAAATCCATGTGGAATGGCAGATGGGAGCCAGGAACTCAGCTCCATGCCTGCTCTCTTTTAAAGCAATGCCTTTACTGAGATCTTCAGGGAAGGCCAACATTGACATGTTTTGAGAAATTTAGTGAGAAGCATTTGTCAATCCCCTGCTGTGCTCCTGCCATCTGCTCTCCTCAGCTTAAGGGAGAAATCACAGGCTTATGACATCTTATCCAGGGCATTGCTTTTCCTCATCAGAGAGCAATGGGAAACTCCCTCTCCATGTGCCTTGTCCTATGGAGGCTGAGGTGTGGCATTGCTCACCCACCCCAGGCAGCACTGTTCAAGAGGACTCCATCTGGAACTGAGTTTCCTTTTGATGTACTCAAATGTGTTCACACACACTGGTAGAAATGAATCACACCCTATCTAAGTACCACTGTGCCCTAAATAAGGAATCTAGACTGGAGTTTGCCAAGGGGTTAATTAGAGGCCCTAGTCATGTGACCTGTTCTTACTCTAAACCATCTAGCAGGAATCATTATCCTTGCTGGAGGGAGATTTAGCCTTCAGATACTGTCCCTCGATTACTGAAGTGCAGGGAAAGAGTTCTGTACATTAGAAGCCTAGTGACATAGCTCTTGAGTTTGCCATTCAGAAACAGCCAGGAATCTTGTCCTCTTTGCACTCTGAGTCAACCAGCTGAGCAAGTGAGAAAAGTAGGACTAAGGAACGAGCCCCTTATGTACTTCATTGATGACATAGGAAAATATCTCTGGAAGAAATAAGACCTCCCCCCAAAAAAAGTCAAGGAAACTAGACTGTGGCACCCTAAAAATAAGGCAGTGGGATAAAAGTCCAAATATAAAATGCTACTTACAATACATCCCATAGGAAATGAAGTGATCTGATTGCACATAACTAGTGGCAGAAGAAATTCATGGCCAAAGCGGTAAATGCCAGTACTAAAGGGTATCATCAAGCTTGAGAAAAGAAGGTAGTGACTGAGGAGTGGACTCTTTCAGAAAATGGTAAATACTATTAAGGAAGGAACTGTTCTTGCCAGTGACCTCCATACTGATGAATCCAATGGAAACATCTCTAATCCTCTTCTTACTTAACTGCTCAAAAATATTCAATATGGTTAAACTTTTCCTTCTTATTGATAATCTTTACTCCCTTTCCTTCTACTTACTTAGTGTAAAATTGGGCAATTTGCCTAATCTATAAGTGCCTCAGGTTCTTCATCTGTAAAATAGGGATAGTAATAGCACCTACCTTGCAGTGTTGTTGTAAAGATTAAATAAGTTAATGCACATAAAGCACTTTGAACAGTACCTAGCATATAATAAACACTATATACATGTTTACTATTATTATCATCATCATTGCTATTATTATCATTACTATTATCATTATTATTATTCTCTTCTCTACCTATACACTTCTTCACTAATCTGATCCACTTTCATAATATTAAATACCAACCATAGTCAAATGACTCATAAATTTATATCCCCCACCTCTGACCTCTCCCATGACATCCAAAATCATAAATCTGTTTGTTTCATATATCTTCTGACATCTAATTGGCATTTCAAATTTAACATATTAGTCTGCTCAGGCTGCTATAACAAAATACCATAGACTGCGTGGCTTAAACAACACAGTGACTTATTTCTCACAGTTCTGGAGAAATCCACAGACTGGAAAGTCCAACATCTAGGTGCCACCATATTTGGTTCCTGACAAGCACCTTCTTCCTAGCTTGCAAATGTCTGCCTTCTCACTGTGTTCTCACATGACAGAGTGAGAGAGAGAGAACAAGCTCTGGTCTCTCTCCCTCTTCTTACGCCCCACTCTCATGACCTCAGCTAAATTAACCACATCCCAAAGGCCCCACCTCCAAATACTATCACACTGGGTGTTTGGGCTTCAACATACAAATTTGGTGGTGGTAGGTGGGGGCAGACACAGACATTCAGTCCATAATAACACGTCTTAAATGTAACTCTTGTTTTCCTTCCCAAGTCTGCTCCTTCCCCAGACACCCCCATTTCAATAAACATACCACTATCCACTCACTTGTTCAAACCCGAAGCTAGGAATCATCCCTAATTCCTCCAGTCTCATCATCCCCAATATCCAATCCATTCACCAGTTATGATTGTCCTACCTCTAAAAGATATTTCAAATATGACCATTTATCTTCATTTTCATTGCTTCCACTCTAGTTGCAGCTACTGGAACTTCTCACCTAGACTATTTCAATATGCTGTTAACTGGCTTCCCTTCTTCTTGTCCCCTTAAAATCCACACATCACACAACAGCCAAAGTGGGCTGTTAAAAATATAAATCACACTATGCCACTCCTTCACTTACAACCTAGTAACAGCTTCTGATTACATTTATGTTAATCCAAAATCCTTAACAGGGAGTGCAAGACCCCTAATGATCTGGTCTCTGCCTGTCTTTCCAACCTCATTTCCTGCCTCTCTGCTCCTCATTTACTAGGTGCCAGCCATCTTGGCCTCCTTTTCTTCTTTGAACACTTTTACCTCTCTCTAAACTCAAGGCCTGTATATTGACTATTCCTTCCTCATGAAATGGTCATTCCCAGGCTCTTCATGTGTCTAGCCTCTTCATCCTTCAAACCTCAATGTCAGCATCACTCCTCAGAGGTCTTTCGTAACCATCCTTTCTAAATAAAGCAGCCTTCCAGTTATTCTCTATTTATTTACTTTATAAATATTTTATATTTATTTTTAACTTGTTTACTCATTCATTTTTCCCCTCCCCTACTAGAATGTAACTTCACAAGGTGGAAAGTGTGTTTTGTTCACTGTGAATACCCCACAAATATTGTAGTGCCTGGCACATATCAGGTGCTCAGTAATTATTTGTTGAATGAATGAATGGATATGAATGAATGAAACCATGTACTGAACACCTTTACTGTTCTAGGTGCTTCACTAACATCAGCTTATTTAATTCTCAGGATAAGACTTTGAAATATCTTTTAGTTTTCACTGCACAAAAGAAGAAACTGAGGCTCAAAGAACTATATAATTTACCAGGATCATACAGCTAGCATACAAATCCAAGTCTTCTGATTCTAAAAGTCTTCTACTTTCTGCTTCAACAAAATTTATTCATTCATTCATTGAGTTATTCATTAAACAATTATTGAACATCTATTTTGCACCTCTGTGCCAGGACCTGGGGATAGAGAAATAAAAAAGACACCACTTCTGCTCTGCACAGAGTTTTCAACCTAATTGTGGATACAGATAAGTAATTGGATAATTACACTAGTGGCAATAAATGCCACATTAGCTATCCTAGAGAAGGGAGAGGCAGTAGAGTGTAGGCTTTAGAGCCTGAATTCCTGGGTTTAAATTCCACTTAATTTAACATAAATGCACTTCCTAACTTTGTAACTTTTGGCAAGTTACTTAACCTATACCTTAACCAATGCCTCAGTTTCTTTATCTTTAAAATGGGAATTAAAATAGAGTGCCAATATTACAGAATGATTGTGAGGATTAAATGAGTTAATACATGTAAAGTGCTTGGCACATAAGAAGTATGCAATAAAATGTTAGCTGTTTTTAGAGGTGCTTAAGAGGGGAGACAAGACAAGAGCAGTGTCCACTGATACCTTCCTGGAAGAAGTAAAGATGTCTGAGCTGAGCTTTGCAGAAATAGTAGATACAGTGGTCAGCTGGGTTTAGAAGGCTAGGAATGGCATTCCAGATAGAGGAAAACATTAAAAGACCCTTTTCTTGCCAGCCTATTTCAGGTTCATCAGCCCAATCACAATTTATTCAGAAATCTGACACTGTGAGCCCTGTTCTTTCTTTAAGCTAAAATGGCTTTCACATATATCATGTGATTTTAGTGATGCTCCCAGAGTCCCAAAGACATATAAAATGAGGCTGAAGAGAGGCAGAAGCAGCAAGAGCTCTGAAAAAGTTGGTGGGGATGGAGAAAGGCAGGACATAAAGAAGTATACTCTCTACACACTGCTCTCTGTCCAAGTGCCTTGCAGCTGGGAAGATGGCTGAGGAGGACAGGGATACAGCCAAAGAGGAAACCAGGGTCTCAAGGGAGAGGACTGCTGCTCAGTTAGAACAATTGGGCTTGGTGAAGAAAAGAGAGGTGGAAGCGGAACAAATATAAAGTGAACTTCAAAACTGCAAAGAATCGACTTCCCTGGTGGCAGTGGTTAAGAATATGCCTGCCAATGCAGGGGACACGGGTTCGAGCCCTGGTCTGGGAAGATCCCACATGCCTTGGAGCAACTAAGCCCGTGCGCCTCAACTACTGAGCCTGCGCTCTAGAGCCCTCGAGCCACAACTACTGAGCCCGTGCACCACAACTACTGAGCCCACGCACCTAGAGCCCATGCTCTGCAACGAGAAGCCACCGCAGTGAGAAGCCTGCACACCACAACGAAGAGTAGCCCCCACTCGACGCAACTAGAGAAAGCCTGCGTGCAGCAACGAAGACCCAACACAGCCAAAGATAAATAAATAACTTTATTTTTAAAAAAAGACTCCACAAAGGATGCACTCCCAATTAAACCAGCTTTATGCAGTTTCCCAGGCAAAGTCCTAGCAATCACTTAAAGAGTTCCTTTCAATCACATTTGCCATGCAGGCAGCTCACTGAGAAGAGCAAGCTGCTGCTGCTGTGTTGTGGTTGTAACTTTTGTAGAGACATTTCTGGAAGAGCTCCGTGGATGGGCCAAATGAAAGACTGCTGGTGGACCAAGGATCCCTGCCCTTGGCTTCAGCTCACTTCAGAGAGTTGAAGGGGAAAAGGAAGGGACCAGACTGCAGCCCAGTTTGTCACTCTGAAGAGAGGCAAATCTGATGTTTGGCATTCTAAGCTCACAAAGAGAATTTTTTAACGTCTCCTGATGCCTCTTGCTTGACAACATCTGCAAGAATTGGCCAACACCATGTGACACTTTGGTATCTAGAATCAGGACACAATTCCTTCCTGGAGTCCTTGTTCTGTTTCCCTGGGATGTGGTAGGGTTTGATGATGATGATCAGTGGTATTTGGAGCCTGCCTTGCTTTATATGCATTCACGATTACAGTCCGTATGCAAATTTTATAGCATTCCCCTCACCTTCTGAAAGCAGCAGGAGGAGTTGTGAGACATAGTGGGGAGAAAGGAGGTAAGTATACAAGCTTACCGAGTACTAAAGACTTGGAAATCCAGAACAGGATCTTAGAAGCCATCTGTTTTCTAGGGAAGAAAGTTACACCTGGATTGGGCATGTGAGTTCCCAAAATCACACGGTGAGTGACAAAGCTCTGATCCAGTTTCAACCAGTGTTTTTTTCAACCTGAGGGAAACATTGGCCCAAATGTGGTTTCTTTAATACAGCTAAGCAGTTTTAAAAATAGAAGCTACGTGATTCATGTTAATTCTCTTGATTTTGCTGTAATATATTATTATTATTCTGTCAGGAGGGTCCAGGAAAAAGAATGTAATTTCTCATGCCAACAGGTCACTGACCTGCATGATTTCTATGTGGCACAGACATTTTGAAGGCTGCTGAGAGTAAAATTCAAAAGATTTAAAATAACCTCCTTAACTGCAAAATAAACCAGTCCTTTTTCCATTGCCTTCCTAAGCCTTTCAACATGAGAACTCCAAAGGCCTTTGAACAGTTCTTACACTCCTCAACAAGTCAGCCAAATTGACTTGCTTCTTCCACCCCTGTGTACCTCGTTCTCTTTCCCCCTCCTTTCCAACATTCCCCAAGCCAACCCCCCGCTCATTGCCCCCGCCTTCCTCCAAAGTACCCTCCCTAACCAGTATCCCATGCCCCCAACTTACCTCAGGCCACACCTCTAGCCCAACCACTCCTGGCAGCTGCTGCCACCCACACAAACTCCCACCTCAGGCTAAGGGGCTCACCTTTAATCTCTATCCCCTCATCTGTCACCAGCACAGTCTGGGTTAGGGAGGCAGATCTAACTAAAGCCCTACTTCCAGGCCTTCCCATGACATTAAAATAGTGTCTCCTCCAGTGGGTGGACACCTGACAAGAAGAAAGGTTAACAGGAAACACTGAAGTTAGAAGTCAGAATGGCAAAGCTAGAAGAAAATTTTGAGATCATCTAGATCAGTGGATCCTAAACTTTAGCAAAACAGAATTACTTGGAGAACCCATTAAAACACAGATTTCTGGACCCCACCCTAGAGTTTCTAATTCAATACAATTATCACTTTTAACAAGTTTCCTGATGATGCTGAAGTTTCTGGTCCAGGGATCACACTTTAAGAACCACTGTGCTAGTCTACTGTATACATTACACAGATAAGGAAAGGGAGTCCCAGAGAAGGAAAATATATCTCCATTTTACATGTGGAAACTAACAAATGGTTTAGTAAGTTGCCCAAGGCCACACAACTAGTAAGTGGTACTGACTTTTACATCATGGAGCCCAGTGCTAAAACCTCTACTCTTCACCTTGCTACCTCTGCCTCTAAGGGTATGGCTTTTGGAGTCCTGGCTCCACCATTTCCCAGCTGTGTGACCTTGGTTAGGTTACTACATCTATAAAATGGAGGTAATAATGATACCTATTTCCTGGGGTTATTGTGAGAACACAGTTAGAAAATATATGTAAAAACACATATTGATAAACCATTAGCCCTGTATCTCACCATTGTAAGTGCTCAGTAAATGGCAGTTACTATCATCATCATGGCTGGGATTGTTTCTGTTGTTAGTTGAGGAAAGCTGAGGACACCCTTTCTCTTGGCTTCATGTTCCCAAGTGGAGAAACATCAGTTAGCCTAAGACTGTTGACTTTTCTACAGCCTCTCATTTCCTCCTCCTCAAGAGAAGGAATTCTGATTGGTAGATTTGGGAGCTGACATAAAATCCCTCTTGTGGGCAAGACCTACAGTTTTCTTGCATTTCTTGGGTCTAGATGGGTATCTCTGCCTAACTCTGAAGGTTAGAATTAAGAAATCCACTTGGCAAACACATCTAAGCCACCTTCTCTAACACTTCCATTAGAAATAAAGTTCTTTTGATCTCTACATACTTTACTTCTTTGTCTCTCTCAATCAGTTCACAACTAGAGGAAGAAAAGAATGGATGCCATTTATTCGGCCAACTCAAACCTCCACATTCTGATTGCTTATTTATGTGAGTTAGTGAAAGAGTTTTAACTGAAGCTAAGTCTGCAACCTCCTTCGTCAGGGCTTATTAACTATCCTGGTTTTATTTTGAAAATGGCTTCAGGGCTGCATTTCATTTACTTCATATTTTGTAGCATTTTACTGAGTTATAACATATACATAAAAGTGCACAAATCACAAGTGTACAGCTCATTAAATTTTCACAAACTGAACACATCCTTGTAACCAGCAACCAGATCAATAACCATCATATCAGAAACCTCTCATGCCTCCCTCCAGGCACTACCCCCCCTTATTTCCTTCTTTTTTTTTAATAGAAAGATAAAACCTTCCATCAGTGAGCAAATTATTCACATGCCTTACCATCACATAGTCTTGGGTTGAGTTAGGAAATCAAATCAGCCCTCTCAATCTTCATTTGAATAAACAATCTCCTCTCCACAGCTATGCAATTTGAGCATCATGTAAATGCTTCCAGCATCATGTAAATACATCTTGTGCATTCACTGGACTTGCCAATGCAAGATTCAAAGCCATGCAAACATCTTCCCTTCATTTTCATTGGAAGCTGCAGTTCATTCAAGAGTGACTCCAGCAGATGGACCAGGAAATAGCTTCAAGCACAAAGGAAAAATGATTAAGGTTCCTGAAGTTGGAGAGGAGATGGGCTGAGGACTGCCATCCACCTCCTAGACATTCCAGATCTTGTAATCATGCATACTACCCCTACCTCCACACTCTACACACTTACACACAGTCACATACACACACACACACACACACACACACACACACACACGGTGGCAACTGCTGAACTAGAACCTTGTGCCATGTACAAATTGGCATTTAATAAGTGCTTTTGTCATGAAAAATATTGATTATTTAAACTCCATCCTTCTCAGAGGTAGCTAAGATTCACATTTGGGATCCAAAATCATCAAGGTTATTCTCAGAAAATCCTCCCATTAAGATCTGGGTGGAGAATATAGTTGAGGGCACTAGTGGCTCACCTTTATCCTCAGAATAAAAGCCAGATCCTTCATTATGACCTACAGGGATCTACATGATCTGCTCACTTTCTCACTCTCTCTCTCCCTCCATCCCCAGTTATACAGGCTTCCTTCCTTTTCCCTGCTGTACCTCTGTCAGAAATGCCCTTTATTCCTGATCTTTGTAGGCCAACTCCTAAGTCATTCTAGATTCAGCTTCAATGTCACTTTCTCAGAGAAATTACTTGTGACCACTTCCCAATCAATTTCTCCCTAGTTTATTTTCTTCAAAAGATTTATGACTACCAGAAAATTACATTTTGTTACTTGTGTACGGGTTGATTGTCCCATTCACTAGGAGATAAGCTCCTAGGAGGTATGAGCAGGGATTTTGTCTGACTGGTTCACAAGTCACTTTATCCCAGTATACAGAACATTTCTTGGTACATAGTAGATACACAATAAATATTTCTTGAATGAGTGCATGAGTGAATTATTCTAAACTCTCTGTATGCTCTGAAATCACCAGATGTAATTCATGGTTTCACCCCTTATCAGTCTCTGGAAAGTGTAGACTTTTAAACCTATAGCCTAGGTTCAAATGCTGGGTTTTCCCCTTACTAATAAAGCTGGGTGAAGTTGGGCAAGTTTCTCAGCGTCTCTGAGCCTATTTCCTCTTCTTTAAAATTATTACAATCTTTACTTCAGATAGTTGTTGTGATGATCAAATCCTATAATGTAATTAAACAAACAACACAGTGGGCTAGAACATAGATCACAATACACAGTCTCACACCTTCCTCCCAAACCATCCCCTTGTTATCATATTCCTTTTCATATGCCTTCATTGTTCTTTTTGTCCAGATGTGCATAAATATTCCCCTCACTCTCTACTCTTCCTACGCTCACAAACTGTCAAAACCAGACAACTATAGCAACAACCAAAACTTTTGACGCCTGCTAAGGCCACGTGGAAGAATCACCATTTAAACTCCTGGTCTGTCGCTTCCTGCCTATCATCTGTCTCTTCCACTGTCTCCTGTTGTTGTGAAGAAATCAAGCTGAAGTGCTATAAGTATGGACTTAAAGTCATAATAAAGCATTCAGATGTCAAGAGTCCTGATGTGCTAATCTGAGAGCAGAGGGATTGATTAGAAGGTTTAAAAGTTTCACTTATCACTTTTAAGAGTTTGTTTTTTCTTTCTTTCTTTCTTTCTTTCTTAAGAAAGATCGGGAGATGCATCATTCTCCTTTCTTGTATGGAAAAAGCTAAGTGAGTTAACATCAAAGGAATGTCTGCTACAACTCTACTAGGGAAAACTTTAGTCACTGTGGAGTAAGCACTAGAAGCTACTGTGGAAGTCATCTAATTCAATCCCTTCATTTTACAGAAGAATCAAGACCCACGGATGAGCCGTGTCACTTGCTCCAGCTCACAGGGAGTTAATGACAGAACTAGAGAGAAGTCCCAAGTCTTCTGACCATTAGTTTGGTGTTCTTTTCACTCAGCATCTCAAAGGAAAGATCAGGACAGCTGACTCAGGCCTTGACAGAGAGACTGAGTGCATGTATCTTCCTTCTGTTTCTCATAGATACTTAGAAATGGTGAGAAAATGTACCAATCAAGGTCCCAGCAAGAAATAAGCAAGCACACTCAAATTGAGTAATTTGAGGAGAGTTTAATAAAGGGACTATTTACAAAGGTGAGATAAACTACAAGAAGAGATAATGAAGTACTGGGAGGGATGAGGGGAGGTTATCACCTCAGGCCTGAAAGGGCAACAGGAGGAAGCTGCTCCCAGAAGGGGAGAGAGAGGATTCCATGGAGAGGGCTTCCTGTGACCTTTCCTTGAGGGACCTCATCAGCTTACGGCATCCTCCAGGGAAGAAGCTGGGGCAATAAATATCCCAACAAATATCCCACTTCACTTTCCTCCCTCTGGCTCTCCCACTAGTGTTCTTCATTAGTCTAATCCACCCAGAAACCAGAGGAAAAGTAAGCCTAGTGAAGGAGTCTAAGACAAGTCGGTCTTACAAAACACAGAGGAGGATAGAAAAGGGTGGGGAATGGATCTGGAGAGGCAAAGGGAAGACGTCCAACACAGCTGACAAGGGAAAAGGAACAAGCATTACCTATCACATCTCAGATATTAGATGTTTTCAGATTGTATTTATCCCTCACAACAAAGCTTTGCCATACATAGGATTTTCCCCATTTTACAGATTAGAAAACTGAAGCTAAAATGGAGAGGTCACTTGTTCAAGGTCACACAGCTAGTATTTGAACCCAGGCTTATCTGACTCCAAAGTCCGTGCTCTTAACTACCTCACAATATTGCCCTGATAATAACCAGAAGTATAGAGCAGGCCTCTCCTGTGTCCCAGCAGGTTAAGAAAAAGGGAAAAGAACCATGGGATAAATACTATCCAAACAACCTCAAATACGTTAAGAAAACTACACCTACTACTTAATTCTTCCTTATGTCTTATCCAAAGTGCCTAGTCTTTATCCCCCTCCCTTTTCTATAAACCCCTATTGAGATGCTGTTAACAGAAACTATTTTGTTAACTAATAATTTAGTATTAACTGATACAATCATAAGGTGTAACTACTTCTAGAGAAATCTGCCTTTTAATAGAGAACTCCTCTCTTGTCATCTCACTCCCTTTCATTTACTTCTCAGAGTAATTATATAAAAAGGAAGACAAATTCACAGAAGCATACTGCAGAATGTTGGTTGCCAGGGCTGGGGGGTGTGAGAAATACTAAGATGTTCGTCAAGGGTACAAAATTTCAGGTACAAAGTGAATAAGTTC
This sequence comes from Phocoena sinus, assembly GCF_008692025.1. Lineage (NCBI taxonomy): Eukaryota > Metazoa > Chordata > Mammalia > Artiodactyla > Phocoenidae > Phocoena > Phocoena sinus. The sequence continues at coordinate 85,513,800 of NC_045784.1, forward strand.
TGGGGATCTAATGTACAGCTTGGTGACTGCATATATACACAGCATGGTTAATAATATTGTATTGGATACTGGAAATTTGCTAAGAGAGTAGATCCTAAGTGTTCTCGCAAAAAAAGAAAAAACATAACTATGTGATATGATGAATGTGTTAATTAGCTTGATTGTGGTAATCATTTTGCAATGTATATAAATATTAAACCACATAGTACACCTTAAATATATACAATTTTATTTATCAGTTATACATCAATAAAGCTGGAAAAAATAAATAACATAAAAATGAATACTTGGAAAAAAATAATAAAAGGGAAGACTTGCTGCTGAGTTAGAAGGGCAGATGAGCCTCACCTTAGTCTATAAAGTAATGGGGGATGCATTTGTTAGAGGAAGTACAAATTTACACACTCCGATCCAGTTATTAAAAAAAACAACTTAATTTTCTATATCTGATTTCATCTTGCTCTAGAGCCTCAATTTCCCCAGTATCTTTCAGGTTAATATTCAATCAATGCAAAGTTCAAACTTCCTATTAGGGCTGCCTCTATCTTCTCAAAATTTCTTCTCTTCTCCTTCTCCAAGATAGTATCAATGTGCAGAGGGAAGCTTATATAGCCTCATTGCACTTGAGAAGAAACTTCTGTGCTTCATGTTGGTGTCTGGTTTCTTTCTGACCTTTGCTGAGATGTCCCTAACCATGCTTGGTCATCATGAGTCTTGCAAAGGTATCCACTACACAGTGTCTCAGGGCCACCTGGTCTTTGAAGAATCATGCTTGGACCCTGTGCTAATGACCATGAGCCTTGCCGTTACTCTGATGGTGAGGTTCCTGTACTCAGCTCCCTCCTCTTCCTGACCCCAGGCCTCTTCTAATCCACCTACCCTTTCTTCACTCTTGCATCTCCCACCAGGTTATGTGAGAATTTAAAATCTCCTTTACAGCCCTCTAGGACCAGGTATACTATATCCCCACTATATCCATGGTGCCATTTCTACTCAACTGTGGCTACCCTGTGTTGATATGGGACACCACTTGATCCCCTCCAAGAGTTATAAACAAGAAAGGCAATACCAGCACTTTTTGTGGCCCAGAATGTGAAGTCAGCATCTTAAACCTAAGCACATTATTTCTCAAATATTTCCAAGCTCCTCTGAGCACCAAAACAGCTTTCAGTTTCCTGAGTGGCAAAAACTTCCCTTATGTTGGTATCATCCATCCCCTCTACACAATGGCTGATAGTAAAGTACTATTTTCAGACCATCACATTTTGCTCTTGGTATGTAAAAGGAATCTACTCTCATCAAAGCTTGGCTTTTGAAACTATTATCTCATGATGCACTCAAAAAATTATAGTTTGAAACTCAGAGTTGAGCAATGATACATTTGTTCCAAATCATATTCGTCTTCCCCTGAAACAATAAGCCCAATGATTCAATGAGTAGGAGGAGTACAAGACAAGAAGGAAACAGATTATCAGGAGCAATTGGCAACAAATATTGGTTTGATATTTTAAAAAATATTCAGGGTGCACATTCATTCTTCTATTTAGACAAAAAAATATTTTAAAGCACCTACTGGGTTAAAGCCACCCACTGTTCTGGATGACTATATATAATGAATAACAACAAACACCCCAGATCAATTTCTAGTACCACAAATTTACTATAAAACAAAAATTATTTCCAAACTGTAGGCAATCATCTTGGGCTATTTCCAATCCAATGACACATCAGCATGGCCAATCCTTTCTTCATTGGGTCTGAGAATAGAATATTGTGGTTAATTGTTTTTTGTCCAGGTAACTGAGGGTTAACCTGAAACCCTATTATTTTTCAAAATTTATGGCTGGAAATCCTATGAGTCCAATTTCCTGCCTTAGTGAGTACAGTAGAGTAAGTTATATCAGTGAACAAAATTTAATATTTGAAGATTGAAGATATTGCTGGGCCTTGGAGTCATCTTTCCAACCATAGATGGCATCAGCTCAGACTAGTGATGTAGTTGTAAAAAGCTTAAGAGATTGTGCTTAACCCATAGTGAGCCCACAATACACTGGAAGTGCTATTTAAAAAAAAAACTGGAACATCGTTATCTTTTGATATGCCTCTTTCTGCAAAAGTACAATTCAGAAAAGAGTTTGGTTAATTAAGAGTCTTGATTAAAGAAAGTTGTATTACTAGTTTGAAACTCACTGAAATGAGATTTTGAACTACATTAAATAAAATTTTATTTCATCTGATGCTGCACATTTCTTGGACATTCCAGTAAGCCTTCTTCTTATTGAAAGATCTTTGAGATTGTTCGCCATTATCATTTTGCTTTATTGAGCCTAGAATGCAATGGTTTTTATATTTCCAAATGCCTTTAATAAACTGCTTACAAGCTTTTCACAGTAGAAAACTACTTATTAGGGAAGTGATGTTATTCTTAAATTTTTCCTGATTTTATTGTCCTGCCCTCATATTGTTCAGAATCAGTATAATTCTTGCTCTAATTTGAGAGAAGCTGTCATTAGTTAAAGGGATTCTTTACACAGGTCACTGGGAGTGTTTTGCCCTTCCTCTCTAAGAGAATAATTACATTTTCTACCTAGTGAAAAGCTTGTGGTTAAAAAGCATCTCAAGTTATATCCAGGCAAAAACATGAAAGGAAGAGCCACTTACATGAATATATGAGATTTCATATCTCTTTTATTTTAATTGCTAAACAAATTTTGCAGACTTGAAAAGGGCTAGTTTGACAGGCCCAGAGCAAAAGCCCTTTCTTATTAACAGTTGTAGCCCTAACCTATTGTAAAAACAATATGAGGCCATAAAAGAGAGGAACTCTGGGGTTTCTTAGGAATGAGAGTATAAGAGGTGGGGGATGAAATATTACCTAGTGGTTAAGGCAATTACCTTTGTCAAGGGGAGAGCAAAGTACCCCTATTTTTCTTCCCATTTCCTCCCCCAAAGCTGGTAGACGTTGTCCTTATATCAAACAAATAGGCATGGAGATTATAGAAGTATTCTCATCTGAGCTCAACCACCACTCCCTCATCCCAGGATTTCTTGGGAAAAATGACAATAATTGATTTATGTGCATAAAGGGTGGGCCACTCCCAGATGACAGTGAAGGAGGGTTCGAGAATGTACTGGAGAATGTCAGAACAATAGCAAAGACATTTCTAGCAGTAGCAGAAGCAGGGAAGGCTGAGTGGTGTATGGATGAACGCCAGCCAGCAAAAAGCCAAGAGGCCCAGCACAGCGCTTGTCTGCTAATGACATTCAAACCTACATCTTCCCGGAAAGCCACATCCCAAACTCTCCAAATAATGCTTGCTTCAGGGGTCAATTTTTCCAAGAGCTTTCCGTGAAAAGATTTTAAATGGAAATATAAGCTTCATGTGAGCAATAAGGGAAAAAAATGTAAATCTCTTCTCCACCTTGCACTCACTTTTCCTGCTGTGTTTTATGCAAAAGAAAAACACATCAGAAATGACTCCAAAGCCCAGACTCTGACCTCCTTAGATCCTGCTCCCTCTAATCAGGACACAGTTGACTGACAGTCAGGAAATAAACTCTTCTTTGAAGGTACAGTGGAGCAGGTTTATAGCAAATGACTAATATGATCTAATCTTTCAGCAATTTCAACAGTTTTCAATTCTGGAAGATTCATATATGTCCGTTTAACTTTCTGATTCTGTCCTGCGACTGCTCATTGACTTATCCCTCAAGATTCAATCTTCTCAAATATTGCAACCTTTTTCATTATCAAACTCTAGTGTAATATCAAGATCCACAATGTGCCCAAGTCCTACAATATCCATCTGGGCAACATTGACAGCCAAAGAAAAAACCTAACAAACAAAGCCTTATTGGTAGGAGGAGTAAATAACCACTTAATCCAATTAGCAAATCCTCAATGAACTGCTACTAGGTGTGCCAGCCACTGTGTTAAGTATTGTGGGTGATACAATCATCCATCAATTTCTGAGATGCCTAAGGTCAGCTTGGCCAAAAATCTAACTTCCCACAAACTCAGTGATGCCTGAAATCCCTTTAAGAAGGGAAACAGTCTTTAATTCCATAATTGGAGATAAAGCTTAGAGGGACGGTCCCTGTGAGAGGGAAGGAAGTTGATTTAAATCCATACTGAGTCGTAAATGACTGATATTAGAGCGACTTCTCAGAGCAGATTTTAATAGGAAGGAAGAAAGAGAATTGGCAGTACTGGAAGTCTGAAGGCTGGGGGTGGCGCTGGGAAACACCGGGGATGGGGCAGACAACACAAAGAGAAAAGGGAACAGAGTACAGAAGTTGGGGACTCCAGAAACCAACTTTTCCAGCTACACCATCTTACCAAAAGCAATCCAGCCTGTAACTAAAGTAAGTAACCATGGAGTTTAGAAAAGGATGATGCCAAATGCAGCGGGTGCCAGCCAGACTATGCAAAAGTTTTACATTTTCTTTTTTAATTCCAGTAATAAATTATATACCCAAAGGGTCCTGATTGAAATAAAAAAACACTGCTTCAAGTGTAAAGCAGAATAAAATTCAAATCTTAAAATTGCAGAGAGTATTAACATATAAATTAGCTATTCCTAAAAGATTTTCAGGCTCACCTCTACCTATTGTTCATTCTCTCTGGTCCACTTCAACCATCTTTTACATTTGGAGCTCCAGTTTAGACTTCACTATCAGATCAGATTTTGTATTTGGTTTATTTACAATTTTGATATGTGGGGCTCTGAAATTTCCTAGCGTACAGTTCAAACTCCATCCATCCTTTTCTTTTAATTTTTAGTGGGCTGTGCAAGGGCTTGTGCTCTCATAGCATGAAGGTTCTGCTAGAGAAAGAATGTGTGTGTGTGTGCGTGTGCGTGTGCGTGTGTGTGTGTGTGTGTTGGAGACAGGGCTTTCCGGATTCTCACAGAGTACGTTTTTCAGATGGAGACACAAACGAAAGTATAATCACAAAGCAGGAGACCACATTCCCATTGATAGGACAGGTTCTCTGAAGCTCATCACTCCACCAAAGAGAAGACTAGCCATGGGTTTGACACACTGCTGCATTCATGATTCTATTCCCCTCTAATTAGGAAGATGTTGGCACTCTAGCATTCAGCCAGTTTCTTAGAATTATTATGCTCTTCTTGTTCCTTCACTGGGGCTTTAAGAACCTCAGGGTAGTTGGTAAAAAGAATGCTTATGTATAGCTGACAACATGAAGGGCCTTTATGAGCTCCATGGGAAAGAGACACTTCATATTTAGAGAGGGAAAAATTAAAGAAGGTGTTTCTTCCTCTCTGTCATTTCTCTGACAGACAGTAATGTCTCTCCTGCTGGTGGTTTTCAGGACAAGGAGATTTGTGTGAGTTGCCATGAAATTCATTATCATACATTTATGCTCTAAAAATGCAATTGGAGCCACTCTTCATGTGTGCCACATTTACAATAATTATCCCAATAAAACCTATTCACATAAATGACTAACAAGAACTCCAACAGGGAAAAGAGATTATTTTTCATTATTGGATCATATCTCAAAACTAAGGATAATCACAGTACATAAGCCAAATACAACAGAACACAGCCTTCTCATGGGTGGCACAGTTACCTTTTCACTTGAGAATGCCTACCCCCAAGGTCCATTTGACAAATCAATTCACAATCCACCCAACTCACCTGAGGTTTCATGCTCCTTCACTATGCTGAAAAACAAGAGAAATAAATGTGCTAGATACTTAGAAGTCTGGGTCTGCCTCTGGCTCTGTCAATGATCAATGGCATGACTTTAATGGGTCTCAGCTTTCTCATCTATACAATGGAGCAAACAACACCACCTGAACACAACAACACAAAAGTTCAGGAGGTCGGCGGGAAGATGGCGGAAGAGTAAGACGTGGAGATCGCCTTCCTCCTCACGGATATACCAGAAATACATCTATACGTGGAACAACTCCTACAGAACACCTACTGAAGGCTGGCAGAAGACCTCAGAGCTCCCAAAAGGCAAGAAACTCCCCACGTACCTGGGTAGGGCAAAAGAAAAAAGAAAAAACAGAGACAAAAGAATAAGGACGGCACCTGCACCAGCGGGAGGGAGCTGTGAAGGAGGAAAAGTTTCCACACACTAGGAAGCCCCTCCGCGGGCGGAGACTGCGGGAGGCGGAGGGGGGAGCTTCGGGACCGCGGAGTGGTGCACAGCGACGGGTGTGGAGGGCAAAGCGGGGAGATTCCTGCACAGACGATCGGTGCCGACCGGCACTCACCAACCCGAGAGGCTTGTCTGCTCACCCGCCGGGGCGGGCGGGGCTGCGAGCTGAGGCTCGGGTTTCGGTTTTGGACGGAGCGCAGGGAGAGGACTGGGGTTGGCGGCTTGAGCATAGCCTGAAGGGGTTGGTGCGCCACGACTAGCCGGGAGGGAGTTCGGGGAAAAGCCGGCACCGGCCGAAGAGGCAAGAGACTTTTTCTTCCCTCTTTGTTTCCTGGTGCGCGAGGAGAGGGGTTTAAGAGCGCTGCTTAAAGGAACTCCAGAGACGGGCGCGAGCCGCGGCTAAAAGCGCGAACCCCAGAGACGGGCGCGAGCCGCGGCTGAGGGCGCGAGCCCCCGAGACGGGCGCGAGCCGCGGCGGGAAGCGCGAGCCCCAGAGACGGGCGCGAGCCGCGGCTGAAACCGCGGACCCCAGAGACGGGCGGGAGACGCTGGGGCTGCTGCTGCCGCCACCAGGGGGGGCTGTGTGCGAGCACAGGTCACTCTCCGCGCCCCTCTTCCGCGGAGCCTGTGCAGGCCGCCACTGCCAGGTTCCCGGGATCCAGGGACAACTTCCCCGGGAGTACGCACGGCGGGTCTCAGGCTGGTGCAGCGTCACGCCGGCCTCTGCTGCAGCGTCACGCCGGCCTCTGCCGCAGCGTCACGCCGCCTCTGCCGCCGCAGGCCCGCCCCGCACGCAGTGCCCCTCCTTCCCCCATCCCCCAACCCCCGGCCTGAGTGAGCCGGAGCTCCCGAATCAGCGGCTCCTTTAACCCCGTCCTGTCTGAGCAAAAAAACAGACGCCCTCCAGCGATCTGCGCGCAGGGGCAGGGCCGGGTACAAAGCTGAGCTCCTGTGAGCTGTGAGAGCAGGGAGGAGAGGGGGAGGTCTCTCCCGGCAGCCGCGGAGGCGGCGGATTGAAGCTCCACGATCAACTTGATGTGCCCTGCATTGTGGAATACCTGAATAGACAGGGAGTGATCCCAAATTGAAAAGGGGGAATTTAGGAGCGAGATCTGTGATTTTTTTCCCTATTCCTCTTTTTGTGAATGTGTGCGTGTATGCTTCTGTGTGAGATCTTGTCTGTATACTCTTGCTTCCACCATTTGTCCTAGGGCTCTATCCGTCCATGGTTTTTTTTTTTTAAAAAAAAAAATTTTTTTTAATAATTAATTTTAATTGTAATAACTTTATTGAACTTTACCTTCGTTCTTTCTTTCTTTCTTTCCTTCCCTCCTTCCCTCCTTTAGACAGCGAATCACCCCAGGTTGAGGAGGTGGTCTCTGGGAGCAGGATTTATGATTTTTCCCCCTTTGCCTCTCTTTGTGAACGTGTATGTGTATGCTTCTGTGTAAGATTTTCTCTGTATAGCTTTGCTTCCAACATTTGTCCTAGGGCTCTATCCGTCCATGGTTTTTTTTTAAAAAAAATTTTTTTTTCTTAATAATTAATTTTAATTGTAATAACTTTATTGTACTTTACCTTCGTTCTTTCTTTCCTTCCTTCCTTCCTTCCCTCCTTTAGACAGCGAATCATCCCAGGTTGAGGAGGTGGTCTCTGGGAGCAGGATTTATGATTTTTCCCCCTTTGCCTCTCTTTGTGAACACGTATGTGTATGCTTCTGTGTAAGATTTTCTCTGTATAGCTTTGTTTCCAACATTTGTCCTAGGGTTCTATCTGTTCTTTTTTTTTTTTTTTTCTTTCTTTCTAAATATTTTTTAGTACAATAACTATATTATACTTTATTTTATTTTTACTGTATCTTCTTTCTTTCTGTCTTTTTTCCTTCTTTCCCTCCTTCCTTCCTCCCTTCCTCCCTCCCTCCCTCCCTCCTTTCTTTCCTTCTTTGCTTCTTTCTTCCTTCCTTCCTTTCCTCCTTTCCTCCTTTCCTTCTTTCTTTCCTCAAACTTCTACTAATTCTCTCTACATTTTCTCCTTCTTTCCCTCCTTCCTTCCTTCCTTCCTCCCTCCCTCCCTCCTTTCTTTCCTTCTTTGCTTCTTTCTTCCTTCCTTCCTTTCCTCCTTTCCTTCTTTCTTTCCTCATACTTCTAATAATTCTCTCTACTTTTCCTCCCTTTTATTCTGAGCCGTGTGGATGAAAGGCTCTTGGTGCTCCAGCCCAGGAGGCAGGGCTCTGCCTCTGAGGTAGGAGAGCCAACTTCAGGACACTGATCAACAAGAGACCTCCCAGCTCCACATAATATTAAACGGTGGAAATCTCCCAGAGACCTCCATCTTAACACCAGCACCCAGCTTCACTCAACGACCAGCAAGCCACAGTGCTGGACAACCTATGCCAAACAACTAGCAAAACAGGAACACAACCCCACCCATTAGCAGAGAGGCTGCCTAAAATCATAACAAGGCCACAGACACCCCAAAACACACCACCAGACGTGAACCTGCCCACTAGAGAGACAAGATCCAGCCTCATCCAGCACAACACAGGCACTAGTCCCCTCCACCAGGAAGCCTACACAACCCACTGAAACAACCTTAGCCACTGGAGACAGACATCAAAAACAACGGGAACTACGAACGTGCAGCCTGAAAAAGGAGACCCCAAACACAGTAAGATAAGCAAAATGAGAAGACAGAAAAACACACAGCAGATGAAGGAGCAAGATAAAAACCCACCAGACCTAACAAATGAAGAGGAAATAGGCAATCTACCTGAAAAAGAATTCAGAATAATGATAGTAAGGATGATCCGAAATCTTGGAAGTAGAATGGACAAAATGCAAGAAACAGTTAATAAGGACCTACAAGAACTAAAGATGAAACAAGCAACGATGAACAACGCAATGAATGAAATTAAAAGTACTCTAGATAGGATCAATAGCAGAATAACTGAGGCAGAAGAACGGATAAGTGACCTGGAAGATAAAGTAGTGGAAATAACTACTGCAGAGCAGAATAAAGAAAAAAGAATGAAAAGAACTGAGGACAGTCTCAGAGAGCTCTGGGACGACATTAAACGCACCAACATTCGAATTATAGGGGTTCCAGAAGAAGAAGAAAAAAAGAAAGGGACTGAGAAAATATTTGAAGAGATTATAGTTGAAAACTTCCCTAATATGGGAAAGGAAATAGTTAATCAAGTCCAGGAAGCACAGAGAGTCCCATACAGGATAAATACAAGGAGAAATACGCCAAGACACATATTAATCAAACTATCAAAAATTAAATACAAAGAAAGCATATTAAAAGCAGCAAGGGAAAAACAACAAATAACACACAAGGGAATCCCCATAAGGTTAACAGCTGACCTCTCAGCAGAAACCCTACAAGCCAGAAGGGAGTGGCAGGACATACTGAAAGTGATGAAGGAGAAAAACCTGCAACCAAGACTACTCTACCCAGCAAGGATCTCATTCAGATTTGATGGAGAAATTAAAATCTTTACAGACAAGCAAAAGCTGAGAGAGTTCAGCACCACCAAACCAGCTTTACAACAAATGCTAAAGGAACTTCTCTAGATAAGAAATGCAAAAGAAGGAAACGACCTATAATAACGAACCCAAAACAATATAGAAAATGGGAATAGGAACATACATATCGATAATTACCTTAAATGTAAATGGACTAAATGCTCCCACCAAAAGACACAGATTGGCTGAATGGATACAAAAACAAGACCTTTATATATGCTGTCTACAAGATACCCACCTCAGACCTAGAGACACATACAGACTGAAAGTAAGGGGATGGAAAAAGATATTCCATGCAAATGGAAACCAAAAGAAAGCTGGAGTAGCAATTCTCATATCAGACAAAATAGACTTTAAAATAAGTACTATTAAAAGGGATAAAGAAGGACACAACATAATGATCAAGGGATCGATCCAAGAAGAAGATATAACAATTGTAAATATTTATGCACCCAACATAGGAGCACCTCAATACGTAAGGCAAATACTAACAGCCATAAAAGGGGAAATTGACAGTAACACATTCATAGTAGGGGACTTTAACACCCCACTTTCACCCATGGACAGATCATCCAAAATGAAAATAAATAAGGAAACACAAGCTTTAAATGATACATTAAACAAGATGGACTTAATTGATATTTATAGGACACTCCATCCAAAAACAACAGAATACACATTTTTCTCAAGTGCTCATGGAACATTCTCCAGGATAGATCATATCTTGGGTCACAAATCAAGCCTTGGTAAATTTAAGAAAATTGAAATTGTATCAAGTATCTTTTCTGACCACAACGCCATGAGACTAGATATCAATTACAGGAAAAGATCTGTAAAATATACAAACACATGGAGGCTAAACAATACACTACTTAATAATGAAGTGATCACTGAAGAAATCAAAGAGGAAATAAAAAAATACCTAGAAACAAATGACAATGGAGACACACCGACCCAAAACCTATGGGATGCAGCAAAAGCAGTTCTAAGGGGGAAGTTTATAGCAATACAAGCCCACCTTAAGAAGCAGGAAACATCTCGAATAAACAACCTAACCTTGCACCTCAAGCAATTAGAGAAAGAAGAACAAAAAAGCCCCAAAGCTAGCAGAAGGAAAGAAATCATAAAAATCAGATCAGAAATAAATGAAAAAGAAATGAAGGAAACGACAGCAAAGATCAATAAAACTAAAAGCTGGTTCTTTGAGAAGATAAACAAAATAGATAAACCACTAGCCAGACTCATCAAGAAAAAAAGGGAGAAGACTCAAATCAATAGAATTAGAAATGAGAAAGGAGAAATAACAACTGACACTGCAGAAATAAAAAAAATCATGAGAGATTACTACAAGCAACTCTATGCCAATAAAATGGACAATCTGGAAGAAATGGAGAAATTCTTAGAAATGCACAACCTGCCAAGACTGAATCAGGAAGAAATAGAAAATATGAACAGACCAATCACAAGCACTGAAATTGAAACTGTGATTAAAAATCTTCCAACAAACAAAAGCCCAGGACCAGATGGCTTCAGAGGTGAATTCTATGAAACGTTTAGAGAAGAGCTAACACCTATCCTTCTCGAACTCTTCCAAAATATAGCAGAGGGAGGAACACTCCCAAATTCCTTCTACGAGGCCACCATCACCTTGATACCAAAACCAGACAAGGATGTCACAAAGAAAGAAAACTACAGGCCAATATCACTGATGAACATAGATGCAAAAATCCTCAACAAAATACTAGCAAACAGAATCCAACAGCACATTAAAAGGATCATACACCATGATCAAGTGGGGTTTATTCCAGGAATGCAAGGATTCTTCAATATACGCAAATCTATCAATGTGATAAACCATATTAACAAATTGAAGGAGAAAAACCATATGATCATCTCAATAGATGCAGAGAAAGCTTTTGACAAAATTCAACACCCATTTATGATAAAAACCCTCCAGAAAGTAGGCATAGAGGGAACTTTCCTCAACATAATAAAGGCCATATATGACAAGCCCACAGCAAACATCATCCTCAATGGTGAAAAACTGAAGGCATTTCCACTAAGATCAGGAACAAGACAAGGTTGCCCACTCTCACCACTCTTATTCAACATAGTATTGGAAGTTTTAGCCACAGCAATCAGAGAAGAAAAGGAAATAAAAGGAATCCAAATCGGAAAAGAAGAAGTAAAGCTGTCACTGTTTGCAGATGACATGATACTATACATAGAGAATCCTAAAGATGCTACCAGAAAACTACTAGAGCTAATCAATGAATTTGGTAAAGTAGCAGGATACAAAATTAATGCACAGAAATCTCTGGCATTCCTATATACTAATGATGAAAAATCTGAAAGTGAAATCAAGAAAACACTCCCATTTACCATTGCAACAAAAAGAATAAAATATCTAGGAATAAACCTACCTAAGGATACGAAAGACCTGTATGCAGAAAATTATAAGACACTGATGAAAGAAATTAAAGATAATACAAATAGATGGAGAGATATACCATGTTCTTGGATGGGAAGAATCAACATTGTGAAAATGACTCTACTACCCAAAGCAATCTACAGATTCAATGCAATCCCTATCAAAGTACCACTGGCATTTTTCACAGAACTAGAACAAAAAAATTCGCAATTTGTATGGAAACACAAATGACCCCGAATAGCCAAAGCAATCTTGAGAACGAAAAAAGGAGCTGGAGGAATCAGGCTCCCTGACTTCAGACTATATTACAAAGCAACAGTAATCAAGACAGTATGGTACTGGCACAAAAACAGAAAGATAGATCAGTGGAACAGGATAGAAAGCCCAGAGATAAACCCACGCACATATGGACACCTTATCTTTGATAAAGGAGGCAGGAATGTACAGTGGAGAAAGGACAGCCTCTTCAATAAATGGTGCTGGGAAAACTGGACAGGTACATGTAAAAGTATGAGATTAGATCACTCCCTAACACCATACACAAAAATAAGCTCAAAATGGATTAAAGACCTAAATGTAAGGCCAGAAACTATCAAACTCTTAGAGGAAAACATAGGAAGAACACTCTATGACATAAATCACAGCAAGATCCTTTCTGACCCACCTCCTAGAGTAATGGAAATAAAAACAAAAATAAACAAATGGGACCTAATGAAACTTCAAAGCTTTTGCACAGCAAAGGAAACCATAATCAAGACCAAAAGACAACCCTCAGAATGGGAGAAAACATTTGCAAATGAAGCAACTGACAAAGGATTAATCTCCAAAATTTACAAGCAGCTCATGCAGCTCAATAACAAAAAAACAAACAACCCCATCCAAAAATGGGCAGAAGACCTAAACAGACATTTCTCTAAAGAAGATATACAGAATGCCAACAAACACATGAAAGAATGCTCAACATCATTAATCATTAGAGAAATGCAAATCAAAACTACAATGAGATATCATCTCACACCAGTCAGAATGGCCATCATCAAAAAATCTGGAGGGCTTCCCTGGTGGCCCAGTGGTTGAGAGTCCGCCTGCCGGTGCAGGGGACACGGGTTTGTGTCCCGGTCCGGGAAGATCCCACATGCCGCGGAGCGGCTGGGCCCGTGAGCCATGGCCGCTGAGCCTGCGCTCCCCAACGGGAGAGGCCCGCAAACCGCAAAAAAAAAAAAAAAAAATCTAGAAACAATAAATGCTGGAGAGGGTGTGGAGAAAAGGGGACACTCTTGCACTGCTGGTGGGAATGTGAATTGGTTCAGCCACTATGGAGAACAGTATGGAGGTTCCTTAAAAAACTACAAATAGAATTACCATATGACCCAGCAATCCCACTACTGGGCATATACCCTGAGAAAACCAAAATTCAAAAAGAGTCATGTACCAAAATGTTCATTGCAGCTCTATTTACAATAGCCCGGAGATGGAACGAACCTAAGCGCCCATCATTGGACGAATGGATAAAGAAGATGTGGCACATATACACAATGGAATATTACTCAGCCTTAAAAAGAAATGAAATTGAGATATTTGTAATGAGATGGATAGACCTAGAGTCTGTCATACAGAGTGAAGTAAGTCAGAAAGACAAAGACAAATACCGTATGCTAACACATATATATGGAATTTAAGGGGAAAAAATGTCATGAAGAACCTAGGGATAAGACAGGAATAGAGGCGCAGACCTACTGGAGAACGGACTTGAGGATATGGGGAGGGGGAAGGGTGAGTTTTGACAGGGCGAGAGGGAGTCATGGACATATACACACTAACAAACGTAGTAAGGTAGATAGCTAGGGGGAAGCAGCCGCAAGGCACAGGGATATAAGCTCGGGGCTTTGGGACAGCCTGGAGGGGTGGGATGGGGAGAGTGGGAGGGAGGGAGACGCAAGAGGGAAGACACATGGGAGCACATGTATATGTATAGCTGATTCACTTTGTTATAAATCAGAAACTAACACACCATTGTAAAGCAATTATACCCCAATAAAGATGTTAAAAAAAAAAAAAAAACACAAAAGTTCAAATGTGGCAATGAATATTAAAGCAATTGAAATGTACAAAATGTAATACAAATGCAAGATGGAATTATTCTTTCTGATTCCAGAGGAGAAAGGTGATCCAGTGTGGGAAAATCATGCCTAATATTCTTCCCTGGAAGATATGCACATGGCCTTTTGTACCATTAAACAATGGCTGTAGAGGGTCTTGATCAACTACCAATTCAGTACTTCTGGTTTCCCCTCCCTCCCAGGTTTTTTCCCTGTGAAGCTCTCCTATTCATCTCCTCAAGGATACTCTATTTTCTTCATGTATCTGACGTTGCTATTGAGAAGTCTGAGATCAACCTAATTCTTGTTCCTTTGTAGCTGTACTCCTTGCTCTTTCAGGATTCTTTTAGAATTTTCTTTTTGATGCTCTCAATGTTCACTATAGTGTATCTAGCATAGGTTTTCCTTCTCTCTCCTGTTTGGCACTCTATGACTTTTTAACATGAAGTCTTTTATCATTTTTCAATTCTAGAATGTTTATTTCCGTTATTTCTCAAAGCAGTTGCTTCTCTCCATTTTTTATTTTCTCTATTTCTTGGACTCCTTTTATTTGATGTTGCAAGTTTTACTTCCATATTCCATATTCCTAAGCTTTTCTTTTATATTTTCTATCTCATAATCCTTCCCTGCTGCCTTCTGGGAAATATCCTCAATTTTATCTTTAACTCACTAATTTGTTCTTTAGCTATATTCCTCCTGCTATTGACTCCATCAGTCACATTTTTAATTTCAACTATTACATTTTTATGAGTAGAATCCCCACTTCCATCCATGACAGAGTAAGTAGCACTAGACTTTCCCTCCTACCATAAATAACTAGAAAACTAGAAAAAATGTAAGAAACAGTTGTTTTCAGACAGTAGACAACAGGCAGTACAGGATTATGATCTTTGAAGGAAGGGAAATAAATGAAGCAGTCTCTATGATTGTCCCAGTTTGCTGCCTGGAGGTAATTTCTGGACCACAGTATAGGTATGAAAAACCTAAGCAGAACACAGTGATCTTGCTGGTTTGAGGAGACAGAGATCAGAGTTCACAGACACTGAAGCAGCTGTAATTAGTGGAGCAGATTACCGAAGAGAAGGGAGCTATGCAAAGAAAGAACTCTAGAAATTGGCACAGAGATTCCCTTGAGTCTTTGAAACATACTGAGCTGTGCATGCATAGAGTGAAACTCCAAGGATGGGCAAAGAACTGCTGGGGAGCTGTAAGGTGAACAATTCCAAGAGCTTATCCAAGGCTAGGAAACATTGAGTTCCAACCATCCAGAGGGGAGAAACGTTCTTGAGTACCCAGGAGTTTAAGTAGAGATCCCAGAATGATCACACCTTAGTTATAGGGGTAACCTAGCCCTACAGTAAAGGCTACCCTACACCTTCCATAACAAAGCTTATAAACAAGGCTTGAAAGTTTCAAGCTGATCTGCAAGTGACTTAACTGCCTGCCAAAACAAAATTCAACATTCTTTAAAGTAAGACAGCAAAATCCAGGCACTCAACAACAAAACATTCACAATATCCAGCATCCTTTTAAAAAACTACTAGACAAGTGAAGAAGCAGGAAAATATGACCCATAAGGAATAGAAATATAAACAGCAGAAAAAGACACAGAAATGACAGAGAAAATAGAGTTAGCAGATAAAAACTTTAGAATTAAAATATGTTCATGGATTTAAAGGAAAACATTGACATAATAAGGAAAGAAATAGAAATTATAAGAAAGAATCAAATGAAAGTGCTAGATCTGAAAAATATAATATTTGAAATGGAAATTGCACTGGATGGTATTGACAACAAATTAGACACTGCAGAAAATGAGTAAATTTGAAGACATAGTGATGGAAACTATACAAATCCAAAACAAACAAACAAAAAAGATGAGCAGAGCCTCAGTGACATGTGGGTTAACACAAGTGGTCTCACCTATATGTAATTGGAGTCCCACGATGGAGGTTCAGAGAAAGTATTTGAAGAAATAATGGCTGAAGGATTTTCAGTTTGATGATAGCTATGAATTCACAGATCCAAAAATCTCCACAAACCTCAAAGCAGTATAAACACAAAGAAAAACACAATTGGCACATCATAATCAAAGTGCTGAAAACTAACGATACAGAAAGAAATCCTCAATGCAACCAGAGGAAGGAAAAGAATACCTTAAATAAGGGAATAAAGGTAAAGATGAATACTGACTTCTTGTCAGAAAGAATATAAGCTGGAAAAGAATTCTATATCCAAAGTGGTGGGGGGGGACTTCAAAAATAAAGACTAAATAAATGCTTTGTCAGTCAAACCAACGTTGAGCAAATTTGTTACCAGAAAACTTGCATATAAAGAAATGTTATATTCAGTGCCTAGATCTTGGTTTTTAATATAATTCTGCAATAAAAGGAACCAGGGCTCCTTGGAGAAATGACTAACTCTCTAGGGATGGAGCTGGGAATACACAAGATGAGCCTGGAACATCCTGTAGTACCAGAAAGTAAGGAAGGACTAGGAAAAAAAAAAAGATGGAGCCATGTCAAAGGGACACAGCATAAGCCAAAGTTGGAATGATTTGAAAAAGAAAATAGTGTTGGATTATAACTCAAAGTATAAAATAAGTATCCAAGTCCACACTGGTATAAATAAATGATTTAGTAAACAAATAAATGGAGGATAATATACAAACCTCCCATATAAAAGAATTCCAAATAATTTATTTAGATAGTCTCCCCTCAAGGAGGTGGAGCATAACTCCTCACTCCTCAAATGTGGGCTGCACGTAATAACTTCCTTCCAAAGAGTACGATGTAAAAAAGGGGGAGAAATATTAACTTTATAGTGGAGAAACCTGACAAATACTACCTCAGCTAGATGATCAAGGTTAACATAACAGTGATAAATCATGCTGATAATATGTACCCATGATATGACATGTTGAGAAGGGCACTTTACCTCTGTGGTCTTCCTCCCAAGGACACATAAACCAGTCTCATCATAAGAAAAAAAAATTACATGAACCCAAATGGGAGACAATGTATAAAATAGCTGACCAGTACTCCTCAAAACTCTCAAGGTTATCAAAAACAGAGAAAGTCTAAGAAACTGCCAAAATCAAGAGAAGGCTAAGGAGACATGAATACTAAATGTAAGGTGGTATCTTAGATAGATTTCTGGGAATGAAAAAAGGCATTAGGTAAAACCTAAGGAAATCAAAATAAAGAATGGACTTTAGTTAATAATAATGTATCTATATTGATTTGTTAGTTGTGACAAATCATACTAATATAAGAGGTTAACAGTAGGGGAAACACAGTGCAGGGTCTATGGAAACTCTACTATTTTTGCAATGTTTGTAAATCTAAATCTATTCTAAAATAAAAGTATATTTAAGAAGAAATGATAAAGGAATTTTTTCAGGCTAAAGTAAAATGACATGAGATGGAAACAGGTCTACACAAAGGAATGAAGAATGTCAGAAATGACAAACATATAGGTAAATATATATTTTGCGCCTAATATTTTCCATTTGATCCTTTTAAAGTTACCTTATTTTATTTCATATTACTAACTTATTACCATAACTCTTTATATATATTTAACTTGTATATTTTAAATTATTAGTCCATCTATTCCAATAATTCTGCATGGATGGTATTTGTTGTCTTTTTCTTCAGTAGTCACCCATCCTTCAGAAGTCTAGATATGTCAATTCCTGCTTCCTGGGGGTATCAGCTACTGCATCTAATAAATGTATATCAAGGAAGGGACAAAAGCCAGGCCTAGTCTAGTCCTAGTGCAGAGCCCCAGACATGACAGAACTACTGTTACTCCTCTATCTCGACAGCCCATGAGGCAACTCCTCTGGTCAGTCACCTTGTGTTGCAATCCATTATATCTAAGAGCTTGGAGGGGGAGAGGCAGAGCAATGAATGCCAAAAGGCAACTGGTTAGTCTATCCCTATGCTCCTCAACTCCTCCCTGCAGCAGGACTTTTGCATTGCCCATCTACTCATGAGCCTGTTAACACAGGCAGTTTGGGCTACTGCAGCTGATTTCTGCAATGAATAAGGCAAGCAGTAATTATACTAAGGGTACACAGGGGAAAGGAAGGAGTAGAGCTCTAAAAGTTTTCTTCTGCCCTATCCTTATCACTGATGCCATCCAACTTCTACACACACCAGTTAAAGGCAACTTTCAATATCCCCAGGTGTTTCTCACAGTGTTGCTGTTGTTATGGTTGCTGTTGTTGTTCCTGGAATCTGTTTCCCTCTGTCTTCTATAGTTTCTCCAGAGTTGATCTTGGGGAGGAAGCAACAACTCATTTGTCAAGAATTGTAAATATAACTTTTGTTAGGTGCTTAACTCTGCGCATAGGACTTAACTTGAATTATCTCAGTTAATCCTCTCAACATCCCTATGCAGTACATATTATTATTATACCCATTTTACAGAGGAGAAAACTGCAGCACAAAGACATTAAGCAGCTTGTACAAGATCACACAGCTGTAAGAGATGGAACCAAAATTTAAACTAGTTTTATTTCAGAGACTAGGATCTTTGTTCACCACTGGATACTCAGTGATTAGCACATTGTACATGCTCAAAAATATTTGTTGAATATTTGTTGAATAATGAACAAATGGATGGATAGTTAGAATTACACTGCTAGCTTCCCCAGCAGTTATATTCCTCCATGTTTTCCTCTGTTTAATTGCCTTAGTGTCTCTGAAATATGCTACAGAGCGAGTCTATGTAATCTTTACAGAATGACACATTCTACTTTCCTTTAGCGTTTACCATTTAAAGAAGCATACTTGTACTTCTAATAAAAAGAAATACTTGTCTTGATTTTTCTGAGTAACTATAGGTTGAAACACCTTTCTCATTACCAGAGCTCTGTCATGAAACCTGGCTTGTTTGCCCTCTGCAAATTCCTGGTGGAAGTACGTCCTTCAAAAGAAAGAACATAAATGGCCATCAAACATATGGAAAGATGCTCAGCCTTACCAACTATGAATGAAATATATATTAAAACAACACCAAAATGCCATTTTTCAAACTGACAAAAAAAATAAAGGATTGAAATACCCAGTATTAGTAAGGGTTCTAGAAAACAAGTTCTCTTATACATTGGCAGTAGGAGTTTAAGTTGATATAGCCTTTTTAAAAGGAAATTTAACAAGATCTGTCAACATTTAAATATGTAGACATTTTGACCCAAGATTTCCATTTCTAGGAATTTATGCTGCAAAAACAACTTGCATTGTGCAAGCACATTTGTTGTAGCATAATTCATATAGAAAAAAATGAAATTTCTGTCAATGGGGGAATTATTAACTAGATTATGACAATGGAATACTATGGAGCAATGTAATAAGGGAAATCTATTCATATTTACATTGGACAGTATCCTTGATATGTTGCTAAATGAAGAACACGGAAGAGTATAGAAAATATCATCCAAATTTGTAAACCGAAATAATTTAAATACCTTAATATATACGAACATTACATATACAAACATTAAAAGTGAATTTACACCAATCTGTTCATAATGGTTACCTCTGCAGAGTCAGATTAAACAGAGAACAGACTGGTGGCTGCCAAAGGTGGGGAGTGGGGGAATCGGGTAAAGGTTGTCAAAAGGTACAAACTTTCAGTTATAAGTTCTGGGGAATGTCATGTACAGAATGGTGACTATAGTTAACAATACAGGATTGTATACTTGAAAGTTGCTGAGAGAATAGATCTTAAAAGTTCTCAGGGCAAGAAAAAAATTGTCACTGTGAGGTGATGGATATTAACTAAATTAACTGTGGTAATCCAAAAAAGGTGCAGGATGGTGAAACTTCACTTCCGTAGTATTTGAACTTCTCTTCAACATAGTAGCTCTTTTGTGATTTTTTAAACATGTATATCAGGAAGAAAAGAAAAGAAGGAAGGAGGGTTAACATTCACTTGGAATCCTCATTCAGATCAAATAGAATTGCATTTGAAAAATAGCCAGGAATCAGAAGGCTTGTTTTATCTGGCCTCCTCTAGACTTGAATTTTATAGGGAAAGCGCTCCAGGACATTGAGCAGGAAGCTTCTTATGAAGAGTCCAGTCCCTCCTCACAAAAAACAGGTGTGTTTTTAGGTTGCTGCACTAGTCATTAGTACAGCCCACACCCTTTGGGTAGAAAAGAAAGCACAACAACTGCTCTAGTCCTTGAAAGAAAAATTGATTTAAATTCAAAACCAGGGACTTCCCTGGTGATCCAGTGGTTAAGATTCTGCACTCCCAATGCAGGGGGCCCGGGTTTGATCCCCGGTCAGGGAACTAGATCCCACATGCTGCAACTAAAAAAGATCCTGCATGCCTCAACGAAGATCTTCCACGCAGCAATGAAGATCCCACGTGCCACAACTGAGACCTGACGCAGCCAAATAAATAAATATTTTTTTAAAAATGCAAAAGCAGGGCTTCCCTGGTGGCGCAGTGGTTGAGAGCCCGCCTGCCGATGCAGGGGACACGGGTTCGTGCCCCGGTCCAGGAAGATTCCACATGCCGCGGAGCGGCTAGGCCCGTGAACCATGGCCGCTGAGCCTGCGCGTCCGGAGCTTGTGCTCCGCAACTGGAGAGGCCACAACAGTGAGAGGCCCGCGTACCGTGCAAAAAAAAAAAAAAAAAAAAAAAAATGCAAAAGCAAAATTCCCTCAATTCCTTTTGCTTTCTTGATTCTAATATATACTTTTACATATCTGTTTATATCAGCAGAAAACCTCTTCCTTCAGCTACACTTAAAAGTGGACCCCCAGGTGGTCAGAAGTTGCTGATCAGAACTTGCTATAACCAGCAGCTAAAATTAGGCGGATGAGGGGCCTTGCGAAATCAAACTGAGAATCTGAGCAGATGGGTATCCCAAACACTGAGAAAAGAGAAAAGACAAGGGTTCAGGTGGAGGGTCAAGTAGGCAGCCTCTCTTTGCCTCCAGACTCCAGACTCTGTGACTATCTCACTGTTAGGCCTATGTTTCCCATAAATACATCTGGAAAAACAAAAACCAAAAAACCCTCTGATCTTGTCCTAAAGATGGGCATCTTTCTTGATAAGACTATAATCGTCAGGACTCCAGTCTTTTTCCCTGTAGGGCAGCTGAAATGTGGCCAGGTGGTATTGTGAAATTCATCAGAAGCCAACTAATATACGCAACAATTTACCATCACTTTCATTTTCATCGTGGAGACCACTCCTACTAATCCAGACTCTCACAGCCATATAACAATAATCATTTTCAGAATATCAGTGACAAGAGTTTGCCCCTTGTGTGAGCTATCAGCCTGAGACACACAGGCTTGTAATTACTGAGAAAACAGGCATGGAATTTAGACAGAAGGGATGTCCAATCAATAGATTAAGTCTATATTTGGAGGTTCAAGCCTTACCCTTTTAAAAAATACACTAGATTACATTCTGAGTCCCACCAGGTAGAACCATACTCACCTAACTAAGAAAAGTAGAAAAAAAAAAAAGATGAAACAGATTGGATGCCGACAGTCCAAATGTCGGCAATTCTAGTGGCAGAATATCTTCATGAGATACTTTAAATTTGAGCTTTTTCATCAGCTATACTAAGTAAAGAACCATTAGTTGTGCTCAATCATTGAGGAGTCTGGAGTCTGTGAAGTTCAAGGAGTAGGGGCTTGAGGGGGCTTTAAATCCTTGCTACTCAATGTTTGTCCCCAGACTAGCAACATAGGCATCACTTGAGAGGTTGTTAAAAATGCAGACTCCCAGGCCCCACCCCAGTCAGCCATATGGAATCAGAATATTCATGTTAACAAGATCCCCAGGTGATTCGAACTAAAGTCTGAGAAGTGCTGCTCTGAATGTTAGCTGGGAGTTGGACTTGCCTGATTTCAAGCACCAGCATCACGCCTGTAGTAGCTAAATCCCAGCATCCACTCTCATTCCTCATTCTGATGTCCGAACTCTAGGAGATATAAGTGCACAATGGTATTAGCTAATGGTCTAATTGACCAAAATTTATTCAGCCCCTACTGTATGCCCAGCCAAGTCTTAGGCCCTTAGAGAGGAACAAAAGACAAGCCCTGCCCCCCATTCTCAAAAGTGAACCTCTGCTTGGAGGAAGAGAGGAATATAGATGCCAATCCACCTTTCCCACCTTCTTTCCCACTCTTTCTCCTAGTGAATTTCATACTCTAGCCATATGGGTATGGATCCGTATTCTCCAAACAGGCCCTGTGCTTTTCTCCCTTTGTTCTCAATGATCCCTCTGCCTGGAACTTTTGCTGTCCACCCCCATCTTCAACTGTTGAAATCCTACATACCCATCAAGATCCAGCTCTTGCCTACCCTAAATTATTCTGTCTACCCTTCCCTGACAGTGCATTCCCATATGTGCACCTTCACCATTATCCAGTAACACTTGGCTTCAGATTAATGAAAAAGATGGATAAAGCTTTCGGAAGCAAAAAATAAACTTCAAGCGTAATTTCACCTTTCTCCCAGCTAAGCAGAATAACTCCCTTAATTCTTGTACTTAAGGTTGTCTTTGACCTCCTCTTCTCCTTCTAAATGTTTCTGTTTCATTTCCAGAGCACTATTGAAGTAAAGCATTGCCAAAATGGCTTTCTTAGTTTGAAATCAAATTTTAGGACTTCATGGAAATTTTAAATATTTCATTCTGGGATAAAAATACTGGTAGCCAAACACTGGGCTTCACCAAGATTATTGCTTACCCTCCTACATGGCTTAACACAAAGCAACAAACACAGAAACCCAAAGGCCCTAAACCAGTCTCTGAGCAAGTCTCCTGAATTGATGTCAAACACCGGGTGTAATTTTCAGCGGATACTCTAGATGGTAGCATTGTGTATATTATTCTTTTACTTCTTTTTATTGGTTTACTAATTCATCCTTTTATACATCAGGAAAGCCATATGGGTGGAGGGGAGAAAGAAGGTCAAATATTAATTCTATATTAATAGGAATCCATAATGAGGTGAAAATTAATAACAATATAAAGTTTCCAAAATTCTATTGCTTCTTAAGCCAGTTTCCCATCTCTCTTTTCCCCATTGTTCATATTCTCAGAATTGCAGTCCACACCATTGACTTGACTGCCTCACCTCCCACTGACTTGCCAACCCTTTGCAATCTGACTTTGCCCCGCTCCTTCCATACCCTTCTGAAATCAACATTTTTTAAAAGAGTTCCAGTGGTCTCCTGCTCCCTAGGGCTAATCCTAATTTATTTCTCCAAAACATTTGCAAGCTGATTACCCCTTCTTTTTTTCACAATTTTCCCAACTTCTTTATTTTGAAAAATTTCAAGCCTATAAAAAGTTGAAAGAATACTACAATGAGCCATATACCCTTCACTTAGCTTCACCGGTTAACATTTCACCACATTTCCTCCATTCTCCAGCCCTCACCCTCCCTCTCTCTCCTCCTTTTTCTCCCTCTCCCCGCTCCCTCCTCTCTCCCCAGACTTCATGACACTCTAAATACTTCAGCATACATTTCCTAAATTTCAGATACCATTACACTTGAACACTAAGTTTTTCAGCATGCATCTCCTAAGAATAAGATTGTCCTCCTACAACACTCTTCTTGATACCCTTGGCTCTCCTTGCCTTCCCTTGGTTCTCCTTCTACCTCTGACCACACCTGTGTAGATGTGCAAGGCAGAGGGCAGGAAAGCATGAAGACTCTAGTCCTGGTTTGGCCACAAACTAGCTCTGTTCTTTGAAATAAAAGATTTCCTTAATTAAATAATATATGCTCATTATAGAAAACAGGGAAAGTACAAAGTTTAAAGAACATTAAAGTATCTAAACCTACAATTTTTTTAGTATTTCCTAATTTATAAGATATTTTACAGAATGGAGTGGGTAGAAAAGATACAGTATTCTCTTCTGTTTTTTAATTTAACATTGAAAATAAGCATCAAAAATTTTTCATAAAACCTTTTTATTGTCTGCATATTATTCTACTGGATATAGTCTTGAAGAAAAAGATAACATTTCCATTTTTTTAAATGACCAAAGGGTTTAAACAAGCAATTCATAAAGGAATGTAAACAGCCAAAAGTCCATGAAAAAAGTGTTCAACTTAACTAATAATCAAAAATAATTTTAAATTAAAATAAGACACCATTTTCACCTATCAAACCAGCAAAGATGTTTTAAGAAAAAAAATAATAACCAGGGTTGGAAAAAGAGAAGGGAGAACAGATACTCCACAAACACTGTTGATTAGAGTACAAATTAGTATATTTTTTTGATAAAATTTAGCAGTGTATAATTCTAAAACTAAAAATATACATACACTTTAACCAGCAAATACACTTATGGGAATTTATTTTAACAAGATAGTTGGGCAATTGTATCACAATGTATGTACAGAGATGCTCGTAGTAGGGGGATTTATTAGAGTTTGTTTCCCATTTAGAAAATAATACAGAATTAACAGTAAATTATGGTACAGCCTTACAAGAGAATACTAAGCAGCCATTAAATATATCATTGTATCTACTATTAATAGAATTCTGAGGAAATAAAAAGATTATGTGAAAACTTTGATATTCTATGTTAGACATTTTTATATTCTTTGAGATTTTTGTCCAATGAACATGCATTACTTCTGTAATTAATAGCAAATAAATATTTTTAAATGTATAAATATATCTATTAGCAGGAAATATATTAACAATAAATTGATAATCAAATAAAGTGATTTATAGAAAACATGTATTGTATGATGCCATTGTTAACAGCTGTAATGAGATATAATTTACACACCATAAAATTCACCCATTTGAAGTGTACAGTTCCATGTTTTTTGGTATATTTAGAGAGTTGTGCAACCATCACCACAATCTAATTTTAGTACATTTTTTCATCAGTAAGTTATTCCATTTATGACTAAATAATATTCCATTGCATTGATATACCACATTTTGTTTATCCATTCATCAGTTGATGGACATTTGGCTTCTTTCCATTTCTTGGCTATTATAAATAATACTGCTATAAATAGTCACGTGCAAGTTTTTGTGTGCACATGTTTTCATTTCTCTTGAGTAGCTAAGTAGGAGTGGAATTTCTGGATCCTATGGTTAAACTATGTTTAATTTTTTGAGACATTGTCAAAACATTTTTCATAAGGTTGTGCCATTCTACATACATATCAACAATGTATGAGAGTCCCAATTTCTCCACATCCTCACCAATACTTGTTATATATCTTTTTATTATCACACCAAATAGCCATTCTACTGAATATGAAGTGGTATCATTTTGTAGTCTTGATTTGCATTATTTTATGCCTAATGATGTTGAGCATCTTTTCATGTGTTTGTTAACCATTTGTAGATCTTCTTTGGAGAAATGTTTATTCAAATCCTTTGAACATTAAAAAAAATCTGTTGTTTGTTTTTTTTATCATTGAGTCTCAAGAGTTCTTTATATGTTCTGGATACAAGTTCCTTGTCATATACAGATGACCCTCAAACAAAATGAATTTGAACTGTGCAGGTCCATTTATATGTGGATTTTTTCAATAGTAAATACTATAGTATTACATGATCCACAGTTGGTTGAATCCATGAATGTGGAATCACCGATACTGAGGAACTGCATAAACAGAGGACCAACTATAAGAAGTTATACATGGATTTTAGACTACACAGAAGGTGGGCACACCTAACCCTCACTTTGTTCAAGGGTCAACTGCCTATGACTTTTTGCAAATATTTTCTTCCAATCTGTGGATTGTCTTTTTCTTTCATGGCTGGTGTTCTTGATGTCATATCTAAGAAAACACTGCCTAACACGAGGTCATGAAGATTTACTCTTATGTATTCTTGTAAGAATTTTATATTTTTAGCTTTTATTACATTTAGTTCTAGGATCCATTATGAGTTAATGTTTGGGTGTGGCATAATGTAAGGGATCCCAATTCATTCTTTTGTATGTGGATAGCCAGTTGCCTCAGCAATATTTGTTGAAAAGACTATTCGCTGAGCAGACCCAGTGAATTGTCACTGCTCATTTGTCAAATTCAATTAATTACAAATATTAGGGCATATTTCTGGACTTTCAATTCTATTCCATTGATCTATATCTCTATCCTATACCAGCACAACACTGAGTTACTACTTTTAACCATATATACATACAAAGAGAAAATCCAAAAACAAATACATCAAATTATTAAAAATAAACTATTCTATTGTATGGCTTACCATATGTATTTAACTACTTCCCTCTTGTTGGGTATTTTAAGCTGCCTCCACATTTCACTAAGTAACACTGTGATGAGCAACCCTCCACAAAAACTAATCTATTTCAGATTATTCCTTAGGGTAGATTCCTATCAGTGGACTCACTGGATCAAAAGTAAGAATACTTTTAAGATAGATATAGATAGATAGATAGACAGATGATAGATAGATAGATAGATAATGGAAAAAGGAAGGAGGGAAGGGAGGAGGAAGAAAGGAAAAGTGGAAGGAAGGAAATGTACCAGTTGAAATTACTTTACATAAAACCTGTATCGATTTACATTCCCAACAATATGTATTACTTAGAGCAAGTCACTTATCTCGTGCCTCAGGTTTCTCATCTGTCAAATGAGGTTAACAAAGCAAACCCTCCTTTGTTTACAAGGATACTGCAAGCATCAAATAAAATCCTTGATGTAACAGAGCTTTAATAAGTTTTAAAAGCACTACAAATATATAGGGTATTATTATTTCCATTTATTTTGTCCAATTATATCAACAAGCATTTATTGAGCACTCCTTTCTATAGAGAACTATGAGAGACACAAAAATAAAAGAAAAAGAACAAGAAATTTTAAAAGTAAAGAAAAGATCCATTTGAAAATGAAAATTTATTGACCAGACTGTAAACTGCTTGGAGACAGAAACCATCTCTGGTAGAGGATCTAAGAAAATTATTTTAGTGCAAGAGAATGTGATAGCTTCTATAATAAATGTTATAAAAATCCTTTTAATTCACAGGAGATGAGGATATTAATTTTAGAAGAGGCAAATGAAAAAGACTTTTCAAAAGAGGTAGTACTTGAGCTAGGATCGGAAATTTGATGAGGGTTATCATGTTGGGTTCTTATGACCCACTGAGAAGGCAACATTTCTGCAGAGATGTCTATTCTATTTCTGATTCTGTTTATGTTTTTATAGTGAGTTATTTATTACATCTGTTCTATTGTAATAAGGAAAAATATAAAAAGGTAAAAGAAAATGTTTTACAATTTTTTTTTAGTTTATTCCCAATATGATTTGTTTTTCTTATTCTTATTTTTTCCGAGGCTTAAGATGTTATTCATCTAACTAGAAAGTTAGGCTTACCATATCAGACCTGGAGTGGTTAAAGACACCTGTTAATGGTCAAATACTCAGAATACAGAGGTTTGAATGTGCTTCTCCCCGCAGTTCTACTCTAGCTTTTTACACAATTAAAAGGGTCCATTTAGGGCTTCCCTGGTGGCGCAGTGGTTGAGAGTCCTCCTATTCGTGTCCCCTGTCCGGGAAGATCCCACATGCCGCGGAGTGGCTAGGCCCGTGAGCCATGGCCGCTGAGCCTGCGCGTCCAGAGCCTGTGCTCCGCAACAGGAGAGGCCACAACAGTGAGAGGCCCGCGTACCGCAAAAAAAAAAAAAAAAAAAAAGGGTCCATTTGTATAGTTTGACCTCATCCATCATAAGAGGAACTGTCAAAATTATTGACTCTGATTGATCGGGTAAGTTTTCATTTAAACTTATTACTATCATAATCTTATAGGCTTTTTATTACCATAATCAAAATATGCTTGTTCTTCAATCTTATTGTCTTTGTACTTGAAGACAGTTATGCATGGGTCTCTCACATTTCTGTATGTCTTGCAAGCAGAGGAATTGACTATATTATCAAGGATGCTTATATAGCAAATATCCATGAAAGATATAGTATCCCCCTCTGGGTTAAAGTGCAGGTTTGTTTATTGTCCAGTATCATATAAGTTTTCCTCCCACTATGCTCCTGTAGATAAGATCCCCCAGCCAAACAACCTTCCTTATCAAGGGGACAAGGCACAGTTCCTGCTTATCCCTGAGTAGTGGGATTCAGTTCCCTGACATCCTGCAGAATTATTCAAACAAGCAAATCACATATTCCCACAGAAACCAGGAGGCACCTGTGTGCCACCCCGTGTGCCCTGCAAGGCAGGTTGTGTCCTCCTACCCTGGGCTGTGAGTGTGTGTGACTAATAAAGTGCTGTGGCTCTCATCTGGCCAGTGTTGGGTGTCATGTGTTTGGCAATATCCACAACCCTAGGGTGGACTCCCTCCCTCACCAATGGAGTGAAGAGGAGGTGATTAAAACTTCCAGTATAATAAACATAATGTTTCCATGTAGAGTAAATGTTGAACAGGTTGACGTGCAGCCAATTATAAAAGATTCAATTTCCCTAAGTTCAGGGTTCCTCAGCTTTGTGGACAGCTTTCACTCAGCCTCCTCTGCGTCACCCTGGGGGAACGGGGGTAGGTGTGGCAAGGGGGCCTGATATGAACATGAAGCTCATGTTGATTGCTGTGCAGTAAGGAAATCTGTCTTTGACCCAGGAGTTTCATATCTTCTGCCAGTATCCTTGAAACTGGCATGTAAATAAGTCTCAGGCCCTTCACTTTTTTTTTTTAAGTTATTTTCTTTATTGAAGTATAGTTGATTTACAACAGGGGTACCCAACCCCCGGGCCACGGAGCAGGAGTGGTACCAGTCCATTGCCTGTTAGGAACTGGGCTGCACAGGAGGAGGTGAGTGGCAGGTGAGTGAGTGAAGCTTCATCTGTATTTACAGCTGCTCCCCATCGCTTGCATTGCCACCTGAGCTCCACCTCCTGTCAGATCAGTGGTGGCATTATATTCTCATAGGAGTGCAAACCCTATTATGAACTGTGCATGCGAGGGATCTAGGTTGCACGGTCCTTATGAGAATATAATGCCTGATGATCTGAGGTGGAGCTGAGGCAGTGATGCTAGCGCTGGGGAGCAGCTGCAAATACAGATTATCATTAGCAGAGAGGTTTGACTGCACGGAGACCATAATAAATCAATTACTTGCAGACTCATATCAACATGCTATCAGTGAGTGGCAAGTGAAAACAAGCTCAGGGCTCCCACTGATTCTGCATTATGGTGAGCTGTATAATTATTTCATTATATATTGCAATGCAATAATAATAGAAATAAAGTGCACAATATAGGTAATGCGCTTGAATCATTGCAAAACCATCGCCCTCCCACAGTCCGTGGAAAAATTGTTTCCACAAAACCAGACCCTGGTGCCAAAAAGGTTGGGGACCACTGAGTTACAATGATTCAGGTGTACAGCAAAGTGATTCAGTTTTATATATGTATAATATATAATAAATATATTATATATATATTCTTTTTCAGATTTTTTCCATTATAGGTTATTAGAAGATATTGAATATAGTTCCCTGTGCTATACAATAGGTCCTTGTTGTTTATCTATTTTACTATTTCTTAACTTTTTATTTTATATTGTAGTAGCATTGATTAATAATATTGTGTTAAATATTAATCAAACTACCAAAAATTAAATACAAAGAAAAAATATTAAAAGCAGCAAGGGAAAAACAACAAATAACTTACAAGGGAATCCCCATAAGGTTAACAGCTGATCTTTCAGCAGAAACTACGCAAACCAGAAGGGAATGGCAGGACATATTTAAAGTGATGAAAGGGAAAAACTTACAACCAACATTACTCTACCCAGCAAGGATCTCATTCAGATTCGACAGAGAAATTAAAACCTTTACAGACAAGCAAAAGCTAAGAGAATTCAGCACCACCAAACCAGCTTTACAACAAATGCTAAAGGAACTTTTGTAGGCAGGAAACACAGGAGCAGGAAAAGACTACAATAACAAACGCAAAACAATTAAGAAAATGGTAATAGGAACATACATATTGATAACTACCTTAAATGAAAATGGATTAAATACTCCAACCAAAAGACATAGACTGGCTGAACAGATACAAAAACAAGACTGTTGGGCTTCCCTGGTGGTGCAGTGGTTGAGAGTCTACCTGCCGATGCAGGGAACACAGGTTCGTGCCCTGGTCTGGGAGGATCTCACATGCCTCAGAGTGGCTGGGCCCGTGAGCCGTGTCTGTTGATCCTGCGCCTCTGGAGCCTGTGCTCTGCAATGCGAAGGACCACAACAGTGAGAGGCCAACGTACCACAAAAAAAAAAAAAAAAAAAAAAAACAAGACTGGTATATATGCTGTCTACAAGAGACCCACTTCAGACCTAGGGACACATACAGAATGAAAGTGAGGGGATGGAAAAAGGTATTCCATGCAAATGGAAATCAAAAGAAAGCTGGAGTAGCAATTCTCATCTCAGACAAAATAGACTTTAAAATAAAGACTATTACAGGAGACAAAGAAGGACACTACATAATGATCAAGGGATGGATCCAAGAAGAAGATATAACAAATGTAAATATTTATACACCCAAATAGAAGCACCTCAATACATAAGGCAAATGCTAACAGCCATAAAAAGGGAAATCAACAGTAACACAATCAAGTGGGGGACTTTAACACCCCACTTTCACCAATGGGAAGATCATTCAAAATGAAAATAAATAAGGAAACACAAGCTTTAAATGATACATTAAACAAGATGGACTTAATTGATATTTATAGGACATCCCATCCAAAAACAACAGAATACACTTTCTCCTCAAGTGCTCATGGAACACTCTCCAGGAAAGACCATATCTTGGGTCACAAATCAAGCCTTGGGAAATTTAAGAAAATTGAAATTGTATCAAGTATCTTTTCCAACCACAACGCTATGAGACTGCATATCAATTACAAGAAAAATATCGGTAAAAAATACAAACACATGGAGGCTAACTATACACTACTAAATAACCAAGCGATCACTGAGGAAATCAAAAATTACCTAGAAACAAATGACAGTGAAAACACGATGACCCAAAACCTATGGGATGCAGCAAAAGCAGTTCTAAGAGGGAAGTTTATAGCAGTACAATCTTACCTTAAGAAACAAGAAACATCTCAAATAAACAACCTAACCTTACACCTGAAGCAATTAGAGAAAGAAGAACAATAAACCCCAAAGTTAACAGAAGGAAATAAATCATAAGATCAGATCAGAAATAAATGAAAAAGAAATGAAGGAAACGATAGCAAAGATCAATAAAACTAAAAGCTGGTTCTTTGAGAAGATAAACAAAATTGATAAACCATTAGCCAGACTCATCAAGAAAAAAAGGGAGAAGACTCAAATCAATAGAATTAGAAATAAAAAAGGAGAAGTAACAACTGACCCTGCAGAAATACAGAGGACCATGAGCGATTACTACAAGCAACTATATGTCAATAAAATGGACAACCTAGAAGAAATGGACACATTCTTAGAAAAGCACAAACTTTCAAGACTGAACCAGGAAGAAATAGAAAATATAAACAGACCAATCACAAGCACTGAAATTGAAACTGTGATTAAAAATCCTCCAACAAACAAAAGCCCAGGACCAGATGGCTTCACAGGTAAATTCTGTCAAACATTTAGAGAAGAGCTAACACCTGTCTTTGTCAAACTCTTCCAAAATATAGCAGAGGGAGGAAGACTCCCAAACTCATTCTTCAAGGCCACCAGCATCCTGATACCAAAACCAGACAAAGATGTCACAAAGAAAGAAAACTACAGACCAATATCACTGATGAACATAGATGCAAAAATCCTCAACAAAATACTAACAAACAGAATCCAACAGTACATTAAAAGGATCATACACCATGAGCAAGTGGGGTTTATCACAGGAATGCAAGGATTCTTCAATATACAAATCAATCAATGTGATAAACCATATTAGCAAATTGAAGGAGAAAAACCATATGATCATCTCAATAGATGCAGAGAAAGCTTTCAACAAAGTTCAACATCCATTTATGATAAAAACCCTCCAGAAAGTAGGCATAGAGGGAACTTACCTCAACACAATAAAGGCCATATATGACAAACCTACAGCCAACAACGTTCCCAGTGGTGAAAAACTGAAACCATTTCCTCTAAGATCAGGAACAAGACAAGGTTGCCCACTCTCACCACTATTATTCAACATAGTTTTGGAAGTTTTAGCCATAGCAATCAGAGAAGAAAAGGAAATAAAAGGAATCCAAATTGGAAAAGAAGAAGTAAAGCTGTCACTGTTTGCAGATGACATGATACTATACATAGAAAATCCTAAAGACTCTACCAGAAAACTACTAGAGCTAATCAATGAATTTGGTAGAGTAGCAGGATACAAAATTAATGCACAGAAATCTCTGGCATTCTTATACACTAATGATGAAAAATCTGAAAGAGAAATTAAGTAAACACTCCCATTTACCATTGCAGCAAAAGAATAAAATATCTAGGAATAAACCTACCTAAGGATACGAAAGACCTGTATGTAGAAAACTATAAGACACTGATGAAACAAATTAAAGAGGATACAAACAGATGGAGAGATATACCACGTTCTTGGATTGGGAGAATCAATACTGTGAAAATGACTATACTACCCAAAGCAATCTACAGATTCAATGCAATCCCTATCAAACTACCAATGGCTTTTTTCATAGAACTAGAACAAAAAATTTCACAATTTGTATGGAAACAGAAGACCCCCAATAGCCAAAGCAATCTTGAGAAAGAAAAATGGAGCTGGAGGAATCAGGTTCCCAGTGTTCAGACTATACTACAAAGCTACAGTAATCAGGAGAGTATGGTACTAGCACAAAATCAGAAATACAGATCAATGGAACAGGATAGAGAACCCAGGGATAAACCCATGCACATCTGGTCACCTTACTTTTCATAAAGGAGGCAAGAATATACAATGGATAAAAGACAGCCTCTTCAATAAGTGGTGCTGGGAAAACTGGACAGCTACATGTAAAAGAATGAAATTAGAACACTCTCTAACACCGTATACAAAAATAAACTCCAAATGGATTAAACGCCTAAATGTAAGGCCAGACAGTATAAAACTCTTAGAGGAAAACATAGGCAGAATACTCTGACATAAGTCACAGCAATATCTTTTTCAATTCATATTCCAGAGTAATGGAAATAAAAACAAAAATAAACAAATGGGATCTAGTTAAACATAGTTCTTGACACATTGTATAGCCTGCAGTGTTTTCTTGGTTGTCTTTTCTTTATTAATCAAGCAATATAAGCCCATTTTGCAATATTTCTAAGTAGGACATGGTCTGGTTCAGTTCAAGTTAAAGCCTTTGTTCAATCTGGTTCACTGATATCAGAAGTTTTCTTTCTCATACATTATTATTACCTACAATATTGACTTTTTTTGGTTTAAAAATATCATTGCTACCACTGGTACACTAAATAATAAATCATTATAATAATAATAATCTTTGATATGGTAAAATAATCCTAATTAAATAAAGATGGAATTTATTGGATGTGCAGAGAGGTTCTTATTATGCAAGTGTTCATTATCTGAATCTACACAGTAATTTCCTGCAGGGAGCAAAAATTATCATAACACAAAAAATATTCATCAGTGAATTAATCATAGTAAAACTGGGCCCCACTTAAACATGCCTCTTTGACTAATGTTAGTGTCTATCCCTGGTCATTTTAGCAATGGTCTTTCTTTTCTATAAATATCCAACAATGCACAGTGCAAACTTGCAAAATGAAATTGAAAATTTTGCAAAATATATAGAAGTATGAAGTAGATAAAAGATGTTGGCAAACTGCCCAAATAACTCACAAAGTCATTGGCAAATGATGACCTGGCAAAGTTGGATCAGTTAACAATTGAAGAAGAGAAAATGGACAAGGATGATGATAGCACTATTTCAAATGAAAATTATTTGAACAGTAAAATCTTAAGAGAGGTCCTTGGAAAAAATGACTCAGTTCTCAAACAGCTTTGCAAAAATGACCCTCTAGTGAAAGTCAAAAGTAAAGTGAAGGGTATTATAATCATGCTGTCATGTAAGTTTTAAGAAAATTACACCCCCTAAAGCAACAATTCATTATTTGTTTTAAGAAGTTAGAAAATAATTGAATTTGAAACTGAATTGAGTTAAATGTAAGATAAACTTCTTTTCATACTAGCTTCACTTTAGAACTAAAATTCCAATCAAACCTTTTATTTTTCCACTATTCATCATCCCCTGTTTCACATAATTCTCTTTAAGTGATTTTTTCCAGTACCAGTTAGTCTTAGATAATCAGGGCTCTCTGTGATTAGTTAGCAAACCACTATATCAGGCTTCCTTTGATCCTGGAGTATATATTACACTAGCACAGTATTTCCTAAGAGTTGCACCCATACTACTGATAGTACACTAAATAATTGTAGATGATTTATGAATGCTATTTATGCATTTATTTTAATATGTATTAGAAAAAGTATAACCAGTTGATTAAATCCAAGTTTTTATAGACTATTGTGGCTTAAGACAAAGTTAAATTTTAAAAGGTGAATTGATTTTAAATTAAAGAAAATGTTAACTATCATTTTTGTGTAGATGGTAGGCATATATGGCAAAAGTTACAACTGTGGCCCATCAATGACTCAGTTTAGGAACTTTTGCACTAACCTTAAGGTACAAGGCACCTTCAAAAGATGACAACCAGTGGCCAAGGGTATGTTGAGCAGGACAGTAGAACCTCACACTAGTGACTGGACAAGCCCTTTCACATCATAATCGTGGAACAGGTCCCAGCTATTCACCCACATGTAAAACTCTCCAGAAACAATAATAGTTAAAAGTGAGGACAGGTTTTTTCATCCCGCATCTCCCCCCTCTGCATGTCACTGCACTTTTCTCTACTCTCTGAACACTCTAAACCCCACCCATGCCCCACTCTTACCCTTCTTAACTGAAGGCTTGGCCCTATCCCACTTTCTAATAGCAATCCAGTCTGGAGGCTCAGAGTACTTTAAAAGTCTCAACGTTGACGGTCCCAAACATCTGGGAAGCAGATGCATCTCCCACTCAGTGTAGGCGTGTGTGTGTGTGTGTGTGTGTGTGTGTGTGTGTGTGTGTGTGTGTTGTGGGAGGTAGTGTAGAAGCAGTCATAGTCATGAGCGTCTATCTTTATTTTCAGTTCAAATGCTTTTTCCAGTAAGTTAGTTCTTACATTAATTGATGGAGAAAGGGAAGCTCTGGTGAAAACTTAGGACTAAGTCCTTTGAAACATTGATAAGGAAAGTAGGAAAAAAAACCTTAATTTTAAAGCTTTACAACATATTGCTTTCAAAGGGTAGAGATCTTTGTTATGGACTATGGTTTTCCAAACTTCAGTCATCTATCACCTTCCCAATTTTTGCTGTGTCTAATTACCTGTACTATAGTTCACTCAATATTTTTCTTTTAATCAATTCAGTTTTCTTTCTTTGCTTCATCTTAAGCAATGATACTTGTGAAATTATAGTTTTTTTGTCCTACTTACATTTTCTCTATACAATTTAAAATATATAATATCTAACATTTACTGAATGAGTACTATGAGACAGATACTGTTCTAAGTGCTCACATGAATTACTTCATATAATCGTCACATCAAGGCTATGAATTAGACACTATCATTTTTCTCATTTTACTGATGAAGAAACTGAGGCACAGAAGATTAAGTAACATAATGAAGACCACATAGCTAGAAGTCTATAAGAGCTAATAAACAAATTCAGCAAAGTTGCAGGATATAAAATCAACACAGAAAAAATCAATTGTTTCTCTATACACTAACAATGAACAATCTGAAAATGAATTTAAGAAAACCATTCCATTTACAACAGCAGGAAAAAGAATAAAATACTTAGGAATAAGCTTAACCAAGGAGGTGAAAGACTTGTATACTAAAAACTACAAAATGATGCTGAAAGAAATTAGAAAAGACACAAATTAACTGAAAGACGTCTGTGTTCAGGGGTTGGAAAACCTAATATTGCTCATGTCCATGCTACCCAAAGTGATCTACAGATTAAATTGTAATCCTTATCAAAAAACTCAATGGTATATTTTCCAGAAATAGCAAAATGCATCCCAAAATTCATGTAATATCTCAAGAGACCATGAATAGTCAAAAAAATCTTGAAAAAAGTTGAAGTTGGAGATCTCACACTTCCTGATTTTGAAAAATTACTACAGGCTACAGTAATTGAAACAGTGTAATACTGGCATAACAACAGACATGTAGACCGAGAAAGTCCAGAAATAAACTCTCACATATAAAATCAAATGGTCTTTGACAAGGGTACCAAGATGATTAAGTGGGGAAAGGACAATTTTTTCAACAAATGGTGTTAAGAAAACTGGATATCCACATATGAAAGAATGAAACTGTACCCTTCCCTTACATCGGATACAAAGATTAACTCAAAATAGATCAAAGATCTAAACATAAGAGCTAAAACTATAAAAGTGTTAGAAGAAAATAAGGGAAAACCTTTATAACTTTGGATTTGGCAATGGTTTCTTGAATATGACACCAAAGACAAGGCAACAAAATAAAAATAGATAAATTGGACTTCATCAAAATTAAAAACTTTTGTGCATGAAAGAACACTATCCATAGAGTAAAAAGGTAACACAGAGAATGGGAGAAAATATTTATAAATCATATATCTGATAAGGGACTTATATTCTAAATATATAAAGAACTCCTATAACTCATAAACAAAAACTGAAACCACCCAATTAAAGAAATGGGCAAAGGACTTAGACATTTCTCCAAAGAAGATATACAGACAGCCAACAAGCACAAAAAAAGGTCAACATCACTACTCATTAGGGAAATTCAAATCAAAACCA
Organism: Phocoena sinus; assembly: GCF_008692025.1. Lineage (NCBI taxonomy): Eukaryota > Metazoa > Chordata > Mammalia > Artiodactyla > Phocoenidae > Phocoena > Phocoena sinus. Next base: position 85,550,892 of record NC_045784.1, read on the forward strand.
CAATGAGATACCACTGCACACCCATTAGGATGGCTATTATTTTAAAAAACCCATAAAGTATCAAATGTTGGGAAGGATGTGAAGAAATTGGAACCTTTGTGCACTGTTGGTGAGAATTGTAAAATGGTGCAGCTGCTGCAGAAATCAGTATGGCAGTTACTCAAAAAAATATACATAGAATTACCACATGATCCAGAAATTCCACTATTGGGAATAAACCCAAAAGTATTGAAAACAGGGACTTGAACATACACCAGTGTTTATAGTATCATAATTCACAATAGCCAAAAGATGGAAACAACCCAAATGTCCATCAGCAGATGAATGGATAAACAAAATGTGCTCTATACATATAATGCAATCTTATTCAGCCTTAAAAAGAGAGGAAATTCTGGCATATGCTATAACATGAATGAAACTTGAAGACATTATGTTAAGTGAAATAAACTAGACACTAAGGGACACATGTTGTATGATTCTACTTATATGAGGTGCCTAGAGCAGTCAAATTCAGAAACAGAAAATAGAATGATGGTTGCCAGAATCTGGGGGAAGGGGAAGATGGTGAGTTATTTTTTAATGGATACAGAGTTTCATTTTGTGGAGATGAAAAAGCTCTGGAGATGAATAGTGATGATGGTTGTGCAACAATGTGAATATACTTAAAATGCCACTGAGTTGTACACCTAAAAATGGTTTAAATTGTAAATTTTGTTATGTATATTTGCCACAAGGAGAAGGAGGAGGAGGAGGAGGAGGATGGAAATTATTCACCCTGAAGAACATTTACAGGACCAGGGCTTACAGATTTCAAACACCTCAGAAAACTAAGGTGAGGTATGGGGCTAATACAGGGTAATTAGTTGAAAATCTATGTATGAAGTGATTGAATCACCACCTAAGCTTCCAGGCAATTACGCCCACAACCAAAGAATCATTCTATGGAAAAATTAAACCAAAGCAGACCTAGTGGAGGGCAGGAGTGGATGTGGAGCTGAAACCACTTGGATGAAGTGAAAGTCTGCACACTAAATAAGGAACCCCTCAACTCCCTCTCCCCTGCCCACAGGATGCCAATAGCCAAGCATCTAGCTCCCAAGAAGATGAATTTTTCTCTCGAGAAATGAAAAGGCCTATAGAAAATACATTTCAGACTCTGGCATCTCAGGATCATTCAGTGATATAGCAGCATACCAAAAGTCCAAACAAGGAAACAGTAAAGGGAAACAGGAGGAAATTGAGATAATGCATATAAAAGATTATCCATCTTTATTATTTTTCAACTAACAATATATTTACATGATTTAAAGGTCAAAGCAATATAAATAGGGATTCTCTGAGAAGTCTCACTCTCAACCTTGCCTCCATCCACCTCCTTTCCATTCCCAGTCTCCAACAGGAAATCATTTTATTAGCTTCTTGTTTGCCTTTTTAATATTTCTTTAGGTAGATATAAGCAAATATGAATGTTTTTATTTTCCCTATTTATTTCACAAAAGATAGTAGACTGCTGGTTTTTGCCTTAAAAATCTTTTTTCACTAAAAATGTATCCTGGAGATCTCTCCATAGGAGTACATGATAATCTTCATTTTTGTTGTAGTATCGTTTTTGGCTTTTTTGCATTTGGGTTTTGCTTGTTTATTTGTGGGTGGGTTTTTTTTTTTGCCTGAAAGGGTTTGTTTTGTATGCATTTTATTGTACATATGTATTTTTTACATATGTATCTATAGGATATCTATAAGATAAATTCCCAAAAGTGGGATTGTTAGGTCAAAGGAAAAATAGATCTGTAAGTATGGTATATATTCCCAGATTCTCCTCCAAGGAGTTGTGCCCTTTCTCCTCAAAGCCTCATCAATAGACTAAACTGTGGATTGTTGCCGAACTGGTAGGTAAGATTTGGTATTTCAGAAAAGTTTTAATTTAAATTTCTCTGATGATGAATGAAGTTGGGTGTATTTTTATATTTTTCAGGAATCTTTGCTTGGTTGACGGTTCTTTTCTTTCAGTATTCTGAATATGTCACCCCATCCTCTCCTGGCCTGAAAAGTTTCTCTTGAGAAATTGCCAATAGTCTATGGGCATTCCCTTGTAGGTAACTTCTCTTTTTTCTCTTGCTGCTCTTAAATTCTTTGTCTTTGACTTTTGACAATTTGATTATAATGTGCTTGGTGTAGTCTTATTCAGGTTCAAACTATTTGGGATCCTTCAGGCCTCATGGATCTGGATGTCCATTTCTTTCCCCAGGTTTGGGAAGTTTTCAGCCATTATTGCTTTAAAGGCACTTTTTGTCCCTTTCTCTTTTTCTTCTCCTTCTGAAACTCCCATAATAAAAATATTGTTTCTTTCATTGTGTTCCATAATTCCTGTAAACTTTCTTCACTCTTTTTCATTCGTTTTTCTTTTTGTTCCTCTGACTGGGTAATTTCCAATATCCTATCCTCCAGGTGGCTGATTCTTTCTTCTGCATGATTGAGTTTACTTTTGAAACTCTCTATCAATTTCTTCAGTTTGGTTTTTATATTTTTCAACTCTAGGATTTTTGTTTGTTTGTTTGTTTTTTGATGGTTACTATTTTCTTGTTGTACTTCTTATTTTGTTCATGTATTGTTTTCCCAATTTCATTTGTTGTCTGTCTGTTTTCTCATAGTTCACGAAACTTCCTTAAGAGGATTATTTTGAATTCTTCATCTGACAGTACATAGATCTCCATTTCTTAAGGATCAGTTACTGGAGCTTTATTAGTTTCCTTTGGTGGTATTATATTTACCTGATTTTTCATGATTCTTAATTCCTAATATTGATATCATTACATTTGAGTAATCAAGCTCCTCTTCCAGACTTTGCAGGTTTACTTTGGCAAAGACTGTTCTTCACCAGTCAGTTAATTTAGGTTTCTGGGTGTGTCTGCTGGTAGTGTCCTTAGGCAGGTGGAGCCTGCTATTACGGTCTATATTGGGGTGAGGCAATTGTTCAAGCCCTGAGGATGGGCATCGGGGTGGCCACTGTCTGAGAGCAATTGGCTAGGACTGCTGGCTTGGTTCCTTACCCAATTGAAGGTGTAGGATAGGCTCTGAATTTGCTTAGACTCTCTGGTCAGGATTACTAGATGGTCAGGACTGGGTACTATATTCACTAGCAGATGGGGCTATGAATTAGCTTCCCTGCTTTGGCAGGGCAGCAGAATGTGACCTGGGGCCTGTATAGTACATTGTTTGGGGATACAAATCAGGCTAGAGTGTGCACTAAATTCCCTGTCAGTTGAGGCCACTGGTTTTGCTCTGCAGACAGGGGAAACCATGGGGTCTGCTCCATGTACAACTGTCATTGTACATAGGGTTATTGAATGGGCTGTGTAGCTTCCCATGTGCTCTGGTCAGGTTCCCTGGTCAGACATGCTAAAGGATATATTCAGCAATGAGTGGGGCTATGAATTAGTTTCCCTTCCTGGGTATAGTGAGAGAATCAGCTCTAAAGCCAGTAAAGCTCTTTGTTTGTTGTCTTAACTCAGCTGACCTGCACCCCAAGTTCTCTTACTGAACACGGCCACTGGCTTTGCTCTGAAAACTATTGGCTCTGCCTACCCACATCTAGACTCAAGTGCCAAAGGGTTGCACAACTTTCAAGATTTTTCACCAAGCCTTTCTGGTCAAATGGGGCTGGAAGACACTATCCACAGCAGATGGGGATGTGATTCAGTTCCTTGCCTGGTCATGGGCAAACCAGGCTCTAGAGCCAGCAAAATTCCTTGTTTGATGATTGAATTAGGTAGATCTGCACCCCACCAAGTTCTCTGGTCAGAATGCACCACGAACTTGGTTCTACAGATGAGCAATGCTGCTGGTTGAGATTACTACTTGGCACTGCAGGTGTGAACTTTGTCTGCCAAGATCTGTGTGCTGGCTGTTGTAAGCCCCCCCCACTTCTTCTCCATCACAATTAGATTCCTAGTCCCACAGATTCCCCTGCAACCCCCATGGTGTGAGATCAGAGTAGGAACTCCCACAAAATGACCCACATTGCTGCAGGAGAAGAGCTAGTTATCCCCCAAACTTTTTTTCCCACTGGAGGAACTGGAGGTCAGAAGACACCTCTCCACATGGTGTTGCACTGGCTTGGGGGAGGGGCAATGCAGTAAATGTGTAGTTGCTTCTCTTATCCTTCTAATGCGGTCTGTCTTGATCTCTGTGGTGCAGGGAGGTGCTTCAGTCTCACCTCAGTGTTCTATGATTCTCTCAATGGTGTTTTGTTCTTCAATAGTTGTTAGTTGTTCTTTTTGTGAGAAGAAATGAAGTCAAAAACAATTTATATTGCCATCTTGGTGACATCACTTTCCCCAGAATTCCACCTTTACCATATTGATTTGAGATGCCTTATACTATATTCCCATATCTATTTGGGTCTGTTTCTGAATTGTTTCTGTTTCATCGGGCTGTCTATCCATTCACCAACATTATACACTTTTAACACTTGAGGTTTTATAATATGTTTCAATATTTGATTTTTCTGTTTCATAGAGTCCCAGTTATTTTTGCTTGTTTATTCTCTTCAAGAAAAATTGCCGACACTTTATTGGGATTGCATTAAGTTTATAAATTAACTTACAGAGAATCAATATCTTTACAATGTGAATCTTTCCTATCCATGAATAGAGCATGTCTTTTCATTTCTTCAGGTATATTATCTTTCAGTAGTGTTTTTCTCATATGTTTTGCACAATTTTTGCTAAGTGTTTTTTCTTTTTTGTTGCTGTTGTAAAAATGTTCTTCTATTCCAATGCATCTTCTAATGGATTGCTTGTATGTAGTAAAGATATTGATTGATTCCTATAGACTAACTTCATATTCTACCATTTTACTCAATTCTCATTCTCTCTCCCCATATTTTGACAATTTTCAAAGTGATTCCCTTCCATTAAAAAAGTCTTTTTAAAAGCTAATATTAATTTCCTCAGAAAATTAAGAAATTATTGTATCCATAGTACAAGAGCAGAATTCTATAGAAAAAAAGCACAAAGAACAAGACACTTTTGAATTTAAGAATACAAATAATAAGTTTAATCAAAATATTAGAAGATAAAGTAGAGGAAATCTTCCATTTATAAAACAAAACAGACACAATTACACAAGAAGAAATAGTCTATTTGAATAGGCATATATCTACTAAAGAAATTGAATCAATAATTAATAACCTTCCAAACCAAAGAGCACTAGGCCCAGAGGTCACTGTTGAATTCTACCAAACATTAAAGGAAGAAATTTTGCCAGTTCTCTATGATCTCTTTCAGAAGATAGAAGCAGAAGGAATACTTCTTAACTCATTCTATGAGACCAGCAACACCGTAATACAAAAATATTACAAGAAAAAAAAAAAACTACAGGCCAATATCTCTCATGAACATCAATGCAGAAATCCTCAACAAAATAACAACAAATTGAATCCAACAGTGTACAGAAAGTATTTTACACAATGGCCAAGAGGGATTTATCCCAGTTATGCAAGACTGGTTCAACATTTGAAAATCAATTAATGTAATCCATCAACAGGCTAAAAAAGAAAAATCAAATCATATCAATAGATGCAAAATAGTATTTGACAAAATCCAACAATCATTCATGATGAAAACTCTCAGCAAACTAGGACAAGAGGGTGACTCAATAAAGAACATCTATAGGGGCTTCCCTGGTGACGCAGTGGTTGAGAGTCCGCCTGCCGATGCAGGGGACACGGGTTCGTGCCCTGGTCTGGGAAGATCCCACGTGCCGCGGAGCGGCTGGGCCCGTGAGCCATGGCCGCTGGGCCTGCGCGTCCGGAGCCTGTGCTCCGCAACGGGAGAGGCCACAACAGTGAGAGGCCCGCGTACCGCAAAAAAAAAAAAAAAAGAACCTACAGCTAATATCATATTTAATGGTAAGAAACTAGAACATTTTCTGCTAAGGTGAGGAACAAGGCAAGAATATACCCTCACCACTCCTTTTCAACATTGTATTGGAAGTTCTAGTTAGTACAGTAAGACAAGAAAAGAATATAAAAGGTAAACTGATTGGGAAGAAAGAAGTAAAACTGTCATTGTTTGCAAATGACATGACTGTCTATGTAGAAAATCCAAAAAATTGACAAAAAATCCCTCCTGGAATTAATAAGCAATGATTGGAAGAATATAGGATACAAGATCCATATAGAAAAGTCGATCACTTTCCTATATACCATCAATGAACAAGTGGAATTTGAAATTTAAAACATAATACCATTTACATTACAGCCAAAAAATGAAATACTAAGATATAAATCTAACAGAATATGTACAAGGTATATATGAAGAAAACCACAAATCTTTCTGATGAAAGAAATCAATCAAGGACTAAATAAATGAAGAAATATTCCATGTTTATGGATAGGAAGACTCAAGATATCAGTTCTTCTCAGCTTGATCTATAGATTCAATGCAATCCCAATCAAAATCCCAGGACGTTATTTAGTGGATATTGACAAACTGACTCTAAAGTTTTTACAGAGGGGCAAAAGACTCAGCATGGCCAACACAATATTGAAGGAGAAGAACAAAGTTGGATGACTGACACTATCCAACTTCAAGACTTACTATAAAGCTGCAGTAATCAAGACAGCATGGCACTGGCAAAAGAATAGACAAACAGATCAATGGAACAAAATAGAGAGCCCATAAATAGACCCACACATAGTCAACTACTCTTTGACAAAGGAGGAAAAACAATACAATGGAGCAAAAATAATCTCTTCAAGAAAAGGTGCTAGAATAACTGGACATCCACATGCAAAATAATAATAATAATAAGACTAGGGACTTCCCTGGTGGTCCAGTGGTAAAGAATCCGCCTTACAATTCAGGGGATGCAGGTTCACTCCCTGGTCAGGGAACTAAAATCCCACATGCCATGGGACAACTAAGCCCACGTGCCACAACTACCAAGCTCACACAACTCAGCTAGAGCCCGTGTGCTGCAAACTACAGAGCCCATGTGCTCTGGAGTCCATGCCACAACTACAGAGCCCATGTGCCCTGGAGCCTGTGTGCCACAACTAGAGAAGAGAAAACCCACACGCCACAACTAGAGAGAAGCCTGCACACCACAACAAAAGATCTTGCATGCCTCAACAAAGATTCCGCATGCTGCAACTAAGACCCGATGCAGCCAAAAATAAATAAAATAAATAATAAATAAATAAATCTTAAATGATAATAACAATAAGTCTAGACAGATCTTACACTCTTCACAAAAAGTACAGCCAAATGTATCATAGACCTAAATGTAAAATGCAAAACTGTAGAACTCTTAGAAGATAACACAGGAAGAAACTTAAATGACCTTTGGTATGGTAATGCCCTTTTAGATACAACCCCAAAGGCACAATTCATGAAAGAAATAATTGGTAAACTGGACTTCATTAAAATGAAAAACTTCTGCTCTGTGAAAGACACTGTCAAGAGAATGAGAAGACAAACCATAGACTAAGACTAAATATTTGCAAAATACATATATGATAAAGTTCTGTTATCCAAAATACACGAAGACTCTTAAAACACAACAGTAAGAAAACAACAAGATTTTAAAATGGGCCAAGGGGCTACCCTGGTGGCGCAGTGGTTAAGAATCCACCTGCCAATGCAGGGGACACGAGTTCGAGCCCTGGTCCGGGGTGATCCCACATGCCACGGAGCAACTAAGCCCGTGAACCACAACTACTGAGCCCACGTGATACAACTACTGAAGCCTGCACACCTAGAGCCCATGCTCCACAACGAGAGAAGCTGCTGCAATGAGAAGCCAGCACACCGCAATGAAGTATAGCCCCTGCTCACCGCAACTAGAGAAAGCCCACACGCAGTAACGAAGATCCAAAGCAGCCAAAATAAATTAATTTTAAAAAATGGGCCAAGGACCTTAATAGACACCTTACCAAAAAAGATATACAGATGAGAAGTAAGCATATGAAAAGATGCTCCACATCATATGTCACCGGGGAAATGCAAATTAAAACAACAATGAAATACCACTACACACCTATTAGAATGGCCAAAATCCAGAGCACTGACAACACCAAATGCTGACCAGGATGTACAGCAACAGGAGCTCTCATCCATCACTGGTAGGAATGCAAAATGGCACAGCCACTTTGGAAGATAGTTTTGTACTTTCTTACAAAAGTGAACATACTCTTACCATATAACCCAGCAATTGCACTCCTAGGTATTTACTCAAAGGAGTTGAAAATTTATGTCCACACAAAAACCTGCACACAGATGTTTATAGCAGCTTTATTCAAAATTGCCAAAACTTGGAAGCAATTAAGATGTTCTTAAGTAGGTGAATGTATAAATAAACTGAACAAAGGAATATTATTCAGCTCTAAATAGAAATGAGCCATGAAACAACATGGAGGAATCTTAAATGCATATTATTAAGTGAAATAAGCCAATCTGAAAATGCTACATATTGTATGATTCCAACTATATGACATTCTGGAAAAAGCAAAACTACAGGGACAGTGAAAGGTGGCTGCCAGGAGTTAGTGAAGAGGGAGGAATGAACAGGCACAGCAGAGAGAATTTTTAGGGTAGTGAAACTACTCTGTTCAATACTACAATGGTGGATACATGTCATTTACATTTGTCAAAACCCATAGTATATACAACACAAAGCGTGAAACCTAATGTAAATTATGGACTTCAGGTGATTATGATGCGCCCATGCAGGTTCATCAATTGTAACAAATGTACCACTCTGGTGGGGGATTTTGAGAGTGGGAGAGTCTATGCATATGTGAAGGCAGGGGTTACAAGGGTAATCTCTGTACCTTCCATTCACTTATGCTGTTACCCTAAAACTGCTCTAAAAATAAAGTGTAGTTTTTTAAAAAGCAAAACCAAAAGGTAAAGATATAAAAAAAGAAGAGAAGCGATAATAAAATTTGAGGGCAAATCTGGGGGTATTATAGCTACCTAATTAGAGTTCAGAAAGAGGGAAAATGAAGGAGATGAAATTATCTAATAGAGCAAGAAAATTTTCCAAAATTGAGGGGATACAAGTCCCTAGAGTACTTGGTAAGTACTTGCTGAGCCCACCAAGTGCCCAGCAACATGCACGAAAAGAGCCTGACCACCCGGAAGTGATTTGCTTATCATCAATTGGAGCTGGCTTATAGTAAGTTTATATTATAAAATATATTGTTCTTTTTCAGTAGCTTTAATTTAAGGCTTGCGAATCCATTACAGCCACTTCAATGGAGTTTTCATTAGAATCAGTTGGCATGGGTCCAAACCCCGGGTGGGCCATTCAATTTTTTCTGTTCTGTGGCCAGCCTCTTAGCATTGAATAAGAGGGAGGCAGGGTGAGAAAGTACGGATGCGTCAATTCTAAAACCACCCCCAGTATGAGAAAAAGCACTCCAAGTACCTGTCCTAGTGGAATTTCTGTATCTTCATGTATAAAAGGCAGACTCCTCATTTTGGATAACCGAAATTTACTAATTATTTTATATAGTCAATTACTATCCACACACTAGGCTGGATCTGGGCCTTGAAATGTTCTCTGGAGAAGGAAATAGTTGGGTTCTCTGTGTTTTTTGGTGGTTTCCCAGTTTTCTTTATTCACGTAAAAATTCAAGCAAGAGCCCAAAAGTAATTTTTCAGGCTAGTATTTCCAGGCACACGAATTTTATATGCCAGTCAGATTTATTGTAATAGGAATAGAATGAATTAAGTCAGCTGTTTCTAGATGATGTTTGTGATTGATTTTCCAGAGCACCTTGGAGACTGCCCGTTTATCTCCTACTGTTCTCAGTTTAAAAAAAAATTAGCTCTTTGGTCGGGCACATGCTATTTTCCATCTATCCTCCCTGGCACCTACTACTGCACAGCACCACATGTTCTTTTCACCCAAATTACTTGACTTTACCACGTCTTTCTGAGGTCTTTTGTTCTCCCTACGATCATTGCTCTTTTGTCATATTCTCTTTGAATGATCTCTTTCTTTTCCTGTCTCTCTACTTCATGCTCACTTTCTAATGACACTATTGGTAATATCCAAAAGGCTTATTTAGAAAGAAAAAAGATCAGTAAGAAGAAAAACATCTTCTATTACTCCAGATTTTTCTCCCATTTTAAAATGTGATATTCTACTTATCTTGGAGATTTTTTTAAGTTTTCAAAAGTGAATATTAATCAAGCTACAGTATGAGTCAGTGAGGAGTCCATTTACCTTTCTATGCCTCAATCTTATCCTTTGTAAAAGACAGTCACTAAGCTGCCCAGAGTTGATACCCCTTGAATATAAGTAACTTCTTTCTTTTTTTGTCACTGCTTTCTCATTGGTCTCTGTCTAAGTACTCTGAGTAGAGTCCGCCCTGTAAAATGAAGAAACTGAGGGACTTAGACTCATTGTGATTTGATGAGGGTCACATGGCTTGCCTGTGGCATTCAGAAATAGCTTGGTAAACCCAGTACCCCAGACAGTCTTCCCACTCAATTGTAAATCATTTAAACTCAGATTTAAGTATAATACCTTGCTTTGCTCTCAGTGCCACAGCAGTCATTTTATTGTTTCTGGCAGAGAAGGGGGGAAAAAATGAAAACTAATATAGTGGCTGAAAGCTAAATCTCTTTAACAGGCTAAGCTTAAAAAGAAACTCACTATTTTCCTTCAGTTCTTCCTTTTGCACCCCAGATTTGGTCCTGCTTGAAGAACATATGAAAAATTATTCGTTTGTCTTCTGTGGAGATAACTATCCCTGCTACAATGAGAAGAGCCCTGGAAAAGGAATCAGGAGACCCAGGTGCTGGTTCTAGATGGATCACTAACTAGCTGTGTTACTTTGGGCAAGTTGTTTCATGACCGACCTTCAGTTTTCCTATCTTAAAAATAAGGATTGTAGCAGAAAATTGCTAAGGTCATTTTATTTTTTAAACTAATTAATTTTATTTTTAGCTGCATTGGGACTTCCTTGCTGTGCGCGGGCTTTCTCTAGTTGCAGTGAACGGAGGCTACTCTTCATTGTGGTGCTTGGGCTTCTCATTGTGGTAGCTTCTCTTTGTTGCAGACCATGGGCTCTAGGCATGTGCGATTCAGTAGTTGTGGCACATGGGCTCGGTAGTTGTGGCTCGCGGGCTCTAGAGCGCAGGCTCAGTAGTTGTTGCACACAGACTTAGTTGCTCTGTGGCATGTGGGATCTTCCCGGACCAGGGCTCGAACCCGTGTCCCCTGCATTGGCAGGCGGATTCTTAACCACTGCGCCACCAGGGAAGTCCTGCTAAGGTTATTTTAGTCCCAGCTTTCCTTGATGCTATAATCAATAAAAGAACACACTCTGTGAGTGATCACACGAAGTAAACAGGGAAGAAATAAGAGACTAACTGGTTGGTCAGGACAGAAGACAATGCTCAAAGAAAAATACAAAGAGGTATGAAACTGAAAAGTATGAGAAGCTGTTAGCAACCTAAAAATTTAGATAACATTTGATATAGGCTCGTCATTTTACAGAGAACCTGAAGACTTGGATTAGATGGTCAGTTTCTACCCCTAAGCTGTCCTTTTTTGTTGGTTGATGTAGTTACCAATCAAAGGGGATATAGGTTGGGCTGAAAGCAAGAACCTTAAGAGGTGAAGAGTATAGAAAGACAGAATCTGACCAGTGAAAGATTCAATAATCTGCAGAGAATGGACACCACTATTTCAGCCAAACATCAATGACATCATTGGTAACATAACAGAATGTTTTAACGCTTGGCAAATATTCTATGAGGCTGCACACCCATGTACACAAAGGCAACCAAATAAATTCATGTCTATAATCAGTGTCTCTTTTGCATAGGTGGGTCTCTTCTCTGTTACACTGGAGTAAATGAGTCAGCTTAACTAACTGGAAGAAGGTGATTCTTCCAGAGCCATGCTTCTCCAGTTTAGGTATGTATGAGAGTGATCTGAGGAAAGTTGTTAAAATACAGATTCCAGGGTACAACTTCTTGGTTTGTGATTCAGTAGGTCTGTAATTACACCCACCAATCCGTATCTTTAAAAAGTATTGCTGGGGCTTCCCTGGTGGCGCAGTGGTTGAGAATCCACCTGCCTATGCAGGGGACACAGGTTCGTGCCCTGGTCTGGGAAGATCCCACATGCCACGAAGCGGCTGGTCCCGTGAGCCATGGCCGCTGAGCCTGCGCGTCTGGAGCCTGTACTCCGCAACAGGAGAGGCCACAACAGTGAGAGGCCCGCGTACGGAAAAAAAAAAAAAAAACTGGATATCCATGTGCAAAAGAATAAATTTAGATCTCTACCTCACACCACATACACAAACTAACTCAAAATGAATCAAAGACCTAAACGTAAGAGCTAAAACTATAAAACTCCTAGGAAAAAAACATAGGGATAAATCTTCTTGACCTTGGATTTGGCAATGGAGTTTTAGACATGACACCAAAAGCACAAGCAACAAAAGAAAAAAATACGTAAGTTGGAATTCATCAAAATTAAAACTTTTGTGCATCAAAGGACATGATCAATAAATAATAAAGTCAACCATAGAATGGGAGAAAACATTTGCAAATTATATGCCTAACAAAGGATTTGTATCTAGAATATATTTTTAAATCTCTTGTAACTCAATAATAAAAAGACAAATAACCCAATTTAAAAATGGGCATAGGATTTGAACAGACATTTAAAAGGATATACAAATGGCTAATAAACACATGAAAAAATGCTCAACATTATTAGTGATTAGGGAAATGCAAATCGAAATCACAATGAAATACCACTTCACACCCAGTAGGATAGCTGTAATTTTTTTTTAAAAGACAAAAATAATTCTTGGTAAGGATGTGGAGATATTGGAAGCCTCAAATATTGTTTGTGGGAATGTAAATGGTGTAGCCACTGCCCACAAATGTTAGATAGTTCCTCAAAAAGTTAAACATAGAGTTACCAGATGACCCAGCAATTCTACTCCTAGGGATATACTCAAGAGAATTTAAAAACATATGTTCACACAAAAACTTGTACATGAATGTTCATAGCAACATTATTCATAATAACCAAAAAGTGGAAACAAGCCAAATTTCCATCTACTGATGAATGATTAAATAAAATGTAGTAAGTTTATGCAATGGAATATTGTTAGGCGATAAAGAAGAATGAAATGCTTCTACATGCTACAACATGGATAAACCTTGAAAACATTATGCTAAATGAAAGAAGTCAAACACAAAAGGTCAGATACATATAATCCCATTTATATGAAACATCCAGAATAGACAGATCCATAGAGGCAAAAAGTAGATTAGTAGTTGTCAGGAGCTAGGGGAAGGGATAAACAGGAAGTGATTGGTAATGGATACAGGGCTTCTTTTTGGGGTGATGAACATGTTCTGGAATTAGATAGTGATAATGGTTGCACAACTCTTGAATACACTAAAAACTACTGAATTGCACAATTTTTTAAACATCTTTATTGGAATATAATTGCTTTACAATGGTGTGTTAGTTTCTGCTTTACAACAAAGTGAATCAGTTATACATATACATATGTCCCCATATCTCTTCCCCTGCATCTCCCTACCTCCCACCCTCCATATCCCACCCCTCTAGGTGGCCACAAAGCACCAAGGTGATCTCCCTGTGCTATGCAGTTTCTTCCCACTAGCTATCTATTTTACGTTTGGTAGTGTATATATCTCCATGCCACTCTCTCACTTTGTCCCAGTTTACCCTTCCCCCTCCCCGTATCCTCAAGTCCATTCCCTAGTAGGTCTGCATCTTTATTCCTGTCTTGCCCCTAGGTTCTTCATGACCATTTTTTTTTTTAGATTCCATATATATGTGTTAGCATACGGTATTTGTTTTTCTCTTTCTGACTTACTTCACTCTGTATGACAGTCTCTAGGTCCATCCACCTCACTACAAACAACTCAGTTTCATTCCTTTTTATGGCTGAGTAATATTCCATTGGATATATGTGCCACATCTTCTTTATCCATTCATCCGATGATGGGCACTTAGGTTGTTTCCATCTCCAGGCTATTGTAAATAGAGCTACAATGAACATTTTGGTACATGACTCTTTTTGAATTATGGTTTTCTCAGGGTATATGTCCAGTAGTGGGTTTGCTGGGTCATATGGTAGTTCTATTTTTAGTTTTTTTTAAGGAAACTCCATACTGTTCTCCATAGTGGCTGTATCAATTTACATTCCCACCAGCAGTGCAAGAGGGTTTCCTTTTCTCCACACCCTCTCCAGAATTTATTGTTTGTAGATTTTTTTGATGATGGCCATTCTGACCGGTGTGAGATGATATCTCATTGTAGTTTTGATTTGCATTTCTATAATGATTAATAATGTTGAGCATTCATTCATGTGTTTGTTGGCAATCTGTATATCTTCTTTGGAGAAATGTCTATTTAGGTCTTCTGCCCGTTTTTGGATTGGGTTCTTTGTTTCTTTGATATTGAGCTGCATGAGCTGCTCATATGTTTTGGAGATTAATCCTTTGTCAATTGCTTCATTTGCAAATATTTTCTCCCATTCTGAGGCCCAGCCGCTCCATGGCACGTGGGATCCTCCCGGACTGGGGCACAAACCCATGTCCCCTGCATCGACAGGCGGACTCTCAACCACTTCGCCACCAGGGAAGCCCCCCATTTGTTTATTTTTGTTTTAATTTCCATTTCTCTAGGAGGTGGGTCAAAAAGGATCTTGCTGTGATTTATGTCATAGAATGTTCTGCCTATGTTTTCCTCTAAGAGTTTGATGGTGTCTGGCTTTACATTTAGGTCTTTAATCCATTTTGAGCTTTTTTTTTGTGTATGGTGTTAAGGAGTGTTCTAATTTCAGTTTTCCCAGCACCACTTATTGAAGAGGCTGTCTTTTCTCCACTGTATATTCTTGCCTCCTTTATCAAAGATAAGGTGACCATATGTGCATGGGTTTATCTCTGGGCTTTCTATCCTGTTCCATTGATCTACATTTCTGTTTTTGTGCCAGTACCATACTGTCTTGATTATTGTAGCTTTGGTGAAAAACTGAAACCATTTCCACTAACATCAGGAACAAGACAAGGTTGCCCACTCTCACCACTATTGTTCAACATAGTTTTGGAAGTTTTAGCCACAGCAATCAGAGAAGAAAAGGAAATAAAAGGAATCCAAATCGGAAAAGAAGAAGTAAAGCTGTCACTGTTTGCAGATGACATGATACTATACATAGAGAACCCTAAAGATGCTACCAGAAAACTACTAGAGCTAATCAATGAATGTGGTAAAGTATCAGGATACAAAATTAATGCACAGAAATCTCTTGCATTCCTAGACACTAATGATGAAATATCTGAAAGTGAAATTAAGAAGACACTCCCATTTACCATTGCAACCAAAAGAATAAAATATCTAGGAATAAACCTACCTAAGGAGACAAAAGACCTGTATGCAGAAAATTATAAGACACTGATGAAAGAAATTAAAGATGATACAAATAGATGGAGAGATATAACATGTTCTTGGATTGGAAGAATAAACATTGTGAAAATGACTCTACTACCCAATGAACTGTACACTTTTAAATGGTGCATTTTTATGTTATGTGAATTATATCTCAATAAAATGATCCAATTTTTAAAAAATAGAATTGGACAAGAGATATTAACAAGCAATCTACAGAAGAAATACTAACAGGACTACAATTAAAATGAGAGGTAAGGGCTTCCCTGGTGGCGCAGTGGTTGAGAGTCTGCCTGCCAATGCAGGGGACACGGGTTCGTGCCCCGGTCCGGGAAGATCCCACATGCCGCGGAGCGGCTGGGCCCGTGAGCCATGGCCTCTGAGCCTGCACGTCCAGAGCCTGTGCTCCGCAACAGGAGAGGCCACAACAGTGAGAGGCCCGCGAACCACACACAAAAAAAATAAAAATAAAAAGAGGTAATATTTTCAGCCTAAATCCAATGACTGTCACCCTTATAAGGAAAAGGAGATTTGGAGATATGCGGATCCACACACAGAAGGAAGAAGGTCATGTGAGGACAGAGGCAGAGATTGTAGTGATGTAGCCGCAAGCCAAGGAATGTCAAGGATTGCCCAGAGCCATGAGAAGCCAGGAAAAGGCAAAACTTGTGACAGAATAAATTTTTGTTGTTTCAATCCACCAAGTTTGTGGTTATTTACGACAGCCCTAGGAAACTAAAACACCCTACTAAGAATCTATCCCACAGAAGTGCTTGTAGAAGTGGGCAAAGATATTTACAATGTACTAGTGGGCTTACTGCAGCATTCTT
Source organism: Phocoena sinus (assembly GCF_008692025.1). NCBI lineage: Eukaryota > Metazoa > Chordata > Mammalia > Artiodactyla > Phocoenidae > Phocoena > Phocoena sinus. The sequence continues at coordinate 85,567,187 of NC_045784.1, forward strand.
AATAATCTCAAAAAGCTAGAAGTAATGTAAATGTCCATCCATAGGTAACCATTAAATGAATTACAGTACATTTCTTTGTATATGGAATATTATTCAGCTATTAATAGAGTTCTTGTATTGACAAGGAAGGATATCTGTGATATATTTCTAAGTGGCAAAATCAAGTAGCAGACAAACATGAATGTTTTTGTAAGATGATATATTTTTACGATTATTAATACTGTACACATACACACATACATGTATATGTGAGTGTGAATTTTCACTTGAAGAGTAGGGATATAAAATAATGCTCATTAAAGTGTTCATGGTTAATTCTGAGGACTTGCAGAGGTGGAGAAAAACTTTGATTTTTTTACTTTCTACTTTTGATAGATTATTTGCCAGTGAGGATGTACCTCTTTGTAATGGAAAAAATTTTAAACACTCCTTCCACACTACAATTCTTTCAGTTGCTCAAACATTCCACCCTCTTTCACATTTTCAAGGTTTTGTCCATGATTTCCCTCTGCCTGGAACACTGTCTCTGTCGACATCTTCGCCTGGCTATTCATCTGGCAAGTCTTGATTTCTTTGTTACTTTCTCCTGGAAGCCTGCCCTGAGTACCCTTCCCCTCCCTATAACCTTGCAAAGCTGGATTATACACCTATATGACTTTGCTCACATTATTCTTGCAGCCCAAGATTCTCTTCCACACTCCCCCCACCCACCCAAACCCTATTTTTAACAGCCTTTTGACCTTGCAGAGGCTTTTTACAGAGTTCACCACTGCCATCTTTGTTAAACCTACAGTTCTCTTGGCTTTTCTGATACCTCAGTGTCCTCCTCTATCAGTTAACTTCTAATACTGGAATTTCTACAATGAAATCCATCCAGATAAAGGATGAATGGAAGAGACCATGGTGAAAAGACCAGTGTAACCCACAATGCCATAGACAATGGAGCAATATCGACAAACTCCTGAAGGAACAAAAGTGTGCAAGAATTTTCTATCCTATCTGTTTGCCCTTCAACAGACAGATATTCTCAAACATGCCAAAATTCAAGAAATGCAACACTCATGAGGGCTGCTTAAAAAAAAAGAACTAGTAGCTGATAAAATCTAAACAACTAAGAGATATATCAAAACAAAGAACTCAGGAATAAAGTAGCTGTGATAAAAGGAGTAGTGGTAAGCACTGAATTCATTTACACAGAGAAGCAAGACCAAACAACTTAGAGAATTCTAGGTGGAGAACAGAATGTAAATGTTATAAACTATGAGAAGGTAAAAATAATAATATAGCTAACAAAAATCATGAGTTGTGAGGGGAAGTGCATTTCACCATATTTCATAATGATAACTCATTTCCTCATATTTATAATAATAGTTTATTATGTACCAGGCACTGTGTCAAGTATTTTATATGTATTAACTCCTCTTTTATTCCTCACAACCCAATGAAGTAGGCACTTTTTAATCCCCATTCTAAAAATGAGGCACATAGAGATTAAATAATTTGCCCACCTTATAGCTAGTAAGTGGCAGAACTGATCTTAATCCAAGCAGGCTGTCTTCAGAACCCAGGTTCTTAACCAACTACCCACGGAATCAGTCTAACACTATCAAAAATTAAAACATGGAGATAAAAATATAATAACTATAACCTCTTTATATTTTCCAAATCTTTGATTTTAACTTTAAAATAGCCTTTCAGAGACTACTGTTTCTTGAGGGGGGGAGAAGCATTTATCTGAAGTTTATCAACTTCTTTACTTTCACTCTGATTTATTTTTCTTTTGTTCAATTTCATACTTTTTTTTTTGCGGTACACGGGCCTCTCACTGTTGTGGCCTCTCCCGCTGCGGAGCACAGGCTCCGGACGCGCAGGCTCAGCAGCCATGGCTCACGGGCCTAACCGCTCTGCGGCATGTGGGATCTTCCCAGACCGGGGCACGAACCTGCGTCCCCTGCATCGGCAGGCGGACTCTCAACCACTGCGCCACCAGGGAAGCCCAATTTCATACTTTTTAAAAGAGCATGTATACTATTTCTATTAAAATTTTATATCTATCCATTTCTCAATCCTTTATAATAAAAGTGATGTCCAGAATAATGTTCATTAATCTTAGTAATTAATGTTTATGAACTGTTAATATCTGCAAGATTGCAAGTAAGCACTTTAAATGGATTATCTCAGTAAGTTATCACAGCAATCTTATAGTTACTATTTTTATCCTCCTTTATTCAGATAAGGAAATTAAGGCACAATAATGGTTATTTCTGGTTAGTACAGGTTTGGAGGTATTTTCTCCCTCTTTTTTTCACTTCTCTATATTGCTTGCTTATTTTATAATAAGTATGTATTTTTTAATAAAAATGTGAAAACCATTCTAAAAGTATATTTTTAAATAAATAACTCTTGAAGATTCCCCAATTGTCAGTCTTGAGCTTTTTTCTCCTTCTATTCTGCACTCATTCTCTAGACCATATCATCAACTCCCATAGCTTTGAATACCATCCACAGGCAAATGGCTCCCAAATCTCTATATCCACTCCAGGGCCTGTCTTCTGAGTTCCAGACACATAGGTTCAACTGCCAACAAGACATCTCCTCTTGTATGCTTCATAAACAGCTCAAATTCAACAAATTCAACTCATCACCCCAAACTGGTCTTCCATGTTTCCTAATCCCAGTGAACAGCACCACTCTCCACCCAAATGCACAAACCAGAAATACATGAATCATTTTTTTATTCCTCCCTTTCTCTCACCCTGTGTATCCAATTTATCACCAAGTACATGCTACCTCTAAAGTATACCTCCGAAATCTGTCTACTTCTCTCCATCTCCACTACCACTTCCTTAATCCAAGCCACCATAATCTCTTGCAATTACCTTCTAACTGGTCAACCTTTAAAAATTCTTGCTCCCTTACAATTCACCCTTCTCACAACAGCCAGAGAGATGTTAATAAACATAAAAGGAATTGTGTATCTCCCCTGCTTAAAACCCTTCAATGAATTCCCTCTGTTCTTAGAATAAACTAAGAAACCCCTCACCCTTTGTGGCAGAAACTGCAAACTACCTACCCAATATGTTTCCCCTTCTATAATAAAACCAGGATTCTTTTAGGAGTAGTAATAGGCTGAGTTGAAAATAAAACCTCCTCATACTACATTATAGCTAGGGGCAGCCATACAACCCAGTTCTAACTAATAGATAAGCGGAAATCTGCAGGATAGGGCTTCCAGGAAAACTATTACTTTCCTGATGGAAAGAGACAGACTTAGCTGTCACATGTCTTTTGCCCTTTTCATTCTCTCCTTTTGCTGCCTGGAGGTAAAACAGCCATCTTGGAAGCATAAAGATGGAAGCCATGCTCAAAGGATCATAGAACAAAAAGATGGATGCTTGGGTCCTGAAACTTGTATGAGTCCTGAACTGCTGACACTGAGGCTCCTTTATGTCAGAAAAATAAACCTCTTATTTTGTTAAATCACCATAACTTGGTTTCTGTTACATGCAGCCCAAAACAGTCCTAATAGATACAATCTTGTATGATATGGTCCCTGCCTACCTCTTCAGCCTTATCTCAAGCAACTCTCCTCCTCATTCACTATATTATCACCACACTGACTTTCCTTTTACTCTCCAAACACAACCTCTTTTCTGCTTCAGGGTATTTGCACGTGCTGGTCCCTCTGCCTGGAATAATCTTTTCCCACTCTACACCAGCTAACTTCTACTCATTATTTAGGTCTGAGCTTAAGGGACATCTCCTTAGCATGGACTGCCCTGACCACTTCCTCCACCAATCCAATTTAGGTGCTTTCATAACACCTTAAACATTTCCTTCTTACGATGTTTCATAATTTATATTTTTTTATTTATTTACAAGATTTTTTCCTTTTAGTTTAACTTCTGTCTCCCCAACTAGACTCTGAGCTCTATAATATCAGGGACTGTGCTGGTCTTCTCCACTACTAAATACATATCTAGCCCCTATAAAAGTGCTTGCCACATAGATTGCTAATAAATGAACAATCTACTGAAATTTTGAGTGCTTTCTGCCATTTTCCCTGCTCTCCTGAAACAGATTTAATCACTCCTCCTTCTATGCGTCCATGGCATATTGATTTGACCTCTATTTTAATTTAATCTTTTTAACAAATGAGCCATGTTTTAAAGGATCTCAAAGTCTTCTCAGAAGAAAAACACGGCAGAGATGAGATCAGGGAAGTCTTTCAGGAGCTGCTAATATCTAGGCAGTATTTTGAAGGCTAAATGAGAATTTTCAGGTAGACAAGGGGAGGAAGGGAAACACAAGCAAAGAATATAGCATGTGAAAATGCCCTGTAGAGTAAAATAGCAGAGGGTTCTCAGAATCACTAAAGCATAAGGTGTAAGGAAGGCATTGGAAGCATAGTGTAACATTGTTGAGGAGGTACCATCTAACACAAGAAACATGGGTTTCTTCATAAGACTGCTCTCATAGCTTTCTTTTTCTTTTTTTAAGGTTGGCCAAAGAATTGTAGAACAAATAGAACCATGATTTATATTTTATAACTTCCATAATCAACTTCATGCATGAACATGTCAGCAACAGTTAGAAAATTATTTTTCTTCAAGATATTAGGATGTGGATGAAGCCCCACATACATGCTCCATGACTCTGCCCAGGTAAGATACCCAGTTGGCTCCATCTATGGAGGAAATTGTCCAAAATCAAGGCTTGGAGGGATTAGGCAGAGTCAAGACCATGAAGTGCCTATGAGATCACCATAAGTAGCTTTGATTTAATAGACAATGAATAGACACAGAGGATTTTAATCAGGGGAGAGATTATCCTCAGATTTGAGCCCTAGAAAAGATCATCTTGAAGGAAGTGGATTGGAGGCAAGAAAACCTGTTAGGACTCTATTGCAACACTAAAAGTAACTATGAGAACCTCAACTAAGACAGTGGAACTTGAGGATAGAGAGAATAAGATTGGGAAGATAATTCAGAGGCAAAATTGACTGGATTTAATAATTGATTAGGCATGGAGGCCTAAATAGGCAAGAGAAGAAGAAATCAAGGATCATTTGGCGGTTTCTATTCTAGAAACTGATCATCATGCCATTTAGTGAGAGAGATAATGTAGAAAGAAGAGTATATTTGGAAGGAGAGATAATTAATTCCATTTGGAACATGTGGTATTTGAGGTACCTCTAGGATATCCAAATGGGGATGTCTAGCAGGTTAGATAGACCCATGGGTCTGGAGCCCTAAGAGCAGCCTGGGTTAGAGATATGGACTTGAGACTCATCAGAGAAGATGACAACCTAAACTAAGTTTTTAAAAGTCAATATAGGGAGAAAAGAATGGCTTTGATAGATGTAATAATTTAGAATCAAAACTACCTGGTCACTGATTGGATAAGGGAGTGTGACAAAGAGAGGAGAGTCTAGGACAAACCACAGGTTTCTGGTTTTGGAGACTGGGAGAGTAATGGTTCCACTGTTACGGACTGAATTGTGCCCTTCCCACCCACCCAAATTCATATGTTGAAGTCCTAATGCCCATTATTTTTTAATGTGACCGTATTTGGAGATAGGGCCATTAGAGGGGTAATTAAGGAAAAATAAAGTCGTACAGATAGGCCCTAATCCAATATGACTGGTGCCCTTATAAGAAGAGGAGATTAGGGCATATACATGCATAGAAGGGGAATACCATGTGAACATGAGGAAAGCCATCTACAAGGCAAGGAGAGAGGCCTCAGAAGAAACCAACCCTGATCTTGGACTTCTAGCCTCCAGAGCTGTGAGAATATAAATTTCTGTTGTGTTATGGAAGCCCTAGCAAACTAATTCAGCCACCAAGCAAGATTAAGAACATGGGAAAGAAAGTAGGTTGGGGGAAGGGGTTGTGAAAAGAAGAAGGGTTTGATGTGGGACATGTTGAGTTTTGAGATTCCTGAGGTCCATCGAGGCAGAGATATTCAAATGGCTTTGAAATTCGAAAGACAGTGGAATTATAGATACAGATTTGGAAATCATTGTTATATAGGTGATATTTTAAATTGTGAGAGTGGATGAGATCATCCAAGAAGTGTATATATAGAATGAGAAGATCATCAAAGATAGAACCATAAGGATTATCAACATTAAGGAACAGATTGAGGAAGAGAGCCTAGGAAAGGAAAATAAACAGAGAGAGAGAATGAAGAGAGACAGAAAACGTATAATTAACCTTTTAAATCTTGTTTCTGATTATAATTAGTTGACTACCTATTGATCTCGGTCCTCAAAGAGCTTTAACATAGTGAAGAAGGCACTACCTTATTCATTCCTGAATCTCCTACACCAAGCACAGTGCCTGCAATAAATATTTGTTAGAGCAAATGGAATTGAAATTAGAACTTCATTCCTCTTTTTTTGTTTTGTTTGCTTATTTCTGGAGTGTGCAGTGTGTGTTGCCACTGATATTTTAAGTTCATAGTGAAAAATAATTTCAATGTGTCCTAGGCTTGGTCCCCTTCCAAACCAACCCCCAGGACAATAGTTTTCATTATAACCTTCTGTCTTTGCCATTCTGGATGGAATTCTGTGCACAGAAGTTATATACATATATGGGTATATCTATGTAACAAATTGCAGCACAGGAGCCCCCTGGGCTCCCTCAGGCTCTGGTATGACATATTTGAGCCATATAAATTCAGCTTCTCCTCTGGCATCTGTTAGCCGACTCACTTGCAACTCCACCTCAGCAGTGGTCTCTTAGTCCTCTCAAAGCAGGGAAAGAGTGCTGTGTGCTGAGAGACCATGGCAAGGAATCCTCCAGAGAACTGTGAGGACTGTCACATTCTAAATGTAAGTTGATTCATATTTTTATTCCCTTTTGAGCAGAAGCATGGCTTCACAGATTTATCATATTGCAGTATGAACATTAAAAAGTGAAATCAAGTGACTTTGAATTATGGCTTGCAATTTTAAGGGCTATTGTGTATTGTTTTATTCTCTCTGTTCTTTGCTTAGGCAGAAGCTTCTAAATCCAAGAAGATATGTAAATCACTTAAGATTTGTGGACTGGTGTTTGGTATCCTCGCCCTAACTCTAATTGTCCTGTTTTGTGGGGGCAAGCAGTTCTGGCCTGAGACACCAAAAAAAGTGAGTAAATGAACATTATTATCCAGTGTTTCTGTTTTGAGTTTGATTGAATTTAATTAGTGATTGACATATATATTACTCTGAAAATGAAAGTCATTAAGTTCTTTTTGTGTATATTTTTTGGTAGTATGAAAAACTCAGTCAAGGCTTGCTCTCTCTTTTTTGCCTAATTATTTTGGTAAAGGAAAAATATGTTTTCTGCATTTTGGTTAGTAATGATAAGATGTAGAATTACCCATTCTTTTATTATGTTTTATAAGGAGTTAAGATTCCTCACAGAAGCAAAATTTTTACTGTAAGAAAAAATACTTTCCATCTTTCTTTCAATTATCTGGGCAGAAACTGATGGAAAAGTAATTATACTACCACATAAGAAGAAACCATGAGAAATGGTAGCAAAGGATTTTCAGGGATTATGTTTCTGACTTAATGAATCTGCTGTGAGGACAGGCAGCAAACTCCTTTTCAGAAGAAGCAATTCTCATACCTGAATTCATGTTTATTTGTGACTCAAAAAAGAGAACCAAAAAATCTAGAGCTTTTCAGCTTCTCACGAGCCACAGTCGTTGGTGTCCCACTGAAATAGTACTGCTACAAGGTAGAAAAGTGACACCAAGTCATTAATCACAGATATCATGCTTCTGATACTATGGTTATTTGGTGAAGCTTGGCTGCATTGTAGTTGATATTAGTGTACCTTAGTGTTATTGTTACTCCCGGGCTCACACACAGTGGCTAAGTTTAGATGTGACCCAAAGAAAATCATAGTCCCTTCATGCCAACAATTTCCATTTGAAAGAGAATTAATAAATGTACAAGCTATAAACGGTTAAGATGGTTTTCTGGCTTTGCTACATTTTTCTCTCTGCATGTGGGATGTTGTTGTTGCTACCATTATTATTAATTTGTTGTCATGGGTTGCTCATTTCTATTCGATAACAGACGTAGGAAGGGAAAGGCAAAAATCCAGGAGGGAGGATAAAATGCAAGAAGATAATGGATTGGTATGAACCATTAGGAGTCAAAGGAGTGATAGGAGCAGAGAGGAAAGAATATGGATCAATGAGGAAGGAGAGGCAGGGGGTGAGGAAGTGTAGAAAATAGAAAATCAAGTGGACAAGTGTCCAAAAGAAAACAGAGAAGTAAGGCATAGCCACCTGTGGATTCTTCACCTCTGCTACCATACCCACTTTCATTTAGTACTAGAGACTACCTTATCAAGTTTAAGTCAGAAGGAGAATGAATAGCAAACTTTGTTTACTTGCTTTTTTATTTATACCTTGTTCCAGAAAGGATTTCACGCATCATCCAATGCCTATAGTTAGCCCTTTCTCTTATCTCTCCCACTGCTTTCTGCTTCTGAACTGCTTACTGTTCACATATCTTTCTAGAGAAGCCACCTATATTCAGACTAGCAAGGTGGGCAAAGTAATTGAGATCAGGAAAGAAACAGCAAATGACTAAGAGTGCCAAGATGCATACCAATCCAATTCTGCTGTTACTTAGCTAATTCCCAAGGTAACATGCTGTCCCACAAATTGAATCTTGGATCCTCTTGACAATTACAGATGGGTTAGAGGAGAATAAACCCTTTCATCCTCCATGGCCATAATGTTCTTAGCTGGGTGTAGTAGGTAGCTAGCCCTTCTGACCACCCATACATGTTTGCCTGAACAAGGGGCCAGATGGTTTTTCTAGTTTTATTTTAGCCATTGGAATTGCAAATTCTATTTTGAAAAAGTTTATGTGTTTTTCTAAACTTACAATGCTATTTGTCTCGGTGCAACTATAAATGACTAGGTGGGGACCTTGCTTTTATCTAGCAAGGTGCCAAGCTCACTAACAGAGCCCATGGTCACCTCTGCTTCTGTATTATATCGTCTTTGATTCTCACTCCAGTTCACTTTTTAATGCATTATAAGGAGCAACCCTGTGATTCCTCAAACCAAATGTAAAAATGAGTCACTGCATGCACAGAAGAGGTGAAGTACGCTACCAAATAAAGTTTATCAAGAACCAAATCTCTCAAGAAGTAATCCATTTTAGGATGTGATTTTTAGCAAAGGGATTCTCAGAAATGAACAAAATCATTACAAAGTAATCTGGTAAAAGACGATAAATAGGTGTCTCCTGGGGCAAGTTTTTCCACCATAAACAAAGGTTGTTTGTTCTCTGTTCCAATGGGGAGTTACAATTTACTGCCTTTGATATTTAAGTCCTGGCCTTCCCCACAAGACCAGGCTGGGTCCATTGCAAACTGAGGAACCAGCTGGAGATGTGGATGCTCCACTAAGCCCACTACCTTTAGTTCCCAGACAAAAAGCCCCAGGGAACATCTGTTGTTTCCAATGGCTAGGGCTGCCAATAAGCCTGCCTCAGAGCTGACTTATGATTGCTGGGAAGTGAAGAGTAGTCAGATTGGTCTTGGAAGAAGATTTGCAGAGGAAAAGGATCCAGGCATCTTGCACAAATTAAAGAGGCTCCCCTAAAGAGTATGGCCTGGCAAGAAACAGCAGTTAGCAGATTAAAACCCAGGCTCTTCTGGACTTTCCTTTACAAGCCTGTGGGACCTGTGGGGACTCTTGGGGCCCTTGGTGGAGAGAACCGGTGATACTGCTGTGCTTATGGATGACAGTGATGTGTTTGGCATCCCTTGACTTTCTCCAAGTTCTTAGCATTTGCTCCTCTAGCCTCCGCCACACATCCTTTTTAGTTTGCTTTTGACATCTGTTTATAATTAAGTGTTTATTTAACATTCCACATCTGGTGTTGACATTTCCATGCCAGTAATTTCCCCCCTCTTCCTTCTATTACCTCCCACCTTGGTGGGGACAAAATATCCAGATTCTCTCTTTTTTTTCTTTTTCGGTACGCAGGCCCCTCACTGTTGTGGCCTCCCCCATTGCGGAGCACAGGCTCCGGACGCGCAGGCTCAGCGGCCATGGCTCACTAGCCCAGCCGCTCTGCGGCATGTGGGATCTTCCCGGACCGGGGCACGAATCCGCGTCCCCTGCATTGGCAGGTGGACTCTCAACCATTCCGCCACCGGGGAAGCCCTAAAATATCCAGATTCTTGATCTAAAACGGGGGCGGGGGGAGAGAGGGAGAGAGAGAGAGAGAGAGAGAGAGAGATGAAAATAAAATGAAACAAGGAAGACTAACTTTGGGAGAGCTGTTTCACTCCCTTACAGGCTACAGATCCCCAACCCACAGCCACATACAGAAGCCACTTGAGCTGAATGAAAGCCAGTCCATCGAGTTCTGTATTCAGCTTTCTCAACCAAGCAGAGGACATATTCAGTCCCAGAGATTTTGAGAGAGCATCACAAGACTTCACTTTCAGGCAGTGACTGCCCAGACATCTTTGAAGCAGATTCCCAAGGGAAACATTCTTGCTTAAAGCTCCCTGTATTACACATTAAACCTGAAACAATCAGAAATCAACTCCCCAGCTAATTCATCCAACATAGAGAAAACAAGTCAGAAAAATTCCAGCCTTTAAACCAATAGTTGATAGATGTAACACAGACCTTGTACCCTATCCCTTCCAATCCTTTGTAGAATGAGGCAGAAGAATAATAAACTAAATTAATGAAATGCTGCACTTCCTGCCATATATAGGAACCGCCTGGTGACTTTAGGGCTATTTTGAAAGGCTAAGTCCTAAAGCCCACACAGCAATCCACAGATTCCTGGGGATGTCTCCTCAACTTCTGCATACTACCAGGATGAGATGAGAAGGGGTAGGATATGTGGGCATCCATCTGGCCTCCCCCTCACCTCAACTGCAGATGACCATTAAAAGAGTTTTACTCAAGACTGCAAGCCCAACAGCACTCTAGGCTGAAAATCTTTTGCTCAGAAAAAGCACTTTCTTGCTAAGTCTGGATTGGGCTTTCCTGTGCCTATTTCTTTAAGTTGGCCAGAGACCAACTCTCTTCACTTATCTTCACTTATCTTTTCACTTATCTTCACTTATCTTTCTTCACAAAGATACAACTTTCTTCCCCGAGTTCCCTGGGCTTTCCTACACAGCAGTTTGATAGGTAAAATGTGGGTCTGGAGAAGCACTTCATTCCCTCAAGGGAAGAGACGGAGATGGAGCTGAAACCTCTTTAGCAGGGAGACTGAGCTTCACCAGATGGTGCCACGTCAGCGTTTTTAAAAAGACTTCATTTTATTTTCCTCTCAAACCATTTCAAGAGCAAAGTCCACCCTTGTCCAGCCACTGTCACGGGTTAGCTCTTGGTCTCAGCTGCCAAGGGGCAGCATCGATTATGTAGAGTAGGACTCCGGCTACTAGGGGCACATTCGTATTCAGTCTCTTCATTCTCCTAAGGCATTTGCTGGGCAACTTACTTGGTACCAGCCAGAAAAAACCTAGGTCTTCAAAGGGAGCTGTCCTTCAGTGGCTGAGAGTGGGATTGGGGCTACTGTAGGGAAAGCGGCCCAGGAAATCAACAGGTAGTAGCAGTCCAACGGTTCAACCTGACAGGTGTTAGCCAAATCTGAACAGAATTGATTTGGTCAAACTACTATATATAAAATAAATAAACAACAAGGACCTACTGTATAGTACAGGGAACTATATTCAATATCTTATAATAACTTATAAGGGAAAATAATCTGAAAAAGAATACATATATATTATTATATATATTATATATATGGATAACTGAATCACTTTGCTGTACACCAGAAACTAATACAACATTGTAAATCAACTACATTTCAATTTTTTTAAAAATTGATTTTGTCAACTATTCAACATTGCATTTGGCAATGGGTGAGAGATAAAGATGGGAACTGAGCCTCCAGAGACACTTGGTGACTTGTCCAAAGTCACACAGCTTGTAAGTGGCAGAGTTGAGGCTAAGACTAGAACCTGGTCTAGAGAGTCTTTTCACTATTCTTCAGCTGCATTTAAGAATAAGGAGTGGTGAGGGTAGTGGGTAGGGAGAAACTTCCAAGCCAGCTTGAGGATCTAGATCAGGGCTCCCCAACCCCCAGCAGGTACTGGTCTGTGGCACCGGGTGGTACAGCAGGAGTTGAATTACCGCCTGGACCATCCTCCCCCCACCCCCGGTCTGTGGAAAAATTGTCTTCCACGAAACCGGTCCCTGGTGCCAAAAAGGTTGGGGACTGCTGTTCGACATGAAAGAAATGGGTTCTTTTTCTTTTTGAAAAAGAGGAATGTCTGTGCTGCCTATGCCAGTTCTTTTTCAGGACTGAGAACTGGTGACTGAAGATGCAGGAGTCCAACTTTGCATAAGAAACAATGTGTCTGCTCTGTGTTGGTTAAAGAAATACCCAGAGGCCCTTTAATTCCCACAGGCTAGGTTGGTAATAATATAATACAATGCATTCCCTTCCTTTCCTTCCAGCCTAACACCTGCTAGCCAGCTCTTCTGAGCATGTATTTCACCTTTGGAGAGTGTACCTCATAAACAGATAGTAAGAAATGAAGGTGGAGAGAAGAACATCTAGATTAATCATAGGCTTCAAAAAACAAACCTAAGCCAAATATCCTCAAATCCCTTTCAGGACAAGCTAAAGCTACCTGCCCCGAAACAGATCCATCACACTGAGGTCAGAGGCAGCTTTACTGTTTATAAAAATCTTTCTTTTCTGATCTCAGAGATGGTCACAAATTGAGGCCAGAAAACACAGCAAACTGTGAAAGGAGGATGTTAGGGCTCATTTGCTGCCTGAGTGGAGAATTTAACTGGACTGAGGAAAGAATTCCTGAGCAGGGAAGAGAAATGAGTTTGTGTTCTCTCCACGTTTTGTCAGTGTGGTCTTCTTACATCCCTCACTCCTTGGGGTTCACCACGTATCTATCTCGTTTTACTTCTGAGTCATATTCCACCCATTGGTTTACCTGTCCAACGCCAGTGTTCTGGACCTTCATAGTTGAGACCAGCCTTATGTGTGGATGGACTGGGAACCCATTTGAGTGCTGCTGCAAAGATGCCCTTGCCCTTAATATATCTCTTATTCCTGGTGCCATTGTGCTTAAAAACCACCATTAGTAATTCATTCCTTTGAGTTAAGTATTGCACTCATTTTTTTTAACAGACAAACACCCATCACTAATACCTTAGTGTGAGATCAGTTGTCAGATTGATTTCTTCTTTGATATAAGGTACCTGAAGCACCATGAGATTCCTAGATGTCTAGATAGGAGACAGAGGAATAGAGGGAGATGGAAAGAGGAGGAAGGGCTACGAAGGTACAAAGAGGGCAGGATATAAAAAGAACAGAAAAGGGAAGCTAGAAGCACCAAAGATTAACTTGCCCTAATGTGCCGGTTTGGTGGAAGTGTACTTCTCATCATACTCTGTCCTTCCTGGAATAAAGCTGAGTTGGAGGCAGTCTGAGATGAACTACTGGGAGCCCACTCACACTTCTCACAGACCGGTCATCCTTCTCTGCTTTAGTTTGCACCTGGAGTGGACAAAACCATTTATTCCCTCATCTCCAGAAAGACCCTCAGCCCCTGAGCCAATGAGCTTAGTAGACAGAAAAGTACTTCTGAAGCCAAAGGCATGAGTTCAGTCTTCATATGGGCCAGTGAAGCTTGCATAGCCATTACCCAGGCAATGTGCTCCACAGGGACCCGGACGAGACAGTATGTCTGGATTTGCTCAAACCCATCCCTAAGCAGTCCAAAGTGGGCCACCAGCATCATCTTCCTAGACAAAGGACAGTCTGTTCCAAAAGGGCACCTTTGATAGTGAATTCCATCTGAGTGAATATATAGCTCCCTACCCCCCACCCAGATTTTACATATAAATGAAGTCATTCTGAGCCCACTACCATTACAGCCAGAAAGGCAACATGCTAGTGAATGAATACAATCAGAATGGACCCCTCCTCCCCTACCAAAAAAAAAAAAAAAAAAAAAACACCTCTTTGAAAGAATGCTGAAAATAATCAAGATCTGCTGAGCTTGGCAGTTTCCAATAGTTTTCATCTAGCAAGGTGTCCAAGTGAAGTGCATTGCCAACAGTGCAGGAAAACTCATTCCACAGAAGTACACTGAAATCCTAAATGTCACCAGTATGGTTCCATAGTCTTCTACCAATGATTGAAAATACAGCCTGTATTTTCCCTTTTGCCCAGGTAGGCAGTGTTCCAACTTCCCCTAGTCTCTAACCTCATTTTTCCGTGCAATAATCCATCAGTTGTGCTACTGATGAAACAAACACCCCACCCCACCCCCAATGACTAGTGGTGTCGACATTTGTCTCAACAATGGATAGTATTTCTAAAGAAATTCCCCCCTGTTGGGAGATCTGACAAGGCTGGATCTGAAATAGATGCCTCTCTCCTCTACTTAGGTCAGGCCCACTGAGAGCTCAATTTGTTGCCATAGGTAGAAGTTTCTCAAGCTGGCTGCAGAGCTGGAACTGAGGACAAATTTATAACTAGAAGCAAATAGCAAGTCTAAAGGAATTTTCTACCTGTCACAAAGCAGGCCAGACTTGCTGTGTTAACTCTGCAGTTGCTGGAAAGTTCTAAATACTGTTTTCCTTCCCCTTTAAAAATATGGTCTCTTAAAAGACCTTGCCAATGCTCAAAACCTCTCTTTAGGAAGATGAGAATTTGCTATTGGTGGGGAAAAGGTGTTCAATATATACTTCAGCTCTAACCATGTCCAAGGCACTGTAGGGCAGCAAAAAGGTAAATGACATTGTCTCTTGTTTTCCTATTCAGCGACTACATCAACTTTTCACACTTGAAGTAATATTGCTTCTACAAACCGTTCCAATTTGTTTTTCGACTTGAGGTGGGGAAAATTTGACCAGGTTATACTAACATTCAGTCACAGATACCGGCAGACATTTAAAAACAACCCAACCCAGCACAAGCAATACAAGACTGCCACTGGGAACAGTATCATTAGAAAGCAACAATGACCCTGTAGATGACTTGCTTTTTCAGGTTTTTAGTTTACCAAATGTTTTTCATAAGGAAAAATGAGAATGAAAAAACTCGATAGCCAAAGGCCTCTTAACAACAGGGATAAGATAGACTTCCACATGGCACCATCAGGTCTGGCCTGGTTTGTGACAGGTAACAAATTCCTTTAGGTTACTTATTTGCTTCTAGCTATAAACATGTCCTCAGTTATAAGTAATGGGCTTATTAATAGACTGGGATACTCTATGGGACTGGTCCTTTTGGCCCTTAGAAAAATTGTCTTTTTTAGAGGGTAGGAGAGAGTCTGGGGTTTTGTTTCAACCACTCAAAAGCAACCTGATATGCAGCTTTGCCAAGGCGATCTTCTTGGGAGACTCCATATTACATAGTGCATATTACAATTCACAGCTGTTGAATTCTATATGCAGGAGAATCTGGAGAACTCGAAGTCAGCTGAATCGGGTTTGGAAAAGAAAAATCAGGAATCAACCGAATGAATTTGGTTAGCCCATAACAGAAAAGGTTAGGGGAAGGCAGTAAATGTTTCCTGGAGCTTAAAGGACAAAAGGAAGCCATTGAGGTCAGGGTAAGACGATTATCTAATGTTCACCAAGGAGAATGGTCTTCAGAGTTTTCAGAGTCTAAAAAGTACAGATCCAAGACTCTTGAGACAATATTAAATGCCTGGATGGATAAGATAAAGAGCAATGCCTAAGCATTCTAAATCTGTTCAAATCTCTTTCTCAGCCCTAGTGAATTTCACAGCGCGTGAGTGGGTGACTACTGAGTACTTAGAAAGGGAAGTGGTAGCTTAAAGAAGCAGTATAGGTTTTTGGTGATTCCTCTGCTTACCACAAGTGGAAAACACCTTACAGGCTGCTTGCAAAATATCATTTGCTATTTAGTCAAGGCTGCCAAGAAAACTGTAGGAATTCTTAGTAATTAGTTCAGCAACTTGGCTTGAATACAAAATACTGGCTCTGAAGGGATCCCCATATCAGCTCCAGTGCCAAGAAACACCTCACTTTAATCTCGAGTCTCAGAGAATTCCCAACGGCAAGCTGCTGAGATGGTACCTCTCTGCAAAGGCTCTGGAAAAAGAAGGTGCTCCAGATATTACCCAATTAAAGTGTCTTATGAAGGGACATACTGAGTATCTTAGAGCTTGTTTTCCTCTGTTCTCCCAGACATATGACATGGAGCACACTTTCTACAGCAATGGAGAGAAGAAGAAGATTTACATGGAAATTGATCCCGTGACCAGAACTGAAATATTCAGAAGTGGAAATGGCACTGATGAAACATTGGAAGTACATGACTTTAAAAATGTAAGTTGGATATTTTCCGTCTAAAGCTTCCCATTTAAAATATTAGAACATTTGAGTCAAGTTAAAAATAGCCTGTAGCCTCCATTTAATTTATAAGACAAAGCTTTCCCTTTGAATTCAAATTTTGCCAGCCTGGGCCCCTGACAAACCATGAAACTCATTAATTGTGGCTATTTCAGGAAGTTTTGTTATTTTTTGTCTGTTTTATAGGGATACACTGGCATTTACTTTGTAGGTCTTCAAAAATGCTTCATCAAAACTCAGATTAAAGTGATTCCTGAATTTTCTGAACCAGAGGAAGAAATAGATGAGGTATGTAAGAAAAATAATAGTAATAGTAAAAGCCATAATTTATTGGGGGCTAACTCTGTGTCAGACATTGTACTAAATGCTTTACCCTCATTTGATTCTCACAACAACCCTATAGACAGGTACTATTATCATCCCCATTTTCAGATGCAGACCAAAAAGTGACTTGTCCAAGGTTACACAGCTAGTGCAGAGCAGATTGGGATCTTGAACTCAGGCCTTTCAACAAACCTAAAGTTCATGCTTTTAAGTCCAACGCTGTACTTTTATACCCGGGTAACCATTATGTACATTTGCTTCCAAACCAAAGATTTATGGTAAAAGGGGTGAGCCGGAGGAACAAAACCAATCCTGCCAAAGATAAAGTCCTGAAAAAAAGTCCCAAGGCCACCTGGATCCTTGCCACTTTTGTCACACTGTGACATTCACCTATTCTAAAGATTTTAATTCAACACTACTATATATAAAATAGATGACCAACAAGGACCTACTGTATAGCACAGGGAACTCTACTCAATATCTTGTAATAACCTATAGGGAAAAAGAATCTGAAAAAGAAAATATATATATACATATATATATATATATATATATAATATAACTGAATCACTTTGCTGTATACCTGAAACGAACGCAACATTGTAAATCAACTATACTTCAATAAAAAATTAAATGAAAAAAGATTTCAGTTCATTCACCTTACCATTTTATGCTGGGCTGCTAATAGAATAATCCACCTTTAACACATCACTAGGAAAGACAAAAGTAAAGAAGGTGAGAACTACAGTATAATACAAATTCTCTGAAAGCACACTCCCAGGCCATGGTGAGGTAACCTAGGGCAGCGGTCTGCAACATTTTTGGCACCAGGGACCGGTTTCATGGAAGACAATTTTTCCACGGACTGGGGACAGGGCATTGTTCAGGCGGTAATGCGAGCGATGGGAGCCATGGGGAGCAGCAGATGAAGCTTCACTCGCTTGCCCCCCGCTCACCTCCTGCTGTGCAGCCAGGTTCCTAACAGGCCCAGGGGTTGGGGACCCCTGACCTAGGACACCAATGCAATTGCTGAATGGCCGCTATAGGCCTAGTGGGAGATGGAGGATTATTGCCTAAAATACAGCCATCGGTAAGGCCCAGGAGACTTAATTGTTCCCTGAATATCCTGACTGTAATTATGGTATGCTGCTATCTATGACAGCCTACCTCCACTGTAGCCAGAAGAAACAAATATTGGGTTGGGTTGATTTGTTTTAGTGTTTAACTGGCAAATCTAAACTGAGATTATGCCAATGGCACAGTGGCCACTCTATATACTGTAAATACCTCTTTCATTTTCTTCTGTCTCTCCCAGGTTCTTTTTCACTTTTCTCCTGCCCAGCTCTTTCCATGTTAATTTTCATCTACCCATTTATCTTTTTCTTTTACTTTTCTTATTCTGGGGGGTGAGGTGGTGTGGGGATCACTTTTTTCTTTCCATTACCCAAGTCTCAGGGTTGTCACTGGCTCCCACAGACATGATATTAGTCTCCTCATGTCCAGAGAAGTTACAGACCCTGGTTCCTAGAATTTCTAAGAAAAAGAAGATTTCCCCCAAAGACGATGCTCTGCTCCCAAGGTCTATGGCAAGTGAAAAGTTTTGGAGATTTTTTTTAATAAGCCTAATTTGGATGCATCTGAGGAACAGAACAACTTCCAGGATATTAGGGGCAAAAGTAAGATGAAAGGAGAATCAAGAAGATAAAAAGCTATTATACCCAATATCATATGCTGCTTTTTACAGAAAATAATGTAAGCATTTGAGAGAGTAGGGCCAGCCAGCAATGACTTCCCAAACTGATACAACAAGATTTATTTTTCTGAAAAAGTTAAAGGCTGGGACTTCCATGGCAGTCCAGTGGTTAAGACTCCGTGCTTCCACTGCAGGGGGACTAAGATCCCACATGCGGCATGGCAAAAAAAAAAAAAAAAGTTAAACTCATTTTGGCCCAATTTATTCTTCAGTTAATATTGTCAGATTGTCTAAATACCACAAGTATTCATCTTGCTTTATCTTCAAGAAAATCCTATTTTTTTTATTCAGGCTACAGATTTTTTTTATGAGACAAATTTGTGGTCCTGAATGACAAAAACCCTCTTATTCTGCACTTCCCTCACCACTGTATCCATACTTTGTACATGTTAAAGATGCAGAGCAGGTATATAAATAGCCCTGATTTTGCTAACAAATCTAGTCAACGTACCAACCTCATTTTATACAGTCCCTTTCAATGCATCCCAAGTCTTTACAGACTCAAGGGCAAAGGAGCTAAGATGAGACTTTTAAGTGACTAGGAGAAAAATTATACAAAGCCATATTTCAAAGAATAAAAACACTGAAATCATAAAGCTAGAAAGAAACAAAAGAGAAAAGGAAAAACCTTATTAAAAGTAGGGGAAAAAAATGTCAAAGCCCAGGAGACAAATGATTAAGAGCTAGGTACACAAGACAACTACTTCCAACACTAGAAACAGAAGAGAAGGGGGCATTCTTGACAATATAAGAGAGGCTGCCTAAACAAAAAACATTCTGTGAGACAAATTCTAAGCACCTAGAATGAAAGGAGTAAAATAGTAGTAAGGCCAGTGAAGTCACAAGTTAGACCTGACTTTGAAAGAAAGTATCTTTGGTACTACAACTATACCATTAACACACAGTCTTGTAAAACCAAAATATTAGGTTCTGTTGCTACTTAAGTGATTTCACCAATTTGGATTATAGGAGTGTTTTTCAGCTTGAGATCAAATTCAGCTTGCAATCCTAGTCATAAACCTAAAACAAGGCAGGCACTCACAACATCCATTTAAAAGAAAGAAAACAAATGTAAATCACTCAGGGTTCCAGAAGCCCAAATTAAAACATACATGGCCCAGTGGGAGGCCCAGAAAATGATGGAAAGCCTTCCTGACTTTAAGGGAAATGGTAGCCGAGAAGGCTCCTGTTTCAGTGAGCAGCCCTACTGTTAGATGGGAGAGGGAGGGACCAGTTGTTAACTCTCCCAAGGGCATCTACTTCACTGGGAGCTCTGGGACTGGAATTATTATTCAGACTCGAAATATGGTATTTTCCAGGATCCCATAATGTCTCACTCATTTTATTAATTTCTCTGCCTATCCCCACCCTGAACTACTTTCTTCTCTCAGAATGAAGAAATTACCACAACTTTCTTTGAACAGTCAGTGATTTGGGTCCCAGCAGAAAAGCCTATTGAAAACCGAGACTTTCTCAAAAATTCCAAAATTCTGGAGATTTGTGATAATGTGACCATGTATTGGATCAATCCCACTCTAATAGCAGGTATGGCCTCCTTCTCCTCCTCCTCCTCTGTCTTCCAAAGTCAGTAACATTTCCAGCATTCAGAGACTACACTTCTAGGAAAACAAATGATCAGCTTATATCTTCTTACATGAAACTGTATATGCTGACTGCCAGTGAGGAGGGAATTTTTCACAGCCAAGTTATAAATCAGATAAATTAATGCTGACAGGCTTTTAAATATCCCAGCAAAGGTAACGCCACCTTAATGTGAGTAGTGATAGTGAAAAGCTAATCTGTCTCTCTTTGCACATCTATATTCATTGCAGTCGGGCTACCAGACTATGGCTCAAACCACTGTGTACCCAACCCAAGAACAGAGGAGAGAAGAGCCAAAACAATGCTCTGTTGTCTCAAGAAGGATTTTCTATGTCAAATGGTGGCATCCTCCTCGGATGATAGGACAGTCACTGCAATACAAATTTCTTTGTGGCTATTTTAGGAACCAGTATAAAAGTAATTGGGTGCTAAAGGTCCAGAGTAAAAGACTCCAGCTCTCAACTTCCAGTCAGCCCATAGAGAGGGCAAAGTCCCTGGACATCTTATTCTGCCCACCTAGTATAGAATTTGGCCTCCCTCATTCTGGACAGCATAGATTACTACATTTCCCAAGAAAGAATGCTCTAACCAATGCGGGCATCTATTGGTACTCTTTGGCATTAAAAAAGGGCAACTAGGGACTTCACTGGTGGTGCAGTGGTTAAGAATCCGCCTGACAATGCAGGGGACACAGGTTTGATCCCTGGTCCGGGAAGATCCCACATGCCACAGAGCAACTAAACCCGCGAGCCACAACTACTGAGCCCTAGTGCTGCAACTACTGAAACCCATGCGCCTAGAGCCCGTGCTCCTCAACAAGAGAAGCCACCGCAATGAGAAGCCCATGCACTGCAAGGAAGAGTAGCCCCCGCTCCCCACAACTAGAGAAAGCCCACTCGCAGCAACAGAGACACAACCAGCAAAAAAAAAGCAACTAAGTGCAATTACTACAACTTCTGCTTCAACATTCTTCTCCTAAAGGACGTTAGTGGTAATCATGATGAAATCTGAATAAAGTCTGTAGTTTAGTTAATTGTATTGTACCAATGCTAATTTCTTAGTTTTGATCATTGTACCATGGTTATGTAAGATGCTAACATTAGGGGAAATTGGGTGAAAGGTATACAGAAACTCTGTACTATCTTTGCAACTCTTCTGTAAATCTAAGATAATTTCTAAATACCAAGTTTAAAATTTTTTAAGACAGGAAAGAGAAGGGATGAGGAAGGAGGACAGAGGGCACTGAATCAAACCAGGCAACCAAAAAAATATTTACTGAGCATCTGCCGTGGGTAAAATCATTGTGGGAGACACCAAAGTCCCCTGCCCTCAGTTTTTAATTTAATATGCTAATAAGGCAAAGCAGTAAGTGATGCCAAATGAGCAAAGAAGTCTATGTACATGGGAATGGTCAAATTTCTTTTAGAAGATCTCCATAAGATATCAGCTGCAGGAGCTTGGAAAAGTGGTTCATTCACGCCTAAATGATGGCAGTGAGAAGACACAATGAAAATCTCTATCCCCAAATGCTAGTTCCCCAAGGAAAGCAGTTGTGTCACAACTTTGTGTTTATTACCTTAGTTTCAGAGTTACAAGACTTTGAGGAGGATGGTGAAGACCTTCACTTTCCTACCAATGAAAAAAAAGGCATTGAACAAAATGAGCAGTGGGTGGTCCCTCAAATGAAGGTGAAGACCCGTCACACCAGACAAGCAGCAAGCGAGGAAGAACTCCCAATCAATGACTATGTGAGTTCTGTTCACGTTTTTCTTGTTAGGGGAAAAACAAAGAGCCTTCACAAAACTCACTACCCCTCAGATCAAAGTCACTGAAAGGATAATGGTCATTGTTTTAAGAAAAAAATATTTAAGAAGCTTGGAATCCCTAGAAGACTTGTTCAAAATCAATCTTGTCAATCTCCTGTAATATACAATAATGGAAAGGAATATGAAAAAGAATATATGTATAACTGAATCACTTTGCTGTACAGCAAAAATTAACACAACATTGTAAATCAACTATACCTCAATAAAGTTGTTCTAAAATTTTGTTAATTAAAAAAAATAAAATCAATCTTGATCTAATCCATTGATGTATCTCCAAGATCAGGCTCAGGAACTTAATTGCTCACCAGTCCCCAACTCCTATAGTCTTATACTCCTCCCCAGCTTGGCAGACCTCTTCCTAGTGAACCTGCCCCTTCCAACACTGGCTTCTTCTTCTTTCAGACTGAAAATGGAATAGAATTCGACCCCATGCTGGATGAGAGAGGTTATTGTTGTATTTACTGCCGTCGAGGCAACCGCTACTGCCGCCGCGTCTGTGAACCTTTACTAGGTTACTACCCGTATCCATACTGCTACCAAGGAGGGCGGGTTATCTGTCGTGTCATCATGCCTTGCAACTGGTGGGTGGCCCGCATGCTGGGGAGGGTTTAATAGCAAGTCTGAGCTCAAGTGCTTAAACTTCTGGCAGCCAACATATAATAAATGCATGCTATTCAATGAATTTCTGCCTATGAGGCTTTTGGCTCCTGGTAGCCAGCACTCCGGAATTACTTGTAGGTAATTCTTCTCTTCATGTTCTAATAAACTTCTACATCATCATTAATGGCCTGATTGCTGCTGAACACACTGGGTAAGTGTTTGTTAAGAATATTCCCTACAACTGAAATGGAGCAGATCCATCTCACACGGAAGACAACAATAAAAACTTGCATTTCATCAGGTTTGGGGAGTAGAAAAGGGCAAAGCATAAGGATTCTCAAATACTGTATTTTACTAGGCTGTATTGAGAAAGTGGAAATAGGGGCTGATGACAAAATGACCCCATAACTGATGCATAAAAAAAATGTGTCCTTTTGTGCATACCCCAGTATCTAATTATGTGAGAGACATATTGTGGACTTGCTTAAGCATCTCTTAAGCCACTGGACAGGCAGTGAGTCACAGCAGGCCAACACTAAAATATTCCAAGTGCTTAGACTCAGCAAAGGAGAAAGCTAACCTAACAAAAAGTGTCCCAGGCTCTCCTCCTGTGAACAAGAACTCAACTTTGGACAAATTCAATATTTTGTAAACTTCAGGTATGACTTCTCTTTTAGATCAGTGTCTGGTTACATAACTTTCCAAGGCAATAACCTGGAAAATGGGGACCCATAAATATCATTCACAGAAACAGGCATTATAGGACATTACTGAAGTGAGGAGTCAAACGGGATTTTGTTTTTCCTCCAAAACCACAAGAAACTAGCGGTATGGCACTTTCTTAAAAGAAGGGTAAGGCCTAGTTTTTGATCACCTGATACTTTGCTTGGGAATAGGAAAAGGGGCAAAGCAGAGAGGAGAAGAAGTGGTTAGATGGTAATGTTAAACTTGGAGTCCCAGCCAGTTCTAGTTTCAAAATTCTTGTTATACCCATCTGTCACCCCTTCTAGTTTCATTGGAAGGTAGCCCCTTCATTGCTCAACTTCAAAGTTATTGCGTCATGAAAATATCTGTCTGACACTTTCCATTTTCAAAGAGTAAAATCTTCAAGATGCCTGTGGTGCAGGAGTCATTTTCCCCCACTGAACAGTTGAGGAAGCAAATAGAAGCAGATTTGCCCAAGGCTGAGTTAAGATTAGCCAGTCATTAACTCATAATTAACATACATGCCATACTTAGATTACCAATTTTCACAGGATGAGAGCACAATAAAATATATCTAACAATGCAACGTCACTGAAAATATTTTCTTTCTTTACTCATGATTTAGAAGACATATGAAAATGTTGGAATACTTCATTTATCATAATGGGCATTAATTTGTAGTTCAGATAGAAAAATGTAAAAGATAGGAGATTAATTTGATGTTGCATGACTTTACAATGTTCTCTATCATTTTTAAATAAATTTTTCATTTTTAAGATTGACCAATAATTTTAAGTTCCTGAGACACTCAATTTGATGCAGTCTACATTGTACTATATATACTACACTCTGTAGGGGATACAAATGAAGTAGAAGGCATACTCCTTATTGCCCAAGAAAAATAAGATGCCCAAGTATACAAGCCCATATACAGAAACTTATACACAACTAACTGCAGTTGTATATGGCATGCTATATACATGTGTGTGTGCACAAACACACACACAAGAATTATAGAAGTTTTCATGTCACACGTGAGGGCTAAAGGTTCCTACTCACATTAATTGAGGAAGCATTTCTTGTTCAAATGCGATACCTTGACCTCCACATAATCTCACACTGGGAAAATGTGGATCCCCTTAATGAAGTAGACCATGAATTTCAAAAGAAAATACAAGGACATGCTAAAAAAAAAAATCACATCATCTCACACTTAGGGAAAAAGAAACCAAAACAGCAAACAAACAAACCCAAACACATGAGTCTGTCACTTCATATAGGCCTAGGCCAGGTTGGACAAGAAGAAAGTATGGTATCGCTCTCCCATCATAGACTTTTGCCCCTTATTCAAGGCATGTGCAGATAGACTCCTTATATCATGCCTTATACTTCCCTCAGACCAACCCCACTGAAGCTAGAGTTTCCTCTGTTCCTTCCACCACCCTTCCCTAAGGCCAGCCTCTCATCACAAGGAATGATGCCAAAGGAGCTCCGACCTCCCAGGCCAGAGACCTTGCAGTAGTTTTTTTTTTTTTTTCCTCTGATCTTTTTTTTTTAAACATCTTTATTGGAGTATAATTGCTTTACAATGGTGTGTTAGTTTCTGCTTTACAACAAAGTGAATCAGTTATACATATACATATGTTCCCATATCTCTTCCCTCTTGCGTCTCCCTCCCTCCCAGTCTTAATGTATCCCTGTCTTCCACTCCAGTCGCTCACCAAATACTTCCAGCTTGTCCTCTTAAACCACCCCTCAATTTATGCTCTGGTCCAGGCCACAGGTTATTTCTTTGCACAGCTGTTACAACCTCCTCCCTGCTGAAGTTCCCCGGCTACAGACTGAAACGAGAATAAATGCTTTTACACAAAGTTGATTTTTCACTTATAGATTTTATGAATGCCATTTCCTTCCCTGAAAGTCCATAATAGGTACTTACTACATTAAAGATCGGGCCTCACCTGCAATCAAATAGTCCTTCCTCAAACCACCCTTAACCACCATCCCACATCCCTTTTAACTTCCTACTACCCTACCCTCTCCCTTTGCTTATCTCAGGTACATTAGCTTCATGCTCTATTTGTGCAGTCATCCCACCTCCTTTACAGAGTTTTCTCTCACTAATTGGAAGAGATTTAAAAATCCCATTTTCCTTTTACCTAAACATGAAACCTCAGTCTTCTCTACTTTATTCTATGCCTATATAAGTTAATATATCACAACGCACATACCATTTACATATGAGTTTAACCTGCAAGTTCTTTTCTAAAAAGGGCCCATACTCTCTCCCATTTTGCTCTGTTCAGAACCCAGCACAGTATCAAAAGCATGTAAGTGGTCTTTAATTTTTTAGTTGAAAGTAAGAAATGATAAAGAAGAGAGGGAAGAAGGTAGAAGAAAAAGAGAGCACAGCTATAAGACTCTTCAGAATGTCATTACAAAAACTTGGCCTTGAGTTCTGTTGAAATTCAGAATGAAAGTTCTTATCTTACTTAAATCCATTTTTGTACTTCTTATCTTTTGACACAGTCTTTTTCTACAAGTATGAAGAATTCCTCTAATCCCAGAATGATCAAAAGCATCGGTGATGGCCCACAGCTCAATTATCTATTTCCTTTATACAAATGCAGGCTTTTTGCATTTTCTTCTCAATTTTCAATGACTCCATGTATAAAAAAGAAAAAAAAAGGCAAAAAAAACACATCTGCTGTGAAATCACAGGAACTATCACATCACCTTTTAGATTCTTTGGGAATCTAAATTCCAATCAAGATGAGTCAGGTGAGGTGAAGTTATCCATTGCTCCCACTCAGCAGAAGGTCACTACGCATTATTGTGCTCAGTGCCTTCCTGCACACCTAAAATGGCTCTTTGGCAGGATGAGGGGCAAAGGAAATCTATTTTGAGTCTTTATATATAAGGCTCACTGTCTGGCTGAGCCCAAAACTGTCACTTTGGCTCCTAAAGTCTAACGCTGAAAGCTTACTGAGATAAATATGGACCTTCTCATCCAGGCTGTCAGGAAATGCGTGGATCTATTTTATTTATACCCTTAAAAAACGATTTCATTTTGGCTTTCCTTTTTTGAAGAAGTTTCATTCCATGGCTTAATTTTGCTGAAAACATGCTGTTCCCTAACAAGAAAGAAAAGTGGTTCCATATTAAAAACCAGGTATGAATGTACACACAAAAATTATTGTCCGTGGCTCATTCAAAAATCCTGCTTCTAAGTCTCTTCTGGTATCTTTAATTAATTTGCCTGAAAGCTACTTACCCAAGTACTGCAATTCAGATCAATAATCAACTCTGGCATTTGTAGCCTAATGAGTGAATAGTCATTTGAATACTTACTGCTTTGATATTTGGGTCCCATTTGCCTATTTTTTCTTCCATGCACTTATTTGACACTCGAACCTATTGTCCTTGCTAAAGAGGTTCAGAAAGATAGAGGCGCATTGAACCACGGGAAACCAACCAAGCCACAATAAATCCCTCAACCAAAACAAACAAATAAACACCAGTGAGTCCATAGTGCTGAGATGAACTCTAACAGTTATATGAATATATTGTTTATATTTATCCTTCCCTGCTGGTGCTATCATTTGCCATTCTGAACTTTCCACTGACAGCAGTGTTTCTGCTGGTCTTACAGAGATGTTGGCTACTAAAACACAATTCAAGCTCATACCCATATCAATCATCAGTGAGCCAAGAACAAGACATTTGCCAAAGGTAGGGGATTTAGAGTCCAGGCCCTGGTTATGGTTGAGTTGCTGAAGCAGAGAGTGAAAAGCAGCAATGTGACTAGCTACAAATAGAACACAGGGACTTAAGCTTGTTTATTTTGCAAAGGGGCCCAAGTGGCATGTTGACCCACAAATTCACTGTGTCCACTGAAATCCATCCCTTGGGGTAGGGGTTGCCTCTTCACAGCAATGTTGCTCTAGCCCTGTGTATCTGTCTGGTGTACCACCGTGATGTAAGTCCCCCATGTTCCCAATAATAGCTTTTGATGTTTGGGTTATACTAAATCATATCCTGTTCCTCCAGACTACTTCCCTGTGTGAGAGTGTCTTTCTATCAGGGCCATGTCAATCTAGGGTAACTGTTACACTAATATGATCAACAAGATAAGAAGAACCCAGCATTTCACTCTGCTAGATACTGTGCCATGGCAGATAGGTTATCCTCTTTCTTGTCTATTCATTCACAATATATTTGGAATGAAAAAAATCTGTGCCCTCTAAACAATTAAGAAAGTATAAGACAGATTTTTTTTTTTTCGGAAGGATTCAGGAGAGCAAGAATTCTCCATATTCTCTCAGAGACCGAGAACTTATCTCTTTCAAAAGCCAACAGTGAGGTTTTTCTCAGAATTAACCTACCGATTTTGTTAAGAGATACCACAAAGCCCTGATTTCCAAAAGATGTTTGTCCCTTAAAATCAAGTTCAGCTGCATATAACAGAAAATCCCCAAATGACATAACTGAAACAAGGTAGAAGTAGGTAGTCCACGTACTATCCTCAGTGTATGGTTTCCATCCTCAAGGACAACTCATGATCTGAGCTAACTCCAGTTCTAGTCATCATGTTTACATTCCAGATTGTCATCACAAAGAAGCTGGTCAGGACAAAAAGCCACCCTCTATCTTTTTAAGGAGATTTCAGCTTACATGTTGTCAGCCTGAACTTAGCCACATGGCCAAATGTAGCTTCAAAGGAGACGTAATAGTCTTTGTTCTGGGCACATTACCACACCAAATGAAATCATGATTCTGTTACTGAGAAAGAAGTGAGAAGTCATGCTGGGGGAGGCAGTTGCCAATATTGGCCACACAAAGTAATTTGTTACAGGATCTAGAATCCCTATTATTAAAGTAATCCTTTTTGCATTAAGTTGCTGTCTCTCAAAATCTCTGCTAAATGAAAATATTACTTAGAAAGTGGTAAAACATTAACAAATGAAGACCCATTCCCATATGATCACAAACAAGTCTATGAGACTTATTTCTCTGAAGAATGTGGTCATACGTAAAGGGAACCAAAAATATTAATGGGGAAACAAAAGAACATGTTAAGAAAAAGCATCCACAGGACACCACAGGTCAAAAGGCTGAGGGTAGGGAGAGAGCCAAAACCAGTTTTGCTTACTTCACAATTTTGCTGAGGACTAACCCCACATATCTAAGTTGATACAATGGAATGCACTTGCTGTAGCCTGTAGATTATAAACAAAGATAGTATGTCACAAAGCCAATAATTCTATTTACCATTATCTCTTGCAAGATTTTTATTTGTTTTTCATTTTTACCAGAAAAAGTGTGGAGGAGATGTACAAGGAGATTTAGAACTGGTTGGAAAGAGGAGAGAAGAAAAATACTTTCAAACCACTATAGCTCTTATTTTGGGATCAAAATAGAGCACTGTTTTGAAGAAAAGCATGGGGACAGGTTTTTCTTTTCAAAACTCCTCATCAGTTTTTGGAGGAAGGACTTTATATAATGAATATTTTTCATCAAAGAAGTTTTGTTTTGACAGATAAACTAACTAGAGAAAGTTCATCTTCTACATTCTGGGGAATTAAAATGTATCTAGTAGAGCAGAGTAAATTTCATGCCACATCATATACAGAGCAGATGTGAGAGTCTAAAGCCAGAAAAAACAAGTTCTATTTTACTGTCACCCAGGGAAATTTCCCTTTGCTTTCAAGTAGCCGATAATCCACACTTATTTTTCTGAATCTTCATTTTTTATCCCATCAGTGGATCCCATCCATCATCCCAATGAATATGGCTTTGGAGATATAAAAGGCTGTAACCAATTTATAGACCAGTCCCAGGAGCATAAGCCTTTATATTCAGAGAAACTACGATGACTATTTAGGCCACCAGAGAAAAAATAAAGAAAATAATTTATTAGTTTGAAACTTCTTCACAGTCTTCAGGCCAACCAACACAAACTGATTCCCTACAGCACATTCATTGTGGGCATTCAATAAATATTAACCAACATTCCCCAGTGTTCTGACGCACTGTTATGTTTAGCCACCTCAAGAATGAAGCCCACTTCAAGTCTTGAGAGATTTTTTTCACAGAAATTCTACTTGTCTTGATTTTCAGTCCAATTTTTTCCTAAAACTTGTTTTCCTAGTGTCTACGTTTTATTAATGAATAAATCCTTCCCTTTGAGTTTATGAGAAGTTGTACAGAAAACAGTGAGAAAGGTTTTCATTTGAGGGTTTTGCTACCATGGTCTCAGATATTTTGACTTTGGGGGATTGGGAGGAGGGGAGGGAAAGCTGATCTGTGTTTTAGCTTTTTCCCAAAGCCCCCAAACCCTTGTCATTACAGTTTCTTTTTAGGTGATAACTAAATGGTCTGTAGGAGCTGAGAAAAAACACCTCGAACCACAGAAATTTGAAATTTATCTTTCATCAAGCTTTCAAGTATTTCCCTCCAGGTGTCTAACTCTACATGCCAAAGCACGGTGTTTTCAAAAATAGAAGAATTCAACATCTCATAATTTTTCTTACACATTTCTCTACATTTCACACCTATTCCAAAGGACTCAATTGGAAGACATGTTTCTCATGAAAGAAGGGCTCTATTTCATTTTATAGAGTGGCATGTCTAGGAGACCACATTTTTCAGATATAAAACTTTTCATTTTAAAAGTTTCATTCTGTGTCATCTTTGAAAAATGAACAATTGCACCCAGAGGGTCACATTCCTACCCCACACAGAAATGGCCCTTTTCTCTTATTATCCAACCCCCAGGAAAAGATTTCCATACTAAAATAGAGAAGAGGCCATCTCAGACTTCTTTTTTACACCAAGCCTAAGATCAATAGACTGACTGTGCTCCCTACTGGTAAAATGGAGAGCTACAGCCAGCAGCCAAACTTTTATTTGACAAAAGCCTTATAGAACTAGGAATTAAAAATTTGTTTATCATGCCCAGAAACAGGATATCTTGCCACCTGAGTTCCAAAATTACATAAAATATTAGCCTGAGAGCAGAAGCAAATGAAGTCAGAGCAGCTCCTGGGTCAAGCTCAATATGAATTCAAATATTACTACCATTTGACATTATTGTCAGTGTTACTAGCTGCTTACTGTGTTCTGACCAAACCATATCTAAATATAGCCTGATCCAGTGGTTCTCAAACTTTAGCCTGCATCAGAAGTTTCTGGGGTACCTGTTTAAAATGTGTAGTCTTGGTTCTAAGGACAAGAAATTCTGATTCTGTAGGTTTGGGATGAAGCTCTGGAATCTGCATTTTATCAGTTCTTCCCTCCCTTAGTGATTTTAATGCAAGTGGTTCAAGGAACACATTCTGAATAACATTGACATATCCCTGATAGTATGAATAATTCCTGACTTGTACGTCAGCAACATCATCATCAGAACCGTGACCTCCCTAGTATGACTGTAGGAATGCCTCTGGTTTCGTTGCTCCCATACATACCAACTCTCTGCCTCTACTTGCCTTCCTGGCTCTTGTTAGATGCTTGGGCAAATGAGAGAATTTTATTGTTATAATAACAATAATAGCTAATATTTACTGAGTGTTTTCTATCTGCCCAGTACTAAGTGCTTTTCTTATATTAAGTAATTTAATCCTCACATTAAGCCTGTGTATGAAGTAGGAACTATTATTTTTTTTTCTTTTACAAATGAAGAAACTGAGACACTGCCCAAGGTCACAGACTCTGTAAGTGACAGAGCCAGGATATGAAGGCAGGCAGTCTGGCTCCAAAGCCCATGCACCAAACCACTATGTTATATTAACTATCTACATTTAAAAGGGAAAGTACTAGCTTTTTTTTTTCTATGTGATTATATGATTTTTATTTTACTCACTAAGGCACAGAATTACAGAATTATTGTGAGGAGAAAAAAGGTTTAAAGTATAGCCCTTTATCAGAGGCTTAATTGATCAAGTTCAATTTCCCTGAAGAGTATGTGATCATAGTAAAACCCACCATAATGCTTTTATAATGCTTCCATATTCCCTGCTAATTCCTTGCATCACTCAAGAGATTTGAAAACTGAGACATTAAGCAAATTTTCCAAGGTCACCACAGAGTTAATGGTGGTAGCATAGTGAGGGCTGCCCATCTTCCCCTCCACCCCTAATTCCTGCATGCTCCCAACTCAGTTCCTCTACATACTGACCTGATTTCATAGCACAATATCCATAGTCTGGGAATGGCCATATATGGAAGATGTAAAAGAATAAGCTATGTATTAACCAAACTTGGCATGGCTTTTGGAAACCATGCTAATGCCCAAAAGACAATAAATATAATTGAAGACATCAGCCTAGACAAGGGAGATGTTTTCTTTACAGTTGTCATAATAAATCTCTCTGAACTTTACCTGGCATTTAGGTATATCAGGCCTTCCATTGTAGACCTTTGATTTTTTTTTCCCCTGTCTTTGTAACCTCACTTTAAACATCACTCTTTCCTTCTCTACACTTTTCTCATACAATACTTTTAAAGCAACCAGGACATAATAATATTCTTTTCATATCCTCTACAAAACATTTGTGAGCCCAAAGCATGTGCAATTCTTTCTAGTTGCACCTGTGGAAGAAAAAGGTCACCAGTAGCTAGTTTAAATGTACACAAGCAGCTATAAGTTCTAGTCAGAGCTTACCAGTGCCTCATAACAATTTACAAGAGGGAGCTGCGTTCACCGTCATTCTGCCAAATTCCAGGGTGTAGAACTTCAGTTTTTCCAACAATCACAATGCGTTTTAATGGTGTAAAGTTATCCAAATCCATGAAACAATGGCAAAAGCAGGTTTTGATTCATGGCTTTATCCCCAGACAGCTTCTGAAAACCACTGGAAAAGCCACCTTGGTAATAAGGCATATTCTGTGATGCTCCCACATCTACAACACTTTTTTCCTCTCCTCTTGCTCATTATAACAAAGCTTCAATCCAAAGGACCTTTCAAACCATGTGTATGAGGTAAGCAGAGAGTCGGCCTTATACTAAGCTGCTTAATCATATATATAACATTAAAACCAATTTAAAAATAAATAAGTGAATTAATGAAATGAGGCACTATTTTCTGAACTATTGAATTAGTGAAAATTAGGAATCTCAGTGTTGGCACATATATGTGAAAAAGGCACTTCGATATAGTAGTAGAGATAGTGTAATTAGTGTAACTATTTTGAGGGCAATTTGGCAATATCAGTTGGGAATTTAACCTAAAGACATATACTTGCAATATATATAAAAGATAATTCAAAAGAGTATTTGTGGCATTGATTGTACTGGGGAAAAAAAGTAAATGGTCCAGTGATAGGGCCTCGTTAAATAAATATGTCTCATCCCTACTCTTGAACAATACAGAAGGTCTGTATGACCTGATATAGAAAAATCAAGAGGCATCATTAAATGGGAATAAAGCTCAGGAGAAGCTTGAATAATAAAATAATAGCTAACCATGTGGGACTTCTAGAACATCCGAGTGAGGACTTCTAGAATGTCCAAGTGAGGGCTTCTATAAATCCACTCTAGCATAAAAGCAACAAAAATACTGGCAAAATTATAAAATCAACTTTTTCAGAAATCTGGAAATTACCCAAAGGCCTGAAGCAATCTGAGGGGCATTTAATCAAGAAAAACTGTTTAACCTCTATAAGAACACTTTATGGCATTTTTAACTTGACCTACTCCCATTTCCCTCGTCCCAGTTCCACAGTAGCCTTGAAAAACAGCAAACTCACAAGCAGAGTAGCTGTAAAGAAAACAACAACAGCATTACAGCCACCAGAGAGAGCAAACTGGGTTTGATGCTCTTCAGAAGTTCCCATCCCCAGAATATTGTCATTATTTAACCTGTCTCACAGCTCCCTGGAAAGTCCCATTCATAGAGTGTTTTCATTATTTGACCTGACTCAGAGCTTGCTCCACAGGACAAGCCCTATCTGCAGAGCATTTGTTGAATGCAGTCAGCAGCAATTGGTTAATCACAGCTGCCTGAGATAACTATAAGAGTTTGGGCAACCAAGAGCCTCGCCAGAAACATAAAAATAAAAATGATCTAGGTAAAAGTCAGTCCTCAACACAAGGGTTTGTAAAAACAAATATTTTTTTAATTAAAAAAAAAAGATCTAGAGAAGGATATGACCAATAGTGGCCTTTAAAGAGCTCTGACATAATCCTGGGGATCTAGAAGTCTGTGTGTATGTGCAGCACAGTGTATATGCCTAGGAAAGACCTGAGAGGACACCAAACTCCCATCTCTGGTTGACCTTAAGGCTCTATGCAAGCCAGAAGTACAGACTAAGGCAGAGTTGTAAACTGCCTGCCTGAGTGTTGAAGGCATGCCCCAGTCAGTACAGATCCCCACCCCAAACATGCCCTGCTAGGAAAAGGACGGACAAATTATTGATTCAAGACACTTAAGGAAATATTTGATGAATCATCATCTAATCGCTAAACTGAGTAGAGAATTGCATGGCCACGCACTAGAGGCAATACAATAGAAGTAGTCAAGAAAAGTCACTAAACAAAAGAACAGCAAAAACAAACTGACTAAGGAAACAGTGACAACCAAAAAAATCCTGGGGTGGGAGAGACTGTGATCTAGAGCTGCCAAATTATATTATCTAAAATGTCCAGGTTTTAACAAAAAGTATGACTCACAAAGAAACAGGAAAATATGGCCCATATACAGGGGGAAAAAGCAGTCAATAGAAACTCTCCCTAAGGAATCTCAGACATTGGACTTACTAGACAAAGTCTTCAAATAAGCTGTTATAAATATTTTCAAAGAACTAAGGGAAACTATGTCTAAAGAATTAAAGACAAGTAATACAGTGATGCCTCATCAAATATAGAATATCAATGAAAAGAGAGATTTTTTTTAAACCCAAATAGAAATTCTGGAGTTGAAAAGTACAATAACTGAATGAAAAATTCACTAGAAGTGTTCATCAGCAGATTTGAGCTGACAGGAGAAAGAATCAGAGAACCCAAGATAGGTCAATTAAGATTATCCAGTCTGAGTAAGAGAAAATAAAAGGAATGAAGAAAAATGAACAGAGCCTCACCGACCTGTGAGACACTATCAAGCACACCAACATACACATAATGGGAGTTCCAGGAGAAGAGGGGTCAGAGAAGGAGGTAGAAAGAATATTTAAAGAAATAATGGTCACAAACTCCCCAAATTTCATGAAAATCTTTAATCTACACATCCAGTAATCTCAACAAACTCTAATTAAGATAAACCCAAGAAGATATACACCCAGATACATCATAGTCAAACTGTTGAAAGACAAAGAGAAAGATTTTTGAAAGCAGCAAGAGGGAAGTGACTCGTCATGTACAAGCGATCCTCAGTAAGATTAACAATGGACTTCTTATCAGAAACCATGGAAGCCAGAATGCAGAGGGATGACATAGCCAAAGAACTGAAAGGAAAATACTGTCAACCAAAAACTCTATATTTGACAAAGCTATTCTTCAAAAATGAAGGAAAAATTAAGACATTTCTAGATGAACAAAAACTGAAAGAATTTTTACCAGCAGACATGACATGCAGTAAATAATAAAGGGAATCCTTCAGTCTGAAATGAAAGGACTAGGCAGTGACTCAAATCCAAACAAATAAATAAAGACCACGAATAAAAGTAACTATATAGGTAAATATAAAAGATAGTATAAATGTACTTTTTGGTAAATTTTGTCCTCTCCTACCCTACTTAAAATACAATTGCATAAAGAAGTAATTATAAAACTGTGTTGGTAGACTAAAAATGTGTAAAGAGGTACTTTCTATGACAATAATAGCTCAAAAGGAAAGGAACTATATTGGACAAAGCTCCTGAATAGTTTTGAAATTAGGTTAGTATTAATCTAAACTACATTGTTTTAAGATATTAATTGTAATCCTTAGACCTACCACTAAGAAAATAACTTGAAAGACATATAGTAAAAGAAACAACAAAGTAATTTAAATGGTACACTAGAAAATATCCTTTTATTACAAAAGAAGGAAGTAACAGAAGAGCAGAGGTACAAAAAGATATGACATACAGAAAACAAATAGCAAAATGGCAGAAGTTAGCCCCTCCTTATCAGCAATTAAATTAAACATAAATGAAGTAAACTTTCCAGTTAAAAGACAGAGATTGACAGGATGGATAAAAACAAACATAATTCAACTATATACTGTCTACAAGTATATTTAAAGACCCAAATAGTTTAAATGTAAAAAGATGGAAAAATATATACAAATAGTAATGCAAAAAGATATGCAAACAGTAAACAAAAGAAGACTGGAATAGCTATATTAATAGTAGACAAAAGAGCTTTTAAGACAAAAATTGTAATTAGAATCAAAGAGAAACATTTTATAATGATAAAAGGGTCTATTCATCAGGAAGAGATAACATGCACTTAACAAAAGAGTCTCAAAATACATGACACTAAAACATACAACTGAAGGGAGAAGTAGATAATGCAACAATAACCGTTGTATATTTTAATATCCCACATTCGATAATGGGTAGAAAAACTAGTCAGAAGATCAACAAGGATATAGAAGACTAACAACACTATCAATCAAATCAGCCTAACAGAAATCTAGAGAACGCTGTACTTAACAGCAGTGGAATACATATTTTTTCAAGTGCACATGGAACATTGTTCAGGATAGACTTATGCTAGGCCACAAAACAAGTATTAACAAACTTAAAAAGAGTTAAATCATACAAAGGCTGTTCTGTGACCAAAATGGAGTTAAATTAGAAATCAACAAAAGAAGGAAATCAAGGAAATCAACACTATTTGGTAATTAAACAACACATTTCTAAAAACCTCATGGGTCAAAGAAGAAATTCCAAGGGAACTAGAAAGTACTTTGATCTAAATTAAAATAAAAACACAAGTATCAAAATTTAGGGGATGCAGCTAAAGTAGTGCTTACAGGGAAATTTATACCTTTAAATGCCTATAATTTAAAAAGAAGAAAGATCTCACATCAATAACCTAAACTTTCACGTTAACAAGCTAGAAAATGAAGAGCAAACTAAACCCAAAGCAAGCCAAGGAATGATATAACACTGCAAAGATTTAAATGACTATACTACCCAAAGCAACCTACAGACTCAATGCAATCCCTATCAAATTACCAATGGCATTTTTCACAGAATTAGAACAAAAATTTTACAATTTGTATGGAAACACAAAAGACTCCGAATAGCCAAAGCAATCTTGAGAAAGAAAAATGGAGCTGGAGGCATCAGGTTCCCTGACTTCAGACTATACTACAAAGCTACAATCATCAAAACAGTATGGTACTGGCCCAAAAAGAGACACATAGATCAATGAAAAAAGATAGACAGTCCAGAGATAAACCATGTACCTATAGTCAACTAATCTATGATAAAGGAGGCAGGAATATACAATGGAGAAAAGACAGCCTGTTCAATAAGTGGTGCTGGGAAAACTGGACAGCTACATGTAAAAGAATGAAATTAGAACACTCCCTAGTACCATACACAAAAATAAACTCAAAATGGATTAAAGACCTAAATGTAAGGCCAGACACCATCAAACTCTTAGAGGAAAACATAGGCAGAACACTCTATGACATAAATCACAGCAAGATCTTTTTAGACCCACCTCCTAGAGTAATGAAAATGATAAACAAAAATAAACAAATGGGACTGAATTAAACTTAAAAGTTTTTGTGTAGCAAAGGAAACCATAGACAAAATGAAAAGACAACCCACAGAATGGGAGAAAATATTTGCAAATGAAGTGACCGACAAGGAATTAATCTCCAAAATATACAAACAGCTCATGCAGCTCAATTTAAAAAAAAAAAAATCAAAACTGGGCAGAAGGACTTCCCTGGCGGCGCAGTGGTTAAGAATCCTCCTGACAATGCAGGGGACACGGGTTTGACCCCAGTCTGGGAAGATCCAACATGCTTCAGAGTAACTAAGCCTGTGTGCCACAACTACTGAGCCTGAGCTCTAGAGCCCACGAGCTACAACTACTGAGCTGGTGTGCCACAACTACTGAAGCCCATGTGCCTACAGCCCATGCTACACAAAAAGAGAAGCCACCACAATGAGAAGCACATGCAACGCAAACAAAGAGTAGCTCCTGCTCGACGCAACTAGAGAAAGCCCACACACAGCAATGAAGACACAACACAGCCAAAAATAAATTTTAAAAATTTTTAAATGGGCGGAAGATTGAAATAGACATTTCTCCAAAGAAGACATACAGATAGCCAAAATGCTCAATATCACTAATTATTAGAGAAATGCAAATCAAAACTACAATGAGTTATCACCTCACACTGGTCAGAATGGCCATCCTCAAAAAGTCTACAAATAAATGCTGGAGACAGTGTGGATCAAAGAGAACCTTCCTACACTGTTGGTGGGAATGTAAATTGGTGCAGCCACTATGCAAAACAATATGGAGGTTCCTCAGAAAATTAAAAATAGAGTTACCATATGATCCAGCAATCCCGCTCCTGGGCATATATCTGGAGAAAAACACGATCCAAAAGGATACATGCATCCCAATGTTCATTGCAGCACTACTCACAATAGCCAGGACATGGAAGCAACCTAAATGTCCATCGACAGAGGAATGGATAAAGAAGATGTGGCACATATATACAATGAATATTACTTAGCCATAAAAGGAAATGAAATAATGCCATTTGCATCAACATGGATGGACCTAGAGATTGTCATACTAAGTGAAGTAAGTCAGAGAGAGAAAGACAAATATCATATGATATCACTTATATGTGGAATCTAAAAAAATGGTATAAATGAACTTATTTACAAAACAGAAATAGAGTTACAGATGTAGAAAACAATCTTATGGCTACCAGGGGGGGAAAGTGGGGAGGGATAAATTGGGAGATTGGGATTGACATGTGCACGCTACTATATATAAAATAGATAACTAATAAGGACCTACTGTATAGTGCAGGGAACTCTACTCAATACTCTGTAATGACCCATATGGGAAAAGAATCTAAAGAAGTGTGGATATATGTATATGTACAACTGATTCACTTTGCTGTACACCTGAAACTAACACAACATTGTAAACAATTATATGCCAATAAAATTTTGTTTAAAAGAAAAAAAGATTAGTGTGGAACTAATTGCCTTAGATAATAGAAAAACAATAGAGAAAATC
Organism: Phocoena sinus; assembly: GCF_008692025.1. Classification (NCBI taxonomy): domain Eukaryota; kingdom Metazoa; phylum Chordata; class Mammalia; order Artiodactyla; family Phocoenidae; genus Phocoena; species Phocoena sinus. The sequence continues at coordinate 85,605,618 of NC_045784.1, forward strand.
AGTAAAACCAAAGTTGGGTTTTTGGAAAGATCAACAAATTAACAAACATTTAGCTAGACTGACCAAGGAAAAAAGAGAGAAGACTCAAATGAATAAAATCAGGAATGAAAGACCACACATACTATCAACTTTACAGGAAAAAAGTATGATAAATAAGGGAATACCATAAACAACTGTATGACATCAAATTAGATAACCTACATGAAATAGACAAATTCCTGGAAAGACACAAACTACCAAAACTGACTTTAAAAGAAATAGAAAATCTAAAGAGATTTATAAAAAGTAGAGTCTGAAGTAGTAATCAATAAACTTTCCACAAAGAAAAACCCAGGTTCAGATGGCTTCACTGGTTAATTCTATCAAACGTTTGAAGAATTAATACCAACCTTTCACAAACTTATAGGAGAAAACACCGAAAAACTAATTCTGAGACGAGTATTACCCAAATCAGACAAAGACTTCACAAGAAAACCACAGACCAATATCACTTGTGAATATAGCACAAAAATCCTCAATAAAATACCAGCAAACTGAATCCAGCAATATATAGAAAGGTTTATACACCGTGACTAAGTGGGATTTAACCTAGGAATGTAATGTTGGTTCAACACATGAAAATCAATCAATGTAAGATATCACCTCAGTTGAAAAAAAAGACAAAAACCACATGATCATCTGAGTAGATGCAGAAAAGGCATTTGACAGCATACAACACCCTTTCATGATAAAAACATTCAACAAACTAGGAATAGACGGGAATTTTCTTAACCTGATAAAGGGCATTACATCATACTTAGCTGTAAAAGCCTGAAAATTCTCCCTAAGATCAGGAAAGAGATCTTTTCTCATCACTTTTGTTCAACATTGTACTGGATGTTCTAGGAAATAAGGCAAGAAAGAAGTACAACTATCTCTATTTCATATGACATAATCTTGTATATAGAATATCCTAAGGAATACACAAAACAAAGCAGAAGTACATTAAGGCCACAGAAGACAAGATCAGTAAAGAAAATTAACTGCATTTCTGTGCACAGGCAGCAAACAATCCAAAACTCAAATTAAGAATGTAATTTTATTTACAGTAGCATCAAATGAATAAAATTCTTAGAAATACCTTTACCAAACAAGGCACAAGACATGTATACTAGTAATTACAAAACATTACTGAGGGAAGTTAAAGAAGATTTAAATAAATGGACAGGCATTCCATGTTCTTGAATTGGAAGACTCAGTATTGTTAAGACAGTAATTCTCCCCAAATTGATTTATATATTCAATATAGTCCCTGACAAAATTACAGCAGAATTTTGCAGAAATTAACAAGGAGAGCTCAAAGTTCATATGGAAATGTAAGGAATCCAGAATATCTAAAATAATCTTGAGAAAAAGAAAAAAGTTGGAGGACCCTCACTTTCCAATTTCAAAAGTTAACATAAAGCTATAGTTATCAAGAAAGATAGTGTGGTACTGGCATAAGGATAAACATAATGATCAATGAAACATTATTAAGGGTTCAGAAACAAATCCTAATGCTTAAAGTAAACTGACTTTTGACAGAGGTATCAAGGCAATTCACTGGGGGAAAGAATGTTCAACAAATGGTTCTGGGATAACTGGACATGCACACGTAAAAAGATTATCTTAGTGCCTTATCTCAGGCCATACACAAAAATTTACTCTAAACCTGTCAGACTTAAATGTAAGAGCTAAAAACATATGACGGTTTTAGAAGAAAATATAAGAGGATCTATGGGACCTCAGGTTAAGCAAAGATTTCTCAGACGTGACACCAAAACTATGGTCCATAAGAGAAAAAAATATGATAAATTGGACCTCATCAAAATTCAAATATTTTGTATTTCAAAAGACACCATTAAGAAAATGAAAAAGCAAACAAATCTAGGAGAAAATATTTATGAAACACATATCTGATAAAGGACTTGTATCCAGAATACACAAAGAATTCTTACAAGTTAATAAGAAGACAACCCAGTTTTTTAAATGGACAAAAGAAATGAACAGACTTTTCACCAAAGCAGATTTATGAATGGCTAATAAGCACATGAAAAGATACTTAACATCAACAATCATTAGGAAAATGCAAATTAAAACCACAGTGAAATGCCATTTTGTGCTCACTAGAATGATTGTAAGACAGACGATACCAAATGTTGGCGAGAATATGGAGAAGTGGGAACCGTCCGTCGCTGGATGTTGATGGGGATGTAAAATGGCACAGCCACTTTGGAAACAGTTTGGCAGTTTGTCAAATGTTAGACATAAAACAACCATACAACCCCGCAATTCCACTCCTAGGTATCTATTCAAGAGAAATGGAAACATATGTCCACACAGAGGCTTGTATGGAAATGTTTCCTGCAGCATTTTTCATAATAGTCAAAAATTGGAAGCAATCTAAATGTCCACCAACTGGCAAATGGATAGACAAATATGGTATATCCATACAATGGAATACAATTCAGCCATAAAAAGGAATATACTACATCCATGTTAAATCATGGGTGAACCTCAAAAACATTTTGTGAAGTGAAACAAGTCAGAAACAATAGACCATATATTGTATGATTCCGCTTAGGAAAGGCAAATCTATGGAGACAAAGTATATTCACAGTTGCCTAGGGTTAGGGGTTGAAACAGGGATTAACTATAAATGAACATGAAGGACGTCATTGTGGGGATGAAAATGTTCTATGATTGATTAAGTCACTGGATACACTTGAAATGGATGAATTTTATGATTCATAAAATATATCTCAATGAAATTTTAAAAAATTGAAACTAACATTTATATAGCATTTACTATGTACCATACACTGTGTTAAGTGCTTAGCATCTAGCAACTCATTTAATTCTCATAACAGCCCTATGCAGTAAGTAATATTATTTATCCCTCTTTCCTAAATTAGGAAACTGAGGCATGAGAGATTAGGTGACTTGCTGAAGAGCACACAGCCAGTAATTAGTAGAGCTGGGGATCCAAACCGCCAGTCTGACTCCACAGTCTGTGGTCTTAACCATGGCTTCCATTTGTGGGAGGGAAATAAAAAGAATATACAGATACACTTGTATATGGCAGGCAATATGTGGAAGGAATCACCAGGAAATTTCTTTTTCTTTTTTTTAACATCTTCATTGGAGTATAATTGCTTTACAATGGTGTGTGAGTTTCTGCTTTATAAAAAAGTGAGTCAGGGCTTCCCTGGTGGCGCAGTGGTTGGGAGTCCACCTGCCGATGCAGGGGACGCGGGTTCGTGCCCCGGTCCGGGAGGATCTCACGTGCTGCAGAGCGGCTGGGCCCGTGAGCCATGGCCACTGAGCCTACGCGTCCGGAGCCTGTGCTCCACAACGGGAGAGGCCGCAGCGGTGAGACGCCCGCGTACCGCAAAAAAAAAAAAAAAAAAAAAAAAGTGAGTCAGCTATACATATACATATATCCCCATATCGCCTCCCTCTTGCGTCTCCCTCCCACCCTCCCTTTCCCACCCCTCTAGGTGGTCACAAAGCGTCCAGCTGATCTCCCTGTGCTATGCGGCTCCTTCCCACTAGCTATCGATTTTATATTTGGTAGTGTATATATGTCCACACCACTCTCTCACTTTGTCACAGCTTACCCTTCCCCCTCCCCGTATCCTCAACTCCATTCTCTAGTAGGTATGTGTCTTTATTCCCGTCTTACCCCTAGGTTTTTCATGACATTTTTTTCCTTAAATTCCATATATATTTGTTAGCATATGGTATTTGTCTTTCTCTTTCTGACTTACTTCACTCTGTATGACAGACTCTAGGTCCATCCACCTCACTACAAATAACTCAATTTCCTTTCTTTTTATGGCTGAGTAATATTCCATTGTATATATGTGCCACATCTTCTTTATCCATTCATCTGTCGATGGACACATGGTTGCTTCCATCTCCTGTCTATTGTAAATAGAGCCTCAATGAACATTGTGGTACATGACGCTGTTTGAATTATGGTTTCCTCAGGGTATATGCCCAGTAGTGAGATTCCTGGGTCGTATGGTAGTTCTATTTTTAGTTTTTTAAGGAACCTCCATACTGTTCTCCATAGTGGCTGTATCAATATACATTCCACCAACAGTGCAAGAGGGTTCCCTTTCCTCCACAGTCTCTCCAGCATTTATTGTTTGTAGATATTTTTTTTTTAAAGAAGATGTTTGGGTTAGGAGTTAATTAATTAATTAATTTATTTTTGCTGTGTTGGGTTTTCGTTTCTGTGCGAGGGCTTTCTCTAGTTGTGGCAAGCGGGGGCCACTCTTCATCGCGGTGCACGGGCCTCTCACTATCGCAGCCTCTCTTGTTGCAGAGCACAGGCTCCAGACGCGCAGGCTCAGTAGTTGTGGCTCACGGGCCTAGTTGCTCCGCAGCATGTGGGATCCTCCCAGACCAGGGCTCGAACCCGTGTCCCCTGTATTAGCAGGCAGATTCTCAACACTGTGCCACCAGGGAAGCCCTTGTTTGTAGATTTTTGATGATGGCCATTCTGACTGGTAAGAGGTGATACCGCATTGGAGTTTTGATTTGCATTTCTCTAATGATTAGTGACGTTGAGCATTCTTTCATGTGTTTGTTGGCTATCTGTAGATCTTCTTTGGAGAAATGTCTATTTAGGTCTTCTGCCCATTTCTGGCTTGGGTTGTTTGTCTTCTGGATATTGAGCTGCATGACCTGCTTGTAAATTTTGGAGATTAATCCTTTGTCAGTTGCGTCATGTGCAAATATTTTCTCCCGTTCTGAGGGTTGTCTTTCCACCTTGTTTATGGTTTCCTTTGCTGTGAAAAAGCTTTTAAGTTTCATTAGGTCCCATTTGTGTATTTTTCTTTTTATTTCCATTTCTCTAGGAGGTGGGTCACAAAGGATCTTGCTGTGATTTATGTCATAGAGTGTTCTGTCTCAGTTTCCTCTAAGAGTTTGATAGTGTCTGGCCTTACATTTAGGTCTTTAATGCACTTTGAATTTATTTTTGTGTGTGGTGTTTGGGAGTGTTCTAATTTCATTCTTTTAAATGTAGCTGTCTAGTTTTCCCAGCACCATTTACTGAAGAGGCTGTCTTTTCTCCATTGTATATTCTTGCCTCCTTTATCAAAAATAAGGTAACCATATGTGTGAGGGCTTATCTCTGTGCTTTCTATCCTGTTCCATTGATCTGGATTTCTGTTTTTGTGCCAGTACCATATTGTCTTGATTACTGTAGCTTTGTAGTATAGTCTGAAGTCAGGGAGTCTGATTCCTCCAGCTCCATTTTTTTCCCTCAAGACTGCTTTGGCTATTCGGGGTCTTGGGTGTCTCTATACAAATTTTAAGATTTTTTGTTCTAGTTCAATAAAATTGCCATTGGTAATTTGATAGGGATTGCAATGAATCTGTAGATTGCTTTGGGTAGTATAGTCATTTTCACAGTATTGATTCTTCCAATCCAAGAACATGGTATACCTCTCCATCTGTTGGTATCATCTTTAATTTCTTTCATCAGTGTCTTATAGTTTTCTGCATACAGGTCTTTTGTCTCCCTAGGTAGGTTTATTCCTAGGTATTTTATTCTTTTTGTTGCAATGGTAAACGGGAGTGTTTCCTTAATTTCTCTTTCAGATTATTCATCATTAGTGTATAGGAATGTAAGAGATTTATGTGCATTAATTTTGTATCCTGCTATTTTACCAAATTCATTGATTAGCTCTAGTAGTTTTCTGGTAGAGTCTTTAGGATTTTCTATGTATAGTATCATGTCATCTGCAAACAGTGACAGTTTTACTTCTTCTTTTCCGATTTGGGTTCCTTTTATTTCTTTTTCTTCTCTGATTGCTGTGGCTAAAACTTCCAAAACTATGTTGAATAAGAGTGGTGAGAGTGGGCAACCTTGTCTTGTTCCTGATCTTAGAGGAAATGCTTTCAGTTTTTCACCATTGAGAATGATGTTGGCTGTGGGTTTCTCATATATGGCCTTTATTATGTTGAGGTAAGTTCCCTCTATGCCTACTTTGCAGGGGTTTTATGATAAATAAGTGTTGAATTTTCTCAAAAGCTTTCTCTGCATCTATTGAGATGATCAAATGGTTTTTATCCTTCAATTTGTTAATATGGTGTATCACAATGATTCATTTGTGTATATTGAGGAATCCTTGCATTCCTGGGATAAACCCCTCTTGATCATGGTGTATGATCCTTCTAATGTGCTGTTGGATTCTGTTTGCTAGCATTCTTTTGAGGATTTTTGCATCTATGTTCATCAGTGATATTGGCCTGTAGTTTTCTTTCCTTGTGACACCTTTGTCTGGTTTTTGTATCAGGGTGATGGTGGCCTCGAAGAATGAGTTTGGAAGTTTTCCTCCTTCTGCTATATTTTGGAAGAGTTTGAGAAGGATAGGTGGTAGCTCTTCTCTAAATGTTTGATAGAAGTCGCCTGTGAAGCCATCTGGTCCTGGGCTTTTGTCTGTTGGAAGATTTTCAATCACAGTCTCAATTTCAGTGCTTGTGTTCGGTCTGTTTAAATTTTCCATTCCTTCCTGGTTCAGTCTTGGAAGGTTGTGCTTTTCTAAGAATGTACCCATTTTTTCCAGGTTATCCATTTTATTGGCGTATAGTTGCCTGTAGTAATCTCTCATGATCCTTTGTATTTCTGCAGTGTCAGTTGTTACTGCTCCCTTTGTATTTCTAATTCTATTGATTTGAGTCTTCTCCCTTTTTGTCTGGACGAGTCTGGCCAATGGTTTATCAATTTTCTTTATCTTCTCAAAGAACAAGCTTTTAGTTTTATTGATCTTTGCTATCATTTCCTTCATTTCTTTTTCATTTATTTCTGATCTGATCTTTACGATTTCCTTCCTTCTGCTAACTTTGGGGCTTTTTGGTTCTTCTTTCTCCAATTGCTTTAGGTGTAAGGTTAGGTTGCTTATTTGAGATGCTTCCTGTTTCTTAAGGTAGGATTGTATTGCTATAAACTTCCTTCTCAGAACTGCTTTTGCTGCATCCCATAGGTTTTGGGTCGTCGTGTTTTCATTGTCATTTGTTTCTAGGTATTTTTTGATTTCCTCTTTGATTTCTTCAGTGATCTCTTGGTTATTAAGGAGTGTATTGTTTAGCCTCCGTGTGCTTGTATCCTTTACAGATTTTTTCCTGCAATTGATACCTAATCTCATAGCGCTGTTGCCAGAAAAGGTACTTGATATGACTTCAATTTTCTTAAATTTACCAAGGCTTGATTTGTGATCCAAGATATGACCTATCCTGGAGATTGATCCATGACCACTTGAGAAGAAAGTGTATTCTGTTGTTTTTGGATGGAATGTCCTATAAATATCGATTAACTCCATCTTGTTTAATGTATAATTTAAAGCTTGTGTTCCCTTATTTTTTTAATTTTGGATGATCTGTCCACTGGTGAAAGTGGGGTGTTAAAGTCCCCCACCATGATTGTGTTACTGTCGCTTTCCCCTTTTATGGCTGTTAACATTTGCCCTATGTATTGAGGTGCTCCTATGTTGGGTACATAAATATTTACAATTGTTATATCTTCTTCTTGGATTGATCCCTTGATGATTATGTAGTGTCCTTCTTTGTCTCTTGTAATAGTCTTTATTTTAAAGTCTATTTTGTCTGATATGAGAATTGCTACTCCAGCTTTCTTTTGATTTCTATTTGTATGGAATATCTCTTTCCATCCCCTCATTTTCAGTCTGTATGTGTCCCTAGGTCTGAAGTGGGTCTCTTCTAGACAGTATATATATGGGTCTTGCTTTTGTATCCATTGAGCCAGTCTATGTCTTTTGGTTGGAGCATTTAAGCCATTTACATTTAAGGTACTTATTGATACATACGTTCCTATTACCATTTTCTTAATTGTTTTGGGTCTGTTATTGTAGGTCTTTTCCTTCTCTTGTGTGCCCTGCCTAGAGAAGTTCCTTTAGCATTTGTTGTAAAGTTGGGTTGGTGGTGCTGAATTCTCTTAGCTTTTGCTTGTCTCTAAAGTTTTAAATTTCTCCATCAAATCTGAATGAGATCCTTGCTGGGTAGAGTAATCTTGGCTGTAGGTCTTTCCCTTTCATCACTTTAAATATGTCCTGCCAGTCCCTTCTGGCTTGCAGCATTTCTGCTGAAAGATCAGCTGTTAACCTTACGGGGATTCCCTTGCATGTTATTTGTTGTTTTTCCCTTGCTGCTTTCAATATATTTTCTTTGTATTGAATTTTTGGTAGTTTAATTAATATGTGTCTTGGCGTGTTTCTCCTTGGATTTATCTTGTGTGGGACTCTCTGCATTTCCTGGACTTGATTAACTATTTCCTTTCCCACATTAGGCAAGTTTTCAGCTATAATGTGTTCAGATATTTTCTTAGTCCCTTTCTTTTTCTCTTCTTCTTCTGGGACCCCTATAATTCGAATGTTGGTGCATTTAATGTTGTCCCAGAGGTCTCTGAGACTGTCCTCAATTCTTTTCATTCTTTTTTCTTTATTCTGCTCTGCAGTAGTTATTTCCACTATTTTATCTTCCAGGTCACTTATCCGTTTTTCTGCCTCAGTTATTCTGCTATTGATTCCTTCTCAAAAAGTTTTAATTTCATTTATTGTGTTGTGTTGTTCATCATTGTTTGTTTGCTCTTTCGTTCTTCTAGGTCCTTGTTAAATGTTTCTTGTATTTTCTACATTCTATTTCCAAGATTTTGGATCATCTTTACTATCATTACTCTGAATTCTTTTTCAGGTAGCCTGCCTATTTCCTCTTCATTAGTTTGGTCTGGTGGGTTTTTACCTTGCTCCTTCATCTGCTGTGTGTTTCTCTGTCTTCTCATTTTGCTTTACTTACTGTGTTTGGGGTCTCCTTTTCGCAGGCTGCAGGTTTGTAGTTCCCCTTGTTTTTGGTGGCTGTCCCCAGTGGCTAAGTTTTGTTCAGTGGGGTTTGTAGGCTTCCTGGTGGAGGGAACTAGTGCCAGTGTTCTGGTGGATGAGGCTGGATCTTGTCTTTCTGGTGGGCAGGACCATGTTTGCTGGTGTGTTTTGGGGTGTCTGTGGCCTTATTATGAATTTAGGCAGCCTCTCTGCTAATGGATGGGGTTGTGTTCCTGTCTTGCTGGTTGTTTGACATAGGGTGTCTGGCACTGTAGCTTGCTGGTCATTGAGTGGAGGTGGGTGTTAGCGTTGAGACAGAGATCTCTGGGAGAGCTTTCACCATTTGATATTACTTGGACCTGGGAGGTCTCTGGTGGACCAATGTCCTGAACTCGGCTCTCCCACCTCAGAGGCACAGGCCTGACACCCAGTCAGAACACCAAGACCCTGTCAGCCACACGGCTCAGAACAAAGGGAGAAAAAAAGAAAGAAAGAAAAAATAAAATAAAGTTATTAAAATACAAAATAATTATTTAAAATTTTAAAAATTTTAAAGTAATAAAAAAAGAAAAAAAAAAGAAAGAAGAGAGCAACCAAGCCAAAAAAAAATCCACCAATGATAACAAGTGCTAAACAGTATACTAAAAAAGTAATAATAACAAGCAAATGGACAGACAGAACCCTAGTACGAATTGTAAAATCGAAGCTATACAGACAAAATCACACAAAGAAGCATACACATACACACTCACAAAAAGAGAAGAAGGAAAAAAACATATATATCATTGCTCCCAAAGTCCACCGCCTCAATTAGGGATGATTCCTTGGCTATTCAGATATTCCACAGATGCAGGGTACATCACGTTGATTGCGGAGATTTAATCCGCTGCTCCTGAGGCTATTCGGAGAGATTTCCCTTTCTCCTCTTTGTTCTCACAGCTCCCGGGTTTCAGCTTTGGATTTGTCCCTGCCTCTGTGTGTAGATCGCCGGAAGGCGTCTGTTCTTCGCTGAGACAGGACGGGGTTAAAGGAGCAGCTGATTAGGGGGCTCTGGCTCACTCAGGCCGCGGGGAGGGAGGGGTACAGAATGTGAGGCGAGCCTGTGTCAGCAGAGGCCAACGTGCCATTGTACCAGCCTGAGGCTCACCGTATGTTCTCCCAGGGAAGTTGGCCCTGGGAGGTGTGGATAGTGACCTGTGCTCGCACACAGGCTTCTTGGTGGTGGCAGCAGCAGCCTTAGCGTCTCATGCCCGTCTCTGGGGTCTGCGCTATAGCTGCGGCTTGCACCCCTGTCTGGAGCTCCTTTAAGCGGCGCTCTTAATCCCCTCTCCTCACGCACCAGGAAAACAAAGAGGAAAGAAAAAGTCTCTTGCCTCTTCAGCAGGTCCAGACTTTTTTCCCGGACTCCCTCCCGGCTAGCTGTGGCGCACTAGCCCCCTTCAGGCTGTGTTCACGCCACCAACCCCAGTCCTCTCCCCGGGATTTGACCTCCAAAGCCCGAGCCTCAGCTCCCAGCCCCCGCCCGTCCGGCGGGTGAGCAGACAAGCCTCCGGGCTTGTGAGTGCTGGTCGGCACCGATCCCCTGTGCGGGAATCTCTCCGCTTTGCCCTCTGCACCCTTATTGCTGCGCTCTCCTCCGTGGCTCCGAAGCTTCCCCCCAACCAACCGCTCCCCCGTCTCCCCCATGAAGGGGCTTCCTAGTCTGTGGAAGCTTTTCCTCCTTCACAGCTCCCTCCCACTGGTGCAGGTCCCCGTCCCTGTCCTTTTGTCTCTTTATTCTTTTTTCTTTTGCCCTACCCAGGTACATGGGGAGTTTCTTGCCTTTTGGGAAGTCTGAGGTCTTCTGGCAACGTTCAGGTGTTCTGTAGGAGTTGTTCCACGTGTAGATGTATTTCTGATGTATTTGTGAGGAGGAAGGTGATCTCCACGTCTTACTCCTCCGCCATCTTGATGGTCTCCTTCCCACAAGGAAATTTTATCAGTAATTACCACTCTGAAAAGTGGGAATGAGGGTGGGCAGGAAAGGGAGACAAATTTATTACTTTATACCACTTGAACTCTGAATTTTTTATACATTTTATAATTCATGCATTCGGTTGGTAGATAAGAAACATCTGTTTTTAAATCAAAACATTGGTTATCTTTGATCTGTCAAATTTTTACATTTTTAATTTTCCCTAAACTTTTTGATATTTTCTGAATTCTTCTGGGTATGTCTTCAGGCCTTCAGGCCAAGTTCTCAAATAATTACCATGGCATGCTTTCTGTTAGGTTTCCTTCTGCCAGTGTCAGAGGCCCAGCATGGGCTCAAGGCCAAGAAGGGTCAGGGTGGGGGCTGAGGAAGACGATGAAAGAAGGGCCTGTGTTGCTTGTTCCCCTGCTTGGGTCAGACTGCGACTGGGCTGAACTCAAGGCTGCAGTGAGCTGTGGTGTGCAGCTCTGAACTCCCTAGACGCCCTGGGGCGCACCATGAGGCCTGTCGGTCTTGGAAATTGCTGCTGTCCAGTAGGGGGATAGATTATCCGCGTGCATGTGCGCATGTGCAAACAAACCTATTTGCCAAAAGCAAGGTTCGGATTTCTGCCTGCAGAGTTGGGAGTGAGTCTGCCTCCAGCATGTGTGTGTCTGTGTAGCGGAGGTTTGGGGGAGGGGTTCCATTTAATGTTTAAAGATAGTTGCAAGAGAATATGTTATGAAAGCAGCTGAGTGTTGTGGAGTATCTTTACTAAAGTGGGAAATATTAGCTTTTGCACTTTAGGAAGCCTCTGGCGGTATGAAAAGATGCTTAAAAGACAATGGGAGGGGTTAATGTTTAGACTGTGATTAACTCTTTGTAGTCATTTCTTTGATTCAATAACGTTGTGGAGACAGGGAGTAACTACAAATGTGTTTGTTTTTAATATGTACTTATTGTATGCTAACACCCTACAAGAGCATGTTGTGAGAAAATAGGATACTCTTTTTCATGAAGTTTTCCTTTTTAAAGATTTCATATTCAGTAAAGACTGATTAAATGATACTTGGAGGAGAATTGCTTTTCTTACTCCTGTTCTCTGGCCATGGACCAGCATCACATAATCCCTAGAGCCTTTTTGTTATTAAGGTGCAGCATAATTCAATGAAAGAAGCATGGGCTTCAGGGTCAGATCCTAGATCTGCCACTTACTAGCTGTGTGACCTTGGACAAGCTATTGAACCTAATCTTCAGGTTTTTGGTGGTTTTTCTGAAAAATGGGTATAGGTCTACCTCCCTGCACAGGGTAGTTTATTGAAGCACCTTACAAAGTGTTGGGCAATTAGTAAGTACTCAGTAAACATTAGTTATCTTACCTTCCAGTGGCTGGGGATGGGGGGAGTAAGAAACTGAGTAGGAAAAATAACTCTTTGGAAAGGGTCTACCTCCTCTTAGATGCCATTTTCCTTCTAAGGAAGGTCAAGACATGCACTTAGAGAGAAAATCTCTCAAGTCCCTCACCTCTCAAAATCTTAATCTGTACCCCAGGTGTGTTGCCCTGTGTCCATACCTTTCCAACGATGATTCTGAGTATTTGTATTACCTACTTACATACTGTGTGCACCCATTCATGAATTGATTGTCTATATCCAGGCAAGCACATGCCAGTTTGATTTGCTTTGAGGATGTTGCTACTGAGATTGTCTTTTCGCAGCAAAGGTGGTGAAAAACTTGTTGGAAGAGAGAAATATTTACAAGTCACTACTTCAGTTTTTTTTTAATAAAAACTTTGAGGACGTGGTAATGAGAGCACCACCAGATCAAGTATAACAGTCTTACCCAAAGAACTCATGTTCATCTGATGAATGCATGTAGCAGAGCCAATGATATAACTCTCAGAGCAACTGGCCCATTTTCCTCGATTGCCATAAACTGTGTTATTCCTGGTGAAGGAACCAGTTCAGTCAGCATCAAATGTGCCTACTATCCATGCACTACATGTTATAGGAGGGGTTTTTGAATTTTTTAATGTTCAGAATGCTAAGCTTTGGGGTGTTGGAGGGAGAGGAGGATACAAGCAAGTCACAATTACCAACACACAACTGAAGTGTTATCTACATTCAGTTCCCCCAAGGTCAGCATAACCTAAGAGCAGAAAGCCAAATGCAAGGCTTTGGGGGGCAGCCACACTTGAAAAGTAGGAGGAAATTAAAACAGCAAAGTAAACCAGAAACAGCAGTAAAAGGGAAGAAAAGCAGGATATTACAAGGTCAAAACAAAAACCAAGAATCTTCGGTGGCCTCGCATGTAGCAAAGACTTCAAAAAAGAAAAGCAGCAAAAAGTGATTTGACAGGGAGGAAGTTAGCAGTGGTTTCCGAGGTTAAGTGGTTTCTGACTGGGCAGGTGGTTTCTATTATATAAACGGTGGCTTATATAGAATGAGATATTTAGATCAACAACTTATTTCACACAGAACATTAAGAAGCCATTGTAATTAGATTCACTCCCTCATTCATTTCATTAGCATTTGCTGTGCTCTCATAAGTGCCAAAGTCTACTAAGCTCCACAGGGTAGGGGGTACCTAATAGAAAAGCCATAATTAAATCATAATGGCTTTTCTCTCATGAGGAATCTGGGTGAAGCTTTAGACCCATGGCTTAAAAATGAAAGTCTCATTTCCCTGAAAGTTTCAGTTTATGTATTCTTTTCTGATATATTCGCCTTTTGTTTTCCTTTTTGAATTAAAAAAGATTGGTTTGCCACATCACAGGCAAGGTGTCAACCTTGAAGGGCAGCAAATTTTTAAAATATCAAATCTCAATGTATCTTATGTATGCATGAGGAATGGTAGTTACAGCTTGTGTTAGATTTTTTTCCTACAAATAACAAACAAAAGCCATACAGAATAGCCCAAGGGAACCAAAGTTTCCTCAGTTTCACACACACAAAAGTGCATACACTGCTTTGCTTCTCATAATTAAATCAGTTTGGCTGGCTGGCATCATCACTGTCAAAGTACCAACTTGGATTCTGACAGGAGGTTAAAAACATCATCTCAAAGAATCCTGTGTGAACTCTGAGGAAAAACAGAAATGGCATTTATACCTTGTATTAGGGATTTATTTTCCATAAAAGTTTGATGCCTACAACGTAAACCCACCCCCTTACAGGAATAGGCCAAAGCTGCCAAGCTTTCCACATTTTCAGAAAATATACCCTGTGAAGCTCTGCTTCTCAAAGTGGAGCTCAGAGCCGCCTTGCAGTGGGCAACCTGGTGCCTGGAAGTGAGACAACCCACAGGATAGCTTTGGCACACTGCAAAGGTGGAGGTGGATTTTACAGCCCAGTGTGCACATGCACACCTTAACTAGAAGGGACTTTTGTAATTGGCCATCCAAAATAAACCCACCTCAAAAATAAATACACCAACCCACCTTAAGGGCAAGGCAGTGTGTTTTTTCTCTTCCTACTTTCCATATGTGCTGGGGTTTTTTTTCTTTTTAATAATGAGGAAAAATATTTAACTTTTAAAAAAACTGAAGAAAACTTTAAAAGGTTCTTCTAGGCCACCCTAGTGAAAAACAGCTATTTGAAAATTGCTGATTATCCTTAAAATAAATCTGATTGTCCTTTAAATCCTTCTTTAGCTTCACTTATTTCAATAACTCTGATTCACTGCATTTGGAAAGCCACTAGTTTTCAATTGTTTTACCCCTATACCTTATGTCAAAAGTTACCCATCAGGGTTTCCATCGTGGCACAGTGGTTAAGAATCCGCCTGCCAATGCAGGGGACACGGGTTCGAGCCCTGGTCCGGGAAGATCCCACATGTTGCGGAGCAACTAAGCCCGTGCACTGCAACTACTGATCCCACATGTCTAGAGCCCATGCTCTGCAAGAGAAGCCACCGCAGTGAGAAGCCCGCACACCACAACGAAGAGTAGCCCCCGCTCTCCACAACTAGAGAAAGCCCGTGCACAGCAACGAAGACCCAACGCAGCCAAAGATAAATAAAACATAAAAAAAGTCACCCATCAAATGTTTTAATGGAGAATATCCTTTCTCTGTAGTAACTCCAAGTACTTTAAAACATGTACCCCAAAATTCATTATTAATCTTTTTCAACTAGTAGTTTTTATCCACTTTCCTTATAACTGTGATTGATCCCCCTTTACTATCAAATTCAAGGACTGTGTGAATGTGTGGCGATCAGATGAGCTAGGTCCTACTAATGGATATATAAAGAAACTCAAAACCAAAGAAAGAATTCCCCCATTCCAACTCCAATTTTAATTATTAATTTCCTTACTAGCCTGAAGGTACAAGTTATACCTCTCCCTATCCAACTTCTTAATGTAAACTATACAACAAAGAGTCTGATCTCTAGGAGAATGCTAAGCATATGCTATTTCATAGCAAGGAATGTAATCCTTTCACAGGGAATAGTTTATGTAAACAGGGACTTTTTAAAAATGAGTCAAGACCTCAGTTTTATATTTCATATCTAAAACTGTACTCCAAGTAGAAATATGGGGCTTAGCTTTCTCAGTGGAAAACAATCACCCCAGATTTTCCAAAAGTTAAACACAATGACTTTAGAGGAAAACACTATTTATTGTGTAAAAGATTTATATTTATTAATCAAAGGCACAAAACAAAACTAAGACTATTAAAAGTTAACCTTAATGTTGACAATTCTTATCAACTTGGTAAGGAAATACCAGCTAAAGCTAATGAAGATGAGTTGCTTTAAATTCCTAAGGAGAATACAATAGCTCTTGGCACCATTAAGTAATAATTAGAACTTTTCAAACAATAGGGGAAATATAAATGTTAGTACAAATACCTAAATTTCGAGGCAAAGAAATGTAAAGTGTTAACTGTGTTGCAACCTGGTGTATCACAGAGGACTGGTAGTGCCTTTTATAGTCTTGGGTGCCTTAGAGGACGGAGACTGTCGTTACTACCATTTGGCAACTCTGATGATGGGTGTTATTCAACTACTGGCTGGAATTAAATTACACAATGTGACTCTCTGCCTATCAGCAGAACAGAGACTAATGAAAACATTTTAACTTCTTGATGCAAATTATACAATCACACCAGATAACCCCGGCTGGGAAAAGGTCCAGTTTGGAGGGATCAATTTTCGATCACACTACATTGACAGCAAACTCACAGTGACTTTCAAAAGCCACACACTGAGAAAAAAAAAAAGTCAAGAGGAACACAGTATTGCTTCATTTACAATTTACTAAGCTCTTCCAGTGTTTCAGAGTGACATGGGGATTTCAACTATCTAACATGAATGGGACAAAAGGTGGACTTCGAACATATCAAGCAAATGTCTTGATCGAATCAGACTACTGGTATAGTTTTTCAATCTATCTGTAATAAATGTCGGTCTTCCATCCAGGCGATCTTGTAATTCACAGGGTTGGGGGTGGGGATGTTAATATCCTAAAATTAAAGAAAAAAGTTAATTTATTTATAACCCAAATTTCAATATCTGTATTCCTTTCCACACATTTTAATCTAGTCTGCTAATGAAGACCTTCACGTGTTCCCAGTCAGTGGCTCAATTCAAATGTGAAGGGCACCCCAGGGATTAATTCTGCCAGCTACAGTTCTCACGTTTTACCATTCAAATACTGAAGTTATTGAAGCACATGTTTCTCCAAAATCTAGTTAAGCTAGATGAGTTTATGGCTCTAGTAACAGTCCACCAGAGGACTGCAATAAATGAGAATTAGGTAAAAGACCAGGGGAAAATGCCGATACTGACCAAGAGCAGAGTGTACTTGCCAGGTCACTATTGGGATTCTTCACTTCTCTACACTAGGTCCAAATCTGTTAGAAAGGGGACCACTTAGGATCTTTAGGCTGACATGTGCAGGTAAACCCAGAGAGGCCCTTCTGTCCTTTTTGGCCATGACTTGTACTGAGACACAAGTGCCTATGCAGGGTTACACAGTAACAATAACATTTGAATGCACTGCTGGACGTGACCTTCTTGGCAAACTCAGTCCATCCATCACATGTATAGGCTGGAGTAAACACTAACACTGAGAGAGCTGAGGATCAAAATGAACATACCTTAAAGTTGGAGAGGAACAGGCCCGTGTTATGCCGGTTACACTATCTCATACTGGTTATTTGTTATGGCACGAGAGAGGCAGTAGGCTAGAAAGATTCCAATCAGCTGGAAACAAAATACAAGCAAAATTAAACACACATATACATACAAAGCTTAAAGACCTCAGGATACAGGTATATTCTCCTTTCACTTCTAATCCACTACCAATTTTCTTAAGTTTTTTTCTAGAGTAAGCATATAAGTGAAGTCTAACTACTACTGTGATTGGAATTTCACAACCACCACTGACAAAAATCACTCAGGAAAATCTTGAAGTTTGGGGAAACTTTCCTTACTCTTCCTCTCAGTTATCAGAGCAAAAAGGATATGGCTTAGAATATGCATCTCATCAAGTAAAATCTCCATCTATCAAGGCAGAGATTCTCTTGGAGGATTCTAAAACAATGCTGTGATGATGAAAATATTCTGTAATACTTGTTCTGTCCAACACAGTGGCCACTAGCCACATAACTTTTGAAAGGTGGCTAGCGGCTGTTAGTGCAGATTCAGACAGACCTAGCAGGGCAGGTCTTAGAGAACTCTGTAGTTGTGGAAAACAGTGTGGGAAAACATAAGTTGCAAGACAACCAAAAATTGGAATGAAAAGAGCAAAACTACTACATCTCTACTGTGATGAGCAACTGAGAGTTTTGTGAAAATATGACTTCTCTAAAAATGCCCTTGCTAACCAGGGCCGTGAAGCCAAAACTGAAGCCTTCAAAGTGGAAATCTTGTAGCTTATACCTAACAAGAGTGATGAAACATTTCCTAACTACAAGGACTTACCTGGAAGCAAGCAACTCCAAAAGAAATTCCCGCAACAACTCCCATTTCTGACTCTATAACGGTCATCACCTTTATAAAACAACCCTAATGGAAGAGAAAAAAAAAACATTAAGTACAGCTCAAACCATAATAAATACTTTGATCACACATCTCTGCGAAAGATGAGCTACCTTAGCCTTTGATTGTTCTTTTATTAAAATTTATTCTTTCATAACAAATCCTGTCTCCTTTGAGGAACACAGGTTCCACCTTTTGGATTATGCATTTAAGTGTGAAATCAAGTCACCAATTTTCTGAGCTTCAGTTTCCTCATTTATTCAATGAGAATAATACCTGCTCTACCCTATTTCAGATTACATGTATTGTGAGTAAAAATTAAATTCTTTTTTTACTCCTTACTTCATTGTTTACTTTATCTGCATCTCTCTGAGGAGAACAACCTTCAAGTTTACAGCAGCTCTTGGGAAATCCTTTTTCTGAGTAATAATTAGTATCCTTCCAATCTCTATAGCCGGTGACACCACAACAATGCAACTGAAAAAAATCCAACAGAATCATTTATAGTTCATATTACCACTTTGTAGTCAAACAATTAAACCATCATCTTAGATTATACTTGGTGATCTCTAGCTTAAGACATATTTTAAAGCAGCTGTTCTCTATTGGCATTATAATTCATGAGATTAGCACTTTGGGACTAGCCTTACTTTCACTGCTACAGTACAAATGGACAACGCCTGGTAGGCAGGGCCCTATCCTCTTCTCTGAGGGAATAAGGAATATGTTCCCCTCTTGAGAAGCCACCACCTATGACCACTTACCGTAGTTTGAATCTTGTCTACTGCATTGCTTCTGTAATCTCCCGTAGCGTTATATTGCTTTAAAGCTTTCCCATAATTATTCTTAAAACTGTTCTTAATCTACAGCAAAGAAACACAAGGCCAGTAAACAAAGATTTTAGAATGTTCTTTTGGTTTCTAGGTCAAATAAGAAATTCCCACATCTGACCAAATGGTCCTATCTTTGATAGCAGCAATGTGTATGGTAATTAACTTCTATGGTCCAATCCTGTCTTCTAAGCAATGTAAGCTTAGCTAAGGGGATTCCTAAGCAAAACATTCCAGTAAAAGATGATAACGACTAGAAGTTCAAAGTGCTGTGGGAACATATATTTATTCAAGTGGCAGCTTCCTTCTGCTGTATCTCCTCCCACCCTCAATCTTTCTTCACTTTCAATTGAGTACACATTTGATGCCTATGGGATTTTTAAGCTACAAAATCTCACTCTGGGAGAATGCACTACCACTTTGCACTACCACTCTCATTGATGAGCCTTCAGTATTCATTGAATGACTTCCTAACCCCAGATTTATTAAGGTTTTGATGAGTGGAGGAGAAGGTATCAATTTTCTGTTATCAATTTTGTGCTTTAAATAGTTTCCTATCACTAAAGTTATAAATTGTACTATCTACACTTTAATAGGTACTTATACACAGAAAAATGACTGCAAATACAAATAATTATGGGTATCTTCAATTTTCTTCTGGTGACTGTCAGTCTTTACCAAAAAAGTGGGCTAGGTTTTTTTTTTTTTTTTTTACCAGAAAGTCATTACTGTCAGCTACAGGTTGAAAAAGGTCAGCTTTAAACACAGCTGTAAGTGATTTTTTAAACTAGTGAAAGCTGTCGCTTAACTCTATTACTTAAATTTATCCAGCTTTATCTCTTAGAGGATAAATTTTCACATATTAAGGTTCCCAAACTCAGGCTTACCTCATGTCTGAAAACAAATCCTACGATGGCAGCGACCAGTTCAACCAAAAAAATGAGAGTCAGAAACATTGCATACTGCAGGATAAAAAGAAAAGTCCAAGTCAGTTTATACATCACAGCTGCAAAGGGAGTCAATGTTCACATTTTTATGGAAAAGGGGAGGGAAAACACAAAGGTGGGAATTGGCAGCTACACTGTTACTTGCTAAGTTTTCATAAGGAAGAGGAAAAATCAAAAAGGGCCATGCCTAGTTCCAAGAAACAAAGCCTACAACATATAAGCCTTTTCAAAAACCAACAACCAATTCTAAGAAAGCAAGGACTCACCAGTTTTAGCATCCATGCAGAAGCTCGGCAGGTAGCAAAACAGCCGAAGGTGCCCAAAAGAATAATGACAGTGCCAGTGCCAATGAGCACGAAGGGGACATTGGTGGCCTTTTCATTTAAAAGGGAAAAATAATTCTCTAGGCTCACCTTGCCCCAAATGCCAACAGCAAGAAGGATAACACCAGTGATCTATGTGGGAAATCAGAGAATTGAGAGTTACACACTGTATACAGCTACATCTTCAAACCACAAACCACTAGGTGTTTAAGAAACAATAGGTGTGAGAATTGATGTAGCAGTCTGTGGCCAAAGAGCTGTGGCTGGGATATGGTAGACAAGCAGGGTGGGGCTGTACACAAGAACAGGCCTTGATAAATCCACACGCTGGATCACTGTGGCCAGGACAAAACCAAGGGGCAGCTAGAGAAGGCACCTTGACAAAATTCTTAAACTTTATCTGTTTTTTTGCCCTAGGGATCAAAACTTAACTGTTTTACACCCGCCTTAGGAAGAAAACCTTTCCGCAGGTGGGGGTGGGGGGCGGGGGGAGTGTTTCTAAGAGTTCCAGAAACTTTCCCCTTCCTCCCAGTTCAGAGATGAGCACAGGGTACAACGGGATGGCACACAAAGCAAGCCCAAGGACAGACTGGCGGGAGTGGAGCCATTACCATACTTACCTGCGAAATACTCCCCTCTTATGAAGCAGTGGAAAGAAAAAGACTATTATGCAAGCGAGCCCTCACCGGGGCCGGGCAAGCCTTGCCTCTCCAATGGTCCGGGGACACCCTCTGTTTGCTCTGGGGGGATTCACTCCCTTACTCGCCCCCCGCATCGAATTCCAAAGCTAGGCACGTCTGGGTCCCGGCTCAGCCTCTCGGCTGCCGTCGCCCGACACCCCGACCCGCGCGGGCGAGATGCCCGAACCCGAGCTCGAGCCCCAGCACGTCGTCACCAGCGCCGGGGTCCCAGCAGCGACCGCCGCCCCAGCCCCACCAGCGCCTCCCCTCCCCACTCCCGATCCGAGCTCCTTCCGCACGACCCCAGCCCGGGATCCCCTCCCGTCCCCGGGCGTCTCCGTGTCTCACCCAGAAGATGAATGTGTAGATCAAGAGGACGCTCTTGAAACAAGTGATGACCGGTTTGGTCTGCAGCCTCCGAGACGGGGACGCCATGACTAGCCCAAGACCCTGCCCCGCCGCGCCAGGCGATCGGAACAGAGTGAGCGAGGCGCGGAGCCCCCGAGTCTCCCCGGAAAGTGCCGAAAAGTTACGAGCGTCTGCGACTGAGAAGAGCCGGAAACACTGTACAGTTTTCTAGAGGGCAAGGTCCGGGAGGCTGTCCGGAAAGTGACGGCAATTTCCGAGCGCCCCCTGCCGAAGGTTGCCGAAAACTCGACACAAAAGGTTCTAGTGTCGGAAATTTCTTAGATCTTCAAAGGGGAGCTTGCTTCATTTTTTCGCTCAAGGAATCTTTCCCGCCCGCCACCCCTCCCGCTGACCTTATAACTATCATATTGTTTCTAGCACCAGCAGCACCAGCAGCGCTCTGAGATTCGGCCTCGCCGACCCCTGGAACCCTAGAAGGAGAAACAGAAATGGAAAGAGGTTTAAAGTGACCTAAGAATATTTTATGACATAGCAAAATACTCTCAAGATATATATTTCCAAAGAGAAACAAAAGCAGATCGCAGAGCGATACGTCCAGTCACATGTTTTTAGATAAAAACCGAAAGGAAAAGTGCAATTTACCTGAATGGTAGAATTACGCTGATTTCTTTCTCCTGTTTTGTGCTTTTCGATTTTTGAACATTGTTTTATGAGGTGGGGAGGGGGCATAAGAATAATAAGAAATAATCACTTGTACGAATTCCAAAGGTAGGTATGAAAGATAATGAATTTTAGAATTTCTCTACAAGAATTTGCCAAGCTCCTTTATCCCTCTCCTCCCTTATCCTCTGAGTAACTTGGGAGTTGAGGAAAAGTGTTTTAAAGTACTTAATCCTGAAATGCAAGTTCAGCTATTAGCTACAAACTTCAAAAAGGGAAGGCACTACAGAGAATACAAGGTAAATGTGACCCCCTTTTAAATGTTAAAACTGAAAGGCACTGTATTATGCCAGCCTTCTGGTTTGTCAGATCAAGAACCAGCTGATCACAAAGAGGCTGAAATCATAGGTCATACAACTAATAGCAAAGCCAAAACTAGAGATAACTGTGCTTTGCAATCATCTCCCCTATTATACAAGCTGTGTATGGTATTTGGTGTCTGCTTATCCCCAAGAAATTCTCCCAATTGCTTAGATCTTCCTAGAACTTGAGACCATGTGTTCCTAAGGACTTAAACTGCTAACAGGATGAGAATGAATCACCAGAAAGTTTCCAGTCCCTTATATCCACAGGCAGCCCGAAGTCAGACTTTGGGATAAAGTGGAATAAAAAAAAAAAAAACAGCCCTCTTCACGGTCTCCTAAATACTGGAAACCTCAGGAGAGGGATTTTTTTTTTAAATCTATTAAGGTCTGGTTTCTCAACTAAAGTATAAGCTCTTTGAGGAAAGAAACTGTGTCGTGTGTGTGTGTGTGTGTGTGTGTGTGTGTGTGTGTGTGTGTGTGTTATTTCTAGAGGCGTGGGATTAGAAGACAGTATCAGTTTCCTAACCAACCAATTTACATCATCATTGACACAAGCTTAACATTACAAATGGGCATTTACTGTATTGCTATGACAATAAGTCCTGCATTAGTGAAGCAGAGATGGATACCTAAACTTTTTGCTCAAAACCTTGCTTTAGGGCTTCCCTGGTGGCGCAGTGATAGAGAGTCCGCCTGCCCATGCAGGGGACACGGGTTCGTGACCCGGTCCGGGAAGATCCCACATGCCGCCGAGCGGCTGGGCCCGTGAGCCACGGCAGCTGAGCCTGCGCGTCCGGAGCCTGTGCTCCGCAGCGGGAGAGGCCACAACAGTGAGAGGCCCGCGTACCGCAAAAAAAAAAAAAAAAAAAAAAAAAAAAACACCTTGCTTTAAACATATACCACAGAACCAGAAAACAGGAAAGTTCCATTAACTTGGTCACACAGAGCTTCCCTGTGCTTCAAATATTGACCTAGGACCAGCTCCTATAGCACCATGCCAGATGTCTGAGGTCCAAGAGAGCAACTACTGGAGAATTATTGCACTGCCACACTTTATACTAAAATCTTATCCTAAAATTAGAAAAGCCTAACACATAAATGCTTGGAGAGAATGGGTAAATGATACATCTATACATCTTGTAAACACTAAGCCAAGGTCATCAGGCATAAAGCAGACATCAACTTTTAAAGTACCACATATGCCATAGCTACAGGAAATGAGGTTGAGGGGGGCTCTAAGTATAATTAAAGCTGTCTCCCTAAACTAAATAGCACTATCTGAGGGGTTCTCATATTAAAACAAAAAAGTATCAAGGGAAGTCTTGCTAAATTCTTGTCATCTTAAATGGGAGTTTTATCTGAAGCTTAGGTTTGTACCATGTCCTGAAAGGGATTTTCATTGTGAGCCTGAGAGCAAGTAAATACTTCTGTGGCTGAAGAAAAAACAAAATAGTCAAAGCAAAAGCCACATCTTATTTCCAAAAATGTGTTGATTTTCCTCCTCTCCCTTCCTCTGCCACTCACAGCGCTGCTTTGTTTGAATAACAGTCGGTGCCAAATTAAACCGAAAGCTGACATGGAAGTTAATATTCCTATGGCCACAACACCTTGCACCAGAGCCTCCCACCCTGCTACTCGCCCCCACCCCGCCCCGTTGCCATGCCACCAAACCCAGAAGTTCAGTTTAGTTCAAATTTAGGCCTGGGTCTGGGTTCAAACCCAGACAAAGGGGCATCTCATCCCATCTAGGCAATGTAACAAGTAATTCTCTAGGTTATAAGGTTATTCTTTAAAGTATTAATAATGACTGCAATATTGAGCATTGACTATGTACCAACCACCGTTGCTAAGCAATCAACAAGCCTTGCCTCATGCTTACATTACAAAAGCCCTTATTGTGAGGTGAGGACTACCACTGCCCACATTTTACAGATGAGGAGACAGGTTCAAAGAGGCTAAGTAACTTGCCTAGGACTAAGCCCTGGCAACTTCTGTTTCCCTCATCAGAAATGGGGCCCACTCTGTGATGAGACATGGCTGCCATTGTACATTTAAACACAAACAAGGGCTCTTTGGAGCCCCTGAAGCACAAGAACCTCAATGGTTTCCCCAATTCTGCCTCATACTTGGGGTGTTTTGTTGAATTTTACTTTTGCCTTCACTCAATAGCCCAATCACCTAGGAGCTAATCCTGTGCATCCCAGAGTGGTAGAGAGTTCAACAGTTCTTCTGGTTCACCCTCTTAATTTCTCCCTCTTTTCTGAGCACAAGAACATGTTTGATGCCGAAAATGTAGGAAAAAAGGAAGATACCTTTCTTAAGTATTGTTGCTGCTTGTTTTACATTCAATATTTAGTATAGATTTGTGTCCCTTCCCTATTAACTTCCTGTAACTTTCAAGATTAGATTTAAATGTTTTTCTTTGGCATTTAAATGATGCCTCCCCCAGCACATGTATCAACTTATTTCCTACAGCTTTTCCAAAGTGAATTTTCTGTTCCACAATAAGCCAGTATGATTATCTTCCCCAATAAATAAGATCTGTTTCCTACTCACTTCCCACTCACCAAACTCAAAATTCCTGCCCCCCAACTTAAGGTTCAGCTCAACCCCAACTCAATGAGAGCATCCTCCCCCCAACCCCCCACCCCAGCCCACACACATACCTTTTTCTTTAACATCAGTGCTTATACTCTGACTACTCATGTTAACTCATACCCTTAGTCCATTACTACAGTACCTGCTTTCAGTACCTGCTTTTTCTCTACTTACCTGTCTTACATCCTGTTGTTCAGAAACTACTGCGCCCCCTTTTATACTCTCCAGAACCCTAGGACGCAATGCTCAGTTGATGAGCTCCTTTGGTGCTCAGCCAACCCCTGTTCAGCTCATTGGTCATAGCTGGTCTCTGAGGCTAACCACTTAGTAGTCACTCAAGGTTTGATTAAGTTAAATGAAATTAAAAACTAAATGTCTAAGCCATCCCAGTGTCGCACTGACATAAACCAGAAAAATTAAGTTGATAATGTCTTGGCACATTACTACTGCTTGTCTTAGGCACCAGTAAAAAGACATTAGGCATTTTGCACAGAATGCATCTTATCTCTTATTCACATAATGATCTTACCATTTTCATTTTCTAATACCTTTTCTAGAATCCCTCCAATTACCTTTGGCTAAGTGCCTATCGTAAAATCTTAAAGCACCTTCTACTTATTTTCTTTTTTTTTTTAAAGGAATTTTGCCTTTTATTTATTTATTTATTTATTTATGGCTGTGTTGGCTCTTCGTTTCTGTGCGAGGGATTTCTCTAGTTGTGGCGAGCGGGGTCCACTCTTCATCGCGGTGCGCGGGCCTCTCACTATTGCGGCCTCTCTTGTTGTGGAGCACAGGCTCCAGACACACAGGCTCAGTAATTGTGGCTCACAGGGCTAGTTGCTCTGCAGCATGTGGGATCTTCCCAGACCAGGGCTCGAACCCGTGTCCCCTGCATTGGCAGGCAGATTCTTAACCACTGTGCCACCAGGGAAGCCCTACTTATTTTCTTAAAGTGTCATATTTTACATTACAGCCATCAGATAAACATCATTTAAACACATAATTTAAACATCATCATTTAAACAGATAATTCATAGGTATAGTTTTAAAAATTAGTTTCCTGAATAGGAATATCTTTTTATTCCTCTTGTCTTTTCGGATTCTCTATGAATCCTTTCTTCCCTTTCCAGCCTTGATCTTGCCTCTTTCCAAAAGGCTCATAATATACTGTTTGAGACACAGAGAAATGAGAAATACTCCTAAATGGTATTAAAATTTACATTTCCATGTCAATTTGTCTTAGTCCACTTTCTAAGAAAATTGTTTCAAGTCTAGGCTTGTTGAGCTTTGCTGAGATCTCAACTAGGCAAGTCAGTTTCCATATCTAATATTTCTTAAAACAATATCTTATTGACTGCTGAGGGGCTTCATATTAAAAGTCTTGAAGTTGAAAATGATACTGAACTTTAAGAATCTTAAAACGTTGTATTTGTATGCATGAATGTTGCCAGTCTTTGTCTTATCTTCCCAACCAAATTATAGGGAAAGGTGTTTTGTTTAATTTTATATCCCCACAGTGTCTAACATAGTGTTACCCACACATAGTAGGTGCTGAAGAAATGTTGGTTTTTTTAATTGACCCCACTTGTCTTGAGCAAGGTCTTCATATTACCCATCCCAGTGCTTCATACAAATGCTGCCCCTCTTGTCTCATTTATCCCCTTACTTTGATCTCCCTATGATTTCCATAATCTCTCCTTCATTTTCTTCTTTAATCTCTCTCTGCCAACCCTCTGCCCTGCTCCTTCCAGCCCTAAGTGGGACATGAGGCCTTATGTAGCATCCTCACCTTAGCACATGCTGGCCTCTGTGTTTGGTGCTGGGGGAATGAAGAAGACTAAGCCGTGGTCCCACTCACAGGCTAGTAGGGGACAGAGATGAGACTGAGATGAACAGACTAGTAGAATAGGGGACAGAGATTGTCATATATCAACAGTGACAATAAGTGTGATAAATCCTGTAATTGAGACATGTACAAAGTGATATGATAGAAAGGAAGGTGAAGTAAACCAGTTCTGGCTGGGGTGGGCTGAGGGAAGCTTCTCAGCAGCAGTGATGGATATGGTCTCAACAGCCCAGGAAAGAAGGGAAAGGGTTACAGGGCAGAGTAAATATATCTGCTCCAAGCTACCACAGTGTGAAAGGAAGAGCAAGAGGTTCAGTGTGTCCAGAATGAGGAGTCATGGGGTGAATGTTGAAAACTAGGCTGAGGACATAAGTGAGGTTTGCTTGTGCGGGGTACGGTGTGCCCTGTGCCCTGCTAAGACCTGGGACTATACTCTTTGCCAAGAGGGAGCCAGTGAAGGGATTTTTTAGAAAGAAAACAACCCTGGTAGAATTTATTCCTCTGCTCATTCACTAGCTCTCTCTCCTCTCTCTCCATCTCTCTGTCTCTCTTTCTCTCTCTCTCTTTCTCTCTCTCTCTCTGTCACTCACACACACACACACACACACACACACACACACACACACACACAATCACTCATTTAATAGATTCACTATTTCCTAACACATAAGTTTAATGTAAACTCCTATATCTGATTTCAAGGGCCTCACAATCTGGCCCTACTGTATTTATTCAACTTTGTTTCCTACTGCTCCCCTGAACCCATCTCCCCTCTGAGCTAACAATGAGCCCTTGAACATGTCATTTCCCTTGCCTGAGAGCAGACCACAGCCCATGTCTTCCCACAGAGACCTCACAGTGTATTCCATAGCTTTTGGAAATTTATATGGTCTTGTACAATTTTCTAATTGTTTGTGTCCCCCTTCTCTCCCGCAGTAAACATAAACCCTCTGGGAGCTGGAGAGTAAACTCCATAAGATCAAGAATCACACAGTTTTTACTCATCACTGTCCTCTGGTTCTTAGCTTATAATAGATGTCCAATGAAGGTTGGTCCACTAAACACACACAATTGCAGTTAAGAACATTTTTGTTACAGCCACTGTGGAAAACAGTATGGAGGTTCATTAAAAAACTACAAGTAGAACTACCATACGACCCAGCAATCCCACTACTGGGCATATACCCTGAGAAAAGCATAATTCAAAAAGAGTCATGTACCACAGTGCTCATTGCAGCTCTATTTACAATAGCCAGGACATGGAAGCAACCTAAGAGTCCATCGACAGATGAATGGATAAAGAAGATGTGGCACATATATACAATGGAGTATTATTCATCCATAAAAGGAAATGAAATTGAGTTACTTGTAGTGAGGTGGATGGATCTAGAATCTGTCATACAGAGTGAAGTAAGTCAGAAAGAGAAAAGTACCATATGCTAACACATATATATGAAATCTAAAAAAAAAAAAGATGGCTCTGAAGAACCTAGAGGTAGGACAGGAATAAAGATGCAGATGTAGAGAATAGACTTGAGGACATGGGAAAGGGGAAGGGCAAGCTGGCATGAAGTGAGAGAGTGGCGTTGACTCTCTATTTTTACATTTGGTATTTTACACTACCAAATGTAAAATAGATAGCTAGTGGGAAGCAGCCACATAGCACAGGGAGGGCAGCTCGGTGCTTTGTGACCACCTAGAGGGGTGGGCTAGGAAGGGTGGGAGGGAGACACAAGAGGGAGGGGATATGGGGATATAAGTATACATATAGCTGATTCACTTTGCTATACAGCAGAAACTAACACAACAATGTAAAGCAACTATACTCTAATAAAGTTGTTTAAAAAAAAGAACATTTTTGTTGAATGTGTGTCTCCTCCAATCCATGAGGGCAAGGATTATCTCCATTTTACACATTGATGTCTATCAGGTATTGATGCCTCGAAGAGTTTGTGGCACATAATAGATGCTCAACAAATATTTGTTTAATTAATTATGGATTAGAATGTCAGGGATTTTGTCCACCATCCTTAACACAGTAGATGTTTGATAAACTTATTAAATGAATGAGGCCAAGACCATGTCTTTGCCTTCTTTATACAATGATCACACTGTTGAACACATGATTAACACTCATTACATATTTTTGATCGGTGGATGGGAAATGAAATGGGCTTGCTACTGAACTTTTTATTACTGTAAACATAATTCTTCCCTTCATGACTGAGAAGGGGTTACCAGTTTGCTTACACACACAAGGAAGAAATCATTTCTACAGCAGCTAAAAAAAAAATTCTTCCAGGACAATGCATTTAAAAGGATGGAAATTAAACTCTAAGGGGAGGGAAAGTATCAGGAGCTGTTCTGCACTGTGGTAGAACAGTCTCATTATCAGATACTAAAATGAACAAAGCTTGCTTAGTGAGAAGAAACACAGCCCTCCATAAGAGATCATTGGGA
This sequence comes from Phocoena sinus, assembly GCF_008692025.1. NCBI lineage: Eukaryota > Metazoa > Chordata > Mammalia > Artiodactyla > Phocoenidae > Phocoena > Phocoena sinus. The sequence goes on from NC_045784.1 coordinate 85,634,498, forward strand.
AACAGCTTAGCAATGGCTATAACCTTGCCATGCAGAGATAGATCATCTCAATTGGCTTAAACAACCTCCCCCTAAAGCTTCTCTAAGTATGCTTTGTCTCCACGCTTATTACAGGAAATCAGTTTTGATTCTGCAGGCTAGAAGTGCATGGTATTTTTTGTCAGCAACATAATCTTATCAGAAACTGAAGTCCATAGGAGTTAGGTCATCAGAGAGGGTTTCAAAGTGGATCTGACCCTGTACATAGGGATGGCAGGGCAACTTGGGGATGGAGAGTACTAAGGAATTACAGGGGAAATCTGCAGGGAATGTCAAAATCAGCTCCACTCTTCCCCTCTCCTAGGAGTTTGTGGAATTCCTTTTCATTCAATCCTGAGGTCATGCTGAGTCATTTTAAAAAAAAAGTGTTCTTCAGTACACCACATCTCTGGAAGCCCTTTAGCCAGCCTGTTAGTCATTACTATACTCACAGGCTTGGGGCCAGCACCATTCACACTTTCCTCTGCTCTGCAGCAGACGGATTGAGCTCCTCTCATCCTTGAGTTCCTTCTCCCCCACCTCTCTAAAACTCTTTTCTGAGGGAGGAACAGCTATAACTTTGGGGATAATATAGCTTTAAGGAAACTTTTGGCAGATGCTGATGTCCTAACATCTGGGCAGTGTTAACAGAATCCCGGAGGCCCGGACAGACCAGGAGCCACTCGTTCTAGGAATGTAAAAAAGTAGAAGTTTTTCCGACTGATGAGAGGAGCAGAGAGGAAGGAGAGAGAAAGAGAAGGAGAGAGAGAGAACACAAAAAAACCATACAACAGGTAAGATCTGCCGCTTCATCTGTCCACACCACACTACCCCATTTCACAACCCGGGAGGGTAACGAGAGCCAGGACTTGGGAAAAATGGCTTGGACGGAGGGTGGGGGGAGGAAGAAGTTCTTTTATGAAACTGGACCACATGCTGCTTTCCATTTGAGCCGTGACCTGGCTGCAGACACAAGTTCCCACTACCTTCCCGGCCCACAGCAGAGGGATGGCTGACCCCAGTGATGAGTCAAGTTTTCAGTCTGAGATTGGGGAGAAGGTGGGCAGGGAAGGGGTCACAGTCTCAGAGCACTGGGTCTGCAAAGGAAAGCCCCTGCTCCCAAACCAAGGAACTGGATGGAAGCTGCATGTGGGAGAGGGGTTGATGATCAGGGCATCTAGCTGTTCATTTTCCTGAATCTCTCTTTAATCTCCTCTCTCTCATCCTTTCGCTCCCTCTTTCTGCTTTTATCTCTTGCCTTCAGCTCTGGCAGATTGTCTTTTCTTGCTAAGCTTCCTTTCCACATCTTTCCACTTTCCTTGCCTCCCCTGCTTGCTCTTACTTCTCTATCCTGCTTCCTTGCCACTCTCTAGACAAAATCTGAAGCCATGGAGTAATGAACTGGAAAGTGAATTTTTGCCATTCTTGGACTTCTCACGCCCCTTAGGGAGGCTGGCCAGAATCTGCCATCCTTTTGTTCCTCCATTTCTGGGACCGACACCTCCCCCGAGCATGGCATTTCATTGAAAGCCTGTGGGTGCTTGCTGAGAAGTCCAGCAGCCAGTTTATACCAATGGGCAGCAAGTTTTAACACTGTCATTTATGAAGCATTTGCCTACTGGGAACCACACAACTCTCATCCCATTAGAGTGAGGACAGGACGGGAAGTAAGAGGGCAGTGGGAGCTTGCTTACCCTCTCCTCACGTACCTCAGTAGGTTCTTTCCAACCCCACTGACTTCCTGCTGGCTCAGCAGGGTAAAACTAGAAGGTTAGGCTGGACTTGAAAGCCAGAAGCCACTACTAAGCCACTAAGCCTCAAAGCCCAAAGCTAAGAACAGAGCCAGGGTATAGTCACCACCTGAGAGACTGCAGAAAGGAGACATCCAGTCCTGTTCAAGATGGAGTTGGTAATAATAATATCTAATACACATGGATTGCTTCCCTATGTGCCAGGCAACAGTCTATTCTATAAGGTAGATACTATTATTATTCCCATTTTATAGATGAGGAAACTGAGGCTCAGAGAAGGTAAGGAATTTGTCCAAAGCCCCATAGCTAATAGGGATAGAATTGGATACACATGCAGATCTGTGTAACTCTAGAGTTCAAGTTCTCAGTCCATATATGCTAACACTTTCCCAGATTTGTGGTTAGGAAGTACTAGTTAAGTGGATGAAACCATCAACTGGTGCCTTTAGATTGCAGGATTCCCATTTGGTTCTATATGACTTAATGTTGGCCCTTTCCTGGTCTTTGTACCTCACTGTCCCTCTCTGTAACTTGGAACATAGAACATTGGCATCAGCTATCACCAGGGTCAATTGAGAACTGGTTGTTTTATGCCCTCTTCCTCCTGGGAGGGAAAGACCAAAATTAACAAACAGAGTGTTGTTATTCTATAAAGTGGAAGATCCTTACAAGGGGGACCATATAATAGGCATTCATTATTTTAAAAATCTCTCTTCTTCCTTGCAGATCCTGCATTTCTGCTTTCCCTCACTTTTGGAAGTTCGTTGATGGCTGATTTCTGAAAGTCATCCTCCTTTGCCCTGGTGCTCCTGGCGCTCCTGGCCACATACCTCTATTCTTGTCTCCCTAAACCACCCTCCCACTCCCCCTTCTCCCCCTTTCAAGGATGGCCATTCAACTAACTCGAAGAAGAGCTCTCTCTCTGCTGCTCTTCCTCACTCCAGCAGTGACGCCAACCTGGTACGCAGGTAAGCTCTAGGAGCTGTTGCCCATTATTTCCAGGAAGGGCAGGGCTTAGAGCAAGTGTTAGAGAAGGGAAGGGTTAGACCGCAATAGGAGACACTTAAATTAGATACAGAGAAGAACTATCCTCAACAACAAAGATGGTTAAACATTGCAAAAGGCTACCGAGGGAGGTTTTTGAGGCAAACAGATAAGAGATTTTTGAAAACAGGCTGCACCAGCATAAAAACGATGTTGGTCAATATATCTTTGTAGCTTATTTGTACTACACAGGGAATATGGCAAATATTTTATCATAACTACAAATGGAGTATAATCTTTAAAAATTGTGAATCACTATATTGTACACCTGTAATTTATATAATATTATACATAAACTATACTTCATAAATATAATAAATATAAATAAATATTAAAAAATAAGGTTGGTCAACATGGCTTTTGAGGCCACTATCTTACCTGCTTCTCCACTTACTTTCTCTTTCTCTCGCCCCTCCCAGACCTTGTTTATAGGATGAGATTTTTATAGCCCTTTTCTGCTGAAGATTGTTAATGACAATTCAGACCACATTCTGTTAAACAGGAATCCCTCAGTTTCTTCTGGCTTGTTTCTTATTTTGGAAGGGATGGGCATTTCTAGATCCCTGAATGTTTCATCCTTTGCCCCTGGGGAGACATAGGGAGCTCAAGAGAACAGACCCAGCGAGGAGATGGGAGAGGGGAAGGGGAGGAATGAAGGAAGGATGATGAGGTGCCAGACAGGGGTTTTTGATGGGGCCCAGCTGGCATTCCAAGTGCTAAGAATATTCTGTGGCCTGCAGCATCTGCCTTCATGGGGGCTGGGGGGAGTAGGGGCAGGAGACAGGCTCAACTAATGGAGTTAGAAAAACATCCAGAGATGAGTAAATAAGAAACTGCTTCCATCACAGCTGCAGTCATTGTAGCTAAAATTTTCCACATGCCCTTAGCTCCTGGTGGAGGCTTCTGGCAGTAGCTCTGTTTGGAACAGCTGCATCGAGCTTTCAAACAAATATGCGCACTTCTTCCCCTCCTTGGCTTAACCTGGCTCTGTAGGGGGTGAAGCATAAGGGCTGACGCTGAGATGAAGAAATTCAAGTCAAGCCCTTGGAAGAGTGCACACTGCTTGGGGTTATAGGAGCCCCAAGTCCCCAGGAGATACCATGTGCAGCCGTCCTCCCCAACCTCCCCCCAGCTTCAGTTCAAGTACATGAGCCCAAAATCCGGCCAAAGACCATGAGACTATGGAGTGGAGGTTAGATGGCTCAAGCCCCATTTTGAATAACCATAAGAAACCTCATGGCACACAAAGGCCTTGACCTTTCCCAGGGTGGAAGCCTGAGCTGTTGGAGTCTTAAGGACAGTGCAGTTTTTTAAAAGACTTGGATTCATTTGAAACTCTCAAAGGGCTGTTTGCAAAGGTGGCTACTCCCCACTTCTCACAAGAATCACTATGGTCATCACTCCTTCTCAGGAGCCCAGGCTGGTGAGGTCTCTGGCAGCCCTGCAAGCCCACTCATTCTGCCTTTCTCTTTTCTTAGGAAGCTACGTGATGAGAGAAATTTGGAAATTTCCCAATAATCCTCCCCTACATCACTAGCTCAGTTGTCGGAGCTTGCTCCATCCCACCTGTTCATTTCTTCATTCAATAGATATTTAATGACCACTCTCTATGCATTCAGCACTGTTTTGTTCATGACTATAGCTTTGTCCTCCAATGGGAATGGTACAAGGAAAGCAGCCAAGTGTGGATTCCTGGCTAATCAGAAAAAGGATCCAAGAATAATCAGCAGGGGGTGGGAAGCGTTAAGAATATAAATCAAGCCAACAGTGGGTTAAAAGTGCATATTGGCATATCTGTGCAGTTCAGGAAGTCAGACAGTATTTCTTATCATAATCCAAGCATTAGGGGGGATCTTAAAATTGTCATCAACTATCAGTTACATTTCCAACCACACCTTTGTGAAGGGTAGTGCTTAGAGGGTCTGACTGTACTATGGAAGTTGGAGGAACCCAGTAACAGACCACAGAGTAACCACTGATCAGCATAAAGGAACCAAGGAATGCTGCCCAAAGCTCTCCCAACCAGGGCTGAAGAGGGACACGCAGACAGAACAAGGTGGGAAGGGGGGACCCTCTGGTTTCCCATATCTCATCTCAGTATCTTAATATTTGCCAAAAAAATACCCAAAGACAGGCAAAGAGGAGAAATGGAAAGACTTAAAGTGGTAAGGTGGCCCCAACTTATTCCTGTCACAAAGCAGACTTGGCACTGGGCCAGCCACCTCTGTACCCTGGCAAAGACTGTAATTATCTGACTGAGTCTTCCCCTCAGCTTTCCCAAATCCCCTGTAATTCTGGAATGATGTGAAATGCTTGGTGGCCTTCGATCCCGCACACATAGAGTGAAAAAAGGCTGAATTGCGAGAAAGATTTTGGATTTTTATTCCTGTTGGGCGTTGTCCAAAGCTCTCCCCTACCGCCATCTTTAGTGGAGTGTCTGAGTTTGGTCTCGAGGGGACCAAACCACCCTGGGCTGGAATACCCATTCTGCTCCTTACTAGCTGGGAGACCTTGGGCTACTCCCTGAATTCCTCTGAGCCTGTTACCTCAAGTGTATATGAAAGCAATATGGGTGTCTACCTCACTGAGATGTCAGGGTGATCTAATGAGATGACGTATGTAACGCGCTGAACCCAGAGTAGGTGTTGAGTGATGTTAGCAGTCGTTGTTATTGTGGTTGTTGTTATCCAGCCACAGGCCTTGGACACTCCTGTCTGCTCTTCTGGTAAACAGAGGCTTGCTCCCTGCTGGGCATTTCTTCACAAGCAAGCTCTGGAACAAGGGTAGGGGGACCAAAGCGTTTAGAGAATCGTGCACATCTGTCCTCCTGTTTACAGGCGCTGTAAGGGTTTGATACTAAACTGAAACAGCTGACAAGAATTCTGTTTCCCACCTCCCTACAAAGAAACTTCCCAGGTGGGGAAAGAGGGAGCAAGGGAGAGGAGGCCTAAGAAGGAATAAAGGAAATCCAGGAGAAGAAGCAAAATGGGAAACCAGGAAAAAATAAAGGGAAGGAGAAAAAATGAACTCTTTCCTCTGGAATGAGGGCAAACCAACGAGGACATGATTTCATAAGGCAAACTTTCAGTTTGATTCATTCCCTTGTTCATCAAGCTGGACTGGTTTCCCAACACGCCCCCCCACCCGCAGCCTATGCCTGTGGGGACTGGAAGAGCCTCATCATCTGCGCTCTGCTCCACCCTTTAGTGCAGGGGGCCTTGTGCCTCTGTGCAGAGAGGAGGCAGGCGAGCTTGTGGTCGGAGTGTTGACACAGGCCAAAGGGCTTCAGCACTAAAACCCAGCCCTGTCCTGGAAGCACACTCTCTCCTGGGAATGTAGAATTGTCTTCTGACTCCAGCAGGGCTGGCTGCTCTATTCCTGTGTGTGCTTTAGGGCTCTGGGAGGCTGGAAAGAGAGCTTCCGGCAACTTCCCTCCGGAAAGGACCAAGTTGTATTCCAATTAGTTCGTATTCATGACCCATTTCCTGCCGTCTGGTGGAACGCACTGTTTAGTCTCCCGGACAGCCATAGACTGGCCTCCACCGGGGAGTGGCCCACTTAACGGGATGAGGGTGGTTGTGGAATGTTCTCTAGCTCAGCAGCCCCCTACTAAGGCTCCTGCTGATTAGAGGAACTAGGTATCTCTCCAAAGCAGGACAAACTGCTCAGGAAGTGAAACCCTTCTCATGCCCCCTCGCCTTTTGAGCCCTCCCTCTTTGCCTTCGCATGCCACCCCTAGCCCTGGCAACCAGGTGGCAAAAGGCTGGTGCCCTGTGGGCTGGTGGGAGCTTGAGGAATTATTTCCCTCTGAGGATTGTGAGAAGGCCCATCACTAGTGGAAAGACCCTTGCTCAGGCTCTATGTTTTCCTCCTACCTGGGACAACAACTGTCCATCCTCAGAGCTTGATCATCAGTGTCTCACCAAAACTCATGTGCTACATCAAGGAAATGGGTCATTTCTAGTCCAGATGGGCAGGATTCATGGCTGGTCAAGAATTTTGATTTTTTTCTTTTGAATGGAGGTTTCCAGTGCTACCAGTAAGCCGCCCACCTCTCCCACAACATGAGTTCACCCTCTGTGCACCTGAGGTGTGGACGTTTGCCCACAATAATTCTGCTGCTTCACAAGACAGGATTTTCCCCACTAAATAGCCACCTAGTTCCCCACCCATGGAGTGTCATGTCCTCAGAAAGGGACCAAGTTGGAAAGGGGAAAAGGTTGGGAAGGACTTGCATAAGAAACCAATATGTCATCTTGATATATTCTTCATTCTAGGTTCAGGCTACTACCCAGATGAAAGCTACAATGAAGTATATGCTGAAGAGGTCCCACAGGCCCCTGCCCTAGACTACCGAGGTAATCCTCTCTGCTTCTCAGGCTCAGGAAGGGCCTTATCTGGCCTAAGGCCTAGGCCCTGCCTGAAGCATCCTCACCCAGCTTGGCTCATTTGTGCCAAAGCTGCAGCTCAGGGAAGCAGGGGCTGTGGTTTCCAGTCATGAATTTGGTTACTGACTTGCTGTGTGATCTCACCTGTCTAGAGTTGCCCATCTATATTTAAGTATTGACTGAGTACCTACTGTATGCCTAATCCTCTGTAACGAAAGCCTTGGGTGATATAAAATCTAAGGTAGGGTTTTGTCCCCCTCAAGAAGCTTACATTCTGCTGGGGGATATGGGTGAGGGCGCAATAAAATTAGCAGGCATAGGGCAAGTAAGCGTGAAACTCTGTGCTAGCAGTAAATGCGATAGGAGTTAAGAAAAAGAAGTCATGGGAGGGGTCATGAAAGATGACATTTAGACTAGGCTTTGAATGATGTGTGGATCTGAGAACTGGAAAGGGGATGGGAGGGCCTTCAGCATAGCAGATGGCCACAGATATAGAGGTAAGAACAAACGTGTAAGAGGAAGGAGCTAGGAAGAATCCAGCCTCACTAGAGGAGATGGGATGTGGAGGGAGTAGTAGGAGGTAAATATAAAGAGTGAGACCAAATTTGGAAAGGCTCCATGATCTAGGGACCCTTCTAAGGAGAGGCACGAGGACTATCTGTGAAAAATGCTGAATAGCAATTCCTGCATTAGAAGGAAATTTAGATCACGCAATGTCTGATATCCCTTCCACTTCTAAGATTCTTTGTTTCTGTGCTTTGCAAGCCATGCTGAAGAGTTTAGCTGTTGTGCTAGAAGTTATAAGGAGTCATCGTATGTTTTTGCAGAGGGGAGTGAGATTGTAAATAGTAATTTCAGAATATCAACCTCATTACTGTGGACAGAAAGTAGGAGTTTGGGAGGGGTAGAGCCCAGGTCAGGGAGATCCTCCAGGAATCAGTAACAGTGATGTTGGTAAGAGATGATTGAGGCTAGTGGAAAAGAAATGGAGAGCAAGGATGAACCCCAGAGATGTCTCAAACAAAGAGATGACAAGACCTAGTACAGATTTGACGCACCAAGAGGGTAAGAAACAAACAACCCTCTGAAAGCATCCAGTCTGAACACCTGGGAGAACTGTAAGACCCCCCCTCTCACAGAGACAAGGTTAGAAAAGAAAAGTGGTTTGGGGCTTCCCTGGTGGCGCAGTGGTTGAGAGTCCGTCTGCTGATGCAGGGGACACGGGTTCGTGCCCTGGTCTGGGAAGATCCCACGTGCCACAGAGCGGCTGGGCCCGTGAGCCATGGCCGCTGAGCCTGCACGTCCGGAGCCTGTGCTCCGCAACAGGAGAGGCCACAACAGTGAGAGGCCCGCGTACCACAAAAAAAAGTGGTTTGTACCCTATAGACAGTGGGGAGTAGAAAGATGGAGCTTCGTGAGTCAGGTCGTTAGCTTAGATGGATGAGCTGTCTGAGGGATCAGAGGGCCAAGGTCAGAGCCTTAGAAGACATCTACGAATGTGATCAGGAGAAGAGGAACCAACAAGAAGAAGAGAGATCATTAGTGGTCCGCCATGTAGGAGGAGATTGGGGTAGCACCTATCAAATTACAGAAGCCATGAGGGAAGAGAATTTTAAGGAAGGGGAAGAGATAACAGATCTACTGTGTCAAATATTGGAAAGAAACAAATTGAGGGTATAAACAATATATTTGGCAAGAAGAAGGTAAATGGTGACCTTTGAGAAAACAGTTTCAATAGACAAGTGATCGGAGTTTGGGGTTCCTCTCTGCTCCTTTCTAGCTACCTTCTACCTGTCTTCTCACTGCTAAATTGTCCAGACCCACTGCCTCTCTGTCCCAGCACTTGCTAACTCCCCAACTCCCTATGGTCTCTTTCCCACTCACCCACAGATTTCCATGCTGGAATGACAGCCCTTGAAGATCAATCACAATTCTCTCCTCAAGCCCAAATCATATGGCCCCTTCTTGAGCTCAACCTCCCCCATCTCTCAGTAACAGTGGACACCATCCCTCTCTTCTCACCCCGCCCCCTTCCTTGGGCTCCACGACATTTCACTATTCTGGCCATAGCTGAAGCCAAGAACGGAGATGCGTTCTCTAGTGGTGACAAGAGGGAGCCTGAGGCATGGATCTGAACTTTGAGTGACCCTGACCTGTCCCCTGAGCTTCTGGACTACATCTCCAATTGCTGCTGGACACTTAAATTTGGAGATATCGAAAACTAAATTCTTTCTGCTTCCCTGAAAAAGGTTTGACATCTGGCCTTCAAACTTTTGATAATGATACCATCATTCTCTTAAAAATACCTTAATGGCACCTTTAATAGCCCCTTTTCTTCATCACCTCTCACCAGTCATTCACCAAGAATTGTCATTTGTTTATTAATCCATGGGATTAAAACCTTTATTACCTCACACATTGATAATGACAATTGCCTCCTAACTGGATTCTCTGACTCATGTTTCTCCTTTCCCCAAACCTAGTGACCCACTGTGATCATTTCTAACAGAATTTGGTCTCAGTCTAGCTGTCTGGCCTAACAACTTATTACCCCTTCTCCCCACATGAAATCGATGAGTAGCCAGATTAGTGGAGCTCTACTCTGTTCCCTAACTGCTTTGGCCCATGCTGAACTCTCCCTCATCCATTCATTCTTTCATTCATTTATTCAATGGCTATTTGTTGAGTACCTACTGTATACCTATTCTGAAATAAATGTTTATTGTCTGGACCACTCGTTCGGCATTCATTATATACTGCCTCTTTGGTTTACTTTTTATTACCCTCAACAAAATAGTTACCTGTTTAACAGAAGGAGCCACGTATGACACCCCATAGAGCTATGTCAAAAGTAGATGCTCAAGAAATGTTTACTGGCTGGTTGGCATTCTGGGAGCAGAAGCCAGATTGTAGGAGACTGTAGATGGGAGAAGTAGATAGGAAAAAGCAACAGGTGCAGAAGGTACTTTTGGTGGGGAGGGTCCAACAGCCCTATGATTAAAATTAATCTGCCTCATTGGTTATTTTTAAATGTGTATAAAGCCATTAAAAAAATAAGCCACATGGTGGCCTTTGGCCTTGGGGTCAAGTGTCTCATGGCTATCTTTGGGACTTAGTCTCAAGGCATAAAACTAATTCAGTACGGTTATCTATGTTGAGGGGGGAGGGGTGGCCAGGAAAGTACAACCTGAGGTTCCAGCATTCCTTGTAAGGTCTTGTGACCTCATAATCCACAGCTCTACAACTGTAGTGTTTAAGAGACTTTCTGTAATTTGGGGATGGCATCTCCTTATGGCTGCAGCGTTTTGTTGCTTGAGATGGGATGAGCCAGTGGCTCAAACCCAGACACTGATTCAGGGAATATCATTCCCATTCCCAGGAGTAGATATATTTTACACACGCATTTTCATTTGATTCTCAAAACAGTCCTATGAAACTGGTTTATTATCCCCACTTTACAGATCAGGAAACTAAGCTCAGGGAATTTCAGTTTAGAGAATCATAGAGCTCAGGGGTGGCAGAGCAGGAATTTAAGCCCAGTTCTGTCTGACTTCAAAGCCATGCTTATTCTATTTCTTTCATTAAAAAGGTAACCTTTTTTTTTTTTTTGCAAAGAAGGTTTAAAAAAAAAAAACAAGAGTTAACCAGTAAAAAGCAGATCAATATTTTAGAGCAAAGTGTGCATGTACTTTGGTACCATTTTCACTAATCTTGAACTTTCTTTCATTCCCTTAAACTGACTCCTAGCTTGGAGTCAGAAACCGTTCTCTGAGGTACGTCCCAATCCTCTGGGCCACCACTTGCTCCCAGATTTCTGCAGCTCTGGGCAAGCTGGTAACTCTGCCTGAGTTATCTGAAGGTAATCACGAAGAAGGTGCTTTCAATCCTGTTGTCAGCACACTGTTTTCTTTATAATCTCTAGAAAGAGATATGTGGATCGCAGAGGCCACAGGCCTGAATTCAAATCCCAGCTCCTCCACCTTCCAGCAGTTTTGACCCTGGACAAACACGTATTATGTGCTAGTCACTGTGCTATGTATTTTACAAATGTTATTTCATTTAAATACATTTCGTGCTTGCTCTGGAGTGATGGGGAAGACCTCTAAAACACATTGTTAAGTTTATTTTAAAAAACGTTGGTGGGAACAGTGGACGTAATATGCTACTCTATGTGATAAAGTGGAGGGGAAAATAGGATTCGCTGTATATGTGTAAAGAAACTATTAACAGTGTTTCCTGATGGGGGGACTTAGTGGGGGTAGGTGTGGGAGCAGGGGTGGGAGGGAGAATTTTACTGCATAACTTTTATACTTTTGGGGTTTTGAAACATATGGCTATAGTACCTAATCAAAAATGTAAATGTATACTTCAAAACAGCAGCCTAACATGCTGCAATGACAGATATTGTAGTTAGAAAAAAAATGGCTTTTAGAGCCAGACAAACCTGGGGTTCAAATCCCAGCTCTGTCCCTTACTTGCTGAGGGATCCTGGGCAAGTTACTTCCTCATCTGCAAAATAGGGATAAATACCTACATATTGTACCTTACAGAGCTATTGGGAGAACTATATGAGATGATGGGAAAATGAAAATATAAAGCATGGTGACTAGCACACCATAGCTACTCCATAATGACTAACAATTTTCCTACCACGTTCTTAGTTTCAATTTCCCATCAGTACTCTTTTGTTCAGCCAGTTATGAATCTCCATAACTGTACTGTCACCTCTCCCATGTGGAAGTATTTCTTCATCTCATCCACACCAATGGCATGAAAGGCATTGTCACATGCCTCACTGACTTCCACATAATGCACCTACCATTTCCCCTGCTCTACTAGTCTGGTGACCATACCCAAAAAGGAAACAAGGTCAGTCTTCAATTACTTGTTTTTGGGGTCACTTGGAGATCACCACTTCTTCTCCTAACTGCTCATAAGCCTATGTTTAAATATTCTAGAACACTTTGCTATCAGTGCTGTCAGTCTCACCAGGCTATAGTTCCCAGAGGCTGCCTTCTTCTTCCTTCTGGGGCTCTAATGTACAGCATGGTGACTATAGTTAATAATTCTATGTTTCATAGTTGAAATTTACTGAGAGTACATCTTAAGTGTTCTCACTACAAAAAAAAAAGGTAACTATGTGAGGTGATAGATGTGTTAATGAACTTGATTGCAGTAATCATTTCACAATGTATACATATATTAAAATATCACATTGTTCACCTTCAATATATGCAATTTTATGTGTTGATTATACCTCAATAAATCTGGAAAAATAGAAAATTGGGATAGTGTTTTTGCTCTTTCCAGCCTTCCAACATGTTCCTTTTTTTTTCTTTTGGTAAACTGCTGTGCCTCGTGGTTCAAGTCTTTATTTTCTTTTCTTCCAGTTTTATTGAGCTATAAGTGACATACAGCACTGTACAAGTTTAAGGTGTACAGCATAATGATTTAACTTACATACATCATGAAATGATTATCACAATAAGTTTAGTGAACATCCATCATCTCATATAGATACAGCATTAAGGAAATAGAAAAAAATATTTTTCCTTGTGATGAGAACTCAGGATTTACTCTCTTAACAACTTTCACATATAACACATGGCACTGTTCATTGTATTTATCACGTTGTACATTACATCCCTAGCACTTATTTATCTAACAACTGGAAGTTTGTACCTTTTGACCACCTTCATCCAATTCCCACTCCCCCCACCCCCTGCCTCTGGTAATCACAAATCTGACATGTTCTCTTTATGCCAGTATTCCTCGAGGCCAGCCAATTTGGACTTATTTACAATAGCTAGAACCTCTATTACTGTCTCAGCATTTATCCTGAGGTATATATTTCCCTTTACTATTGCTTGCTTGTTCTATCCATTCCACTTTTATGTGTATTTTCCTTGACAGAATATGGGTGAAAAATAGGATGAGAGTGATTGTTGAGGTCCCGGCCTCGAATGTAAAGTCTTGATGATATGTGTTGTGACCATATAATCAACAGCTCTGCCACTGTAGTGCTTAAGAGACTTTCTGTCATTTGGAGATGGTGTCTCCAGATGGCAGCTGTGTGTCACAGCCACAGGCTCAAAGCTAACGCTAGAAGCCATAAGGCTGTTGTGGCTTAAAGGCTAGTTTTCTCACTGTCATCTGTCTTCATTCTCCAGCTGCCCTCAAACAGAGGCTCTAGCCTTTCTTTGTTCCTTTAGCTCCTGTTGAGCTTTTTTTTCAAAGCCCCCCTTTTTTTGTCTCTTAGGATTTGGGAACCAAATTAGCTCATACGGGGCTTTAGCCTTCCCAGCCCCAGGCTAAGAAATCTGTGTTAGCCTATGTATGTGTTCTTGGGCAGGTGGCCCTCTGCTTGTTTATATGTTCCCCTTTAAAATCTGAACCCACTGAAGAGTCACTTATTTTGTGTAGCAGCTGAGGCATCTTTATGATTTAACAGCCCTATTACCTTTTGTGCTCAGTATTGAACTGGGATTGGACTTTCATTCCTAAGCAGCCTACTTTGACATGGCATTCCCCTCCTTTCTCTAGCTTACATCTTTGTGTTATTTTTAACAGTTATTGTAAATGTACACACTGTAAAAATTCACTCTTTCTGGTGTTTTGACAATGCAAAGAGTCAGGTCACCAGTACCACAGTACCAAAAATTTGCCCAGGGCTGCCCCTTTGAGGTTATCCACCCCTCTACCCCTGATCTCTGGCAATCACTGATCTATCCCAATATTTCTGCCTTATCCAGAATGTCACATACATGGAATCCTACAGCCTGCAGCCTTTCGATTCTGGCTTCTTTCATTTCACAAACTGAATTGGAGATTCCTCCAAGTTGTTGTATGTATCAGCACTTCCTTCTTTTGTATGGCTAAACCACAGTTAGTTTAAACATTCACCCTCAGAAGGACATTTGAGCTGTTTCCAGTGCTTGACAATTATGAATAGAATACTTTAAACATTTGTGTACAGGATTTTGTATGAACACGGGTTTTTATTTCACTTGGGTAAATACCTAAAGTGGGACTGTGGAGTCACCTGGCAAGTGTACATTTACCTTTCTAAAAAACTACCAAATAATTTCCCAAAGTAGCTGCATCATTTTGTATTTCCCCCAGTGATGTATGAGAGTTCTAGTTTCTCTCCATCTTCACCAGCACTTAGAATTGCCATTTTTTTTAAGTTTAGTCATCCCAATGGGTGTATAAGGGTATCTTTTTGTAGTTTTGATTTAGCATTTCTCTAATGACTAATGATGCTGAACATCTTTTCATGTGCTTATTTGCCATCACTATATCCTCTTCAGTGGCATATCTGTTCATATCTAAAGCTTATATTCTAACTGGCTTGTTTGCTTTTTTTACTGTTGAGTTTTCCAAGTTCTTTATATAGTCTAGATACTAGTCATTTGTCCCATATGTGGTTTGCAAATATTTTCCCCCAGTTTGTGGTTTGTCTTTCACCTATCAACAGTGCTTTCCACAGAACAAAAGATTTTAACTTTGACACGGTTCAGTTTCTTGATTTTTTTTCTTCTATGAATTGTGCTTTTCGCATCATGTCTAAGATCTCTTTGCCTAGCCCTAAATCCTAAAGATTTTTCTCCTATTTTTTTTCTAAAAGTTTTAGAATTTTACTTTTTTCTCTGAAGTCCACGAGCCATTTTGAGTTAATTTTTGTTTAAGGTATGAGACACTTAGGTCAAGGTTCTTTGTTTTGCTTTTCCTTTTTTTTTTTTTTTTTTTGGCCTATGGAAGTTCAATTGCTCCAGCATCGTTTGTTCAAAAGGTTATCTTTCCTCTATTAAATTGTTTTTGTACCTTTGTCAAAAATCATTTCAGTATATTTGTGTGAGTCTGTTTCTGGGCTCTCTGTTCTGTTCCATTGATCTATGTGTCTGTCCTTTCACCAATACCACGCTGTCTTGATTACTGTACTTCTAGCTTACTTTTCTTCTATTGCTACAGTCCCCCGATGGTGTTATACATTAAACATCCAGGATGGAGAAGCCACATGCTACTCACCAAGAGGAGGAAATTATCACAGCAGCCTGGGCACTCGCTGTGAGCTCTCCTGTGACCGGGGCTTTCGACTGATTGGACGGAGGTCGGTGCAATGCCTGCCAAGCCGCCGTTGGTCTGGAACTGCCTACTGCAGGCGTAAGTGGTATCTGTGCGTGCATATGTTGACATGAGCGTGTGAGAGAGGCTGGCCGGCCAGCCACCCAGGGTATATGCCTGGAGGTGTTACTCTGACCTCTGTCAAGTGCAAATTGAGAATCATCCACAGGCTCCCAACAGGGTCTTTCCCCATCCTAACATTCCAGCTCATTTTCTCTCCCTGTGGTTATTGGTCAAGCAATAGGGGCATTAAGTAGCAACCAGCCCTTCTGGCACAGGAGGTCGAGGAGTGCATGGAAGGCTTACGCCTGGGGCCTGATGTAGACTTGGGCCTTCCTCTGGAGCTCTGAGCATATGTGGTCTCAGACTCATTCCCACTTGTGGTAAACTGCTGTACTTCCTGACATAAGGCCTTAGAAGGCCTTGGCAATGAAACTGTAAGACATCCACTAGTCTTCATTTTCTTCTGAAAGTCAAGAAGAATCCCTAAGGCTGGAATGTGGGTGTGCTAACATGCACGTTTCACGTCATGTCCCCCTTAGCTCCCAAATCCCTGCCTCTTATTCAAGCCCTACAGCCTACCCCATTTTGGCAGCTGAGCTTTGTCTGTCCCTATGTCCATCACTGAATGCCATTTGTAGAACACCCATGTGTGCGGGGCCTTGTATTGGTCACTTCAGAAGCCAATCCCTCAGTTACCAGGCTGCTTATAGACTAATGGGATGGAAACACAAATGTGTGCACGTGAATGGAGTGTAAGGGGATGCAGAATGCTGAGCATTCAGAGAGAAATGGGGTTGGTCAGAGAAGATGCTGTGGAGGACAAGAGAAGCTTGATAGCCAGAAAGAGGGAAGCTACCACGTCCCTCTAGGTGACTGTAATGCATTTGTTTTAGGACTTAGACACCATCATTTCCAAAATGAATTTGAATTGGCCTTACAAATAAGTCTACAATGAACATAAAACTTAAAATAAGTCTACAAATGAACATAAAACCAGTTAAAAATTGGAGATGTACATATTTCCAGGTGCCTAGAATGAGTTAATTACTATATTTAAACACTGAATCTGGCTGTGGCCTTCCTCATAAGAGACACAAGGGCAAACACTTTGGATCTATCATTTTCACTGTCATGTAATACTAAGAAAACAAATTCAGCTGAAAAGACAAACCTTTTTTTTGGACCTGATTTCAAGGAGGTCATTTTTTGCCTAGGTCTTTATATAAAGGAGACTGGAAAAAATAAAAGGCAATCATCCTCAAGTCTGGTTTGACCAAGAAGCAAAACAAACATAGCTCATAGAATCTTTATTCAAAGCTCCAATAATTGAAGTTAAGGAGGGTTAGAACTTAGACAACCTAAAGGAAGATATGGCTGGCCTACTTCTTTCAGGTATCAGGTATTTCAAACTAGACTTTGGCAAGCACAGGCTCACAATCAATTCATGGAAGCTGTTTCCGCTTCTGGCACACGTGATGTCTAAAGCACATGGACTCGTCTTTAAGCAAATGCCACCAAAGCTGGCCCTCCAGGCACTGGCCTGACTTGTATTCTCACTGGCACAGAGGGCTAGCCTGCCTGTAAGTGAGCCTCAGCTGAGGAGTGCTTGTGGTAGTACCAACATTATACTCAAAAAAGGAGCCTTAAATTTGTTCAAGGGCGTCTAGCATTTGAGGAACAAGAGAGGAAAACTATCAGCTGCTGAGGCTTTGAATAAGCCCAGAGGTTTATATGCATTGTCTCTTTAATCGGCACAACAATCCCACTTCATGGTATACACATTTTAGTGACGAAAACACTGAGGCTTGGAGAGATGAGGTAACTTGCTCAGGTCACAGAGCTAGTAAGTTGTGGAGCTGGGATCCAAACTCAGGTGCGTTTCTCAAATCCATGCACTTGGATGAGTAATTTACTTCTTTGAGACCACCACCCCACCCCCACCCACCAAGAGCAGTACCATACTTCATAATATCAAAATAAGAAGGCAATTAGGAAAAAGAGGCAATCAGGCACAAAAATGTCAGGGCAGTTTGGTGTAGGGTTTTCTGTATTTTCTGCTGTTTCCGATACGGTTCTCCCTGTGCTAGATGCCCAGGCATCACCTCCACATAAACCCCACAGGCCACTGAACTTGCCACTTCATTCTCTCTTAGAGATGAGATGCCACGCATTGCCATTCATCACGAGTGGCACCTACACATGCACAAATGGGGTGCTTCTTGACTCTCGCTGTGACTACAGCTGTTCCAGTGGCTACCACCTAGAAGGTGACCGCAGTCGAATCTGCATGGAAGATGGGCGATGGAGTGGAGGCGAGCCTGTATGTGTAGGTAAATGCTGGTTGCTCCCAGCTGTCCTGCTGCAAAGAGCCAGCCTGGCATTATGTCCACCACAGAAGGCATTCCTGCTCGCTGCAAGGGTGGTACCCTGGGCATGGGCTTAACAAAGTGATCACTTCCCGTGGAGCTGGGCCTCCCAGTTTTGTTGAGCATCTAGAACTGAAAGTGCATCTTTTACCTACCCAGTGGTGTGGCATTGTTTCTATGGGTTCCCTCCAAGGAAGGCAGGGGACCCATGAGTCAGCACTTGATTTCTGACCTTGCCAGACATAGATCCCCCCAAGATCCGTTGTCCCCACTCCCGTGAGAAGATGGCAGAGCCAGAGAAACTGACTGCTCGAGTATACTGGGACCCACCCCTGGTGAAAGATTCGGCTGATGGCACCATCACCAGGTGAGTAATGGATGCCTCCTATGCTTCCCACCAGCTTCTCCCAGGCACTCAGGCTGCCCACACTGAACCGCACAGACTGAGGGTACAGTGATAATGTGCCCCAGACCCCAGTTCTAAGAGTCACTTTCCTCAGTGGCTCTCTCACTTTGTCCCATGCAGGGTGACACTTCGGGGCCCTGAGCCTGGCTCTCACTTTCCCGAAGGAGAGCACGTGATTCGTTATACTGCCTACGACCAAGCCTACAACCGGGCCAGCTGCAAGTTCATTGTAAAAGTACAAGGTTAGAAAGAAGTCTTCCATTTCTACATTGCTTATTATTCCTGCTCTTCCCTTACCCTCCAGATGCCCATCACAACCCTCTCCTCTCTATACCTAAAACAGACACTGCATATACATTGGGAGATGGGGAAAATAAGTTCACTAAACAGGTCATTCAGGAAGCCTGCATGACATGTGCATACACATGTTTCAGAAACTCTGTTTCCCAACAAGACTTTCTCACTCTCCTAAATCTACATAAAATCCACAAAGGTACTCTTATCCATTTCTTTTCTTGGCCTTCAAATTAATGATTAAAGCTAATCAGCCTTCATTCTCCATCTTCCTCCTCTGCTGAAATTGGTGGTGTTGGCTGCCTGATTCTTGCTTTTTGTTTTGTTTTGTTTTCATCATAAAATTAATTCATGCTCACTGTTGAACATATGGGAAATAAAGAGATATATAAAGGGGAAAAAAACCTATTACTCTATCATCCAGAGGCAATTGTTGTTAATCTTTTGGTATTTTCCTTCTAGTCTTTTATTCACACATACTTTAAAAAGTATATAATTGAGATCATACTGCATATCCAATCTTATGTCACCCTTTTTTACTTTTCATTACAACACAGGTACTTTGTTTTTGTTTTTTTTTTTTTGCGGTATGCGGGCCTCTCACTGTTGTGGCCTCTCCCGTTGTGGAGCACAGGCTCCGGACGCACAGGCTCAGCGGCCATGGCTCACGGGTCCAGCCGCTCCGCGGCACGTGGGATCCTCCCGGACCGGGGCACCAACCCGTGTCCCCTGCATTGGCAGGCGAACTCTCAACCATTGCACCACCAGGGAAGCCCCCTTCAGAAGTATTGTAATGACAGTATAATAATCTGCTTCTAAGAATATATCATACTTTGCTTAACACTTCTCCCACTGATGGATATTTAAGTCTCCTCCAATTTCTTTTTGCTCTTAAAAGTAATTTGTATGGTAGTCATCTTTATGCGGGGTGTCCCCAAAGTCTGAAAACAAAAATGGCAATTTCTTTTTACAGATTGATACTCTTTTGATGACAATATATATACTCACCTGTGCTTCCACATTTTATGAACACCTTTGCCTACATTTTAGATTTAATTCCATAAGGAAGGAAAATTCTGGCTCTAGCTCTGGCCATTGGAAACACAGACAAGTCATTCATTCTGATCTTTCTGGGTCTGCTGATCTAGAAAACCCAGGATAGGCATCCTCTTAGCCTTTTTTTTTTTCTAAAAGAAATAACATAGCCCCTAACTTGAACTCCTCCCTGATAGTGAGACGCTGTCCAACTCTGAAACCACCGCAGCATGGCTACCTCACCTGCACCTCAGTGGGGGACAACTATGGTGCCACCTGTGAATACCACTGTGATGGAGGGTATGAGCGCCAAGGGACCCCCTCCCGGGTGTGCCAGTCCAGCCGCCAGTGGTCAGGATCACCACCTATCTGTGCTCGTGAGTGAAACTAGGAAATGGGGAGAGTGGACATATTGATCAGGGCTACTTTGGGGGATCTCCCAATGTCTATGACTCAGGGGCCAAGAGCAATGTGTCTGATGTGGGAATGGGGGATTCTGAGATGTTTCAGGGCCAGTGTTCCCCCTTAGCATACTCCACCTCCAAGAAAAAGGATTTAAAATCTCCAAGTGTTCTTTCAGGATTTCCCCCAAGGAAAATGGAGAATGGACTTGAGAACATGGGGAGGGGGAAGGGTAAGCTGTGACAAAGTGAGAGAGCGGCATGGACATATATACACTACCAAATGTAAAATAGATAGCTAGTGGGAAACAGCCGCATATCACAGGGAGATCAGCTCGGTGCCTGGTGACCACCTAGAGGGGTGGGATAGGGAGGGTGGGAGGGAGGGAGGCACAAGAGGGAAGAGATATGGGGACATATGTATATGTATAGCTGATTCACTTTGTTATACAGCAGAAACTAACACACCATTGTAAAGCAATTATACTCCAATAAAGATGTTAAAAGAAAAAAAGAAAGAAAGGGAGAAACACCAAAAAAGGTTAACCCGAAAGGCTGGAACACCTCAGGATGTTGTTATCCATGCTGGGATGAAGGAGCAGGCCATACTCTGACTGGCCATGTGCTTCTGCCCTAGCTATGAAGATTAATGTCAATGTCAACTCGGCTGCTGGCCTTCTGGATCAGTTCTATGAGAAACGGCGACTCCTCATCATCTCGGCTCCTGATCCCTCCAACCGATATTATAAAATGCAGATCTCTATGCTACAGGTGAGAGCCACTCCTCTAACCAGGGCTTAGCTTCTTTGCATTCCACCTACCTCACTCCGTTACTCTCCTACCTCTTCTCAAAGACTTGCTCTTTCTGCAGCACAAATGCTACTTCCTCAGACTCCATGGACAACATTTGATCAGTTTTACTGTAGACAAATTTAGCACATTTTAAAAACCGCTGTTTTTACTGAAAAGACAGTGAGGTTACTGGAATGGTGGGTTACAGGAGGCTTGGTGAAGCATGAGAAGGCTGTGTGGCAAAACACTCTGGAGAGACTTGTAAGATGGATGATCAAATGTAAATGCGGGGAATTAATTATGTTTATGTTTTCAAGGTATAATAGCACTAACAGACAGACAGTAAGTGCTATATAAGGACCAGGTATACAAGTATGTGCTTTACACATATTCACTTAATTCTCACAGCAACCCTTATGAAATAGGTACCATTACTATCTCCATTTTTTAGGTAAGGAAACTGAGGCATAGAGTGGTTAATGATTTGCCCAAAATCACTAGCTAGTAAGTGGCCGAGCCAGGACCGAACCCAGACAGTCTGATTCCAGGATCTGTGCTCTTAACCACGACTAATAGCAGACGAGAAGGAAAAGTGTTGTGATATTGCAAAGTAATATGTGGGAATTGCGTGAGGATTTTTAACATTCTACCAGATATCTAGTTAAAGCCACTTGTGGGGGAAGGAGAAGTGGAAAGGACAGAATAGATCTGACCATTGGGACTTGTGAAAGGAATAGACCAGATTCTATCACTATGTTGTACACCTGAAACTTAAATAATATTGTAAATCAACTATACCTCAGTAAAAAATAATATAATGTTAAAAATAAAGAATAGACTAGGCTCTTGAAGAGAATTCAAGTTATGCTGACAAGACTTGGAGAACCAGCTCTGATAAGCTGAAAGGGGCTGGATACCCAGGTAAAAGAAGAAGTTAGTTAGGGGGGTTCTAAAAGTTGAATCTTACAAGTTGCCAAGTCAATATTCAGAGGCCCAGGATGAAAGCAGCTGTATCAAGAGAATGACCCTGGGTATCTAGACCAAAAAGGACCTAGTTCCTCCAGGGATCCCAAAAAGGCAGACAAAGGCAATACCTCAGCCTGAGCAGAAAGCAAGAACAAGAACAGAAACCAGCCAGGGAGGACTGTGACTTTGAGGGCCAGGTCTAGAGGAGTAGCCCAAAGATTAAACAAGGGGTGGGCACCAGGCAGTGCTCACTGCCACTTTAAACCTCCCCCCAGGTAACTGGCTAAGAGGCGCCCCTGCTGGATGAGGCAGGACAAAGAGCCGGGGTAGGGTTACATATTGTCCAGCCCAGTGCAGAGGAACGCGAGAAGGGGTAATGGAAAGAGCACTGGCACCATTTTGGAGAAATTCTGGAGACTGAGAGAAGGCCATGGCCATGTAGCCTAGTGGTAAGGAGCACACACTTGGGGCAGGCAGCCTCAGCCCTCATTTTGAATTTTGGCTCAGCATCTTATTGTCATGAAAATGTGGGCAAGTTACTTTCTCCTTTACAGAATAAGAATGATACCACCTACCCTGTTAGGGGTGTTGTGAGGATTAAATTCAATTATTCCCGCGAAGCATTAGGTATGTGTGTTCGATGAACAATAGTCACTGTTATCCTATCACAATAGCTATCCATTAAGAACCTATGTAGCTTCCAGTTATAAAATAAATAAGTCCTGGGGATGTGATGTACAGCACGGTGACTATAGTTATATCGTATGTTTGAAAATTGCTAAGAAAGTAGATCTTAACAGTTCTCATTGCAAGAAAAAAATGGGACTATGTGTGGTGATGAATGTTAACTGGACTTATTGTGGTGATCATTTTGCAATATAGACAAATATCAAATCATTATATTGTACACCTGAAACTAATATAATGTTATATGTCAAATAATATCTCAATTTAAAAATGAACCTATGTATTTAAAAACCTATGCAGGGGCTTCCCTGGTGGCGCAGTGGTTGAGAGTCCGCCTGCCGATGCAGGGGACACGGATACGTGCCCCGGTCCGGGAAGATCCCACATGCCGCGGAGCGGCTAGGCCCGTGAGCCATGGCCGCTGAGCCTGCGCGTCCGGAGCCTGTGCTCCGCAACGGGAGAGGCCACAACAGTGAGAGGCCCGCGTACCGTAAAAAAAAAAAAAAAAAAAAAAAAAAAAAACCTATGCAAAACTAAGCAAGGAGAGATGATGTTCCTGCAATTTAATCAATTACATTTCTCTTTTCTACCCCACATGGTATAACCAGTGTTCCACACTTCATTAGAATAAAGGAAACACTGGTTAGGGCAAGAGCTTCAGGAATGACAGAGGGAAGAGGTCGTAGACCCCCTGGTGTGATGGTTGGGGAAGAAGCCCCTCCTTTCCCACACTGCCTCCACGTGGTCCCAGGAGGAATCAGCTAAGTAGCCTTAGGTTTGAGTCTGATAGCCTATTACAGAAAACCTTCTGCTCTCCCCTCCCAGCAATCCATCTGCGGACTGGACCTGCGGCACGTGACCATCATTGAGCTGGTGGGGCAGCCACCTCAGGAAGTGGGGCGCATTCGGGAGCAACAGCTGTCAGCCAGCATCATCGAGGAGCTCAGGTCCAGGCTGCGAGGCCACAGGGAAGGGCTGGGCGGAAACTCTAGGCAGGTCATTGGCCACAGGAGGGTTGTGGGACAATCAGCAGACACTGTTCTCTTAGGGAATTCCTTGTGTTTGAACTCTTTGGATGTATTAGGTAAGGTCAGAGAGTGGCAGGGTGTCACAATTAAATTGGGGGTTGGGCGGTGCTTAAAATACAGATGACCGCCCCAAACCACCTCAGGACTGTGCTTTTAGGAGGCACCTGAGGTGACTCTGAAGCACAGCCAGGGCTGAGACACAGACCCAGACATGACTCAGATAAGCCTCTGATCCTGTTGCCTTATGGCCTTATCCCTTTGCCCTCAGTCTCCAAAGGAGCCAGACACATTTTAGGCATTGAAATCTGAATCATACCCATCTGCCCCTGGGGGGAGAGAAGACCATAGGCAACAGGTGGTAGAAGTTGACTTTTCTCATTATCTATCTATTATCACCCTTCCAATGTCTCCACATATACTCAGAGCCAATAAAGCCATCACTGATCTCTGTTCTATAAACAATACCTGCCCCTAAAGCTCAGTCTCAGTAGGGACAGAAAGATTCAGTCCCAGATAGAAGAGAGACTGGGAAACACTCAGAGGAAGGAGACTGCAGATTTGGTGATATTGCTCAACTTCAAGGTTGACTAGGTGACATTCATCAACCTCAGGGCTGCCACGTTTGGTTGTGCAGGCTGTGCCCAGCCCAACTCTAGGAAACACTAGTCGCAGCATAGTGCATGTGACCAGTACTCCCTGGAGTTATTCCATGCAGCCCGCATTGCTGTATGTGATAGCCCTGCTTAAGGGGGCCTGTGAGGCAAACACAGCTTGGTAATAACAAAGCTGTTCCATCTGGAGTGAGGAAGGGACAGCTTAACAGAGCTAGACACGTAGGGGCAGCAAGACTCGGGTCTGAGCAGAGAAAAACAAAGGGACTTGAGACAGGTAGTGGAGGGGATGGGGCAAAGGGATTGGGTGGGGAAAAAAATAGTCCATCAGTGGAGCTGTGAAAGGTCAGAGGGTAGTAGAGCCTGGTGGGATGACGCCAATACGAGGTCTCAGACCTCCCTGGTCTCTTCTCTCTAGGCAATTTCAGCACCTCACTCGCTCCTACTTCAACATGGTGTTGATTGACAAGCAGGGAATTGACCGGGAACGCTACATGGAACCTGTCACTCCCGAAGAAATCTTCACGTTCATTGATGACTATCTACTGAGCAACCAGGAGCTGACCCAGCGCCGGATGCAAAGGGACATATGCGAGTGAACTTGAGCCAGGGTATGGTTGAGGTCAAGGGCAAAGGTCCCACAGTCAGCCGAAACTGGGGCCTAATAAAAGGAAAAAATGCTTTTTCCACAGCTCTAGGGACAGGACTCTGAAGTGGGTGAGGTTCCCGGATCCTGGGACATTTCCAGGCACCTTTTTAGGGCTGTGGAATAGTTTCCTTAAGCAAGTCTCTGCTTTAGGTAGCACTGGAGGAGCATAAGAAGCTAGGGAGGGACTGAGGACAGGCCCTGGGCAGCAGGTTGTGGACAGAAGGTCTTGCTTTCCTAACCTGGGCTTCTGCCCAGCTCTCCAAAGTCTTCCAGATAAGTAAATTCTAAATTCATTCACTAACCGGCTGTGTTTTAAATGGTTTCTCTACCCTGAAGTGACAGCAGAGGGCAGCACCATCACAACAGACAACCAGGACACTAGCAAGTGTGGCTGATCTTCCTTACAGGTTAACTGTGTGATTGGAGGTGGGGGGAGCACCAAAACGTTCTTGAGCTTGCTTGTCCTTTCCCTTTTTAGGGTATTGGGCCACAAATGTTCTGTCAGCCATCACTTCACCTAAGAGTTAGCAAACTGCTGCAGGGGGAGGGAGCTTGGGAAGTAAAATCAGGCCAGAGCAGACTTTCTCCTGCCCCTCCAACTAGCTCATGGGCAACAGTCTCTCTCCTTACTGAGCCTCCAGTTCTCATAGCAAAAAGGGAGCCAATGCTGCCCCTTCCTCAGAGAAACCCCCAGTTCGTGATCTAGGAAACCTCAGAACCACCAACTATAAACTAAATCAGGGAGAAGGAAAAAAGACAGCCTCAGCCTCATGTATTAACTTACTCAGACACCCACTTTGAAGAGATGGCCACAGAGCAGGTGAGAGCTACAGCAGCACAAAGGCTAGCCTTAAGGGTCAGGCCTGCAAGGAAATGTGGGCTATTTGAGCTCTTGGGAAGCAGAGCCACACTCAGACTCCCTGCTCTGGCTTTGGCCGCACTCAAGCGTGCATCAGTGTTTGAAAGAAAAGCGCTCTTCCCCAGGCTGCTGGGAACCTTCTTTTCTACTCTCTTGGAACCCAGTGTCATGGTTAAGACTCAGCAGCCATTCACCTTCCACTTTCCCCAGGGGTTCACTGGCGGGAAATTAGAGGGGAGAAGGAAGCAGGCTAGGTGGAGAGGCAGAGCTAAAATGCTCGAGCACTCACTATGTGCCAGGTGCTGTTCTAAACACTCTCAATTGCCTGAAATCTTCACAAGAACCCTGTAAGGTAGGTCCTGTTATGAGGTCCATTTCACAGATGCAGGGATGGAAGCACAGGGAGGTTAGGCAACTTGCCTAAGATCACACAGCTCAGAAGTGGCAGAGTCGGGATTTAAACCCCAGCAGCCTGGCTCCAGAGTCAGTGTTCCTAAACACAATGTTATACTGCCTCTACTTCTTTTTCTACTTTTCATTTAAAGACAGCTGACAGCTCTAAGTAAGGAGAAAGGTTTTATCTTCTGTAATCCCACTCAGACAGAACACTCAGAGTGTGCCCAGGAGGAAAGAGGGAAAAGAAAAGCTCTCAACCCAAGAAAACACTCTCCCAAGCAGAGTGATGGGATGGAAATTGAGAGCCCAGGACCGATGGGGTAGTAGTGAGTCACAGAGAAGCTGTTATACTGGGCGGTTAGTGGAAATCTCATTTGTAAAATGCAAAATTAAAAGGCAGTTTCTGGGTGGAATGGGACATGGAGGAAATGATCAAACTTGGAGCACAAAGGTCCCTTCTCCCACTTCCCTCCAGAGAAATACAGGAGCTCTGAAAGGCAGGAAGCAAGTTATGGGCAGAAGGCAAAATACAATGAGTTAATGTGGGAGAGCTCCAATCAGACAGGGTCTGTGGTTCCAGGGGCAAAGATTGCACATCAGGCAAAATGAATGCCCTTCCTTGTCTTTATTACTAACACTTCATGTGGCAAGCCAGGGCACGCCAGAGGGTCAAAGGCCCAAGTGATAACACGAGGAGGCTCACTGCCTCTCAAGCAGAGTTCCCACCTGGGCCTGACTCTTGCATATAAATGCTCCTCTAGCTTAAAAAAAAATGAGAAGCTTTTGTTTTGTTTCATTTTATTGAGTACAAATCAATCTTGCTTTCTTTCGGTCAAGTTTTACGGCTATGAGTAAAGTCAGCATTATGAGTCAGGAAATCCCAACTCCTAAAACAGGGGAAGGAGACAGCAGTGGGATCAGTCTGACAGCCAGACCCAAAGGGGTTAGGGAAGGGCATTTGATCAGTCTGACAGCCAGACCCTGTACTACTTGTTTCTGTGTTTCTCTCTGCTCCTTCTTTGCCCCGAACACTCCTCCTTTCCCCTCTCCTTCCCTTCCCCTGCCCCCTCCCCCCATACAAGCTATTCCGTCAGTCAGCTGACTAGGTAACATCCAAAGCATTCTGATTGTCCTACCCCGTAAATGAAACTTATTTCTTTGAGATATTTTAGAAGAGAGGAGTCACCCCTTTCTTTGAATCTTGGCCCATGCCTCACAGGAGACAGCATGGTCCTGTAGCGTCAGACCTTGATTCACTTCCCAGCTTTATGCATGATAGTGGGCTTGACTTTCCTCACCTGTAAAAAGGCAAGGTTTCCTATTTCATAAGGTGCTTGGAGAAATGAAGGAAATAATATATGCCTAGCAGAAAGCTTTGTACACAAAAGGCATTCAATATATTTTAATACCCTTTTATACAAGAGGTCAAAAATCACCTGGGCTCTACCTAGAAACCCAGAGCCTTATTTCTGAGATGGGTTACTTGGTATCTGGGTTATTTATCTCTCAAAACTGAATAGTGGTAGTAGGAGCGAAGGAAAAGGCCCTACCTCCTAGAGAAGGTGAAGGATCCAGAAAGAAACAGCAGGGGATGTCTTCCCTTCCCTGTGCACTTTTCTCTCCTTCCTGCAGTTGCAGAGGTGGGATGCGGGTGGCTACAAAGGTAAAAGAGGAGTTTCCCTTGGTACTTTAGAGAGAGAAAGAAAAGTGTTAGCACTTTTAAGATGGGTTCTCATTCTCTCCCTCAATACCAAACACAGAGGTCAATGGATCAGAGCTCAGCAGAGCTATCAGGCACCAATGTGGGGACAGGGAAATTTTCTTCAAGTGAGCACAGTATGGTTAGGGAAGGGCATTTGTCACTTTGGTTCTTATCCTTCAAGCCACATGAAAAGCAACAACAGTAAGTCAGGACATCAGAGACAAAAGCATCTATAAGACTACCAAATGCAAACGCTTGACAAGGAAGAAAGCTTTATTGAAGCACACACACATTTCAGGGGGTGGAGAACAAAGGAGCAAGTGACAGTCCAGGATCCCAAGTTATGCCTTCCATTACAATATCAATCCACACCGAATAAACCTTTTTAAAACACTCTTCCGTTCACTTCACACATACAACAGAAACTGCAGTGGCCACCTTCAATCCAGTAGCCTTATAGGACAGTCCGCTAGCAGTCAACTCTACTGAAAGGGATTTCTTCTCCGGTACAGACTCCTTTTACAAATGACTTTGTGAAGATAAAACTGTGAGAATAAGAAGGTCAGTTTGGGAGAGTGAGTTTCAGAAAATGAACCTTAGATCACTAGACCCTTCTTAGAAAGGTCTCAACCCACCACACCCAGGTTACATCTAGGTCAACTTTAGGAAACAAGAGAAAAAATAGGAACTGAAACCACTTCAAGAAGGAAGTCAGAAAACCTGGGAGATTCTCTGAACACACTCTCTTGGACACTAACAGTGCCCAGCCTGGAGAAACACTGGACTGGTTTAGACCATACGTGGCCATTCTGGCTGACAAAACAGTATGTAGACCCTATTCTGGGTGGTAACATATGGCGAACACAAACGCTAAGAAAAGTGTGGTACGTGAGAGTGAAGATGTCTTGTCTTTCATTAGAGAAATTAGGAGCTCTTTAACAACTGTTGTATCAGTTTAAAATGCAAAGAATTCAGCATGGGCTGGGAGATACTCAGTCACTTGTCCTCAGGGACAACTGAGAAGCCCTTACTGGGCATGCCCATGACCCAGTCCAAAGGCCATTATCTAATTAAAGTGCTCTTCTAAAGCAGCTCTGTTATAAGGGTTCTCCAAAGGTCTAGGGAAGGTTTTCAGAACTGGAAGCAACTTAGACATTTTCTTAGCATTTCCAAGAAAAGCATTCGACCCAAGCAAGGTGGAAACTGCTACAAACAAGAAGAGTTAAAAGCCAAGTTCCAGAAATGTGTCAAGGTAGAAATGGAGTTAAAAGCATAAATTGGAGAAGGAGGGATGGACCTACTCACCTCTCTCCCATCTTCTGTCTTCCACCCCATCTTCTGTAACCCACCCCTGCTTCCCGGAGCCTTGGCCTCAGACCAGGCACACCTTGAAACACAGACCAGTATGAGTGCCAAAGGCAGCCGGGGCTTCCTGGGGAAGGAAGAACCAGGATAGCAAGACAGGTGATAAAAAGTTGTTTTAAAAGATAAGTTAATTAAATCTCATAAAGATATAAGAAACATGGACTCTGAAAATATATAGTAGTTTATGCACAAATAAAAACATTTTGAAGAGACGCTTATTTTCGAGCCTGCTTTAAAAAGGGATAGTCTACATCACTCTAGCATAATGAGATTTGTAGAAATACACGTTTACACACACACACACACACACACACACACACACACACACACACACTAAATTATAAATCTTCACCCTTGGTTTCTTTGCTTCCTCTGACTTGCCCTAGACAAGGTTGGACCTGCAGAGGATAGGGGCTCACAAGCCCAGCTTCTGCTTGGCCATCGAGGAACGGAGCTGCAGAGTCCCTTCCGCCCAAGACCCTGGGTACTGTCGCATCTTCTGCCATAGGCTTACTTCTTCCCCAGTCGAGTCCATCCAGTCCACCACTTCCCCATTACTGATCCCTAAGGAGAAACACCAGAGGAGGCTGAACAGGGACCCCATTCCTCAGCCTACTGAGAAATATGGGTTATGCATTAAGGATAGCACCCCATAAAAGACAGTGCGCTATGAAGATGGGCTGATGGGGACAGCGGTCTGAGAATGGCTCCCTGTTGATTTTGCACAGCTATTTCTGTGCTCTTGAGACTCCGTCAAGAGACTTAAAGTTGATGAAATGAGACTCGAAACAGCACACGGTAGCTCGAGACTTCTTATTCTAAGGCTGTTACAGCTATAGCCCTTCTGTTATTGCCAACTTGACAACGGAAGGGAAGGGAGGGGAGGGGAAAGGAGGGGAGGGGAGGGAGGGAGGAAGAGAGGGGGAGAGGGAGGAAAGAAAGAGGGAAGAAAGGAGGGAGGGAGGGAGGGAGGAAAGGAGGGGGGGAGGGGGGGAGGGAGGGAGGGAGGGAGGGAGGGAGGGAGGAAGGAAGGAAGGAAGGAAGGAAGGAAGGAAGGAAGGAAGGAAGGAAGCTGAACACCTTTATTTTCTGGCTGTAGACTCCAGGCTTGAAGTTCAGATCATATGGGGCCTCATTTCTATTCTCTTGTATATTCATTCATTCGACAAACATTTATCAAGTGCCTACTGTGTACCAAGTACTATTCTAGGCTCTGGAGATACAGTAGTAAACAAAGCAGAAAGAGTCCTGCCCACAGGCAGCTTACATTTGAATATAGAAGACAGAAAATACACAAGTAAATCAACAAGAGTATTCCAGATAGTGAGGTAAGTGTCATGAAGCAAATAAACAGGGTGACTTGTAGTACCTAGATCAAGGCCTCGCTTAGATTAAGTGATCTGAGGGCCCCTCTGAGAAGGAGACATATAGTCAGGAGCTGAAGGGCTGGAAGGAACTAGCCTTCCCAGACAGAGGGAGCACTAATTGCAGAGGTTATAAAGTGGGGAGAAGTTTGGTATACTTGGAGAAAAGAAAGCAAGTCATTGTGTTTGGAGCATAGTGAGCAAGTAGTACTATATGATGGATCATAAAGGAACAGAGGGTCTAGACACAGGGGCCTATTGGCATGGTGAGAACTTTGGATTGCTTTCTAAGTGCAGTAGGAGCCCCTGAAGTGTTTGAAGTAGGGGACTGACATGAACTGGCTTACATGTGTAAGAACATCATTCTAGATGCTTTGTGTTAAATGCTTTGTATGAATTATTAATATGCAAGTAATATTTACAGCCACAGGAATGCAGAGACTGTAGAGAAAGAAAGGAGAATTCAAGACTAAGCCTTGAGAGCACCAATATTTAGAGTTTGGGTAGAGAATGAGGATGTCCCAAAGAAAAGTGTGGTGTCAAGAGAAGCAAAGTATTTCAAGAAAAAGGGAGTGAGTGATCAGCTATGCTAAATAGCATGAAAATTCTAGGATGATGAAAACAAAATTTTGGCATAAGCAGTTACTCAGTGGAATGGTGGGACAGAAGTCAGATCACAGTGGATTGAAGACTAAAGGAGAGCTGAGGCCATGGAAACCACTCTTTAAGAAATCAGAGGGGAGACGTGGGGTCAAGGGAAGGTTTGTTTCTGTTTATTAAGACTGGAAATACCAGAGTATATGTACTTTCTCCTCCAATAGGGAGGTAGAGAGAATAAAACTGGTCAGATAGGATAGATAGGAGATTCCAGAAGTAAGGTCACTGAGAAGGAGAGGGTGTGATCTAGAACACTTGGAAAGAGCTTGGCCCTTGCTAGGAAGGACCCTTCTTTCATGTAACAGGATGGAAGGTGGAAATCAGAGGTACAGATATATGTAGGTTTTTATATGTTTTCGGTGGGAAGATGATGGCATTCCTGGAAATCAGGGTCCCATTTACCTGTACACATGAAAGTGCAGGAGCTCAGCCTCCCCCCAGCTCTGCACATAATAGGCCCTCAGTAAAAACTGGCTGAATGTTAACTGAAAGAAGACAACTCCTGACATAGTGGAGCTGTGTAGGGAGGGTGATGGGTCTATTCAGAGTGAAATATCTAAGAGGCCTTGAAGACAGTGAGGGTGGGGGAGAGGTTCTCACCAGTGCCAACACCCAGCCTGACTCCGCCCAGGAAGTCATTGCTGGCCAGGGGCTCCCGGTCCCACACAGTCAGTTCCAGGCACATGTGTTGGAGATCTTCCAGCCTCACACCATTGTAGACAAATGTATGGTTGTAGTGGGGATTCAGGGTCTTCTTCATCACAGGAGTTTTACGCTTACTGGCCTTGTTCCTCATGGGAAGGAGGTATCTGGCAGAGGGTGCGGAGGAATCAACAACCTACTCAAAGCTGGCAATATCTATCTAAATTTCCCTTTCCCCTCCCACAGGCCTAGCCCAGGAAGTTGAGTCAGCACTCAGATCCGAGGACACACTCTCCCTCCTCTGAATCTGCTGAAGCATAGTTCCTACCACCTCCACTAGATCATTCACCCGATTCAATTCCTTTTACCTGGAGAGAAAATTAATACAATATTATTAGGGAGCTATTGTCTATATGCCATCAAAAATAGGTTTTGAATATTTGGTTCCACTTCTATTGGGAAAAGTCCTGTTTAATAAAAACAACAGTAATAAGCATAGGCATAGCCAGACATGATTTGCTAGAGAACTTAAGTCAGTAGGTTGAGCTGTAACTTGGGGAAAGCTGCCATTGCTTAAATATTGTGGGGAACAAAGTCCTGAGTCCCCAGGTCTTGACAGTCAGGGAACACAGATTTTTATTCAGGATTAATTAAGAGCATAAATCTATAACAAAGGAAAAGTCAGACCTAACTGTCTACCACCCTCCTTTTTGGAAATCAACACTACAGCCCAGCCCAAACTGAGCTCAGACCAGTGGAAACGTGGTAGCGGAGGTTGTGCCATTACCTAATTTCAGGAACAAGTTGGTTGCTGGAGGTGGCAGGACACACAGGGATAATATCTACAGAGAAAGGTTAAATTGGGTTCCTCTCTTAACTCTCATGTCCTGAAACTGGTTAGTTTGGTGCTGGTCCAGGGACTCACCCCTTCACAAAGCTGTCTGAAGTCCCTCCTGATTTGGCAGCTGTCAGATTCTTGGCTTCCTTGATCCACACCTGGAGCTCTCCCCCTTCCCCACCTGTACCTGGAAGGGATGTCAGACATAGCAAGTGAGTTCTGACACCTCCACATTTCTCTCAAGCTTTATCTACATAGCACTTCCTCTCCTTGTTCCTGAAGACAGCAACTGCCATGATAAGTGGACCACACCTGTCTTGTATTCTCAGTACCTAGCACAGCACCTAACAGCGAGAAATAGGTGCTCAAGTCATAACAATAGCAACAAAGGCTTATTGAAAACTGGCTATGTGCCTGATTCAACATTAAGCATTTATTCCTCAAAACAACCATATGAGATATATACCATCATTCTCCTCATTTTACAGATGAGAAAATTGAGGCATAGAGAAATAAAGTTTCCTGATGTTTGCTGAATGATTGAAAAAAGGGAACTCCACCACTTGTGTTCTGGATCCCATCCCCACATCAACAAGACTCATCAGGCATCATCAATTTCAATCCCCACCTCCCATTTTTTTTTTTTTTTTTTTTTTTTTTTTTTTATGCGTTACGCGGGCCTCTCACTGCTGTGGCCCCTCCCGTTGCGGAGGACAGGCTCCGGACGCGCAGGCCCAGCGGCCATGGCTCACGGGCCCAGCCGCTCCGCGGCATGTGGGATCCTCCCAGACCGGGGCACGAACCCGTGTCCCCTGCATCGGCAGGCAGACTCTCAACCACTGCGCCACCAGGGAAGCCCCCCCACCTCCCATTTTTAATATCTCATTCTCTACTGGTCCCATCCTCTCAGTCTAAATATATGCTAATCTCACCTCTGGCTTTAAAAAATCCTTTTAAAAGTAAATTTCCCTTCAACCTTATCTCCTATTCAAGCTGTCCTCCCTGGCTCTCCTTTCTTTCACCATCAATTATCCTGGAAAAAAAGAGTCCACACTCACTGCCTCTACTTCTTTGCCTCATTCACTCAACCTAGTTTCTAGTGAAATCTGGCATCTGCTTCCACTGATCCACTGAAAATGTAATCTAATGCCGATAAGCTGTGTCTTCTCATTGGGCCCGACATGCCAGTGGTATTTCAATACTGTTGACAACACCCACTCCCTTCTTCAAGCTCTCTCCCGGCATTGCTCTCCCCTGATAAGCCTCCACCTCACTGGCTTCTCTTCCCATCTTCATTCTCTAAAGTGTTCCCTTCTGGTTCTATCCTTGCCTCTCTTCTCTAGTTATCCTGCACACCCTCCTTGGGAATCTCACTGACTTCCCCAAATCCTATAGATTAGACTTTGCTGCAGGTAACTTTTTAAGAACTTGGCTTCCCGTTGCCAAAGTGTCAAGTTCAACTCCTTACCATTACATTCATGGCCCTTTTCAGCTAGGCTGCAGCCTCATCAACAATTCCAGCCCTACTTCCACATCTATATACCATAATTGTAGCCCCACTCAACTAAGGAGTTCACTGCCTCACACTTACATACAACCCCCCATTTACCATGCCTTTTTCAAACCTTTGCTCATGCTATCTCCTCTTCTGGAAACGCTCTTCTCACCCCATCCTCTTCTTTTTCTTCCTGGTAAAGTCTTAAGTCCAGTATCATCATTACTTCCTCTTTAAAATTCTCCCAAATATAACCAGACAGAATTCATCACTGCCTTATCTGTGTTCCTTTAGCAGATGACTATATTACTTTCTAAAATAAACTGTGCAAGGGAGGGCAAATATAGTGTCTTATTCACCTACATATCCACAGTCACTATGCCTGGTGTGTTGATTTACTCTTCCTCAGCCTTCAACTTCCTGTCCCTTATACTTATACACCACCCTTTCCAACCACCCTCTCTCAGTCCTGAAGTTTCTGTTCTGTTCTGACCTCTTAGTAGCCTGTCAGAGCTGGACCAAGACCAAGTTAGTTTAATGGCATCAAAAGCAAAACAAAACAACAACATAAAAACAAAAAAGGGACTCCAACTCTTAAGGCATTCCCTTCTGGTTGAAAAACAGAAATGGCTTACTTAGTAAAGGAATCTTCCCTAGAAAATGATCCAGTGTGCATCGTAATCTGGCCTCTCCAATAGTGCTAGCCACTAGCCAGCACCACCTCGCACAGATCTTGTGCAGAAAACTAAGAGCTAAATCCAGGGCCCCAAAGAAAACTCACTCTTCTTCCGGTCACCTCCAACAGGGAGTTTGGAGGCTGGGATGTATTTCAATGATACCACCAACTCGCCTTTGTGTGACGGCAAGCCAGTCGAGGACTCAGCACTGATCTGAAACACAGGGAAACCCAATAGGTCAAGCTGGGCTGTTCAGGAGTTGTTGAGACCTCTCGCTGAGGAGATTCTAAAATTACCCCCAAGAACAGTTTCACAGCATAAAAGGATCCTTCTCCTTATGAATACCATCCACGATCCCTAGGCCATGGCAGCCACAGGATTCTAAGGCAGTTTCTTCCGAAGGAGCTGAGGAAGAACTAACAAAGAGTCTTCCGCAATGCCTACTATTTTGCTACTTTGGGGATACCATTACTAGATTCCAAATACCCTCAAAGGTCTGCCAGCAAAGTTGCCATACAAACTGACAGGGGACTGACACCATGACAAAGAATCTTGCTACCAACATTGTTAGTGATAGCCCCAAAGTGGAAACAACCTAAATGTCAATCAATACAGGAAAGGTTAAATGAGTGATTTTAATGCCATTGTATGGCATATGGTGTGCAATCATCAAAAAGGATGCAGTGAAACTCTACACACTGACATATAGAAAGATATCCAAGATGTACTGTTAAGTCAACAGGGCAAGATGCAGAAAAAGCATCCCACTTATATTAAAATATATTCATATTTGTATATGTAAATATATATGTATGTAAATAATGATTATTATCATTATCACTCATATAGTACTTACTATGTGCCAGGTACTGTTATAGTATTTTAATTATATCATTTTGTTTAATCCTCAAGATAGTCCCTATGACATGAGTACAATTATCCCCATTTTACAGATTATGAAACAGAGGAACAGAGAAGTTAAGTAACTTGCCCAAGGTCACCCAGTAATTGGCAGAGCCAGGATTCAAATTCAGACAGACTGGTCCCAGAATCCATGGTTTTAAGCACTATACTACACTGCATAGAAAAACCCAGAAGCATACAGACATAACACCTGTATCTTCTAAGGAGGGGAGTAGAATGGGGAAAGGAAAGAGGGCTTTCACTTTTTACTCTGTCTATATTGATAGTGTCTTTTTAATGAGAATGGCATGTATCACTTGTATGATTTTCAAAGATAAAAAGTCTTTTTTAAAAGAGAGCTTGCAAAGATTTGAGGGCTAGGTGAAACTCTGTTACAAGGACTTGAATATGCCACAATTTTTAATGTTACATTTGTTTAGGTTACTTTTGATTAATGACTGCATCTACCACTAGAATCTAAATGCCAGGAGGACAGGAATCAAGCCTTTTTGTTGTTGTTCATCCTAGTATGCCCAACACTTAGCAATGTACCTGGCACATAGTAGATGCTCCACAAATATTTCCTGAATGAATGCAAGAGTGAATGAGTGGATATGTGGGATGAGCAGCAAGTGGCCGTGGGCAGCAGGACTGCTTCACTCTACTGGCTCTCTCAGCATGGCTCTGTCCCTTATGCCTTGGTACCCAGAGCATGAGCTGGTGCAGATCAGAGGTGCTCTTTCACTGCCCGTGTTCACTGGGGCTCCTCTAACCTAAGGCCTCAACTCTGAGCACGGCAATGCAAGGAAGGTATAATCCCCACTGGTTTGGAAAAATGCACCACATACCCAGAATGCACAGAAGTGTAGTGTATGGGAGAGACACAGAAGAACAGGGAGGTGGATGCCAGGAAGAGAAAACTGAATGGGAGCAAACGGATCACTAGGGCAAAAAAAGAAAAATCAGAGACAATAAATGTAGAATGTTTTCAGTTAAAATAGATATGTAACACTGGAGTGGTCTTTTTGTTGTTTATAAAATGTCTACACAATTTATTAGTCTCTAGATTGTGAACTTTAGTGGACTCTTAAAAGTTGGAGTTTAGCCTTAGCTGGAAATTGGCGTATTTGTTTCAGTAGCATATTTTCATTCTGGCTCAAAATAATTGCAAAGAGCAAACAGCTCCATTATAGTGCAGGTTTTTCTTTTTATATAAGACATTTTTTTTATTGGCAGTAGTTCATGATGGCTTACAGTGACATTTCCAATATAATTATATCAACTGTAGGCCCAGAGAGAATATCTTATATGCCAAATGCTTCAGAAATTCTAAATTTCTAATAATATGCTATAGTTTGGTGATAACTGCTTTCCTAGGGACATTTTTAATATTGCTACTATTTTTTGGAGGGAAGTAGCTATCAAAATACTGGATGTACATTTCCTTTGACTCAGCAATTTCACCACCAGAAACTTCTCCTACAGTTACACTCACAAAAGAGGATCAAGATATATTATAGCATAGTTTTAATAGCAAAAAAAGAGGCATACCCATTGGTGGGGGGATTGTAAATAAATTATAATATAGGTACATGAAGAATACTATCCAGCAGTTAAAATGAGATAAATCTGTAAGTGATGGCATAGAAAAATGTCCATGGTAAATGACACATTGTTAAATGAAAAGTCAAGATATATATACACAATGATAAGAGCCCATTCGTGTAAAAAGGAAAAATGTAAATCCATATGTATATATATAACTGTGCTGCTTAATACAAAATTTCTATAAAGATATCCAAGTAGTTGATAACAGTAGTATTTCTATGGAATGGAAATAACCTATTTTTCTTTTTATACACTTCCATGTTGTTTTAATTTTGAATCGTGCACATAAATCCTTTTATTCTTAATGTTCTTGATAAGCAATATACGTAGACCTGATAAAAAAGTTCAAACGTTATAAAAGGGCATATAGAGAAAACTAAACCTTCCCACCTCAGTCTCTCTTCCTAGAGGCAGCCACTACTACTAGTTTCATGTCCATCTTTCCAAAGGCATTCTATGTAACATGTACTATTTTTAGCATTGAAAATGCTAGTGTAAAAAAAGTTTTACAGAAGAACCTTGCCATTGAACAGTTCTGATAATCAAGAAGTCCTAACTCTGTTTTAGCATTTCATCTTAACCAGAGTGACAGTAACCTACTGAATGTCTTTTATGTGCCAGGCACTGATTGGTATTCTGTATATGACCCTGCAGAAGAGCAATATTATTATCATTTCCACTTTAAAGGTGAAGGAACTAAGGCCCACAGAAGTTAGGTGACTTACCTAAGTTATCTTTTTCTTTTATTTCTTAAATATTGATTTATTTATTTAGGCTATGCTGGGTCTTAGTTGTGGCACTCGGGATCTTCACTGAGGCATGTTGGATCTTTTAGTTGCGGCATGTGGGATCTTTTAGTTGTGACATGCAGGCTCATAGTTGCGGCATGCGGACTCTTAGTTGCAGCAGGTAACCTCTTAGTTGCGGCATGCATGTGGGATCTAGTTCCCTGACCAGGATCAAACCCAGGCCCCATGAATTGGGAGCGTGGAGTCTTACCACTGGACCACCAGGGAAGTCCTATAAGTTACCTTTAATTTAGGTGATTTACCTAGCTGGTAAATCACAGGGCCTGGATTCAAATCCAGGTCTGCACTCAGATCCCAGGTACTATTACGCACACTGCCACACTCTCACCCGAGATGCCATCTCCAAAGTAAAACTGTCCCTGGCTTGTGTGACCAAGAGCACAGCAATTGGAACTCCGTGAATTGCTTTACTTCCCACTTCTTTAGTGAAAAGGGTAGTTTGGAAAACCAGTGCAGATTAGGATACACCCAAAAAGTTAGCTTGGAGAAGAGGCACAAGTTAGGACGTTAGGATACGCCCAGACTCTGGAAGATCAGGAGGCAAAGCTTGGCACACATATGAAAGACTTCAAAGGAAAACCATGGCATCTGAAATTACTGTTAAACTCAGTAACCCCAGCAGGGTGTGCTAGAACTCCACAGACTGCATTCAAAACTGTCCCAGCAGAAGTCACTGCAGGCAATTCTACCTCAGATCCAAACTCTGTAAGGAGTTGTTAAAGCAGACTACCTTTCCATGTAAAGGTAGGCAATGATCCAGTTTCTTATCAAGCTTCCAGGAATCCATCTGGACCTCTGCCTCTCCAAGGAAAGTGTTTCTGCCAAAACGACCATGATGCCAAACCGAGAACTGCAGAGTCCTCTGGGACAGGAGAGATTCTGGGATCTCATACTGTGAAAGGAAAGAAGAAGCCCAAGATGATTAGTTCACGGTAATTCCTCAGAAAAAGATTACTCCAAAATCTGAGCAACCATACTCAAAGTCCATAGTCTTGAATATCAAATCACTTTAGTCCCTAAGCACTTTGAGTTTCCTCCCTCAAAGCCTCCACTTACCCCGTTTCACAAAAACCTACCATATTCCATCGGAGGACCTGGAATATGAATTTTTCCTTCAGTGGGGGAGAGAACACTGGAATATTCAAAAAGAACTGCCAGGGAGACTCCTGATCGCAAATGACTCTTTAAAATGAGATTTGTGGCCACGTGGACCTCCAACTTCACAATAATCCAAGAAAGTCAGATCAGCTTTGTTCTCTTCTCTGGGAGGTCAGGACGTGAACAGATGCCCATAGTATATCCTCAAACACAGACATGGCCGCTGAAAACCATGTCGACCACCCACGTAGCAGAGGAATAGCTACAGCTTAGCACACAAGACAGATCAAATTCTCATACCCTCTCGGGCTCTAGATACTTACTTTGAGGATCTCATCATATAGCGGATTAATGGTGTCCCGCTTGATGCTGGTTTTTCTTTTTCCTTGGCGGGATTTGTCAGGCAGAAGATAAGTCTTCACATATCTAAAAACCAAGGAGAATACTGAGTAATTTGCTGTCTTTTTGGAAGCCCATTCCTTATTTTCTTCCTCTCCATATACATATGCCATGATGAAATGAAAATGCCACATCGAGTCCTCTTAGACCTGCCATTCTTGCATTTTCCCAATCCTGGTCCTTTTCCCACATCTCCCCTAACCACTCTCAATCACACCTCCCTGTCTGCCCAGGAAGTGAGAGCCTCGATTCAAGGGTGCCCAGAGAGATGCTGGGGTCTGATCATCTCCAAGCACCGCGCAGGGTCCAGAAGCACTCACGGGTTCGAGCGCTTCTTGGCTTCGTCAGCATAGGCCAGATGGTGGCACTCCTTCACGTGAATGACCAGAGCCTGTGTTTGCTGCTCATACTTCAGGGAAAAGGAAATCTTGCCAGTCACAAAGATGTTCCCGAAATCGCCAGCTTCGCTATAAATGCTCATCATGCTGCCAATCGTACTCTGAAGATAAAGCACCCACATGGCAGATGGTAACTAGACTTACCATGGTGATCGTTTTGAAATTTACAGAAATATCGAATCATTATGTTGTGTAACAGGAACTAACATAGTGTTGTAGGTCAATTATACTTCAAACACAAACAAACAAACAAAACTCAGAAAAAGAGATCAGATTTGTGGTTATAAGAGGCAAGGGGTCAGGGGAGAAGGAATTGTATGAAAGTGGTCAAAAGGTATGAACTTCCAGTTATAGGATAAATAAGTACTAGGGATATAATGCGTAACATGATAAATATAATTATCACTGCTGTGTGTTATATATGAAAGTTGTTAAGAGAGTAAATACTAAGAGTCCTCATCACAAGGAAAAAATTTTTTTCTATTTCTTTAATTTTGTATCTATATAAGATGATGGATGTTCACTAAACTTATTGCAGTAAACTTTTCATGATATATGTAAGTCAAATCATTATGCTGTATACCTTAAATTTACACAGTGCTTTATGTCAGCTATATCTCAATAAAACTGGAAGAACAAACAGGGACTTCCCTGGTGGTCCAGTGGTTAAGACTCTGTGCTTTCAATGCAGAGGGCACGGGTTCAATCCCTGGTGGGAGAACTAAGATCCTATATGCCGTGTGGCGTGGCAAAAAACAAAACAAAACAAAACAAAAAACCAACCAAACAAAAAAAGATAAAGCACCCACAAACATCTGGCGAAGGCACACTCCCCCTGCCACATTGCTAACATTTTCCCTCATGAGAAAGCCATAGTCACTGAAGAAAACAAAAGCCCCCTGCAACCAACCAGCCAGTACTGCCAGTCGTCTTGTACCCAGAGTATAAGAGACAGCTAAGGGCACACGCACAGCTG
The DNA here is from genome assembly GCF_008692025.1 of Phocoena sinus. Taxonomy (NCBI): domain Eukaryota; kingdom Metazoa; phylum Chordata; class Mammalia; order Artiodactyla; family Phocoenidae; genus Phocoena; species Phocoena sinus. Next base: position 85,675,247 of record NC_045784.1, read on the forward strand.
CTCAGGTTCATCAATCAGCTCATGGCTCACCTAGGCTCCGAGCTGCTCTTTTCCCCTCTTTTTACACATTTTATTGTTAATTTTCAACTGCCCCAGAAGGTGGGCAAGGAGTAGAGGTAAGACGCAGCTCAGTCCAATTTTGGTGTATGTTATATATGCTACAATGCTGGCTAGAAGAGGTCAGTTACTAATTAAAACAAGGGGCCTTAATTATCTATGCGTTTCTTTTATCCACCTTATGTCTGTCAAGACCTACAGAGAAAAGTGATTGCATCAGAATTGGGGGGAAAATCCCAACAGAGGTGAAAAGATACCTTCCTCTCAGGTAATAATTGACTCTGCAAGCCCACTGTTCTCTTCTTATGTGTGAGTGGGACCATCTAATCACCCTGCTTTCTGATTCTGTTTCCCCTAAACATCAATCTTCACACTTATGACAGAACTAGGCCCAGATTCTTAAATGTCCCTTTAACTTCATGATTCTGATTGATGCTGTTGTTCCTTAATCATATCCTGATGCCAATTAACCCTGCCAAGGCCCTTCTCATGGCACTCAGTGCCCTTGAATGTGAGACCTGGTACATGCTCTGATGAAGAAACCTGATCTTGCTCACTTCATGGCCTGGGTACCTTTTTTTTTTTTTTTTTTTTTTGCGGTATGTGGGCCTCTCACTGTTGTGGCCTCTCCCGTTGCGGAGCACAGGCCCCGGACGCGCAGTCCCAGCGGCCATGGCTCACGGGCCCAGCCGCTCCGTGGCATGTGGGATCCTCCCGGACCGGGGCACGAACCCGTGTCCCCTGCATCAGCAGGTGGACTCTCAACCACTGCGCCACCAGGGAAGCCCCTGGGTACCTTTTTTAGGGAGAAGTTATGGGTTACTATTCACAAGGCTATGATGAACATCTCTAGCTCTAACTACCTGATGTAAGAATCTCCAGGGCAGAGGCTGAGAAAGCCACCTAACTGTGCACTAAGCAACTATGGTCTAAACTGAGGAAAGGAACAAACAAATGCATCTCACTTACCTAGAAAGAGTGACTAGGAGAATTTCCCCAGGTCCTGATCCTGCTCTAGGGAGGCACTTCCATCCTTCCTGGTATCCCAACATGTCCATAGCCACAGAACTAATAGAACTTACCATGGAAGAGCCACTTCGCATGCTGCTTCTGGCTAGCTTCTGACGATGCAACTTCACCAGGTGGTCAATGTCTTCTTCTTCTTCCTCTTCCTCTTCCTTGAAAAATAAATACAGATTCAGAGTTAATAAAAATAAGAAAAAGTTCAAAGATGAATATCCTTCCTTTAGTAGGGGCCATAATTGTTGATAAGCTCTGAGGTGTCATATGCACACATACATACTTATCTTTATGTTTCCCCATTTCAGGCTTCCGAACTATATTCCAACTACCCTTCTCAAATCACAAAATAATAAGATAAGAATATCTCTTTCTCATTTGACTGCCCCAACCCAGCCATCTCTTTACATTATATTCAAGATAAGTATTTATTTGAGCCCCCAACCATATATCAAGCAATGTTTAGAAAATAAAAGAGACAGTGAAAGACAGTCTTTTTCTTCAAGCAATTCAGCAAGTAGATTTACTTTAGAAATTGAGGGGGATACTGAAAAAAAAGAAATTGAGGGGGAAATCAAGATTCATGTTACCTTTTCCTAAAGAAACAGGTGAACTGAGAGTATCAGGCAGTAAAGTCAACTTTAGATATATAAAATTTCATAGAGTGACCAAGTGAAATACAAGGGTACTTACCATATCCACACTGAGACCTGGGACAGATTTGCTTCTGTCTCCCAAGGAGCCACTTTCATGCCCCACATCTTCCGGGCGAAGATCAATCACAGATTTAGTGTACTCTGAGTGGAAGGCCGAAAACCAAATCAAAAGAAACCTACTCTTCTCCGTACGAATAACCCACCAAGTACTCAGAACTTCAATCTCAAAAGGCCATGAAGGGAAACCAGCTACCTGAAGGCCTGAGGATTTTTCTGGTGTTCTTCTTGAATATCATTTCACCCTCGTCCACAGATACCACATTTTGACCCCCAGGCTGAGCTTCCTAGGAAGAGGTAAGGGCAAGGAAATGGAAAAAGACAGTTGAGTAGGTGGAAGAGTAGAGTAAGGAAGAAGGCCCAGATTTTCACTAAACTATGACAAACTTAAAGGAAAGATTACTCTTAGGACTTAATCCTAGGAAATTGTACAAAACCTATTTTCTCACATGTTTCAACCAAAACTTTAGAAAATGCTCCCAAGGGAATCTGAACTAAAATTTGTTTGAACTCTTGATTTAAATTCTTCCTGAGGAAAGTAAAAGAAAGAGAGAGAGACATACACAGACAAAGACAGACAAAAGAGAGACAGAGATCGACCAACCAATAAATAAAGCTTACCTTTTCTACTTGAGATTTGGGGGCAGACATCTTCTTCCATTCTGGAAAGAGGCCAGATTTATCCAGAGAGTCTCTCCTGGAGGCAGATACAGAAGCTATAATAAAATCACCTTCTCCCCTTCCCCTTCTGTCTAGGGACCCAAGCTCTATGGAAAGAGAGCCACTGGCTTGAGGCCATTGCAATAACCAAATCCAGAAGGTAAACTTCACATCTGATTTACTTTGAAGGAATGCAGATGATTAGATAAGCAACTCTGTACAAACACAAACACTCAAACCCCCAAGCCTAAGGGATAGCAGCGTCCAGGAAGACTCCTCCAAGGTGCAGCAGCCTGTGGAAGTTAGCATGTTCCAGAAGGCTGTGCTCAGAGCCAACAGTAGAAGTGCTACTGGAAGACTTGTGGCAACGTCAGAGAAAATACTTCATACGCCTTGCTGAGGACAGAAGTCAGGAACACTGAAGGCAGTAGATTCCCGCACCCTGGCGCTAGAGAACAAAATGGGAGCTCGGCTGAGCAAAGCAGCAGGGACTGGGGGCATCTCACCTGGACGTGCTATCCGAGTCAGCCATGTAGCTATCCACACTCTCACTCTCAGCCTCCAGGCCACTCTTTCCACTTTTCAGCTTGGGGACTTCAAATGGAACACTAGAATAAAAACCAAGAGCCAACACATAAAGGAAGTGGGCTCTCTTGCCGGGAGGCAGGCTTCCTTCCAACCTTTCACAATGGTAGCCTAAGTGATCTTTCTAAGAGCTGAGTATGCTTTTAAAACTGCTCAGTGGTTCCCCATTGCTCTTGGGATTGAGTTCAAACTCCTTAGCATGGCAAGAAAATCCTTATGAGTTGACCCCTGCTCACGTCTGCAGACTCATCTTTCACCCTCCACCTCTCCTTATACTTTACATTCCAGAATGATGAAGCTCTTTTGGTTCCCTGAATGTGCCAAAGCTCTTCTTCTTCCCTCTTTTCTCTGCCTGGGATGGCCACAATGGCCATTTTTCTTGTTTACTTGAAACTTCTGGCTAAATCTATTGCTTCTTCTGGTCTCTCCTTATATGTCAGTTCCTGGAGATCTCTCTGACCATGCCCCCACCCCAAGTCTGGATTAGTAACCTTCCTAATATGCTCCTAAAGCACCCTGCCTTGGTAGCAGTCATCATATATGTAACTTTTTATGTCTTTTATATAAATTACTTAATTTGTTCAATAATTTAAACAAATGATTTGTTTAATGTCTTTCTCCTCCATTAGAGTAAGTTCCAGGAGATCAGTGACCACATATTTTGTTCACTGCTGCGTTCCCAATGCCTAGAAGAAAGACTAGCATAGAGTGGGCACTCAATTATTTTTTGACTGAATTTTTGACTAAATGCCCTCAGTGGGGCATAAAGTGTATACATAAATAAGCAGTATGCTTTGAAGATATTATTCAGAAGAACAGAATTCCTTTTCAGCTTAATGAAGGATGACCCTGGGCACTCAAAACAGCAGTCCTCATCTCTAAAGGGAAGGACACAATTCCTGGACCCCTTACCTCAAGGAATTTGTGAGAACAAGAAAAGGAAAAAAAAATCATTCTTCCTGAAGTGTCTCAAGTAATTTCACTTGGCCTCCAGGATCCCACACTCTCCTGGTCCTCTGACCTCACTGGCTGCTCCTTATCAATCTCCTTTGCTGGTCTCTCCTCACCTCCTAGACCTCTAATCTTTGGATTGTGTCCACGCTTATTCCTTGGGCTGCTTCTCTTCACTATCTAGAATTATCCCTAAATGATCTCATCTAGTCTCATGGCTTTAAATATGCTCTATAAACTAACAATTCCCAAATTTCTCTCTTACTCAAACGCCAGACTTCTATTTCCAACATCCTACTTGACATCTCTGCTGGGATGTCTCAAACACAGCAAGTCCAAAACCAAAGCCCTAATCCTCCCCCAAACCTGCTCTTCCCTCAATTTCATCAAATGGCAACTCTGTCCTTTCATTTCCCAGGTCAAAAATCTTAAGAATCACCCTTGACTCTGCTTGTTCTCTCAAAATACATATCCAATGTGTTAGCAAATCCTCTTGGCTCTGTCTTCAAAGTATATCTAGAATATGACCAGTTCTCTCCCCCTCCACTGCCATTACTCTGGTCTAAACCACCATCACCTAGCTCCTGGATGGTTGCAGTAGCCTCTTAACTGAACTCCCTACTTCTGCCCTTGTCCTCATACAATCTACCCTCAACACAGCAGCCAAAATGAGTTTCTAAAATATAAATCCAGGGAATTCCCTGGTGGTCCAGTGGTTAGGACTCTGCGCTTCCACTGCTGGGGGCTTGGGGTCAATCCCTGGTCAGGGAACTAAGATCCTGCAAGCCTCGCAATGCAGCCAAACATCAATCAATCATATATATATATATATATATATATATATATATATCTCCCCAATACAGAACTGAAAACACGTGTCCACACAAAAACTTGTACACAAATGTTCATGGCAGCATTATTCACAATAGCTAACAGGTGGAAACAGTCCAAATGTACATCAACAGATGAACAGATAAAGGAAATGTGGTACAGCCATATAATGAAATATTATTGACAATAAAAAGGAATGAAGTTCTGACACATGCTACAACATGGATGAACCTTGAAAATATTATGCTAAATGAAATGCCGAACACAAATGGCCATATTCTGTATGATTCCATTTGCAGGAAATGTCCAGAATAGGCAAATCCATAGAGACAGAAAGCAGATTAGGGGCTGAGGGAAATGGAGAGTGACTGCTTAATGGGCACGGGGTTTCTTTTTGGAGTGATGAAAATGTTCTGAAATTAGACAGTGGTGATGGTTGCACAACATTCTGAAAGTACTAAAAGCTACTCAACTGTATACTTTAAAACTGTTAAAATGATTAATCTCATGTTATGTAAATTTTACCCCAATTTAAAAAAAGAAAAAATAATATCCTGTCACTCAGAGCCCTCCTTCTCACTCGGAGTAAAAGACAGAGTCCTTACAAGTGCCAACAATATCTTACATGATCTGCTTCTCACCTCACCTCTGTCTTTATCCCCTACTCTCCCCACTTGCTCACCAGTTCCAGATGACTCACACGTGCCAAACACAAACTCACCTTAGGGTCTTTATACCTGCTGCTTTCTCTGCCTAGAAAGTACCTCTTTCCCCCAGATACTCTAAGGGTTTGTGCCTCTTTGCTTCCTGTCTTCTCTCAAATGTCATCATATTATTAAGACTTTTCCCCTGCTGGCCTAGATAAAACAGCTTATATACACATATGCTTTCCTGGCACTCCCTCCCTTTAATCTACTTCATTTTTCTCCATAGCGCTTGTCAACATCTGATATACAATATATTTACTTGATTATTCCCTTATTGTCTGTGCCCCCCACTCCCAATCTAGGCTCCTCAAGCAAGGGACTTTGTTGTCTTCACCAGTGTATCCCACTGCCTAAAACAGTGCCTGGAAAATAGTAGGCATTCATAGACATTTATCAAATAAATGAAGGAACTAATAACAAATGAGCAAAGAATGAAGTAACCAAAATGTATAATGTCTTAGGCAGTAGAGACTAAACTGTCCAAGTTAACATAACATGATGTTTGAGATAGCTTTATGAAAACAGACAGCTGGGGTGGAAATCCTAAGGCATGCCAGAGGTGAAACAGTGGTCATTTCTTGAGAGATGCATTAGCTTTATAGGTGAAGACACAGCAGGGAGTTCGATTTCATTTTTACTTTAGAACCATTCTTTTTCCCCATTTGCTGCAAAGAATAAAGAACCTAAAGCAGAACCATTCCTCTAGAGAGGTAGTTTAATAATGGCCCATGGAGAGTGTTTCTGCTTGTATTTTTTCCCAAAGATTAATACGTACTGATCCAAAGCTGATACAAACCACCGTAAGGCAAAAAAGCAATTATTTGACATCTGTGCAGTAGAAAAATACACTAAGAGACAGGAGTCCTGGGCTCTAACTATCTGTATGATCTCAGGTAAATCACTTATCCTGCTTTCTTTTCTGTAAAAATAAGGGGGTTGAATTAGATTATCTCTGAGGCTCCATAATTTTATGGAAAAGATCATTTATGGCCACTTAATCTGTTTCCATGTTTAGGATAAATAAGAGTCTTCTGAGCCCAATGAGACAAGAGGTCACAGACAGCCAGAAGCAATGGGCTTCAGAAATTACATTCTGACCAATGATGCCAGATGTATTAATCAGGTTCAGGAAATAAAAGCCATCCTTATCCGCAAAGGAAAAAGGGGGGCCTCATTACCTAAAACAGATGAGTCACCCACCCAAGGCTGTGTGGATAAAATCACAGTATATACATACAATGAAACACCATACAGAGAGCAAAAAGAATGAGGCAGACCCTTGGTGCTGACATGGAAAGATGTCAATGTTATATTTTTCTGTCATTTTTTCCCATTTGCACCTTGAGTTATAACTGATATAAATAAACTGCACATGTTTAAGTGTGCAGTTTGATGAGTTTTGACATATGTATACACTGGTGAAACCATCACCACAATTAAGCTATCGAACATATCTATCACTCCCCAAAGTTTCCTTGTGCCCCTTCATAATCCATCTCTCCTTCCTCATCCCATCTCCAAGTAAGTACTGATCTGCTGTCACTGAAATTTAGCTTGCTTTTTCTAGAATTTTACATAAACAGAATCATACAGTATGTCCTCTTTTTGTTTGGCTTCTTTCACTCAGCATGATTATTTTGAGATTCATCCATGTTGTTGCATGTATCAGTGGTCCATTCCTTTCCACTGCTGAGTAGTACTCCACTGTATAAAAAAAGCAGTTTATCCCTTCACCTGTTGATAGACACTGGGGTTGTGTCTAGGTTTTGGTGATCACAAATAAAGTCACTATGAACATTCATGTACAAGTCTTTGTATGGACATATTCTTTTATTTTTTTCTAATACATTTTTAATACCTTTATTGGAGTATAATTGCTTTACAATGGTGTTTTAGTTTCTGCTTTATAAAAAAGTGAATCAGCTATACATATACATATATCCCCATATACCCTCCCTCTTGTGCCTCCCTCCTACCCTCCCTATCCCACTCCTCTAGGTGGTCACAAAGCACCGAGCTGCCCTCCCTATGCTATGTGACTGCTTCCCAATAGCTATCGGTTTTACATTTGGTAGTGTATATATGTCCATGCCACTCTCTCACTTTGTCCCAGCTTACCCTTCTCCCTCCCCGTGTCCTCAAGTCCATTCTCTACATCTGTGTCTTTATTCCTGTCCTGCCCCTAGGTTCTTCAAAACCTTTTTTATTTTCTAGATTCCATATATATGTGTTAGCATACGGTATTTGTTTTTCTCTTTCTGACTTACTTCACTCTGTATGACAGTCTCTAGGTCCATCCACCTCACTACAAATAACAATTTCATTTTTTTATGGCTGAGTAAATATTCCATTGTATATATGTGCCACATCTTCTTTATCTATTCATCTGTTGATGGACACTTAGGTTGCTTCCATGTCCTGGCTATTGTAATAGAGCTGCAATGAACATTGTGGTACATGACTCTTTTTGAATTATGGTTTTCTCTGGGTATATGCCCAGTAGTGGGATGGCTGGGTCGTATGGTAGCTCTATTTTTAGTTTTTTAAGGAACCCCTATACTGTTCTCCATAGTGGCTGTATCAATTTACATTCCCACCAACAGTGCAGGAGGGTTCCCTTTCCTCCACACCCTCTCCAGCATTTATTGTTTCTAGATTGTTTGATGATGGCCATTCTGACTGGTGTGAGGTGATATCTCATTGTAGTTTTGATTTGCATTTCTCTAATGATTAATGATGTTGAGCATTCTTTCATGTGTTTGTTGGCAATCTGTATATCTTCTAGGACATATTTTTTTGCTTCTCTTGAGTAAATACCTAGAAATTTAAAGGCTGACTCACAGGTAGGTGCACATTTAACTTAAGACACTACTAAACTGTTTTTCAAAGTGGCTGCACCATTGTACATTCCTACCAGCACTGTATGAGAATTCCAGTTGCTCTATATCCTCATCAAAAATTGGTATGATCAGCGGAGCGGCTGGGCCCGTGAGCTATGGCTGCTGAGCCTGCGCCTCTGGAGCCTGTGCTCCACATGGGAGAGGCCACAACAGTGAGAGGCCCATGTACAGAAAAAAAAAAAGTTGGTATGGTCAGGGGATCGGATCAAGATGGCGGAGGAGTAGGAAGTGGAGCTCACCTCCTCCCACAAATACATCAAAAATACATCTACATGTGGAACGATTCTCACAGAACATCTACTGAACGCTGGCAGAAGACCTCAGACTTCGAAAAGGGCAAGAAAATCTCCACATACCGGGGTAGGACAAAAGAAAAAAAAGAAAGAAAGGAATAGGGATGGGACCTGTGCCCCTGGGAAGGAGCTGCAAAAGAGGAAAGGTTTCCACACACTGGTAAGTCCTCTCACTGGTGGGGAGATGAAGCCAGGACAGATGGGGAGCTTCAGAGCCTTGGAGGAGAGTGCAAGAACTGGTTTATGGAGGGCAAAGCGGAGAGAGACCTGCACAGAAGGTCAGTGCCACCATCTGGCACTCCCCAGCCTGAGACGCTCAGCCGCTGGGGCAGGTGGGGGCTGGGTGCTGAGCCTTGGGCTTCGGAGGTCATATCCAGGGAGAGGACTGGGGTTGGCTGCGTGGAGACAGCCTGAGGGGGCTAAGATGTGGTGTGCCACAATCATGGGAATACAGGAATAAGCATGGGCCCGCCGGAGAGGCAAGGCGCCATTGTTGGGGGGTGTGCTAGGAGAGGGGTGAGCTCACCATAGGAGCTTCTTTCTCCGAGCACACACTCTCAAGCAGCAAGGCACTGCCTACACAAGCTCCAGGGGTGGGCGTGAGCCACCACTGCCGTCTCAGACCCCAGAGATGGGCACAGACTACTGCCACCATCAAGAGTCCCAAGATTGAGTGCCAACCACTGCCCCCACCTCCCCAGGAAGGTGTGCAGCCCACTGCCACCAAGGGTCCCATGACCAGGCACCAGCCACTGCCCCCACTTCCCTGGGAGTGCGTAAGACCCGCCACTGCCAAGGGTCCTGTGACCAGTCACCAACCTCTGCCCCCCCACCCCTGCCATCTCCCCTGGAGCATGCACAGCCGACACACGCTGAGGAAGGAGATGGCAAACAACCAAACCAAAATCAGCCCTCACGCCAAAAAAATTTTAAACCCAAACGACCTACGCAGGAACACTCCTGCATATAAATAGCCCTCCAAGAGATAACAGTTTCTCCTAAACTCACAGGGTAAGAGAAATACAAGCAAAATGAAGAAGCAGAGGAACCATTCCCAGTTAAAAGACCAAGAAAATTGTCCTGAAAGAACAAACAATGAAACAGACCACTTCAGTTTAATAGACATGGATTTCAAATAGGAGATAATGAAAATACTAAAGGAATTAAGGAAGGCTATTGACAGAAATGCAGATTACTATAAAAAGGAATGAGAAACTATAAGGAGGAACCAAGAAAAATTAGAAAATTCATTTGCCGAGACAAAAGCTGAGCTAAAGGCAATGAACAGCAGAATGAATAATGCAGAGGAAAGAATAACTGATCTGGAAGATAGAATAATGGAAATTACCCAATCAAAACAGCAGGCAGAAAGCCAAATGAAAAAGAAAAAAAGTGAAAGCAATATAAGAGACCTACGGGATAATATAAAGCATGCCAATCTATGCATAATGGGGATTCCAGAAGGAAGAGAAAGAGAAAAGGGGATTGAAAATGTATTTGAAGGGGACTTCCCTGGTGGCGCAGTGGTTAAGAATCCGCCTGCCAATGCAGGGGACACGGGTTCAAGCCCTGGTCTGGGAAGATCCCACGTGCCGTGGAGCAACCAAGCCCGTGCACCACAACTACTGAGCCTGCACGCCACAACTACTGAAGCCCACACACCTAGAGCCCATGCTCCACAACAAGAGAAGCCACCACAATGAGAATCCCACGCACCGCAACGAAGAGTAGCCCCGCTCGCCGCAACTAGAGAAAGCCTGCGTGCAGCAACAAAGACCCAATGCAGCCAAAAATAAATAAATAACTAAATTTAAAAGAGAAAAGAAAGGAAATGTATTTGAAGAAATTATGGCTGAAAACTTCCCAAACCTAAGAACGAAACAGATATCCAGATACAAGAAGCAGAGGGTCCCAAACAAGATGATCCCAAAGAGACCTACGCTAAGACATATTATAATAAAATGGAAAAAGTTAAAGAGAGGATTCTAAAGGCAGCAAGAGAAAAACAGAGTTAATTACAAGAGAACCCCCATAAGGCTATCAGCTGATTTCTCTACAGAAATGCTGCAGGACAGGAGGGAATGGCAAAATATATTCAAAGTCTTGAAAGAGAAAAATCTGCAACCTAGAAAGCTCTACCCAGCAAGATTATCATTTAGAATGGGAGGAGAAATAAAGAATTTCTCAGACAAGCAAAAACTAAAAGAATACAGCAATACTAAAGCTATCCTAAAAGAAATTTTGAAAGGTCTTCACTAAATTGAAAAGAAGCAAGAAGATATAGGAAGGAGGAAATCACAATTGGAAAGTAAATCACTTAAATTAGCCAGTATACAGATCAAAAGAGAAAAAAAAACCTATTTGTGCAAGCGATGATAAACACAAGGAACAGCAAAAGGATAAACATGAAGATGTAAAAGAGGACATCAACATCATAAAATGTGGGGAAGGAGAGTAAGAAAATGTAGATTCTTTTTTTTCAGAATGTGTTTGAGCCTATATGTCTATCAGTCAAAAGCAAGCAGACATAGGTAGAGGTTAACATACTTGAAAAACAGGGCAACCACAAATCAAAAATATATAACAGATTCACAAAAAACAAAAAGAAGAGAACACAAGCATAAAATAAAAGGAAATTATCAAGCCACAAAAAGAAAAAGAAAAAGACAGGAACAAAGAAGAAACATAGAGTCAACTGGAAAACAAGGTTTTAAATGGCAATAAATACATACATATCTGTAATTACCTAAAATGTCAATGGACTGAATGCTCCAATCCAAAGACATAGAGTGGCAGCCTGGATACAAAAAAACAAGAGCCTACAATATGCTGCCTACAAGAGACCCACCTTAGGGCAAAGGACACACACAGGCTGAAAGTGAGGGGATGGAAAAAGTTATTTCATGTAAATGGAAATGACAAGAAAGCAGGAGTTGCAATACTCATATCAGACGAAATAGACTTTTAAACAAAGGCCATAAAGAAAGATAAAGAAGGACACTATATAATGGTAAAAGGATCAATACAAGAAGAGAATTTTATACTTATCAACATACATGCACCTAATACAGAAGAACCCAAACACATAAAACAAACACTAACAGACATTAAGGGAGAAATTGACGGGAATATAATAATAGTAGGAAACTTTAACACCACACTCACATCAATGGGCAGATCTTCTAGACAAAAAAATCAGTAAGGCAAGAGAGATCCTAAATGATACAGCAGAACAGTTAGACTTAACTGATATTTTCAGGATATTACATCTAAAAAAAACCCAGAATACACATTCTTTTCAACTGCACATGGAACATTGTCTAGGATTGACCACATACTAGGTCAATCTAACCTCAACAAATTTAAGAGTATAGAAATTATTTCAAGAATCTTCTCTGACCACAATGGCATGAAACTAGAAATAAACCACAGTAAAAGAAATGACAGAAAAATGATTACACAGAGACTAAACAACATGCTACTAAAAAACCAATGGGTCAAAAGGAAATCAAAACGGAAATTTAAAAATACTTTGAGAAAACAACAAATGAAAACACAACCATACAAAATCTATGTGATGCAGCAATAGCAGTTCTTAGAGGGAAGTTCATAGCAATACAGGTTTTCCTAAAAACACAAGGAAAGTCTCAAATAAACAACCTAACATACCACCTAAAGAAATTAGAAAAAAAGAACAAACAAAACCTGAAGTAAGCAGAAGGAAGGAAGTAATAAAGATCAGGAAGGATATAAACAAGAAACAGATTTTAAAAGACAATAGAAAAAGTAAATAAAATGAAGAGCTGGTTCTTTGAAAGGGTAAACAAAATTGACAAACCTCTGGCCAGGCTCACCAAGAAGAAAAGAGAGAGAACCCAAATAAACAAAATCACAAATGAAAAAGGAGAAATCTCAACCAATACTGCAGAAATACAAAAAAAAACATAAGAGAAAACTATGAACAATTTTATGACAACAAATTTGACAACCTAGAAGAAACAGACAACTTTCTAGAAACATAAAGCCCACCAAACTGATCACTAGAAGTGAGATAGAATCTGTAATTTTAAAAAACTCCCTACAGAGAACACACAGCGTGCCTCAGGGTGTTGCAACGTCATGCTGGCCTCTGCCGCCACAGGCTTGCCCCACATTCCGTACTCCTCCATACCCCCAGCCTGAGTGAGCCAGAGCCCCCTAATCAGCTGCTCCTTTAACCCCATCTTGTCTGACCGAACAGCAAACGCGCTCAGGTGACCTACATGCAGAGGTGGGGCCAAATCCAAAGGTGAATCCCAGGAGCTGTGCAAACAAAGAAGAGAAAGGGAAATTTCTCCCAGCAGCCTCAGGAGCAGCAGATTAAATCTCCACAATCAACTTGATGCACCCTGCAACTCTGGAATATCTGAATAGACGAATCATCCCAAAATTGAGGTGGTGGACTTTGGGAGCAACTGTAGACTTGGGGTTTGCTTTCTGCATCTAATTTGTTTCTGGTTTTATGTTGATCGTAGTTTAGTATTTAGAGTTTATTATCACTGGAAGGTTTGTTTATTGATTTGATTGCTCTCCTCCTCTGTTTTTATATATATAGATAAATATTCTTTTCTCCTTTTTATCTTTTTGTGAGTGTGCATGTGTATGCTTCCTTGTGTGATTTTGTCTGTAGAGCTTTGCTTTTACCATTTGTCCCAGGGTTCTGTCCATTTCTTTTTTTTTTTAATATATTTTTTAGCGAGTCTTATCATTGATAGATTTGTTTTTTGGTTTGGTTGCTCTCTTCTTTCTTTTTTTTTTTTTACTACTTTTTAGTTTTTCATAATTTTTTTTATTTTAATAACTTTATTTTATCTTATTATTTTTTTCTTTCTTTCTTTCTTTTCTCCCTTTTCTTCGGAGCCATGTGGCTGACAGGGTCTTGGTGCTCCAGCCAGGTGTTGGGCCTATGCCTCTGAAGTGGGAGAGCCGAGTTCAGGACACTGCTCCACCAGAGACCTCCCAGCTCCATGTAATATCAAATGGCAAAAGCTGTCCCAGAGATCACCACCTCAATGCTAAGACACAGCTCCACTCAACGACCAGCAAGCTACAGTGCTGGACAACCTATGCCAAACAATTAGCAAGACAGGAACACAACCCCACGCATAAGCAGAGAGGCTGACTAAAATCATTATAAGGTCAAAGACACCCCAAAACACACCACCAGATGCGCTCCTGCATACCAGAAAGACAAGATCCAGTCTCATCCACCAGAACACAGGCACCACTCCCCTCCACCAGAACCCTATACACCCCACTGAACCAACCTTACTCACTGGGGGCAGACACCAAAAGCAACAGGAACTACGAACCTGCAGCCTGCGAATAGGAGACCCCAAACACAGTAAGTTAAGCGAAATGAGAAGACAGAGAAACACACAGCAGATGAAGGAGCAAGGTAAAAACCCACCAGACAGGGGGTTCCCTAGTGCTGCAGTGGTTGACAGTCCGCCTGCCGATGAAGGGGACGTGGGTTCATTTCCGGTCTGGGAGGATACCACATGCCGCGGAGCGGCTGCGCCCGTGAGCCATGGCCGCTGAGCCTGCGTGTGCAGAGCCTGTGCTCTGCAACGGGAGAGGCCACAACACCGAGAGACCCACATACCGCAAAAAAAAACACACCAGACCAAACAAAGACTTACAAGAATTAAAAACCAAACAAACAATGATGAACAACACAATAAATGAAATTTAAAATTCTCTAGAAGGAATCAATAGCAGAATAACTAGGCAGAAGAATGGATAAGTGACCTGGAAGATAAAGTAGTGGAAGTATCTACTGCAAAGCAGAATAAAGAAAAATGAATGAAAAGAACTGAGGACAGTCTCAGAGACCTCTGGGAAAACATTAAACGCACCAACATTAGAATTATAGGGGTCCCAGAAGAAGAAGAGAAAAAGAAAGGGACTGGGAAAATATCTGAACAGATTATAGATGAAAACGTCCTTAATACGGGAAAGGAAATAGTCAATCAAGTCCAGGAAGCGCAGAGAGTCCCATACAGGAAAAATCCAAGAAACAAGCTAAGCCACATTAATCAAACTATCAAAAATTAAATACAAAGAAAAAATATTAAAAGCAGCAAGGGAAAAACAAAAAATAACATACAAGGGAATCCCCATAAGATTAACAGCTAATCTTTCACCAGAAAATCTTCAAACCAGAAGAGAGTGGCAGGACATATTTAAAGTGATGAAAGAGAAAAACCTACAACCAACATTACTCTACCCAGCAAGGATCTCATTCAGATTCAATGTAGAAATTAAAACCTTTAGAGACAAGCAAAAGCTAAGAGAATTCAGCACCACCAAACCGGCTTAACAACAAATGCTAAAGGAACTTCTTTAGGCAGGAAACACAAGAGAAGGTAAAGACCTACAATAACAAACCCAAAATAATTAAGAAAATGGTAATAGGAACATACATATCGATAACTACCTTAAATGTAAATGGATTAAATGCTCCAACCAAAGGACACAGACTGGCTGAATGGATATAAAAACAAGACCCATATACATGCTGTCTACAAAAGACCTACTTCAGTCCTAGGGACTCATACAGACTGACAGTGAGGGGATAGAAAAAGATATTCCATGCAAATGGAAATCAAATTAAAGCTGGAATAGCAATTCTCATATTAGACAAAATAGACTTTAAAATAAAGACTATTACAAGAGACAAAGAAAGATACTACATAGTGATCAACGGATAAATCCAAGGATAAGATATAAAAATTGTAAATATTTATGCACCCAACATAGGATCACCTCAATACATAAGCCAAATGCTAACAGCCATAAAAGGGGAAATCAACAGTAACACAATCATAGTAGGGGACTTTAACGCCCTACTTTCACCAATGGACAGATCATCCAGAATGAAAATAGGTAAGAAAGTACAAGCTTTAAATGATGCACTAAACAAGATGGACTTAATTGATATCTATAGGACATTCCATCCAAAAATGACAGAATACACTTCCTTCTCAAGTGCTCATGGAACATTCTCCTGGATAGATCAGATCTTGGGTCACAAATCAAGCCTTGGTAAATTTAAGAAAATTGAAATTGTATCAAGTATCTTTTCCAACCACAACGCTATGAGACTAGATATAAATTACAGGAAAAAATCTGTAAAAAATACAAACACAGGGAGGCTAAACCACACACTGCTAAATAACCAAGAGATCACTGAAGAAATCAAAGAGGAAATCAAATAATACCTAGCAACAAATGACAATGAAAACATGACGACCCTAAACCTATGTGATGCAGCAAAAGTAGTTGTAAGAGAGAAGTTTATAGCAATAAAATTATACTTCAAGAAACAAGAAACATCTCAAATAAACAACCTAACCTTACACCTAAAGCAATTAGAGAGAGAAGAACAAAAAAACCCGAAGTTCGGCCATTAGCCAGGCTCTTCAATAAAAAATGGGAGAAGACTCAAATAAATAGAATTAGAAATGAAAAAGGAGAAATAACAACTGACACTGCATAAATACAAAGGATCATGAGAGATTACGACAAGCAACTATATGCCAATAAAATGAACAACCTGGAAGAAATGGACACATTCTTAGAAAAGCACAACCTGCTGAGACTGAATCAGGAAGAAATGGAAAATATAAACAGAACAATCACAGGCACTGAAATTGAAACAGTGATTAAAAATCTTCCAATAAACAAAAGCCCAGGACTAGACGGCTTCACAGGCGAATTCTATCAAACGTTTAGAGAAGAGCTAACACCTATCCTCCTCAAGCTCTTCCAAAATATAGCAAAGGGAGGAACACTCTCAAACTCATTCTACGAGGCCACCATCACCCTGATACCAAAGCCAGACAAGGATGTCACAAAGAAAGTAAACTACAGGCCAATATCACTGATGAACATAGATGCAAAAATCCTCAACAAAATACTAGCAAACAGAATCCAACAGCACATTAAAAGGATCATACACCATGATCAAGTGGGGTTTATTCCAGGAATGCAAGGATTCTTCAATATACACAAATCAATCTATGTGATAAACCACATTAACAAACTGAAGGAGAAAAGCCATATGATCATCTCAATAGATGCAGGAAAAGCTTTCAACAAAATTCAACACCCACTTATGATAAAAACCCTCCAGAAACTAGGCAAAGAGGGAACTTACCTGAACTTCATAAAGGCTACATATGACAAACCCACAGCCAACATCATTCTCAGTGGTGAAAAACTGAAACCATTTCCTCTAAGATCAGGAACAAGACAAGATTGTCCACTCTCACCATTATTATTCAACATAGTTTTGGAAGTTTTAGCCACAGGAATCAGAGAAGAAAAAGAATGAAAAGGAGTCCAAATCAGAAAAGAAGAAGTAAAGCTGTCACTGTTTGCAGATGATATGATAGTATACATGGAATCCTGAAGATGCTACCAGAAAACTACTAGAGCTAATCAATGAATTTGGTAAAGTAGCAGGATACAAAATTAATGCACATAAATCTCTTGCATTCCTATACACTAATGATAAATAATCTGATAGAGAAATTAAGGAAACACTCCCATTTACCACTGCAACAAAAAGAATAAAATGCATAGGAATAAACCTACCTGAGGAGACAAAAGATCTGTATGCAGAAAACTATTAAGACACTGATGAAAGAAATTAAAGATGACACAAACAGATGGGGTGATATACCATGTTCTTGGACTGGAAGAATCAACATTGTGAAAATGAGTATACTACCCAAACTAATCTAAAGATTCAATGAAATCCCTATAAAACTACCAATGGCATTTTTCATAGAACTAGAACAAGAGTTTTCACAATTTGTATAGAAACACAAAAGACCGCGAATAGCCAAAGCAATCTTGAGAAAGAAAAATGGAGCTGGAGGAATCAGGGTCCCTGACTTCAGACTATACTACAAAGCTACAGTAATCAAGACAGTATGGTACTGGCACAAAGACCGAAATATAGATCAATGGAACAGGACAGAAAGGCCAGAGATAAACCCACGCACATATGGTCTCACCTTATCTTTGATAAAGGAGGCAGGAATATACAATGGAGAAAAGACAGCCTCTTCAATAAGTGATGCTGGGAAAACTGGACAGCTACAAGTAAAAGAATGAAATTAGAACACTCCCTAACACCATACATAAAAATAAACTCAAAATCAATTAAAGACCGGGCTTCCCTAGTGGTACAATGGTTGAGAGTCTGCCTGCCGATGCAGGTGACATAGGTGCGTGCCCAGGTCCGGGAAGATCCCACATGCTGTGGAGCGGCTGGGCCCATGAGCCATGGCCACTGTGCCTGTGCGTCCGGAGCCTGTGCTCCGTAACGGGAGAGGCCACAACAGTGAGAGGCCCACGTACCGCAAAAAAAAAAAAAAATCAATTAAAGGCCTTAATGTAAGGCCAGACACTATGAAACTCTTAGAGGAAAACACAGGCAGAACGCTCTATGACATAAATCACAGCAAGATCCTTTTTGACCCACTTCCTAGAGAAAAACAAACAAATGGGACCTAATGAAACTTAAAAGCTTTTGCACAGTAAAGGAGACCATAAACAAGATGAAAAGGCAACCCTCAGAATGGGAGAAAATATTTGCAAATGAAGCAACTGACAAAGGATTAATCTCCAAAACTTACAAGTAGCTCATGCAACTCAATATCAAAAAAACAAACAACCCAACCCAAAAATGGGCAGAAGACCTAAATAGACATTTCTCCAAAGAAGATATACAGATTGCCAACATACCACATGAAAGAATACTCAACATCACTAATCATTAGAGAAATGCAAATCAAAACTACAATGAGGTATCACCTCACACCAGTCACAATGGCCATCATCAAACAATCTATAAACAATAAATCCTGGAGAGAGTGTGGAGAAAAGGGAACTCTCTTGCACTGCTGGTAGGAATGTAAATTGATACAGCCACTATGGAGAACAGTGTGGAGGTTCCTTAAAAAACTAAAAATAGAAGTACCATATGACCCAGCAATCCCACTACTTGACATATACCCCAAGAAAACCATAATTCAAAAAAAGTCATGTATCACAATGTTCATTGCAATTCTATTTACAATAGCCAGGACATGGAAGCAACATAAGTGTCCATCAACAGATGAATGGATAAAGAAGATGTGGCACATATATACAATGGAATATTACTCAGCCATAAAAAGAAATGAAGTTGACTTATTTGTAGTGAGGTGGATGGACCTAGAGTCTGTCATACAGAGTGAAGTAAGTCAGAAAGAGAAAAACAAATATCGTATGCTAACACATATATAGGGGATCTAAAAAAAAAATGCTTCTGAAGATCCTAGGGGCAGGACAGGAATAAAGACACAGATGTAGAGAATGGACTTGAGGACACGGGGAGTGGGAAGGGTAAGCTGGGACAAAGTGATAGGGTGGCATGGACATATATACAGTACCAAATGTAAAACCAATAACTAGTGGGAAGCAGCTGCATAGCACAGGGAGGTCAGCTCCGTGCTTTGTGACCACCTAGAGGGGTGGGATAGGGAGAGTGGGAGGGAGACGCAAGAGGGAGGAGATATCGGGATATATGTATATGTATAGCTGATTCACTTTGTTATAAAGCAGAAACAAACACGCCATTGTAAAGCAATTATACTCCAATAAAGATGTTAAAAAAAAACCTCCCTACAAACAAAAGTCTGGAGCCAGATGGCTTCACAAGCGAATTCTAGCAAACACACAAAGAAGAACTTATACTGATTCTTCTCAAACTCTTCCAAAAGACTGAAGAGGAGGGATCACTCCCAAAGACATTCTGTGAAGCCACCATCACTCTGATACCAAAACCAGACAAAGATACCATGAAAAAAAGAAAATTATAGGCCAATACCTTTGATGAGTATAGATGCAAAACTTCTCAACAAAATATTAGCACACTGAATCCAACTATACATTAAAAAATATCATACACCACGACCAGTGGGATTCATCCCAAGTTCACAAGGATGGTTCAACATATGCAAAACAATCAATTTAATACACCGCATAAACAAAAGAAAAGTCAAAAACCACATGATCCTCTCAGTAGATGCAGAAAAAGCCAAAATTCAACATCCATTGATGATAAAAACTCTTACCAAAATGGGTATAGAGGGAACATATCTCAACATAATGAAAGCCATTTATGACAATCCCACAGCCATTGTAATAGTCAATGGTGAGAAGCTGAAAGCCTTCGTGCTCAACTCTGGAACAAGACAAGTATGCCCGCTCTCACCTCCTCTATTCAACATAGTATTGGAAGTCCTAGCCACAGACAAGAAAAAGAGATAAAAGGTATCCATATTGGAAGGGAAGAGGAAAAATTGACACTATATGCAGATGACATGATACTATACATAGAAAACCCTAAGGACTCCACACAAAAACTATTAGATCTAATAAATGAGTTCAGCAAAGTAGCAGGATACAAGATTGACACCCAGAATCAATTGCATCTTTACAATGACAATGAAATATCAGAAAGAGAATGTAAAAACAAATACCTTCTAGAATTGCACCAAAATAAAATACCTACGAATAAACCTGACCAAGGAAATGAAAGACTTATATTCTGAGAACTATAAAACATTAATAAAGGAAATTAAAGAGGATTCAAAGAAATAGAAAGATACCCCATGCTCTTGGATTGGAAGATTTAATATTCTTGAAATGGCAATACTACCCAAAGCAATCTACAGATTTAATGCAATCCTTATCAAATTACCTATGACATTTTTCACAGAACTAGAACAAATAATCCAAACATTTACATGGAACCATAAAAGGCCCAGAACTGCCAAAGTAATTCTGAGGGAAAAAAAACACCTGTCTGCAGGTGACATAACTCTCACAGACTTCATAAAATACTACAAAGCTACAGTAATCAAAACAGTGTGGTATTGGTACAAAAAGAGACATATGGATCAATGGAACAGAATAGACAGCCAAGAAATAAACCTACACACCTACAGTCAGTCTTTGACAAAAGAAGCAAGAATCTAAAATAGTAAAAAGACAGTCTCTTTAGCAAGTCGTGCTGGGAAAGTTGGACAGCTGCATATAAATCAATGACATTAGAACACACCTTCACACCATGCACAAAAATAAACTCAAAATGATTTAAAGACTTAAATATAAGACATGACACCATAAAACTAGAAGAGAACCTAAGCAAAACATTCTCAGACATAAACTGTAGTAATATTTTCTTAGGTCAGTCTCCCAAGGCAATAGACATAAAAACAAAAATAAACAAATGGGACCTAATCAAACTTACAAGCTTTTGCACAGCAAATGAAACTATAAACAAAACGAAAAGACAACCTACAGAATGGGAGAAAATATTTGCAAATGATGCAACCAGCAAGGGCTTAATCTCCAAAATATACAAACAGCTCATACAACTCAACAACAAAAAAACAAACCACCCAATTGAAAAATGGGCAGAAGACTTTAACAGACATTTCTCCAAAGAAGACATGCAGATGACCAACAGGCACATGAAAAGATGCTCAACATCACTGATTAGAGAAATGCAAATCAAAACTATAATGAGGTACCACCTCATACTGGCCATCATCAAAAAGTCTACAAGTAACAAATGATGGAGAGGGTGTGGAGAAAAGGGAATCCTCCTACACTGTTGGTGGGAATGTAAACTGGTGCAGCCACTATGCAAAACAGTATGGATGTTCCTCAGAAAACTACAAGTAGAGTTACCATACGATCTAGCAATCCCACTCCTGGGCATATACCCGGACAAAACTATAATTCAAAAAGATACATGCAACCCTGTGTTCAAAGCAGCACTATTCACAATAACCAAGACATAGAAACAACCTAAATGTCCATCGACAGATGAATGGATAAAGAAGATATGGTACACACATACAATGGAATACTACTCAGCCACAAAAAAGAAAGAAATAATGCCATTTGCAGCAACATAGATGCAACTAGAGATTATCTTACTAAGTGAAGTCAGAAAGAGAAAGCCAAATACCATACGATACCACTTATATGTGCAATCTAAACTATGGTACAAATGAACCTAGCTACAAAACAGAAATAGACTCACAGACATAGAGAACAGACTTGTGGTTGCCAAGGGGGATAGGAGGAGGGAGAGGGATGGACAGGGAGTTTGGGGTTAATAGATGCAAACTATTACTTTTAGAATGGATAACAACAAGGTCCTACTGTATAGCACAGGGAACTATATCCAATCTCCTGGGATAATTCATAACGGAAAAAATATTTGAAAAGAATGTATATATGTGCATAACTGAGTCACTTTGCTGTACAGCAGAAATTAGCACAAGACTGTAAATTGACTATACTTCAATAAAAATTTAAATTAACAAAAACTGTTATAGTCAGTCTTTATAATTTTAGCCATTCTAGTGGGTACACAGTAGCATCATATGATTTTAATTTGCATTTCCCTAATGACTAATGATGTTGAGCATCTTTTCATGTGTTTATTTGATATCTGTATATTATCTTTGGTAAAATGTTCAAATCTTTTGCCCATTTTCCATATTATCTGTATTCTTGAGTTTTTTGATTTTTTTTTTTTTTCTTTGCGGTACGCGGGCCTCTCACTGTTGCGGCCTCTCCCGTCGCGGAGCACAGGCTCCGGACGCGCAGGCTCAGCAGCCATGGCTCACGGGCCCAGCCGCTCCGCGGCACGCGGGATCCTCCCGGACCGGGGCACGAACCCGCGTCCCCTGCATCGGCAGGCGGACTCTCAACCACTGCGCCACCAGGGAAGCCCTCTTGAGTTTTTTAAATTGTCTCATTTTTTCACTTAACATGTATACAGTACGATCCTTTTGTAAAAAGAAATTAAAACTTGAAAAATCCAACCCATATTTGTACATTTAGGCAGTCTGGTAGTCCATATATCAAAATTATTAATGACTGGTAACAAGAACTGTCTGGGGCAGAGGAAGTGAGGTTACTGGGGACTCATTTGATATATTTCTATATTGCTTTTCATCAATCATATAAAACATGATAAAGTCATTTCTCTTTGGCCAAGAGAAAGTTAGGGGAAAAAAACACAAATAAAAAGTCAAAAATTCACCAGCAGCAGCCAAATGAGGAAAGGAATAAAGCCTCAAGTCATAAAGTTGAAAAAGTCATGGCTAAGAAAACAGAAGAAAGATCTAGCTCAGCAAAACTTCCAATGTGGAGATGTACAGATTAAGTGAGCAGGCAGTCCTGGGGTAAGACAAGGAAAACAAAAATCCTCAAGATTTGCAGCCCTAGGTATCACTGGGAGACCCCAACAGAGGCAGACAAGCCTGCTGGGGGACATCATCTTTCAGGGTCACTGGTATGAACTAGAGGATGCATCCAGAGCTGGACTGAGTGAGCCCAGACATTTAAGAGACTTTCAGGAGACTGAAACCCAGGATCCTCAAGTTGTCTTTTGCCCCTCCCCTCGGGTTACAGAAAAGAAGTATATAGAAAGCAATTTCTTTTTTTCCCAAGTATTGTATTTTATTTTATTTACTTTTTATTGAAGTATAGTTGATTTACAATGTTTCAGGTGTATAGCAAAGTGATTCACAGTTATATGCATATATATATATATATTCTTTTTCAGATTTTTTTCCATTATGGGTTATTACAAGATATTGAATATAGTTCCCTGTGCTATACAGTAGGTCCTTGTTGTTTATCTGTTTTATATATAGTAGTGTATATCTGCTAATCCCAAATTCCCAGTTTATCCCTCCCTACTCCTTTCCCCTTTGGTAACCATAAATCTGTTTTCTATGTCTGTAAGTCTATTTCTGTTTTGTAAATAAGTTTATTTGTATCATATTCTAGATTCCACATATAAGTGATATCATATGGTATTTGTCTTTCTCTGTCTGACTTACTTCACTTAGTATGATAATCTTTAAGTCCATCCATGTTGCTCCAAATGGCATTCTCTTTCTTTTTATGGCTGAGTAGTATTCCATTGTATATATGTACCACATCTTCTTTGTCCATTCATCTGTTGATGGACACTTAAATTGCTTCCATGTCTTGACTATAGTGCTGCTATGAACCTCGGGGTGCATGTATCTTTTCGAATTAGAGTTTTTGTCTTTTCTATATATATGCCCAGGAGTGGGATTGTTGGATCATATGGCAACTCCATTTTTAGTTTTTTAAGGAACCTCCATACTATTTTGCATAGTGGCTGCACCAATTTACGTTCCCACCAACAGCGTAGAAGGGTTCTCTTTGGTCCACACCCTCTCCAGCATTTATCATTTGTAGACTTTTTGATGATGGCCATTCTGACCAGTGTGAGGTGGTACCGTATTATCATTTTGATTTGTTTTTTTCTAGTAATTAGCAATGCTGAGCATCTTTTCATGTGCCTGTTGGCCATCTGCATGTCTTCTTTGGAGAAATGTCTATTAAAAGTCTTCTGCCCATTTTTTGTTTGGGTTGTTTGGTTTTTTGATATTGAGTTGTATGAGCTGTTTGTTTAGTTCGGAAATTAATCCCTTGTCAGTCACATCATTTGCAAATATTTTCTCCCATTTTGTAGGTTGTCTTTTCATTTTGTTTATGATTTCCTTTGCTGTGCAAAAGCTTTCAAGTTTAAGTAGGTCCCATCTGTTTATTTTTGCTTTTGTTTCCATTACTCTAGGAGACAGGTCCAAAAAAATACTGCTGCAATTTACATCAAAGAGTGTCCTGCCTATGTCTTCCTCTAGGAGTTTTATAGTATCTGGTCTTATGGTTAGGTCTTTAATCCATTTTGAGTTTATTTTTGTATATGGTGTTAGAGAATGTTCTAATTTCACTCTTTTACATGTAACTGTCCAGTTTTCCCCACACCACTGACTGAAGAGACTGTCTTTTCTCCATTGTATATTCTTGACTCTTTTGTCATAGATTAATTGACCATAAGCGTGTGGGTTTATTTCTGGGCTTTCTATCCTGTTCCACTGATCTATGTGTCTGTTTGTGTGCTGGTATCATACTATTTTGATTACTGTAGCTGTGTAGTATAGTCTGAAGTCAGGGCACTTGATTCCTCCAGCTCCATTCATCTTTCTCAAGATTGTTTTGGCTACTCAGGGTCTTTTGTGTTTCCATACAAATTTTAAAATTTCTTGTTCCAGTTCTATGAAAAATACCGTTGGTAATTTGATAGGGACTGCATTGAATCTGTAGATTGCCTTGGGTAGTATGGTTATTTTAACAATATTGATTCTTCCAATTGAAGAACATAGTATGTTTGTGTGGTCTTTAATTTCTTTCATCAGCGTCTTATAGTTTTTGGAGTACAGGTATTTTGTAGAAAGTAACTTCTATCCTTAAACTAAAGTATAATTGAGTGTGGAGAAGAGATAAATTGTGTCAAGTTGAGATGAAAAGCCTGTCAAGAAGAATTCACACACTATATCAGAGCAAACAAAAAATACAGACAGAACCTCCCATATTAAACATGAGTAGAATGAAAAGAAGTGGTCTAGAAGATACATAAATATGACATGGGGTGTGGAGAAATAGAAAGAACTTGCATGATGAACAAAGAACGAATTGTGGAGAAGAATATAATCATAGGAAAATAAGTAGTTTTGTGAATGCTTTAGACTTACACAGGAACTTAATAAGAATATAGATTTGATAAGGCACAAGAGCTCAATACAAGATGATGAAACAACAAAATTAGAGAAAAAGGAAAACTGAGAGCAAAGAATAAATTAAAATGTAAACAAGATCATTCATTCAAATCAGTAAATTAGATACAGCAAAAAGAAAGGGGGGAGGGAAGAAGGGAGGAAATGGAAAAAAGAAAATGGCTGAAAATCAAAGTAATAGCACAGAAGAAAGGGATGGGCTATTATGATTAATTGCTTTCACCTTTCTATTTTTCTTTTGCATTTGACAGTAAAAGGACAGAAATGGAAGATGAAGAAATCCAATGTCCGTGAAGTGGAGAGCTTAACTAGTGAAATAGAAAGAGTTCACAGGATACAATGCAGAAAAATTTTCCATCAATGAAGAAAGAATTCATCAAGGGTACACTGTGTATTAGGGGAAAATGAAACAGGATGATCACCATTGAGATCTATCCTTGTTAAGTTACTAAACTTCAAGAAAAATAAAAGGAAATTTTCAGGCATATTCAGACACAAGTGTGCGTGCATGTATGTGTGCACGCACACACACCACACACACACACACACACACACACACACACACACAGTGTGTTACCTACAAGGGAGAAAAAGAAAAGGCTAGCTGGCCTAAGACTCCTTCAGTTACATTCAGTGGCAGAAGACAATGGAGTAATGTCTACAATATTCTAAGGGAAAGAAAGTGTAACCCAAGAATATAATATCCAGCCAAGATATCATTCAAATTCATAAAGGGACTAGGCAGACATTCTTAACATGAAAGAGTGAAATGAATATAGCACCCACAAGCTATTCTTGAAGGAACTTCTCAGTGATAAAATCCTGACAATCAAGAAATAAGTCAGGGCTTCCCTGGTGGCGCAGTGGTTGAGAGTCCACCTGCCGATGCAGGGGACACGGGTTCATGCCCCGGTCCAGGAAGATCCCACATGCCGCGGAGCGGCTAGGCCCGTGAGCCATGGCTGCTGAGCCTGCGCATCCGGAGCCTGTGCTCCGCAACGGGAGAGGCCACAACAGTGAGAGGCCCGTGTATGGCAAAAAAAAATAAAAAAATAAAAATAAAAAGAAGTCAAAGTAAAGGATTCAGAAATATAGATGAACCACGGGCCAAAGCCTGGTTGTAAGCATAAGATCCTTTTAAATATGAACTAAAACTAAACAAACAGATAAAACAAGCAGATGGTTTATAACTGCATAACAGAATGTAAATGTTGTAAGCCCTGACAAAGTAAAAATAACTTGATTAATAAAAAGTGGGAGTAGGGGAAAGTGTTAGGAGGAAGTGTAAGCAAGCTAATCTCCTCCT
Organism: Phocoena sinus; assembly: GCF_008692025.1. Classification (NCBI taxonomy): domain Eukaryota; kingdom Metazoa; phylum Chordata; class Mammalia; order Artiodactyla; family Phocoenidae; genus Phocoena; species Phocoena sinus. The sequence continues at coordinate 85,702,006 of NC_045784.1, forward strand.
CCTTCTTCATAGTAGAGTCCACTGATAATGTTTAATATTGAAAAAGGTAGATTTACAAAATGACTAAATGATCATTTGACCCAGCAACTCCACACCTAGGTATCTTTCTAAGAGAAATGAAAACATATGTCCACACAAAAACTCAATACAAATGTTCATAATAGCATTAGTCTAAAAAGTGGAAACAATCCAAATGTCCATCAACAGATGAATGGATAAACAAATGGGGGTATATACATATAATGGAATATTATTTGGCAATAAAAAGAAATGAAGTACTGATACATGCTTCAACATGGATGAACCCTGAAAACATTATGTTAAGTGAGACAAGACAGTCACAAAGGACCACATATTGTATGATTCTATTTAAATAAAATGTCCAAAATAGGCAAATATATAGAAATTAAAAGTAGATCAGTGACTGTTTAGGGATGGGAAAGATATGGAGGTTGGGGAGTCACTGATAGCTAAAGGGTATAGGGTTTCTTTTTAATGTGACAAAAAGTTCTAAAATCAATTGAGGTGATGGTTGCACCGTTCTGTGTATATACTAAAAACCATTGCATTGTACACTATTAATAGGTGAATTATATGGTGTATGAATTATAGCTTGATAAGGCTGTTACCAAAAAGACGCTACAAAAAAATGACTAACTGCTCAATGGTTTTCATATTTTTTCTTAAGCTTAAATGGATATTAATGACTAATATCTTTTATGGTAAAGAAACATTCGTCTGAAGATTAGCAATTCCTGTATTTTATTTCAGTGTTTTATTCTGTCAAGTTCAAGTAAAATTAAACAAAGCTTTTAATTTAATATATTATGACCCAATATTATAAAGGCTTTTCAGTCTATCTATCCACCCATCCCTCTATCTACATATATGCACAAAAGATATCTGAAATAATTTTCACATAATATGAATACTGGGGTAGTAAGAATTTGGGTGATTTGTTGATTTCTTTATTGTTTCCTATACTGGTTAAATGTTTAATAATGAGTATGTGTTATCTGTATTTGTCTTCAAATTGTTCTTATAAAGCACAAAGTAAATATACCAAAATGTTAATGTTTATATGTGGGTTGCAGGATTAGGAAGTTTTTTTTTCTTCCTTCTTTATTCTTTTCTGTACTTTCCAAAGTTGCCTACAATGAGCATCTATTATTTTACAAATAGAAGTAAAAAAAATAAAAGAATTAAAGGAATGTGTAGCAGTTCTTTAAATGATTGCTGGTTCTTACCTGGGTTCCTTCTGTTGCTCCTGAATGATCTTTCTTCCTGGCCAGATATTGCCCATCTGTGACTGATGAAGGAGGGACTGTCCCACTGTATCTCTTTTATTCACTTCAAGACAAACAAAAGCATGGCAGAGGGGTGGTGATGAGGGGGGCAAGGGAAACACAGCATGCTTGCAGAAAGGATCAACACTATCTTCATGTTCCCTACAAACAGGCTGAGCTCATGGAGTGAAGACACCACCAATAAGAATACACTAAGATTCCACAGCAGAGGGTCTATCACCCACAGCAGAGGGTCAAGCACCTCAAGGAACCATTTCCCGACAGGTCCGGTACCTGCAGGTTTGTGGCGCAGGGACATCCTGATTATCTCACTGCCGGTGCGGTAAGCAAAGCGATTCACTTTCTGGTCATAAAACCAGTCTCCAGTTGCTTTCTTCAGCTCTCTGCAAAAGAATAAAAGAAAATGACATATGGATTTTAAAAAAATGCCCTTGACATTCAACCAACAAAGGATGAGGGGAAAAATTCTAACCACAACTGGGGCCCCATTTCTTCTCTCTACTCAGCCATAAGTTAACACTCACATTTCCTTGGCGCACACCTTGCATCTCCAAATACCATTGCTTTCCTGGATACGGCAGTCCCGACACACCAGGTGATTACAACCCCGACAAGTGTTGGTCTTGGGAGTCAAACGGCCCAGGCTCTCCTGGCACCGGGCACAGGTCCGATCACTATAGTGTTGGCTGCCCCTTTTGGCCCCTTTCCTTTTTATCTCCAGTAACTCATTCTTCAGTCGTCTGCCAAGACCCAAAAGAGAAACACAAGTGATTTGAAAACTGCATAGGCTGGATGGAGAGGGGTTGAGGGGTAGAGACAGTAAGACTATTTGGTTCTGTGGAAGCAACCTCAGAACCCAACCTGACCCACAGAGGAGTTGTAAACCTCATACACAAGTTCCTCTGAAAGTCAAATGAGAAGTATAAGGAAAAGTCCAGGTATCATTGGTTAAAGGCCTGGGAGCCCATGATTTTTCTGGGACTCTTACCTAATCCTTTTCTCATCTGCTTTTCGGAGCTCCTCATCTCGTTGTAGAACACTGAGGATCAAATCCCTTTCCACCTCAGACAGAAAAGAGAGGTCAAGTATCTCCGACATGACTTATTCTAGTTTTTCCTTCTACTCTTCTTTCTTCAAAGCTACCAGTCCAGGAGAGCTACCCCAGAGTTGCCTGAAATAAGATAAGAACTAATTTCGCACAGGTAATTTACTCCAGAAGAGGCCCACAGCCCTAGAGCCTTTCGGTGGGCTACCTCCCCCTTGAGCCAGGCTAGAGATAACATAGAAGTATGTGACCAATTTACCATTCCTACTCCCAGGTGAATCCTATCCTGAAAATGAAGAGGCTTTGATTTTTCAAGAAGAAACACTTATTCATGACTCTGCCAAAGGGTTGGGTCTTTCAACATAAGTCTGGAAAGAGCACAGAACAGCTGAGTCAAATTCCCCCTCCACCAAAGTGTACCCTCAATCATCCAATTTTCAATTTTTTTAATGTTCTCAAGTAACAAGTCTATTAAGCCAAATAATCAGACAGCTGGTCTCTGTAGTGGAGAAAACCACACAGGGACCTCTGCCAGTTGAAACCCATTTCCCCTTTCCTGACCAGCATTCATGTTCCCAGGATGCAGTCAGCTTTCTGCTACACTTCAAAACTGCTGTCACCTACTCTATCTCCCAAAGTCCTTATTGCTAACACTACCCAAGAATATCTTCACCTATTTCACGCACATTTGTTAAGAACTCAATCACAGGTATTGGGCAACATGCTGGGGATACAAAGATGAGTAAGGCACAGTTCTTGTCTTTAAGAAGGTCACAGAGTAGTAGGGGGAGACAGATACATAGCACAGTGTACTAAGTGCTATTAAAGGGATAATAAATTGTTATGGGAACTTACAGAAGGGAGTAACTAGTTCTATCTTGCCTAGAGAGGGAAGAGAGAGAACTATACATGTGGAAGGTTTTACAAAGCAGGTGGATTTTACCTTATAGAACAGAGTATATGTTTGTTGGTTGGGGAGAATGCTAGGAAATACAGGTTGGAACCAGATTATGTAGCTCACAAATACTCTTAAAAATTAAGAATTTTAAAACTGATGACACAGACAATAGAAATCCATTGAGCATCTTTGTTGTTGCTTTGTTTTTGATATTGGGAAATGACATACTCAAATTTGTTTTACAAAGATCGCTCCAGCTATAGTATGGAAGACTGATTCAAAAGACAAATTGAAGTACAGTTAGTAACACACTGTAAAATATGCATACTCCTTAGGCAAGCAATACCACATCTAAGAACCTACTCAGTAGAAATATTCACATAAATGTGTATGCAAGGTATACGTACAAAAAAGTTACTGCAATATTATTTGTAAGAGCAAAAAGAAGTTCTTTAACAGAGAAATTATTAAACAAAACAATACTTCCATATGATGGCATACTATGTATCCATTTTAAAAATGTGGTAGATCTGTATGAAAATATGTTCCTGAGTGGGGAAAAAAAGTCATTTCAGGACTGCACTTGAATGATCTCTTTGGTAAAGTATTTATCTATACATTTGTATATGCAAAGAAAAAGGTCTAGAACAAAACCCATTATTATTGGTTTCTCTTGGGAAGCAGAACTGCAAGGGGGCAACTTTTACTTTACATAGTTCTGATTTTTTTTTTACAAACATGTCTTTTAAATTTCAAAAAAGAAAAAAGTTCAAAGGAGACAGGGGGATTATTATAATAATCCAGACAAAAAGACAATCTAGGTTTACTTAACTATGCTTCTAACCAATTAGGCAAAGTCACTGTATTTCTGTCATCCTCTGGTTTCTCATCTACGAAATGACCTACCTCTCAAGCTTGTCAAGAAAATTAAATAATGTGTGTTAAAGGTCCCATCACAATGTTTGGAACACACGTTTGGAGTACACGTACTCACTGAATCTGCTGCAGGGCAGGCCTAAACCAGAACAGGAAGACAAAAGAACACAGAATAGGTTTGAGAAGTAGAATTGACAGAATGGAGTGACTGATTGAGTGGAGAGGATGAAGAAGGTGAAGGCAAAGATGCCTACTGTGTATGTCAAGGTTAAACAACTGACTAGTAACAGTCCTGACAGTGATAAGGGCTGTAAGAGAAGAAACAGGTGTGGAAATAAGGCAAGAAGTTTCATTTCAGTCATATTGAGTTTGTGCTGCATACTGGATATCCAGATAATTAGGTTCTGGAAGTAATTGGAGGCATAAAACTGTACCTCAGGAAGAGAGACTGCATCTGAAAACATAGATTTGGTTGTCATGAGAGTCAAACAGCCCAGGATGGACAGAGCATGAGAAATGAAATGAGGATCATACTTACCTTCTCTGCTCTCCCTTGAAACTACACAACAAGCACTTGTCACTTTTTAAAACTAATTACTGACAATACAATAGAGAGTATAAACAACACAGCAAAGTGACACAGGTTCCAGAAATCTCAATATTTTCTTGACTTCACTATTTCTTGGTCTTTATTGAACTATAAGATGCTAAGCCTCTTTCATAGGCCCTTTCTTAGGTAGTCTTGAGGAAATATTCTTAATTCTTATCCCTGAGGAGAATATACACTCTCCATGAGAACAAGGACTTTTTCAATATTCTTCTATGTATCTGGCCCAGCACTTAATGCTGTATTTGGCACATTGTGTTGCATATGCCACCACTACTGTTGATCATCGTCACCGTCATCATCACCCCAACAGTTCCGTTTATTGAGAATTTATTACCTGCCAGGCAACAAGTACTTTACATATATTAACTAATTTAATCCTCACAACAACCCCAAGAATGAGTACTATTATTATCCACATTTTATAGATGAGGACTCAGGAGAGGTTAGGTTAACTTGCCCAAGAATAAACAGAAAGTAATTGCAGTTGCTGGGATTCAAGCCCAGGAAATCAGATTCTAGAGCTAGTGCTCTATTGGCTCTGTCCAGGCAGGATCACGGCCAAAGCAATTATAAAATAAGCAATTATAAAATATTGAACAGAGCAATCAAAAGCATTGTGGAAATGAATTCCCATATGTGTGATTATGGCTGAAGAACTGGCAAAAAATCAGCGGCTCCTAGATAAAATAGGTATCACCAATTGCCTGTCAATTAAAGACCAAGAATGGCACAGGCATACTGGAAATGAGAACAAAACCAGATTTATTAGAAAATTGATGTTTGTGGAGAGGCAGCAGAGTTCTGTGATGAGACAAGCACATTGGCACAATAATGAGACCAAGTAATAGTAAAAGCCAAGGAAGTAACAGCATCATTGAGGAAACAAAGACAGCACCATAACAAAATGGAACTGCTAATACTGTACATCTTCCCTTTATTTTTCACTCATGGACTTGACCAACCAGAATTGCCCCCCTCTGGAATCTTAAATTCAAGAATCCCTACTTTTCAATTACAGCTTACTCCCACTACACCTGTTCTTCAACCTCATCAAGACCACAGTCTCTTGAGCCCACCCTCCATTTTCTCTTGGTCTACTTGCCTCCTGTTGATCTATCTTCCTTCCCTACCCATCCTGGACTCCAGATGGCTCAACATTTGAACCACTCTCACCAATATCTTCCATATTCATGCACCTTCATCTCTCTGCAGCAACTGTCCATCAAAATTCCAAACCTGGGGCTTCCCTGGTGGCGCAGTGGTTGAGAGTCCGCCTGCCGATGCAGGGGACACGGGATCGTGCCCCGGTCCGGGAAGATCCCACATGCCGCGGAGCGGCTGGGCCCGTGAGTCATGGCCGCTGAGCCTGCGCGTCCGGAGCCTGTGCTCCCCAACGGGAGAGGCCACAACAGTGAGAGGCCCACATACCGCAAAAAAAAAAAAAAAAAAAAAAAAAAAAAATTCCAAACCTGTACCAATGCTATAGTAGTCTGCCTTTTTTCTGCTCCTATACCCAGGTCCTACATAATTCCTGGTCTACAATCTCAGCTGGACCCACACTGTCACCCATAAGTCTTTTTACATGCCTTTAGTTCAGTTCCCTTACCTAGTCCTTTCAGGTTCTATTTTAAGCCTTCATTCATCTCACATCCCCACTTCCCTTTCCCCTAGTTCCCATCAGACATCCTTGTTTCACCCTTGTAAAAAAAAAACAAAAACGTTTTTAGAATCCATCAGCCATGACCTCCATCAGCTCCCTGCCTCCTCTCCCCCATCACTTGCCAATGTGACTCCTTTTAGAAAAGCCACATCCCATCCCCAACCCCACCTTGGACCATAGGTTGCTATTTCCAATGTTAACCCTGTTACTAGCCAGCTCACTTGAGATGCAATCTTGCAGAGTCAGTAGTGGGGAAAATAAAACAGAATAAGAAAAAAAATTTTAAAGGCAAGGAGAAAAAGCATAGAAAAACTGAAACAAATAGAAAGCAAAACATAAGATGGTAAAAACAAGCTCCAACATCTCAACAAACAAAAAATATATGAGTAAAACTCATCCTTTTAAATACAGAGGTTAACAGACTATATAAAATTTAAGAATCCAGGTATGTGCCATTTCATGAGGGACACATCTATAACATAAAGATCAGGAAGGACTGAAAGTAAAAAAGATGGAAAAAATATACCAGATAAATGTAAACCTAAATAAAGTTGAGGTAGTTATATTAATATCTAAAAAATAAAACTTCAAAATAATAAAAGCATTATATAAAAGATAAGACCACTACATAGAGTAAAAAAACCTAGTATGTTTTATTAATAGGCACTAATAAAACACCTCCAAATATTTAAAGGAAGATTATGTACAACTAGAGAAAGAAATTGAAAAATGGACCATCAAAATGGGAGATTATATAAAATAAGCTACAAGGATACAACACAGGGAATATAGCTAATATTTCACAATAACTATAAATGTAACCTTTAATAATTGTGAATCATTATAGTGTACACCTGTAACTTACATAATATTGTACATTAACTACACTTCAATTAAAAAAGGAAAAAAAATGATGTAATCTATGTAAATTATCTAGCACTATACCGATAATTGTAGTCAACAAATAAAATAGTCTAGAATTTGTTAAAAAAAAGGGGGGGAGATTAACATACTTCTTTCAATTATTAATAGTAAAAGCAAAAAAAAAGTACAAGCAGATAAAATATCACTAAGTATATAGACAAGTTGAACAAAATAAGCTTGATTTAATGGCCATATGTAGAATTCTATATCCAATTGGAAATCATATTCTTTTTAAGCACATATGGAACATTTACCAACCCCCCACCACCAAATGACCATGTACTAGGTTATAATGCAAGTCTCAGTAAATTTCAAAGAAACCATTCTCATACAGACCATGGTCTCTGACCTCAAGGAAATTAAATATGAAATCAATAACAAAAGATAATTTTTAATCCTGATACTTTTAGAAATTTAAAGATACTTCTTAATAACTCATATGCCAAAGAAGAAATCATAACTTCATAATTGTACTAAATCTATCATTAACATCTTAAAGAAGAAACTTGCTGCCTGCCTCACCACCACCACCACCATGCCCATACCATACAGTAGAATGTTTTCTAGAAATTCAAAAAGGAAAACATGGGATAGAAATACTTCTTTTATATGCAATGAGTTAAGTGATATATTTTTATGGTAAATGGCACATCACGTTTTGAAAAATGTAACTCAGAAAAATAATAGGGGCACAAATAAGAAAACCAGACAGATTTGTGGTTAGAAAACCTGTCACTTTTCATATTCTCCCAACTGACGGATACAGCACTAGGATTTAATGGCAAAACCAAAGCCCAAGAAAACTCGTTAAGGCCCTTCACTGAAATTCAGTCAGAGGTATATAGTCAAAAGGGTAAGGATTATCTACTGAGAAGACCACAGCTCAGATAACATGAATGTCCGAACCCAAGCTCTGATGGACAATTTGTTCCATGTTAGTCACGGGGTGTCAAGACTCGAATGAAATGTCTTAATATAGCATCCTTGTGGGGCCTCATGCCCAGAAGATATTTTAGAAAAGATGGTTTGTTGAGTTAGAAAATTACATATATTTATTGCTCAGGATAATATTTTAATGCAAATACTTACAAAGGCAAGAGGGAACTGAAAAATCTACCATCAGAATGGGAGGTTAATATACCTCTGTCTACTGATAGCACAAGCAGATAAAAACAGTATATATACAGACAACTTGAACAACACAATAATCTTGATATAATTGTAGAACACACGAACATGTGTAGAATTATTTAACCAAATGGATATATCCATTTTATACCCTAATCTTGTAGATTAAGAGATAATAATAATTAATAAATGAACATTAACACCAACACTAACACAGCTAGTTTTCAAGAAGGGGTGAGGGGAGCTCTCTCAAATTATCTTAAATTCTGAAGACCAGTTCAACAGAGCAGCGATATTTATTAGTTATATGACCTTGGGCAAGGGCCTAAGATATAAAAAAGATTATCAAAGATATAGAAGTCCTTGTAAGAACAGTACTTGACTTTAAAATCATTGTGGTGTCCCCAAAATGGAAACTGGTGTGAATTAGAAAAACATCAAATAAAGTCCCTGCACTGGGCAGCAAATAAAACATATTTTTCCATGTTTAATTTGCTGGGCACACTGGTAACCTTCCCTCTCCCAAACATGCAATGCACATATAAATGTGAAGATGGTAATACTTATGCTCAAACTAGCAACTTCCACCAGATGTGGGCTTCTTGAAGGGAGGCACTGTATCTGGACTTCATACCCCCAAGAGCTTACTTGGCATAGTGTCTGATACACAATATGAGTTCAATAAATGCTTACTGAATGTCTTCACCCAGAAATCTATTTGTATTTATATGTTTAAACTTAAACTCACAGAAACTGAAGAGTGGTACTAGAGCTGAGAGCAAAGTATTTTTATTTTCCTGAGGCAGACTGGTGTCATGGTTAAAAGCATGGCCTCTGGACTCAGACTGCCTGAATTTGAAACCCGGCTTCATCAATTACTAGCTGAGTGACCTTGGGCAATGACTAAACCTCTCAGTGCTTCAATTTCCTTATTTGTAAAAGGAAGATAATAACTATACCTACCACCTTGGGCTTGTTATAAAGATTCAATGAGTTTTTTAAATATGTAGTGTTTAAAGTACTGTAAACACAGAGAGTGCACTCCAAGTTTTAGCTATTTTTATTTTTGTCAGTTTTTATATGTGCATTTGTGTTTTAAGATGTGACTGGGTCTTACAAAGTGACGTTTATTTTCTATTAAAGAATACAGATGAAGTGTGAGGTAAACTGCATCTAGACACCATTTAAAGTTTCAGGCATTTTTTTAAAGTGAGAAACTATGCTGACAACTTTAGAGGTGACAGTGAATTCCAGAAAAATTGACCCATGCTCAAGGGCACAAAGGCTGAATTGGTATTTAATTAGTCCTCTAAACCCACAAGTAATAATGATGTGCTGGTTTTGCACATAAATTCTATTCCATTATCAGTCATGTCCCACTTAAGTGATATGACAAAAGCATTTTGCTGTTTGGACCAAGGGCAATGGACAATTTTGGTAAAGTTTATACCTCACGGAAAATGAAAAAGTAAACCAGTGTCTTTCAAAGGATATTAGTTTAACCAAGAAATCCTGAATCAAACTGCTATTATTAAGCAAATGATAGTATGTTTTACACAGAAACTGATGAGTGATATGAAAAGATCTGCATCACTGCATGTCAGATTCTGTATACTTTTGAACAGATATTTAGAACTGATCTACCTATGTCAAGAAACATGATGGTATGCACATTTTTGAAAAATTAGAATTGAAATTGGGCTACAAATTATAATTGGTCATGAAAATTTGGGATTATAAAATGTCAGTGGCCTATTTCTGGCCAAGAATGGATGGATTTTTACCCTGCCTGGACCCCCCACCCCCCAAAATGGATAAAATACATAAAACAATGGTGATTTTCAAGACACTGAATATCAGGCAATGGAGGACTGTGATCCTTGGGAAATAGGAAACAAATAGGGTGAGCCCTCTGATTTTCCAGGCTCACTGTCTTGAGAGAGTTTCCAGGCCATGGTGCAGGGAGGACGAATACAGGCAGAGCTTGGTGAACTCCCTGAGTGGAGGTGACAGAGCTAAAAGTCTGGCTAGGGTTCATAGGACAGAGTACCTGAGAGAGCCACACAGAGTGAGGTCTTCAGAGACCTGCAGAGGGTCTCCCTCAAGTATTCAGCAAAGGACTGATCAGCACATGGCATGCCTGTGAGGAAATTACCCTAGGCCAGAGAAAGAACTCCAGCTGAAAGGATTCAAAAGAACAGTGCCTGTCACTCACACATGACCAGGAGTAGTGCCTGTTCCACCAGTCAAACTGGAAAACCTCATGATTCACAGGGCACTGGGCAGAGTACTCAGAAGGGTCTTGCCTACATAATGGGAAATAATGAGCCCTAGACTGTGCACTGCTTTGGTCCTGCCTAACAAATCTAAACAGAACCTGAAAGGATCAATCTCTTTCAAGTAATTCAAGTGCATCCCAGAACAGAGCTCAAGCTTATTTCTAGTAATATAAAAATATGCAGCACCCAACAAGGTAAAATTTACAATATCTAGTACCCAATAAAAAATAAACAGGCATGCAAAAAAGCAAGAAAATGCATGCACAATGAGAAGAAAAAGTAATCAAAAACTGACCAAGAACTAACACAAATGTTAGAATTAGCAAAGTCATGAAAGGTGTTAAAAAGACCCAAATCAAACCTAGAGATTAAAAAACAATGTCTGAGATGAAAAATACACAGAATTGGATTAACAGCAGATTACACATTTCAGTAGAAAACATTATTGAACTTGAAGACAGCAATAGAAGCTATCCAAGTGAAACAGAAAGAAAAATTACTGAAGAAAAAGAACAGAGCATTAATGAGCTATGGAACAAGTTTAAGCTGCCTAATATGCATGTCATTGGAGTCACCAAAGGAAATGGGGGCACTGAAAAAAATATTTGAGAAAATACTGGCCCAAATTTTTTTCTAAATTTGATGAACACTATGAATCCACAGATCCAAGAAGCTCAATGAACTTCATGCACAAGAAACAGAAAGAAAACTGCAGCACATGGCACAGCATAGTCAAAATTTTTAAAACCAGAGATAATGAGAAAATCTTAAAAGCAGCCAGCAGGTGGGAGGCGGGAGGGAAACAACACATTAGATACAGAAGAACAAAGATAATGATGAAAGCAAATTTACCATTGGAAACAATGCAAATGAGAAGACAGTGGAACATCTCTAAAATACTGAAAGAAAAATACCTGTCAACCTAGAATTCTAAACCCAGTGTCATTCAAAAACAGAGGTGAAATAAAGACTTTTTCAAACAGGCAAAAATTGAAAGAATTAATCATGAGCAGACCTGCAACTATAAAAAATGTTAAAGGAAGTCCTTCAGGCAGAAGAAAAATAATACCAGATACAAATAATAGAAATATGGGTCTATAAAAAGTAATGAAGAACACATGCTATAGTAAATATGTGGGTAAAAATATTATTTTCTTATTTAAATTTCCTTTAAAAATATAATTGACTCCTTAAAGCAAAAAATTAGAAAACAATATATTGTGAGGTTCAAAACATATGCAGAACCAAGTTAGAAGACTTACACAATCTGTTTTCAAGACATTATAAACCTACAGTAATCAAGGGAGTGTGGTAGTGGCATACAGATAGACACTGGAAGAGAACAGAATCCAGAAATAAATCCTTATGTTTATAGTCATTTGATTTTTGATAAAGATGCAAGGGAATTCAGTGGAGAAGTGATAGTCTTTTCAACAAGTGGTGCTGGGAAAACTGGATATCCATATGCAAAAAAAGTGAAGATTTCTTAGATATGACACCTAAAACATGATCCAGAACTTGCTAAAATAGACCTTATTAAAACTAAAAACTCTGTGCTTTGAAAGATGTTAATAAGCAAATAAAAAGACAAACTATATAGACTGGAAGAAAATATTTGCAAATAGTACATCTGACAAAGACTTGTATCCAGAACATACAAAGAACTCTCAAAACTCTATAATTAAAAAAAAAACCTAAATTTTTTAAATGAACCAAAAATTTAAGCAAATGCATCACCAAAGAAGATATATAAATAACAAATAAGCACCTGAAAAAATGTTCAACATCATTAATCATTAGGGAGACGCAAACTAAACTCACAATGAAATACCACTATGCACTTACCAGAACAGCTAAAATTAAAAGTGTAACAAATGTTGGCCAAGATTTGAAGCAACTGGAACTCTCGCACACTGCAATGGGAATGTAAAATGATACAACCACACTGGAAAACATTTTAGTAGTTTCTCAAAAAGTTAAACATATATCTCCCATATGACCTAGACTTTCCATTTCTAGGTATTAACCCAAGAAAAGCAAGAGCATATGTCCATGCAAAGACTTGCATGTGAATGATAGTAATAGCATTATTTATAATAGTCAAAAACTGGAAACAACCCAAATGCCCATTAAGAGGTGAATGGATTTTTTTTTTAATTGTGGTATATCCATATAATGGAATACTGTTCAGCAATAGAAAGGAATGAACTACTGACACACACAGCAATATGGATGAATCTCAAAATAATTACGCTAACTGAAAAAAATCAGACAAAAAAGAACACACAGTAGTACATGATTTCATTTATATAAAACTCTAGAAAATGCAAATTAATCTATAGTGACAGAAAACAGATCAGTGGTTGTGGGAAAAGAGGGATATAATACAAACAGGAAGGAAGGATTACAAAATGGCATAAGGAAACTTTTGAAGGTAATAGATATGTTTACTTTCTTGATTTTGGTAATGGTTTCATGGGTATAGAGAGATGTCAAAATTTATCAACTTGTATACTTTAAATATGCACAGTTTATTGTATGCAAATTATAACTCAGTAAAGTTGCTTTTTAAAGTTTTAAGATTAAATGTAACTAAACCTTGCAATCAGCAGTTTTACACTCCTAGAATACCTATAAGGCAGTAGCAGATTTTAAATGCATTCAAACAGTAAAATGTTTTACATCAAAGGGGCTTTTTATAAAGAATAAATAATACAGAGTAGATATGAAAATGTTTCTATTATTATTTTTGTTTCTTAAAAGATGTACTTCATCGTCTATCTCTTCCAAATGAAGAAGTTCCACGAGTTTTGAACCATTTGTTAAAAATGGGAAAAGACAGCATGCTGAGAGCTGAGAAGATGGAACAGCAACAAAACGTTTGTATAATTGTTACCTGAAACTACAATATGTGTATTGTTATTTAGTAAGTGCATCCAACAATGCACTTTTTTATTTTTAGATTTATGTTTTGTGAGGTATCTTTTACTCAGCTACAACAGTCATTAAAATGAAGTATAAAAATAAACAACTTAGAATCAGACCTTCAGGTAGCTGTATCATAAACCAAGATTTTGTTTAAACGAAGCACACAATGTCACTGTTCTCATCAAAATGAGAGCAAACGTTGTCACACTATTAATAAATATTAAAATAATCTAAAAAGCGTTCGTTTCATCTCATATCCTTCTTTATTTCTATTTTTGTAAATGCTTTATAATAGATAATATTAGGACAGTGGCAAATATATAGTTTGTAAATAAATATATGTATATTGGGGTGATTGAAATTTTTGGTAGTAAGGGAGAGTGATCAAAAAAGTTGGGAAATGCTTTGCTTAAAGAAGAGTGAAGGGAAATCATTCTTATGAATTGACATGCATTATTGTGATTCTGCTTGCATATAGTTATAATACATGTTAATTAGGAAAGAATAAATCATTCTGATGACTGTAATATAGTTGGCCTGATGCAAGTAGGGCAACTTAATGAATAAGGATTTGTGCTGCCATAAGGTACATTCCAAAGTGGACTCTATTAACTAATTGTGACCAAGGCAATTATAGTGTCTGAAGCAGACCAATCTAGCACTGTCAGAATTAATACCTATTACGTGTGTGGGTTTCTAAAACATGAATGAAGCATAGCTAGCAAAATCCAGCCCACTTTGGGAAAAAAAAATAATTATTTGAAAATCTAAAGGTAAAAGAGAGTAGATCTTAGAGCATAGAAAAATGAAACCAAAACAGGTTATGTGGTGAGTCTGCAGAACTCAAAACAAACAAACAAACAAACAAAAGAACTCCATGTAGTAAAGAAAGCTTCCAGGGATGCAGGGCTTCCCTAAATCCCCTTGTTTGGATCCAGCCACCTATGCACAAAGGCACCAACTGAGAACATCGTTTTGGTTGGTAACCAGCTGAGTGAGCATGCAACATTGCTTACAGTCAACAAAATGTTTACATTGAGATACTGTGTTGGTTATTTTATCAATTGTCCCTTTCAACTCCCATCTCCTCAAGTCCCTTCTGGATCCTAGATTAAATAATGTAAATGTATCTGGTCCCAAAGATTCTTCTGTGAGACCTCCCTCTCCTGTGCTGGTAGTTATCTCTGAATGTCTGTGTGATTTCAGGCCTTCAAAATCCTACTTCCTCCCCTGACCTGGAGCTCTGCATTCTGCACTGTTTACAGAATGCTCACTAGTTAAGAGGGCCAACTATGTGCTAAGTGCTGTGCTAGCTGGCTAAGGACGGAACAATGCAGAGTACCTGCCCACAAAGAACACACAGTCTATCAAAGGAGATAGTTAAATAGATAATCATAAAAGAACATGGTAATCAAAAAATATACACACAGGGCATTATGGGAATGCTAAGGTGGGACACCTATTCCAGCTTGGGGAAAGGGGACTAGAAAGAAACACCAACAGTGGCACATGAACTAGCTGTAAATAATGTCTACCAGTTAGTTAACCAGGTAGAGGGCACAGCATTTACAAAAGCAAAAGCAAAAGCATGAAGGCACAAAGCAATGTGGTATAGGCAAGGAGTGCACTGATACTGTATATCAAATTGTAAGGAAGGATGTGGAAGAGGTAGGTGGGGATCAAAGGAGGAGCGTGACATGCTATGCTCAGAAACATGGATAATTAGCCTTTGACCGTGGGAACGACTGAGGACTTTTAGGGAAGGCAAGGACTCATTAGATCACTCTGACAGTTTTTCAGAATATAGATTTGAGGAGGCTCTGGTATAAATCCAGGGGGAAGATAACGAGAGCCCTAAATAGAGAGCAATGGTAGTAGAGATGAAAAGGGGCATACTGAAGAATTAACACTGGTGTAAAATCTGCAGGACCTGTGAATATTCTGTAACACAGAACAGTCTCTTCTACTAGGACTTGGAGTTCTGATGTGCTAGATTTCTTTTTTTTTAATTAATTAATTATTTTATTTTTGGCTGCATTGGGTCTTCATTGCTGCGTGTGGGCTTTCACTAGTTGCGATAAGTGGGGGCTACTCTTCATTGCAGTGCGCAGGCTTCTCATTGTGGTGACATTTCTTGTTGTGGAGCATGAGCTCTAGGCACACGGGATTCAGTAGTTGTGGCACGTGGGCTCAGTAGTTGTGGCTTGCGGGCTCCATAGCTCAGGCTCAGTAGTTGTGGCACATGGGCTCAGTTGCTCCGCAGCATGTGGGATCTTCCCGGACCGGGGCTCGAACCCATGTCCCCTGCATTGGCAGGCGGATTCTTAACCACTGTGCCACCAGGGAAGTTCCAATGATGTGCTACATTTCTAATTAAGAGCAGTATGAATAGAAAATATGAACAGACCAATCACAAGCACTGAAATTGAAACTGTGATTAAAAATCTTCCAACAAACAAAAGCCCAGGACCAGATGGCTTCACAGGTGAATTCTATCAAACGTTTAGAGAAGAGCTAACACCTATCCTTCTCAAACTCTTCCAAAATATAGCAGAGGGAGGAACACTCCCAAATTCCTTCTACGAGGCCACCATCACCTTGATACCAAAACCAGACAAGGATGTCACAAAGAAAGAAAACTACAGGCCAATATCACTGATGAACATAGATGCAAAAATCCTCAACAAAATACTAGCAAACAGAATCCAACAGCACATTAAAAGGATCATACACCATGATCAAGTGGGGTTTATTCCAGGAATGCAAGGATTCTTCAATATATGCAAATCTATCAATGTGATAAACCATATTAACAAATTGAAGGAGAAAAACCATATGATCATCTCAATAGATGCAGAGAAAGCTTTCGACAAAATTCAACACCCATTTATGATAAAAACCCTCCAGAAAGTAGGCATAGAGGGAACTTTCCTCAACATAATAAGGGCCATATATGAGAAGCCCACAGCAAACATCATCCTCAATGGTGAAAAACTGAAAGCATTTCCACTAAGATCAGGAACAAGACAAGGTTGCCCACTCTCACCACTCTTATTCAACATAGTTTTGGAAGTTTTAGCCACAGCAATCAGAGAAGAAAAGGAAATAAAAGGAATCCAAATCGGAAAAGAAGAAGTAAAGCTGTCACTGTTTGCAGATGACATGATACTATACATAGAGAATCCTAAAGATGCTACCAGAAAACTACTAGAGCTAATCAATGAATTTGGTAAAGTAGCAGGATACAAAATTAATGCACAGAAATCTCTGGCATTCCTATATACTAATGATGAAAAATCTGAAAGTGAAATCAAGAAAGCACTCCCATTTACCATTGCAACAAAAAGAATAAAATATCTAGGAATAAACCTACCTAAGGAGACGAAAGACCTGGATGCAGAAAATTATAAGACACTGATGAAAGAAATTAAAGATGATACAAATAGATGGAGAGATATACCATGTTCTTGGACGGGAAGAATCAACATTGTGAAAATGACTCTACTACCCAAAGCAATCTACAGATTCAATGCAATCCCTATCAAACTACCACTGGCATTTTTCACAGAACTAGAACAAAAAATTTCGCAATTTGTATGGAAACACAAAAGACCCCGAATAGCCAAAGCAATCTTGAGAACGAAAAAAGGAGCTGGAGGAATCAGGCTCCCTGACTTCAGACTATATTACAAAGCAACAGTAATCAAGACAGTATGGTACTGGCACAAAAACAGAAAGATAGATCAGTGGAACAGGATAGAAAGCCCAGATATAAACCCACGCACATATGGGCACCTTATCTTTGATAAAGGAGGCAGGAATGTACAGTGGAGAAAGGACAGCCTCTTCAATAAATGGTGCTGGGAAAACTGGACAGGTACATGTAAAAGTATGAGATTAGATCACTCCCTAACACCATACACAAAAATAAGCTCAAAATGGATTAAAGACCTAAATGTAAGGCCAGAAACTATCAAACTCTTAGAGGAAAACATAGGAAGAACATTCTATGACATAAATCACAGCAAGATCCTTTCTGACCCACCTCCTAGAGTAATGGAAATAAAAACAAAAATAAACAAATGGGACCTAATGAAACTTCAAAGCTTTTGCACAGCAAAGGAAACCATAACCAAGACCAAAAGACAACCCTCAGAATGGGAGAAAACATTTGCAAATGAAGCAACTGACAAAGGATTAATCTCCAAAATTTACAAGCAGCTCATGCAGCTCAATAACAAAAAAACAAACAACCCCATCCAAAAATGGGCAGAAGACCTAAATAGACATTTCACCAAAGAAGATATACAGAATGCCAACAAACACATGGAAGAATGCTCAACATCATTAATCATTAGAGAAATGCAAACCAAAACTACAATGAGATATCATCTCACACCAGTCAGAATGGCCATCATCAAAAAATCTAGAAACAATAAATGCTGGAGAGGGTGTGGAGAAAAGGGGACACTCTTGCACTGCTGGTGGGAATGTGAATTGGTTCAGCCACTATGGAGAACAGTATGGAGGTTCCTTAAAAAACTACAAATAGAATTACCATATGACCCAGCAATCCCACTACTGGGCATATACCCTGAGAAAACCAAAATTCAAAAAGAGTCATGTACCAAAATGTTCATTGCAGCTCTATTTACAATAGCCAGGACATGGAAGCAACCTAAGCGCCCATCATCGGATGAATGGATAAAGAAGACGTGGCACATATACACAATGGAATATTACTCAGCCTTAAAAAGAAATGAAATTGAGCTATTTGTAATGAGATGGATAGACCTAGAGTCTGTCATACAGAGTGAAGTAAGTCAGAAAGAAAAGGACAAATACCGTATGCTAACACATATATATGGAATTTAAGGGAAAAAAATGTCGTGAAGAACCTAGGGGTAAGATAGGAATAAAGACGCAGACCTACTGGAGAACGGACTTGAGGATATGGGGAGGGGGAAGGGTGAGTTTTGACAGGGCGAGAGAGAGTCATGGACATATACACACTAACAAACGTAGTAAGGTAGATAGCTGGGGGGAAGCAGCCGCAAGGCACAGGGATATTAGCTCGGTGCTTTGTGACAGCCTGGAGGGGTGGGATGAGGAGAGTGGGAGGGAGGGAGACGCAAGAGGGAAGACATATGGGAACATATGTATATGTATGGCTGATTCACTTTGTTATAAAGCAGAAACTAACACACAATTGTAAAGTAATTATACCCCAATAAAGATGTTTAAAAAAAAAAAAAAAAGAGCAGTATGGCATAGAAAAGTACCTACAGGCACTGGGTCTGGAGCCAGGTTCCAAGCACAGCTTCACTACTTTTTAGCTGTGTGACCTTGGGCCAGTTACTCAACCTCCCTGAGTCTCAGTTTCCCAATCTGTAAAAACGGTGATTAATAACAACAGCTCTTGCTTAAGGCTGTGAGGATTCAAATATATGTCATGATTAAAGGGCATAGCATAGTGCCTGGTCTAGAATAAGCAATCAATTTTGGTAGCTGTTTAATTTTATTATAATTAACCATATGCTTTAGAAAATATATGAGCAAATTGCAGTTTTGACATCTTACTATGAAATTTGAGAAATCGAATCAGTATTCTTGCCCAGATGGAAAGTCACCTCTCTGCAGGGAGGTAGCTGACAAGCGTAAATATTAAGCAAATATTAGTAATTAGATATGATCAGTTTAAAAGATATTTATTTATACACTGTTCCAGACAGAGTTTAAAGTGACTCACAGAGATGCATAAAACATAACAAAATAGCATAAATTTTAAAACTAGGATCAAAAAGAAGAAAAGCAAGAGTGGAGACAAAATAGAGGTGTGAGAATCAAGGCTACAAAACAAAAGGGCAACTGAGGCTTCCCAGTGGTCGGCTGGGGTCCAGGCCCCCGCAAGCCCACCCATGGAGCAAATCTACAACTCAGACAACATACCCAGGCCTGCCCGCACTGGGGTCCTTTCTCAAAAGCGTTATGGTAGCCAAGGTGTTTTTCATTTTCCCCTAACAATGAGAAATGTATAATAGCTCTCAATTTTACAAGATTCTGATTTTGGGTTTACAGTAAGGTTCTCTTGCCCCCCACAATCCTTTCCAAAATAGGTTCTGTAAATGTGGAGTTTGCATGTACTGAGGCATTTTGCAGTTTTACCTCCTTTTAATATATCTACCAACTGATGAAGATGAAGATGAAGAAGAAGAAGAAAGGAAGAAGAAAGCAGCTAACACTTCTATAATGTTTACTATGTATCAAGCACTTTTCTAAGCACTTTACATACATGGAGTCATTTAGTCTCACAATCATATTATGAGGTAGGTACTATTATTATAATTCTTTGCAAATGAGGAAAGTGAGACACCCATCGAGCAAATAACTTGCCCAAGGTCATATGCCCTATAAGGAACAGTCTGGTTTTTGAGCCCAGGCAGTCTGATTCCAGAGTCTGAGCTCTTTATGCTATAGGGTCTCTTCATATTCTGATAACACTGCTTGTACATGGTAATATTTGGAAAAGGGGACATCTTTCCCACAGAAGCTGGAGGTACAGTTTTTTTAAAGTCCTCAGCTAATATCAAATGAATGTTTGAAAGGCCAGTGGTCCAGCTTACCTTACCTTACCTTCTTACCCCTGACCTCCCCACACAATAACATGCACCAGGCTCAGAGCAACTCTACACATGGGAAAGGACCCATTCTCCTCATCCAGGACACCCCTTCTAAATGATGGTAGGAGTATATATGGGGGGAGTAACTAAAATATAATCTCTTTTGTTAGCTCTTAGAAACACAGGCGGGGAAAATTTCCTCCAGATTGAATCCACATGGTTACCTTTCAATACCACCAAATTCTGTTCATAAACAGTTTGAAGAAATTCCCACTTAAAATAATATGTATTAATACTTCTCTAAAGTAAGTGCCAGAGGGAAGTGGGACGTCTTAAAATATATATATTTCTCCTGCAGAGTGGTTATTTTGATACATGGAAATGTGGTCTTATTTTCATGATTTCACACTTTTCCTGCTCCTCAGCAATTCCAGGCATCTTAAACCTACCACCGATCCTAGAAGGCAGATCTCCATAAACGTGGTACATAGAAGTAAGTAGAAAACAAGACCATGTGTCTAAACACTCCCCTCAGCAACAGGAGAAATGCATTTATTAAGACAAAGCCCATTTGGCTTTCAAGCTTGCAAGATGTACACTTCTTAGAAGCTTCCTCTCACAGGAGCCAGACAGGCTCACTAGAACCCCATGAGGTTAATGGGGAGAAGGATGGCCTGTTCATCCCCTCCTCTGCCCAAGTCACTTTCCTTAACAGCCCAAAAGCTTTTTTAAAAAGATAAAAAATCCACAACGAAAAGAACAGAATGCTTTAAAATCCAGGTTTATATGCATAAAACACTTTATTTATAAGTCTGGTGATAGCCGACACGTTGTCATTTTTCAATAAGCCTCATCACCCTGTGAAACTCCATTATCTTTCCTTAGTCAACAAGCTTTGATAAACCAGCATCCCCCCAGGGAAGACCCTCTTCTCCTGCCTGGGTCACAGATGGTGGGGATTTCTAAACTGAACTCTAGCTAGCATCTAATTCTTTCTTGTAGGCCACATCACCTAAAAATCACTCACACAGTCCCCTTAAATAAGAAATCACGATGGTTCATGACTAATCCAGCCCATGTTCACACATAACTGTGATTTCATGCATTTGGTTTCTTTTTTAATTTTAGGGATGCTGTGATCTAGCTATGGCCACAGAAACCTTAAACACAGTGAAATAACCTGTAGTTGAACTTAAATTGAACTATATATATGGCAGATAATTTTAAGTTGTTATTTAAGGCCTGTAAGACATAAAATAAATGCTAATTTCTTTCAAATAAAACATTAATAAATGTATACATGAGTATATGTACACAAAAGAGTAGGTAAAAATTGGAGAATATAAAATAAAGTGTTAACATACAAGCTCTCTTTTCCTCCTAAGCTGCTTAACCATAATTACTTGACACATTACATCAAATCCCTAGAACAAGGTTAGTACATGTATTATCAACATCTGGTCTATAGCTAGAAGCAATGTCCTAATATTAAAAAAAATACTGAAGTATTATAAAGAATTTAAAACTGCTAAAATGTTCAAATTGCATGTTATTATATATTTGTTTTGTTTTCAATTCTGACATAGCATATAAAAGTACCTTTAAAAGTTCTAAGCGGGGAAGATATATGAATTTTCGTAATTCAGTTAATATAACTTACAATAAATCAAGGCATTCAAAATGTCTAGATGGACTTTCCTAGCCCCACATGCATAAACATGTGACCTTAGTATTACACATTCAGTAATCAGCATATCAATGAGGATGCCCTTTTATTTTATAAAAATTAATAATCTCCCCCACTAGATAATAAATCGTTTGAGAGAAGGGACTTTGTTTTGTTCACTTCTGTACCCTTCAGTGCCAAGAGTGCTGTCTGGCACATAATATGCACACAATAAATATTTGTTGAATGAATGAGCTGGCATCAAAAATACTATATATCGGGCTTCCCTGGTGGCGCAGTGGTTGAGAGTCCGCCTGCCGATGCAGGGGACGCAGGTTCGTGCCCCGGTCTGGGAAGATCCCACATGCCGCGGAGCGGCTGGGCCCGTGAACCATGGCCACTGAGCCTGTGCGTCCGGAGACTGTGCTCCGCAACAGGAGAGGCCACAGCAGTGAGAGGCCCACGTATCGCAAAAAAAAAAAAAAAAATACTATATATCATATTCAGCCACACCAAAGAACTTATCACCCAGGACTTCTCCACATTTGATATCATTAATTCAAATATCCCACTCTTAACTACAATCCCCTGTCCTTCTGGCCTGTTCACTCAATGACCTCCCCCAGCCCTACACCAGTTCTCAGACCTCATGGCAGGGAAGTAGTCCTCCATAGACCTTTCACTCCCACCCTGTCAGCTCCTTCCTGTCTTCACTTCCTTTCCTAGACAGTTTGGATTCTATTGTTTCAACTGCACTCTTGTCAATATCCTCAATAACCCATTTTCATTGCAAATATCTAACAAAAACGTAACCCTAGGAGAGCCCAACTGTTGTGCGTTATGCCTGCACTGGGACTACTGATACCTACTGAAGAAAATAATCACAATCTGGTAGATTATGATCAATATGAATTCTTGGTTGCCAAGCTCAGTTCAACACTGCCTGACACTCCAGCTATGCTTCCCTAGTCCTAGCTTGCTCTCCTGCTCACCACAGTATTTCAAACCTTCCTCAAGCACCTCAATACTCCAACCCAAACCCTGCTCTACTTCAACCCCTGCTCTAAGAGGATGACCTTTCCTCTTCCATCATAGGGAAATATAAACACTCTCAGACAAGTTCCTGCCACCAAATCTATAAACCTATTTTCATCTATATCTGTTCACTTTTTGTTCTTCCCAACTGTAATGTCCTTCCTCTTGTTTAAGGGTAATCTCTCCATTTCATTCTGGATCCTCTCCCATCTGGCATGAGGACTTTACTCGGTAAGGACTTTGCTCTATCAATTACCTCTTCCTTCCCATCAGCCTTTAAAGACATCTAAGTCCTCCTAAATTTAAAAAAAAAAGAAGAAGAAAAGAAAAAATTTCTCTGGATCTCAACCCTTCCCCTACTACCACCCTTTCCTTGCTCTTCAGAGCCAAATTTCTCTAAGGAATTGCCCATATCCACTGCCTCCACTTCCTCATATCCCCAAACATTTCTCAGCCCACCAAAGTCTAGAATTCCTCCCTCCACCCCCCTGAAATTGCTCTAAGGTCAACAAGAACCTCCTAAATCCAATGGACAGTAGTCAGTTTTTATTGTCGTAGACCTCTCTGAATCTTTAGCAACACTGACCATTTTTCAATGGAGCCATTCCATTTTGAAAAACTTCTCCTATTGATATTCAAGTAGATGCACAAACATATATCATAAGGATGCTCAATGTTTAAACCAGCAAAAAAAATTATACAATTTAAGCATCAATAAGAAACTGATTAAATAAACTATGGTACATACATATAATGGAATACTATGTCACTGTTAAAAAGAAAGAGGTAGAAGACTTCCCTGGCAGTCCAGTGGTTAAGACCCCAAGCTTACACTGCAGCACTGCAGCAGGCACAGGTTTGATCCCTGGTTGGGGAACTAAGATCCTGCATGCCGGGGGGCACAGCCAAAAACAAATAAAGAGGTAGTTACATATATATTGACATTGAAAGCATGCCAAAAATATTAAGTAAAAAATACACTGCAAAACATATATACTATAATTCCATTTGTATTTTGTAACATATAATTGCAGACAGGATGGATGGATGGATGAATAGATGGATGGAAGGAAGAAAGGAAATATTTCATATGGGCATGGAAAATGTCTGAAAGGGGATACAAATTTAATAGTTACCCCTGGTGAATGGGATGCAGAAAAGAGAATGGAAGACTTATATGTTATCTTTTATTGGGTCAAGTAATAAAAGTGTAGTCAGATTCCTAAGCACACCAACATTTCCAAAGTAGGTAAGAAAGAAGTTCAAAGGAGATCAAAAGGGAATGGCCAGAGAGACTGTGTAAGATATATTTTAGTGTTCCAGAGATAAGGGAGGAGAGAAAGGTGGTTAATGGTTTCAAACATGGAAAAATAAAAAGAAGAGGTAAAAAATAAGAAGAGGTAAGTGTCCAATAAACCAAGAGCATGAACAGATAATTCTTGAAGGAGGAAGATCAAATGGCCAATAGATGTAAAAAAGAAAAAGTTTCACTCTTACTGGTAATAAAGATTATTTTTATCTTTGCCTATCAATTAAGCAAAATTTTAAAGACAATATTTAATTTTAAAAGGGAAGATGGGGGCTTCCCTGGTGGCGCAGTGGTTGAGAGTCCGCCTGCCGATGCAGGGGACGCGGGTTCGTGCCCCGGTCTGGGAGGATCCCACATGCCGCGGAGCGGCTGGGCCCGTGAGCCATGGCCGCTGAGCCTGCGCGTCCGGAGCCTGTCCTCCGCAACGGGAGAGGCCACAACAGTGAGAGGCCCGCGTAACCCAAAAAAAAAAAAAAAAAAAAAAAAAAAAAAAGGGAAGATGTAAGAAGTACTCGCATACTTTGTTGGCAAATGCAAATCAGTTTTGAACTAATAAGGACCTACTGTAGAGCACAAGGAACTCTACTCAATATTCTGTAATAACCTATATGGGAAAAGAACCTTAAAAAGAGCGGATATTTGTATATGTATAACTGATTAACTTTGCTGTACAGTAGAAACTAACACAACATTTTAAATCAACTATATTCCAATAAAAATTAAAATAAATAAATTTAAATTTGATTTCTAAAAAGCCGAACTTCAACTTCTCACAATTGCGATTAAATCACTGATTATATATTATGTTCTTTTTTTTTTTAACACATACCTCCCCTGCTGAAATAAGTTCTACCAAAAAAAAGGCCATCGTCTACCTTCTTCTCCACTATATCTCAAGCACCTAGCCTAGAAACTGGCACATTGTTGGCTCTCAGTAAATCAACCCATACTTTCTGAGAAATTACAAACAATAGTTTAAAGACACTGATACTAAAGCTATTCTGATGCCTGAGTTGACAGAAATACAAACAAGAAACAGTGTAGAGGTCATGGAAATTTTCCACCTCTTACGAATTACTCAAGTTCAAGGTAGGTTTAGATAGACACAGATATGAAAGCCACAGTGGTCTGTCATTTCAACTATTCTGGCAGCACTGTCCAGTCTCCTATCCTCTTATATGTCTGTCACAGCACCCAGAAAAATCCCCCAAACTAGACTGACTCCACTCTGTCTCTACACCTGGGCTGATGAGTGCTGTTGGAGAGAATGGATACAGGGTTCTGTGACTTGGTGAGAGACAAACTCAAGTTATCCAAGCCTTTCTAGGCTCACTATGATGTGGCAATCTGGATGGTTTGCCTCTAAAGAGCTCCTCTATTCATCCCTCTCAAATGCTGTTCCAACCCCTCACTGCTCTCATCAGTTGGAACCTCCCGCAAAATCCTGTCCTTCCATAGCTCTTTCCTCCTCCACAGCTTCACCAATCCTGCCCTCTTTCCCTCCTGTCTCAATGGAAGAGCTACCTCCCTTTCTCTAAACCCGTCTTTTCACCTCTTTCACTCTGAAGTCCCCACCCTCCTGCTTCCTCAGCGACCTTGCATGGATCAGGCTCTGCCATCTACACATAAATGGGCTCATCTCTCTCCTATATTTAAAAGGGAACGAAATTAACATTTTCTTCTCCCTTGTGCCCCACTGTCTATAGGAAACACTGTCCTTCCTATCATAGCCAAGCCTCTTCCAAATGTATACTGTATTCCTTATCAGTCCCTCTAAGTGCTCTCTCCCCAAACCTCTACAATCTGCCTCTCTCCTCCTACTGCACTGATGTCATCACTGAGATCCTAACTGCCAAATCTAATGAGCATGTTTTTAAAATGTTTTATAGTATGTTTTATCTGATTATGAGAGGGGTACACATCACGAACAAAGTTACGACATACGGCAGACTAAAGAGAAAAAAAATTGTACTGTATAATAGGCAATGGTTAAATATCCCTAATAATAGTGTTCTTATAAACAAATGAAATATATAACCCAAAAGAAAAATGTGCAAAGGATATTAAGGAGCAAGTCTCAGGAAAAATACAAATAGCTAACACACATGAAGATACTCAGCCTTACTAGTGACCAGATAAATGAAAGTTAAATCACTTAGATACTATTTTTCACCTATCAGATTGGCAAAAATTAAAGACTGTCCATTCAAGGGCATGAGGAAAAGCACTCTCAATGGTGAGATTGTAAATCCTCTTGGATGACATTTTTGTGATGTCTATTCACATTTTTTAAATGTGCATATCCTTTGACCCAACAATTCTTCTACTAGAAAGCTATCCCACAGAAATATTTCTGTGTGTATATCTAGATCTACATACATCATTGAGTATTGTGCAAAGATGCTTATTGCAGCATGTCGTGGCTTGGACTAGGGTGACAGAGGAAATGGAGACGTGACAGAATATAATGACATGGGGCTTCCCTTGTGGCGCAGTGGTTAAGAATCCTCCTGCCAATGCAGGGGACATGGGTTCAAGCCCTGGTTTGGGAAGATCCCACATGCCGTGGGGCAACTGAGCCCATGCGCCACAACTACTGAGCCTGTGCTCTAGAGCCCATGAGCCACTACAGGGGTCACGTGCCGCAATTACTGAAGCCCACACACCGAGAGCCCATGCTCCGCAACAAGCCACCACAATGAGAAGCCCACACACCACAACAGAGTAGCCCCCTCTTGCCACAACTAGAGAAAGCCCGCACGCAGCAACGAAGACCCAATGCAGCTAAAAATAAATAAAATAATTTTTTTTTAAAAAATTAAAATAAAGAATATAATGACATGGTTGGAAGTTCAGGTCAACAGGACTTACTGATGAATTGGGTGTGGGGAGGGGGGATGAGAGAAAGACAGGAATCAAGGGTGACCCTAGGTTCTTGGTTTGAGCAACTGAATAGATGATGGTGCCATTTTACTGAGATTGGGGAGGCTGAGGGAAGGGGCTAGGGATTTGAGAGAACTCAAGAGTCCTGTTTTGGAAACAAAATCGTGGACATAGAGAACAGACTACTGGTTGCCAAGGGGGAGGCAGTTGGGGAAGGGATGGATTAGGAGTTTGGGATTAGCAGATGCAAAGTAGTAAATAAAGGATGGCTAAACAACAAGGTCCTACTATATAGCACAGAGAACTATATTCAATTATCCTATGATAAATCATAATGGAAAAGAATATTAAAAAAAAGAATGTATATGGAATTCCCTGGTGGTCCAGTGGTTAGGACTCTACGCTTTCACTGCTGAGAGCATGGGTTCAATCCCTGGTCGGGGAACTAAGATCCTGCAAGCCCCGTGGTGTGGCAAAAAATATGTGTGTGTGTATATATATGTGTATGTATGTATGTGTATATGTATATATAAATATATATACATATATAAATATACATGCACACACACACATATATACACATGTATATATAATAGAATCACTTTGCTAAACAGCAGAAATAAATACAACATTGTAAATCAACTATACTTCAATTAAAAAAAAAGAAAGAGTCCTGTTTTGGCCAAGTTATGTTTGAGATGTCTATTTGATATCCAAGTAGGAATGTTGAATAGGCCATCAGATATATGAGGCTGTAGCTTAGAAGAAAGGCTTGGGACAGAGACATAAATTTGGGACTGATGAGTGTACAGACAGATGGCATTTAAAGCCATGGGGCTAAGACACTATAAAACTCTTTAAAGGAAAACATAGGCAGAACACTCTATGACATAAATCACAGCAAGATCCTTTTTGACCCACCTCCTAGAGAAATGGAAATAAAAATAAACAAATTTGGACCTAATGAAACTTAAAAGCTTTTGCACAGGAACGGAAACCATAAATACGATGAAAAGACAACCCTCAGAATGGGAGAAAATATTTGCAAATGAAGCAACTGACAAAGGATTAACCTCCAAAATTTACAAGCAGCTTATGCAACTCAATATCAATAAAACAAATAACCCAATCCAAAAATGGGCAGAAGACCTAAATAGACATTTCTCCAAAGAAGATATACAGATTGCCAACAAACACATGAAAGAATGTTCAACATCACTAATCATTAGAGAAATGCAAATCAAAACTACAATGAGGTATCACCTCACACCAGTCAGAATGGCCATCATCAAAAAATCTACGAACAATAAATGCTGGAGAGGGTGTGGAGAAAAGGGAACCCTCTTTCACTGTTGGTGGGAATGTAAATTGATACAACCACTATGGAGAACAGTATGGAGGTTCCTTAAAAAACTACAAATAGAACTACCATATGACCCAGCAATCCCACTACTGAGCATATACCCTGAGAAAACCATAATTCAAAAAGAGTCATGTACCACAGTGCTCATTGCAGCTCTATTTACAATAGCCAGGACATGAAAGCAACCTAAGGGTCCATCGACAGATGAATAGATAAAGATGTGGCACATATATACAATGGAATATTACTCCGCCATAAAAAGAAAGGCAATTGAGTTATTTGTAGTGAGGTGGATGGACCTAGAGTCTGTCATACAGAGTGAAGTAAGTCAGAAAGAGAAAAACAAATACCATATGCTAACACATATATATGGAATCTTAAAAAAAAAAAGGTTCTGAAGAACCTAGGGGCAGGACAGGTATAAAGACACAGATGTAGAGAATGGACTTGAGGACACGGGGAGGGGAAAGGGTAAGCTGGGACGAAGTGAGAGAGTGACATGTACTTATAAATACTACCAAATGTAAAATAGCTAGTGGGAAGCAGCCTCATAGCACAGGGAGATCAGCTGGTGCTTTGTGAACACCTGGAGGGTTGGGATAGGGAGGGTGGGAGGGAGACGCAAGAGGGTGGAGATATGGGGATATATGTATATGTATAGCTGATTCACTTTGTTATAAAGCAGAAACTAACACACCATTGTAAAGCAATTATACTCCAATAAAGATGTTAAAAGAATTAAAAAAGAAAATAAAGCCATGTGGCTGGATGAATGCATCTGGAAAGATTCTGGATAGAGAAAAGTCAATGGACTGAGCTCTGGGTCACTCCACTGCTGAGAGGTTGGGGAGATAAACTGAGTAGAAGAGGAGGCTGGGTAGAAGTTTTTTGTACAAACTTCAGTTTCAGAGAAGTTACCATACATCAAATTGTGGAAAATCACATATTTACCACTGTATCAAGGGTCCAACTCCTTCCAAGCCTGTCTTTTAAAAGATTCTAGCCTTATTTTTCTTTCTGAAGACTTCAAAGCATTTAAATAGAACAGTACTGTTTTTTTCTTTTCTGTTACACAGTGGTTTCCTCACATTGTATAATTCTCCTAGTATAAAACTCGTCAAGTACTACACCAATAGTAATCAGCAATGGCTTTTCCATAAAGTTCATAATCTCATAACTACCTCATGCCTAAAAGGCTGAGTGACTTGAGGCCAGAAGCTTAATCTGGTTGGCATCTTTTATTCGTTTGGGCTGTTCACTTCCCTATCACACAGGAACTTTCTCCAGCTTCTTATGAGCTCACTGAACAAACACCTCAAGACATCTGACAAGCCATACTCCCTCTTCTAAGTGCAACCCCCCTTCCTACCCACAAGAAGCACAGCATCTTCACATTTCCACTTTAAACTTTAGAAGTTTCCATCCAGAGACTCATGCCTTAAAAAGAGAGGAAGTACTTCCAACTAGGTCAAAGTTGCCATCAGGTATGCACTCTCAAAGCAAAGCTGTGTGATAACTGGGCCTGGGGCAGACTGGGGACACTTAGTTTCAGGTCCAGGAGAACACAAAAGAGTGCCATTTCCTACCATGGTAATGTCATTCATTAATCCAATTAACAAATATTAGCAAGCACCTAGGATGTGCCAGGCTCTGTTATGGATGCTGGGGTCCACTGGTGAATAAAACAGATGGCAATCCCGGCCCACATGGAACTTCCATTATGGAGGGGGGAGAGGAACAGACAATAAGAAAGAAAAATGAATAAAATACATAATATATTACATTAGAGTAATAAGGTAGGGAAGGGGCATATAGAAAGTTCAGGGAAGGGGTTATAAGCTTAAATAGGGTGGTTAAGAACGGCCTCACTAAGGTGACATTTAAATACAAACTCCAAGCTGTCGGATTTCAAGTGCCTCAAAAAGGTGTCTTCTGTACTTCAATCCCACCGTCACCTGATCTCAGGCCCTTGAAGGCATGGTATTCCCAGTTCCTAGCACAAATATTTGTTAATCTCTTGTGCTCAAGACAAAGGGAGCTCTAAGATGTAGACCTTGTACTCAGAGAGGTACCTTCCAGATGGAAAACCAACTGAGAGAGGTGTTAAGGAATTTTCCTGAGGTGTAAACAAAGTGATTTAGGACACAGAATAACTGGTAATTCTGCTTAGGGGAAGGAACTGTGTGTTCAGTAAGGCTGTCCCAAAGGAGGTGACTTTAGAACTAAATCTTGAGATGAATATTAATTAATGGCAGGAGAGTGGTCATGGGTGGGAAAGTCTCTCTTCAGGGGGAAAAAAAAAAGGAGTAACTTGAGCAAAGACCCAGAGATGGAATCAGAAAGGACATTTTCTTGTGGGCTGTCCCTCCTTAAGGTACTCCATCCATCCCATGATAAAACAAGCACACACTCACCCTCAGGCTCTCTGGCCTGGCTGTTGGGAAATCCTTATCACTTTCCACACCCTCATTTCTCCCCTAGCCAGCAGGAAAAGAAAAAGTTGAGTCAGGCGCACATCCCTAGAATCCAGGGTCACCCTCTCTAAGTTCAAGACAATTCCTTCTGAGTTGAGATCCCTGAAGGTTTCATTCAACTAGGTACACCCAGGGGTGTGTACTTATAGTGGCAACGTGGCAACCAGCCTCACGTTGGAAGTGAAGTGGGTAAGACATCAGTGAGGTAAGTGGTCCAAAGTCTCTGCAGTGCCTCTGAGGTGGAGTCAAGGACCAAAACTTAGGCTTCAGCTTGGAAGGGAAATTTTTAATCACTTAGTCCTCACCTGTGAGCTATTTAGTGTTCCTAACATCCAAGACAGCAGAGGTGGTGTGATAGGGGATAAGAACACAGTTCGGCAGTCAGATGGCCCAGCTCTGCCCCTCATCAGTTGGGTGATTTGAGACAAAGCACTTAAACTCTCAGAGTCTCCCTTTCATCATAGCATGCTTATAACTGTAGTGCCTAGCACATACACTTATCATTAGGATTATGTGAGATAATTATGTAAAGAATTTATCATAGTCCCTGGCTCAATGAATTCTAACCATGATTAGTAGCAGCCTTTAAGGGGAAAAGCTCAGAGAGTATCAACCAGAATGCCACAGGGAGGAATTGGGACATCGGGATTGACAATATATACACTATTGATACCATGTATAAAATAGACAACTGATGGGAACCTACTGTATAGCACAGGGAACTCTACTTAATGCACTGTGGGGTCCTAAATGGGAGGGAAATCCAAAAGGAAGGGGATATATGTATATGTACGGCTGATTCACGTTGCTGTGCAGTAGAAGCTAACACATTGTAAAGCAACTATACTCCAATAAAAATTAATTAAAAATAATAATAAACAATGTTTCTTTTTAAAAAAATCATAATGCCACATACACTCACAGACCAATTATCCCTGAACAGGCCTCCAAACTTCATTTCACTGCTCTAGCCTAGTGAGAGGCACCTGAAATTGTGCTACCAGAAATGTTCATCCCCTGCTAGGAAAAGTCTCACAAGCCAAGTTGATGGTCTTTTTCTACTAAGATTTCCAGCAGGTGCTTTAAAAAAAAAAAAAACAAAACAGCAACAGCTACAACTACAGCAGAAAACTTCACTAGGGCCTCAACTCTTTGCATTAAACATTGTTCTCTCCACAGACCAGTGGGTAAACACATAAGGTCATTAACACCTTAATATTAATGGATTTATGAGGGGTGGGGATGGGGAGCTGAAAGCAGAAAAGAAGCCAGTTAAAAATAGAAGGTACAAGATGTACTGAAGACTAATTTCTGGCACAAATGTACAAGGCCTAGGATCAACCCTGCCTAAAGCAGTATTCTGGAATGCTAGGTCCTCTGGTCCTGAAGAAGCTGGCAGGCTACTGGGGGAAGAAAACTTTGGTTGATGAGAAACATCACCTGTTCGAGTCACCAAAATTCTCACCAAACGATTTCACCACCAAAAAACCCAACCATTTTATTCAAAGTTAAGGGCTGGAGGAACATCTTTTCTGCCCCTTTACAAACCATCACAGAAGACGGAGGCGTTCTGTGTCCCTTCTGAGGGCTGTGGGACCCTCCTCCAGAGGCGTACCCCCGCTGCCTGCTGGAAGGATGGCAAGATAAAGCGGCTCAGCTCCAGAGCACACAGCTGGGTCCCCAGCCCAAGCGCAGAAGGTGCCCACTGAGGCAGGGCTCGGGGCCAATCGGCCTCCAGCCTTTTAAGCTGCGGCGGATCCACCGAGGGCAGGGAAGCGGACGCCGCGAGGTCAGAGGTCCGGAAAGAGTGCGGGGCCCAGACCCCGCGCGACCGCCGGGTGCTGCTAGAGACACCCCCGAAAAGGTGACTCGACGCCCCGGAGGGTGCAGTTCCCGCTAGGAGCTCGGCCCCACCCCCGCCCCCAGGGCCAGCTCCCGGGAGGGGGCCCGGGCTCCGAAGGGCGGGAAAAGTCGGCCACTCTGAAGGAAGCAGAGCCCCGAGGAGCACAGCCCGTGGCGGCGACGGATGGTCCGGGGAAATGGTCAGGGGCGGCAGGGAGAAAGCAGAATGGTGGGGAGGGACCGCCCCAACAGACGCGAGTCAAAGCGTGGGGGGTGCGGTCCGCACAGGCGGACGGAGAGAGGGTACAGGGGATCAGCTAGGGACAAGGAGAGACTAGGAGAGCGGAAGGGGGTAGGGAAGCGCGCAGGTCCCCGAGATGGGGGTGGGGGCGCTTAGGCAGCGAAAAGGTACTGGGAGCCCAGGAGGCGTCCCGGACAGAGGGCGGAGGGGCGGTCGCGGGCCACGGACCTACCTGTCACCTGCAACAGGTGCCGCGAGAAGGCGAGACGTCGCAGTACCGGATTCAGGGGAGGGTCTCCGAGTCCGGGAAGACCGCAACCCCACTCTGGCGGCTGGCCCTTCTTACCCTCCCGGGAGGCGGAAAAAGCTGCAACTTTCCCTGGAGCGGGGGAGGAGCTGGACTCTTAAAGGGGCCGCACAGCGCTCCGGGCTCCTTGGTAGGGGGCCGCGCCTAGCGAAGGGGAGCTCCGAGAGCCAAAGCCTTAAGGCACTGGAGGGATGCCGGCCCCGGTTAGCAAAGGGTACTTGAAGCCTGTCGATAGCAGTCTAAGACTAGACCTGGGTTCCATTGGTGGTCACTCTCTCAGACGATACATCATCATTCTCTTCCGCTCAGCCTGAGCCAAAAGTTGTCAAATTGTTGTGTACTTCTAAGAAGATGAAGGCTCTAGACCGTATAATTCGGGAAGATAATGATACTATTCTGCTCCTTTGACTTTCCACTTTTTATAGCAAATAAAACTGTCTGTCTAAAATAGAAACGTTTTGGGGAAAGGACATAGACTAAATTCACACATGGACACAACTGGTTAAACTCACTAGTAATCAAAGAGCAAATTAGAACCATAATGCAACTCTTTGGCAAAGGTTTTGTTTGTTTGTTTTTATAACACTTAAGACAAAGTGTTCAAACAAGCTCTTTCATAATTGCTAGTAGGAGTGTATGTTGGTTTAAAACCCTTTTAGAAAGCATGTGAGCAATATATATCAATAGACTTTAAAATGTTTATATTTACCCAGTAATTACAGATTCCTCTCCCCCCTCTCCCTCCCTCCCTCTCTCTCTTTCTCCATTCTTCTCATCAGCCATTAACCATGCTCAAGTCCCTCTCATCTGTCATAAGCAATTAAACATGCTCAAGTCTCTGCCATCTTAAAAAAAAAAAAATCCTCCCTACACACTAGGTACCTCTCCAGCTCCTCTTTATGGGCAATTTCTATTCCCTTACTTCTTACTCAGCAATTTGGCTTCCTTCCCCCAACACTCCACTGAAACTGTGCTCAACAAGATACCCAACCAATGACCTCCGTGTCAAAAAAGCTATATTAAATAAATAAATAGGGCATTTTTCCCTTTTTATCTTCCTTGACCTCTCCCCTACATTTAACGCTGTTAACCATTTCCTCCTCCTTGAAAGTCTTCCTGTGGCATCTATGATGCCATACTCTTTTGCTTTCCCTCCTATCCCTTTGCCCTCTCCTCAGTCTCCTTTGCATATTCCACGTCTGCTATCTAACCTCTGAAAGCCAGACATTCTCAGGACTAGGCTACATATACTCTTTCCCTAAATGATCTTTCACTCACTTGGCATGAATTACACCATCTATATGGCCACAACTGTAATTTTATAGTTCTATCCAGACCTCTTCACTGAGCTCTGCTTTCTTGGCAACTCCACTTGGACGTCTCAAACTCAACACATCCAGTCAAACATTTTCTCTTAAATTTGCTCCTCCTCCATTGTTTCTTATCTCAGTAGGTGACAACATGCCACCCAAGGCAAAAATTTTGCACCTAGCATAGTGCCTGGCATATAGTAAGTCCTCACTAATATTTGTATAATGAACGAATGAATGTTTCCTAAGGAAACAGAAAAGTACACAAACTTTTTGTACAATTATGTTAATCACAGTATTACTTAGAATAATAAAATACTAGGGAAAAAACCCTAATGGTTCAATGGTTAAATAAATTATAGTATAGTCATAGAATATTATCTAGACAATAAAATGATATTTACACATAGATCATAATGACAGGAAAATGCTTATGCTCTAGTATTAATTGAAAGTAATATACATTAATATAAAATATGATCACAACAATTAGTGAATATGAGTAGATATGCGTGGAAAAAAGGCTAAAAAGAAATGTGGAAAATATTAACAGTGACTATCTCTAGGTGGTGAAACTAAATGAAGTTTTTAGTTTCCTCCTACTTTTTTGTATTTTTCAACTTTCTTATAATAAGCAAGTATGGCTTTGATAATATAGATTTTTTGGAAAAATCTTAAAGGGGAAAGAAAAAAATCATTTTAATTCTAACAGATAAAACAGTAAAATTCAGCCTCCCGGCTTCTCCCCACAGTTTTCTTCCATACTTTAGCCCTTCAGTACCCCGCCCACAGCCTGAAGTGTGAAGAAGCCACTTCAAAAAGGAAATCCTTTTGTTTGGTCTAGCTTTGCCAGCTCAGCCCTCAGGGCCCCTCTGCTCAGCTCTGGGCTTTGAATGTGTTCACCTCCCTAACCTGGCCTGTGGGAACTCAGACCAAGCACTTCTCTGCTCCTTCTTTGCAGGTTGTCCTTGGTGGAGCTGGAAACACCCTCAGCCAGAAGGGACTTCAGAAAATATTTAGTCCAATCCCCTTATTCCTCAGCAAAACTTCCAGATATTATTTTATGTTTTTACTTCTTTCTACATGTGCAATTTCTAACTCTCCAAGTCCACCTCGTTAAGGAGAATGTGAGGATCTGACTCCTTTACTGTAAGACAGTCTCACTGAACCAGCTACAAATACAGAGACAAACATAAACGATGAACCAAAACAAAGTTAGTCAGCGGCCTGTTTATACAGATTCTGTGCTTTGCAAACTGCTGTCAATTTCTGTTTGATTCTCCTTGTTTGCCACGAGGATACTGTGCACTAGTTCTTATGCCAAATATTGTGAGGGGTCCAATGCAAGCAAACTCAGACACTAACCCACTGCAACAATGTCAACAGGAATTTATGATTATCCTATGTAGAGTATGTAAGCTCCTGTCCCATAGTGAATGACGGATTCAATGAGTTGTTTCATTTTACCATGTTGAGGAAGTTCTGGCTGGTGCTAACTAATAAGATGGAGATTTTCCTCAGCCTTGGATAACAGGATGCCTCAGTATTGAGCAATTACTCTCTTTTAAAAGTATTAAATATTTCAACTATCACATTTTGAGTGATGTAAGACTAACCTATATAAAAATTTCTATCACAGGAAGGGAAATCCCTGGCAGTCCAGTGGTTAGGACTCTGAGTGTCCACTGCAGGGGGCACGGGTTCAATCCCTGGTCTGGGAACCAAGATCCTGCATGCCTTGCAGTGTGTCCAAAAAAGAAAAAAATAAATTAATTTTTTAAAATTTAATTAAAAAAATAAATTAAAATTTCTATCGTAAGAATATAAATTCTCTCAGTTAATCTATGTACTTTTATGTAATTCCAGTCACAACTCTAAATTTTCTACGATTAAGATGAGAACTGAGTAATTCCAAATAACATTTGGAATAATTAACAGTAAAGAATAGACGATACATTTAAGGATGAGGGAAGACATTCTATCAGATAGTAAAGACAATTCAATGGAGAAAGTCTTTTAAAAATGATGCTGGAACAAGAAAACATTTTTTTTTCATATTAAAAAAGTGAACCTGTACTTATACCTCACACTGTATACAGAGCTTAAACTCAAAATTAATCATAACGTAAATGTAAACTATAAATGTAAAATGTAAATGTATAATTTTTTAGAGAAGAAAGACATGGCAGAAAATCTTTATGACCTTGAGTCAGACAAAGTGTTCTTGTTATGGTATACAAAACACAATCTATAAATGAAAAGATTGATAAATTGCATTTCATTAAGAACTTTTGCTCTGTAACAGACAAGTCACAGAGAAAGCATATGAGAAAGCATATCTTCCAACCACAAATTAGAGAACTCATACTTTGAAAATTTTTAAAAATTAAAAGCAACAATAATGAAACAATCGATTTTTTTAAAAAAATAGATATAATATTTGAACAGACTCCTAACCAAAAAAGATATATGATGGCAAATGAGGACAGGAAAAGAAGCTCAACGCCATTAGTAACTAGAGAAATGCAAATTAAACAAAGGGCAGCACGAAGAAATTTTGGGTGACATCGGGATTTTCTGTATCCTGTCTTTGGTTGTGATTATCAGAATGTATCCATGTCTAAATCTCATAGAACTTTATACCAAAAAAAGGTTAATTTTATTTTATGTAATTATAATTTATTTTAATTATAATAAAGAAATGAATTGATAAATAAAAATTTTATGTCCAAAACATATTAAATATTTCAATGTATAAAAATAATATAACAAGCATATGCCAACTACCCAGCTTAAGAAATAAGGCATTATCAATACAATAAAAGCCCTCTGTATACACCTCAATCCCAAGGTTTTCACTGTCCCAGATTTCATCTTGATTGTTTCCATGTATAGCTTTATACATTTTTTGCATATTTGTCTATCCCTAAACAATATGTAGTACTGTACATAAGTAGTATCACTCTGTATGTACCTTCTGCAATTTGCTGTCCTCACTCAACAGTATGCTTAGGAGATTTACCCCTCTAGCTTTAATTCATTCATTTTCACTGCTAGAGAGCATTCCAGGCATAAAAGTATTCTATCTTATACATGTGTTCTCCTATTGATCAGGTACTTTCAAATTGCCAAAGTCTTAATTCTTAGGATTCTAGCACACTCCCTCTATTTCTGATTGGATAATAATTTACTTTTGTAAAAAACAAAAAAAAAAAAAAAAAAAAACAACAAAGAAAAAGCAGACTTCCTGACAAAGCAAATTTAGTGCACTAGTGAGTATAGGTTGTAAAAAGTAGACTCAGTCTCTTATCCAGGCAAGATCAGGGTTTCTCCACCTCCACACTATCGAGCTTTGGACGAGCTAATGCTTTGTTGCTGGGAGGTGTCCTGTGCATTGTAGGATATTTAGTAGCATCTCTGGCCTCTACCCACTAGATGCCAGTAGTGATAACCAAAAACGTCTCCATATATTGCAAAACGTCCTCAGTTGAGGACCACAGGTCAAGATGTACTGAGTACCCATTACATGAGAAGCACATTAGCAGGTGCTATGGAAAGAAAGAGGAATAAACATTGAGAAAAAGTCCCTTTATTCAAAGATATATATTGAGCATCTACTACATGCAAAGTATACTGTGCTAGGCATGGAGATTTTGGTGACCCTTTCCTCAAGGAGTTCACAGTTTATTGCATAGGGTGAAGGGAAGCAGACAAACCATAAACATAAAATTATAATACAATGTGGAAAGTGCAAAGCTGGGGAGATGCACAGGATATGTGGGAGCACCTAGGAAGGCCACTTACACCAGACTGGTAGGGAGTGGTCAGTGATGGGTCCCTGCAAAAAGTAATACCTTCTCTGAAACTTAAAAAAATGAGTAGGAATTAGCTAGACCAAAAAGGGAATTTCAGGCAAAAGAACAGCATAGGCAAAAACAAAAAGGCAAGAAACACTAGGTCTGTGCAAAGGAAGTACAGGAAAATTGGTGTTGGCTGGAGCAGAAAATGTAAGGGAGAAGTGATCATAGATGAGGCTAGAAAGATGGCGTATTAGTTTTCTAGGGCTGCCGTAACAAAGTACCACAAAGTGAGTGGCTTAAACAACAGAAACTTATTGCCTCAGTTCTAGAGTCTAGAAATCTGAGATCAGGTGTCTGCAGGATTAGTTCTTTCTGAGAACTGTGAGAAAAAAAAAAAGCAGTTCCACTTTCCCAGCCTCTGGTGGTCTGTCGGCAATCTTAAGGGTTTCTTGGCTTATAGAAGCATCACCCTCATCCCTGCCTTCATCTTCACGCGGCATTCTCTTGGTTTATGTGTCCCTGTGTCCAAAATTTCTCTTTTCATAAAGACAGTAGTCATATTGCATTAGGGCCTACCCTAATGACCTCATCTTAACTAATTACATCTGCAATGACCCAGTTTCTAAATTAGAACACATTCTAAGGTACTGAGGCTTAGGACTTCAACATATGAATGTTGGGAGGGATATAATTCAACCCATAACAGATGGGTAGGAATTAGAACTTCAGAGGTCTTGTAAGTCATGTTAAGGAATTTGGACTTTATTCAGTAGCTGGTCACAGCCATTCAAGGAGGCCTGGAGTTCTCTATCATTTTTGGTGACGTCACTCAAATTATTTTTCATTCTTTTTATGGCTGAATAATATTCCACTGTATGGATAAGCCAGGTTTTGCTTATCCATTCATCAGTTGATGGATATTTGGGTTATTTCAACATTTTGGCTATTATGAATAATGCTGATATAAACATTCATGTATGAGGTTTTTTTGAACATATGTTTTCAAACCTCTTGTGTACATACCTAGGAGTGGAGTTACTGGGTCCTAGTAACTATGTTTAACCTTTCAAGGAATAGCCAGATTTCTTTTCAAAGTGGCTGTACCATTTTACATCCCCACCAGCAATGTATGAGGGTTCCAATTTATCCACATCCTTTGTAACAGTATTATTATTGGTTTTTTGATTAGACGTCCCAGTGGGTGCGAAATGATATCTCACTGTAGTTTTGATTTGCACTTCCCTAATAACTAATGATGTTGACCACATTTTCATGTACTTACTAGCCATTAGTATATCTTCTTTGAAGAAATGCCTATTCAAACCCTTTGTCCATTTCTAAATTGGGTTGTCTTTTATTATTGAATTGTAAGTGTTCTTTATATTCACTACTTAATACTCTTGAAAAGAGAGAATGGGTTGGGGGAACGGAGAAGGGAGAAGAACATTGTTAGAAGAAGTGGCATGGAGTTGTATGCAGATGTTAACAGCTGGTTTTGCTGTTTGATTCAAGAGGAGAGTCCAGGTCAGGGGAAAATGTACTGAATTGTATTGAGAATGGGTCGTTTGTGGTCATGGCCAAAATAAATAAGTGCAGAACTGGTTTGTTCTTGGGAGGTTGATAACTTTTAAGACCTGTTCTGAGTGGTCATTTATTCTAATAAAAGCATCTCTGAAGGAAGGAAAACGATTACTTACCAGGATATGAAAGCAAAAGATAGGGGCGCCTTGTTACAAAATGTAATGACCATATGTGTTCTATTTTCCTTTGCCACTCTAGCAATGTTTGATGCTATTGCCCGCTCCTTCCTTATTAAAGTCTCCTATGGTTTCTGGAATATCATAGCTTCCTGGTTCTCCTATCTCTCACTGTCTTTCTTACTCTTCTCATACCCCACTTTCTCTGCCTAAACCTTAACATTTAAGACTTAATCATCACATTAATTTATTCAGGAGAAGTCTGAGGGCACTAACATTTACTAGTGCCTGTTAAATGTACTGTTTTTAGGAGCTGGAAATGCAGCGCTAAACAAACAAAAAAGATCTTGCACACATGGAGCTTACATTCTAAGTTAAAGAAAAATAAACAGTAGCACAGTAGCAAACACACATAGCACTTACTATTATTCTAATTACTGTTCTAAGATATTAATCTAAGACACACACACACACATTTAGTCCTCACAAAAATCCTATGATGTAGATATCATTACTACTCCAATTTTACAAATAAAGAAACTGAGGCACAGAGAGGTCAAATGGTTAAGTCGGGATTTGAAGCCAGACAGTATGGCTCCACCATCCATGTTCTTAACTAGTACTTTATATTGCTTCTCAGTAATAAATAAACACATCAAATAAGACTTACTAAGAGATAGCTAAACTGGTATTTTAATTATCATTATTCACCAGTCACCTCCATTCCATACAGGAGAATTCTAGAAATTAATTGGAGGAAGAGAAAGAGAATTTTTTGCAGAGAATTCATGGGAGTAGAAGGCACTATCGTTCCCCTGCTCAAGCCAAGCAAAAAGGTCTCCGTTAAACCTTTCAAGAGGGGAGACTGGTATCTTAATCCCAGGCAGAAGGCTTGCTGCACTACAGAAATTTTTAGGCCTGCCTGTGTAGACACTGAAGCAGGAAGAGTTCATGGGAGAACTTCACATGTGTCCTGTGGTGTCTGAATAAGATAGAAACTTGTCCTTGACTTTTACTTGAAGAAATCTGAATGCAGAAGGCTGATTAAAGTTGTTCACAGCAGCAGGACAAAGAAAAAGGTCTAGACTTCCTAGGGACCATGTTGTCTATGGGCCAGGTAGTTTCC
This sequence comes from Phocoena sinus, assembly GCF_008692025.1. Classification (NCBI taxonomy): domain Eukaryota; kingdom Metazoa; phylum Chordata; class Mammalia; order Artiodactyla; family Phocoenidae; genus Phocoena; species Phocoena sinus. The sequence goes on from NC_045784.1 coordinate 85,743,334, forward strand.
TCAGACTGTATCTGGCAACTCCAGCAGAAGAATAAGGATACTATGAGAATAAAGTTGTATGGGCGAGAGCCACGGGGGGAAGACAGTCAGAGTGTACATTGTTCCCATCAGGAATGGTGCAGGGAGGAGGTCCACTGAGGGAATGGGAAGTGAAGGAGTCTCTGAAGAAACTACAAAAGCACATTACAAGAAAAGGCAGTGGGGGAGGGAGAAGATGGTGGAAGAGTAAGACGTGGAAATGACCTTCCTCCCCACAGATACACTAGAAATACATCTACACGTGGAACTGCTCCTATAGAACACCGACTGATCGCTGGCAGAAGACCTCGGACTTCCCAAAAGGCTCTTGGAACTCCAGCAAGGTGTCAGGGCTGTGCCCCTGAGGTGGGAGAGCCAACTACAGGACACTGGTCCACAAGACACCTCCCAGCTCCACGTATTGTGAAACGGTGAAAATCTGCCAGAGATCTCAATGTCAACACCAACACCCAGCTTCACTCAACAACCAGCAAGCTAGAGTGCTGCACACCCTATGCCAAACAACTAGCAAGACAGGAACACAACCCCACCCATTAGCAGAGAGGCTACCTAAAATCATAATAAGGCCACAAACACCCCAAAACACACCACCAGACGTGGACCTGCCCACCAGAAAGACAAGATCCAGCCTCATCCACCAGAACACAGGCACTACTCCCCTCCACCAGGAAACCTACACAACCCACTGAACCAACCTTAGACACTGGGGACAGACACCAAAAACAACGGGAACTACGAACCTGCAGCCAGCGAAAAGGAGAAACCAAACACAGTAAGATAAGCAAAATGAAAAGACAGAAAAACATAGAGCAGATGAAGGAGCAATGTAAAAACCCAACAGACCTAACAAATGAAGAGGAAACAGGCAGTCTACCTGAAAAAGAATTCAGAATAATGATAGTAAAGATATCCAAAATCTTGGAAATAGAATACAGAAAATGCAAGAAACATTTAACAAGGACCTAGAAGAACTAAAGAGCAAACAAGCAACGATGAACAACACAACAAATGAAATAAAAAATACTCTAGAAGGGATCAATAGCAGAATAACTGAGGCAGAAGAACGGATAAGTGACTTGGAAGATAAAATAGTGGAAATAACTACTGCAGAGCAGAATAAAGAAAAAGGAATGAAAAGAACTGAGGACAGTCTCAGAGACCTCTGGGACAACATTAAACACACCAACATTCGAATTATAGAGGTCCAAGAAGAAGAAGAGAAAAAGAAAGGGACTGAGAAAATATTTGAAGAGACTATAGTTGAAAACTTCCCTAATATGGGAAAGGAAATAGTTAATCAAGTCCAGGAAGCACAGAGAGTCCCATACAGGATAAATCCAAGGAGAAACATGCCAAGACACCTATTAATCAAACTATCAAAAATTAAATACAAAGAAAACATATTAAAAGTGGCAAGGGAAAAACAACAAATAACACACAAGGGAATCCCCATAAAGTTAACAGGTGATCTTTCAGCAGAAACTCTACAAGCCAGAAGGGACTGGCAGGACATATTTAAAGTGATGAAGGAGAAAAACATACAACCAAGATTACTCTACCCAGCAAGGATCCCATTCAGATATGATGGAGAAATTAAAACCTTTACAGACAAGCAAAAGCTGAGAGAGTGCAGCACCACCAAACCAGGTTTACAACAAATGCTAAAGGAACTTCTCTAAGCAAGAAACACAAGATAAGGAAAAGACTGACAATAACAAACCAAAAACAATTAAGAAAATGGGAATAGGAACTTACACGTCGATAATTACCTTATGTAAATGGATTAAATGCTCCCGCCAAAACACACAGACTGGCTGAACGGATACAAAAACAAGACCTGTATATATGCTGTCTACAAGAGACCCACTTCAGATCTAGAGACACATACAGACTGAAAGTGAGGGGATGGAAAAAGATATTCCATACAAATGGAAATCAGAGGAAAGCTGGAGTAGCAATTCTCATATCAGACAAAATAGACTTTAAAGTAAAGACTATTACAAAACACAACGAAGGACACTACATAATGATCAAGGGATCGATCCAAGAAGAAGATATAACAATTGTAAATATTTATGCACCCAACATAGGAGCACCTCAAAACATAAGGCAAGTACTAACAGCCAAAAAAGGGGAAATCGACAGTAACACAATCATAGTAGGGGACTTTAACACCCCACTTTCACCAATGGACCTATCATCCAAAATGAAAATAAATAAGGAAACACAAGCTTTAAATGATACATTAAACAAGATGGACTTAATTGATATTTATAGGACATTCCATCCAAAAACAACAGAATACACTGTATTCTCAAGTGCTCATGGAATATTCTCCAGGATAGATCATATCTTGGGTCACAAATATAGCCTTGGTATATTTAAGAAAATTGAAATCGTATTCAGTATCTTTTCTGACCACAACGCTATGAGACTAGATATCAATTACAGGAAAAGATCTGTAAAAAATACAAACACATGGAGGCTAAACAATACACTACTTAAAAACAAAGTGATCACTGAAGAAATCAAAGAGGAAATCAAAAAACACCTAGAAACAAATGACAATGGAGACATGACGACCCAAAAGCTATGGGATGCAGCAAAAGCAGTTCTAAGAGGGAAGTTTATAGCAATACAATCCTACCTTGAGAAACAGGAAACATCTCAAATAAACAACCTAACCTTGCACCTAAAGCAGTTAGAGAAAGAAGAACCAAAACACCGCAAAGTCAGCAGAAGGAAAGAAATCATAAAGATCAGATCAGAAATAAATGAAAAAGAAATGAAGGAAACAATAGCAAAATCAATAAAACTAAAAGCTGGTTCTTTGAGAAGATAAACAAAATTGATAAACCATTAGCCAGACTCATCAAGAAAAAAAGGGAGAAGACTCAAATCAATAGAATTAGAAATGAAAAACGAGAAGTAACAACTGACACTGAAGAAATACAACAGATCATGAGAGATTACTACAAGCAACTCTATGCCAATAAAACGGACAACCTGGAAGAAATGGACAAATTCTTAGAAATGCACAACCTGCCAAGACTGAACCAGAATAAATAGAAAATATGAACAGACCAATCACAATCACTGAAATTGAAACTGTGATTAAAAATCTTCCAACAAACAAAAGCCCAGGACCAGATGGCTTCACAGGCGAATTCTATCAAACATTTAGAGAAGAGCTAACACCTACTCTTCTCAAACTCTTCCAAAATATAGCAGAGGGAGGAACACTCCCAAACTCATTCTACGAGGCCACCGTCACCCTGACACAAAAACCAGACAAGGATGTCACAAAGAAAGAAAACTACAGGCCAATATCACTGATGAACATAGATGCAAAAATCCTCAACAAAATACTAGCCAGCAGAATCCAACAGCACATTAAAAGGCTCATACACCATGATCAAGTGGGGTTTATTCCAGGAATGCAAGGATTCTTCAACATACGCAAATCAATCAATGTGATACACCATATTAACAAACTGAAGGAGAAAAACCATATGATCATCTCACTAGATGCAGAGAAAGCTTTCGACGAAATTCAACACCCATTTATGATAAAAACCCTGCAGAAAGTAGGCATAGAGGGAACTTTCCTCAACATAATAAAGGCCATACATGTCAAACCCACAGCCAACATCACCCTCAATGGTGAAAAACTGAAACCATTTCCACTAAGATCAGGAACAAGACAAGGTTGCCCACTCTCACCACTCTTATTCAACATAGTTTTGGAAGTTCTAGCCACAGCAATCAGAGAAGAAAAAGAAATAAAAGGAATCCAAATCGGAAAAGAAGAAGTAAAGCTGTCACTGTTTGCAGATGACATGATACTATACATAGAGAATCCTAAAGATGCTACCAGAAAACTACTAGAACCAATCAATGAATTCGGTAAAGTAGCAGGATACAAAATTAATGTACAGAAATCTCTGGTATTCTAATAAACTAATGATGAAAAATCTGAAAGTGAAATTAAGAAAACACTCCCATTTACCATTGCAACAAAAAGAATAAAATATTTAGGGATAAACCCACCTAAGGAGACAAAAGACCTGTATGCGGGAAATTATAGGACACTGATGAAAGAAATTAAAGATGATACAAATAGATGGAGAGATATACCATGTTCTTGGATTGGAAGAATCAACATTCTGAAAATGACCCTACTACCCAAAGCAATCTACAGATTCAATGCAATCCCTATCAAACTACCACTGGCATTTTTCACAGAACTGGAACAAAAAATTTCACAATGTGTATGGAAACACAAAAGACCCTGAATAGCCAAAGCCATCTTGAGAACGAAAAACGGAGCTGGAGGAATCAGGCTCCCTGACTTCAGACTATACTACAAAGCTACAGTAATCAAGACAGTATGGTACTGTCACAAAAAGAGAAATATAGATCAATGGAACAGGATAGAAAGCCCAGAGATAAACCCAGCACATATGGTCACCTTATCTTTGATAAAGGAGGCAAGAATATACAGTGGAGAAAAGACAGCCTCTTCAATAAGTGATGATGGGAAAACCAGAGAGGTACATGTAAAAGTATGAAATTAGAACACACCCTAACACCATACACAAAAATAAACTCAAAATGGATTAAAGACCTAAGTGTAAGGCCAGACACTATAAAACTCTTAGAGGAAAACATAGGCAGAACACTCTATGACATAAATCACAGTAAGATCCTTTTAGACCCACCTCCTAGAGAAATGGAAATAAAAACAAAAATAAACAAATTGGACCTAATGAAACTTAAAAGCTTTTGCACAGCGAAGGAAATCATAAACAAGACCAAAGACAACCCTCAGAATGGGAGAAAATATTTGCAAATGAAGCAACTGACAAAGGATTAATCTCCAAAATTTACAAGCAGCTCAGGCAGCTCAATAACAAAAAAACAAATAATCCAATCCAAAAATGGGTGGAAGACCTAAATAGACATTTCTCCAAAGAAGATATACAGATTGCCAACAAACACATGAAAGCATGCTCAACATCATTAATCATTAGAGAAATGCAAATCAAAATGACAATGAGATATCATCTCACACCAGTCAGAATGGCCATCATCAAAAAATCTAGAAACAATAAATGCTGGAGAGGGTGTGGAGAAAAGGGAACACTCTTGCACTGTTGGTGGAAATGTAAATTGATACAGCCACTATGGAGAACAGTAGGGAGGTTCCTTAAAAAACTACAGATAGAACTACCATATGACCCAGCAATCCCACTACTGAGCATATACCCTGAGAAAACCATAATTCAAAAAGAGTCATGTACCAAAATGTTCATTGCAGCTCTATTTACAATAGCCAGGACATGGAAGCAACCTAAGTGTCCATCAACAGATGAATGGATAAAGAAGATGTGGCACATATATACAATGGAATATTTCTCAGCCATATAAAGAAACGAAATTGAGTTATTTGTAGTGAGGTGGATGGACCTAGAGTCTGTCATACAGAGCGAAGTAAGTCAGAAAGAGAGAAATAAATACCGTATGCTAACACACATATATGGAATCTAAGAAAAAAAAAAAGGTCATGAAGAACCTAGGGGTAAGACGGGAATAAAGACACAGACCTACTAGAGCATGGACTTGAGGATATGGGGACGGGGAGGGGTAGGCTATGACGAGGTGAGAGAGTGGTCTGGACATATATACACTACCAAGCGTAAAGTGGATAGCTAGTGGGAAGCAGCTGCGTAGCACAGGGAGATCAGCTAGGTGGTTTGTGACTGCCTAGAGGGGTGGGATTGGGAGGGTGGGAGGGAGGGAGACGCAGGAGGGAAGAGATATGGGAACATGTGTATATGTATAACTGATTCACTTTGTTATAAAGCAGAAACTAACACACCATTGTAAAGCAATTATACTCCAATAAAGATGTTAAAAACAACAAAAAAGAAAAGGCAGTATTGGGGCATTACAAAAGGCATTGTAGCCAGATTACATCAGCCCCAGTCAGTTAAGCCTCACTGTCCCTTTAAGACTCTCTCTTCCTACCTACCTCAACACTGGAGGAGCCAGAAGCTGCAGAGCAAGTGGGGGAGGAAGTGGATCCAGGAGAGTGAAAGAACAGACCAAGTCACTTTTTTTCATTGGAGATCTGTGGGATCTCTAGTCAAACTGTACTGGAAGTTGAAGGCTGAAAGAGAAGCTTTAAATTCAATGTGAGATAGAATTTTTAATTTTGAATGGTTGAACTTTTTAATGCCTGTTGATTAAGCTATTGTAAATATCTGAGAGTAGCCAAAAAGCCAATGGGTTATATACCTAACACAGTACGGGATAGTAATGTGTTACCAGATAAAAGCAGGGTAAATGAATAGAGAGTGATGGGGTGATATTTTACATATGTTAGTCAAGGAGAGCTTCTCAGAAGATGTGATACAAATGAAGTGAAGAACCAGGCCATAGGAGGCCATAGGAATATCCTTAGCCCTTAGCCCTTTTCAGTATACACATTCTCCTTGGGCTATCTCATCCATTCCCATAGCTTAAATTCCCCTGATGACTCTCAATCTTGTATCTCTACCCTAATTTTTTTCCTGATCTTCAGACTCATATATTTAATGTCTACCAGATAACCCTGCCTCAATGATCACAACTGTTTCAAATTCAACTTCTCCAAACTTCACCTTTCTTCCAAACCTCTTCTGTCCCCAGTGTTTTCCATCCTAGTGAATAGCACAAGTAGCAGAAGCCAGAAACTGTCCCCATATCTAACCAGTCCCAGATCCTATTGTTCTCATCACATAAACAGATCTTGAATTCCCTCCCACTGCCACTACCCTAACTCAAGTCATAATCATCTCTCACCTGGACTACAATAATAGCCTCCTGACTGGTCACCCTACTTCCAATCTGTCTTGCACACTGCAGCTAAAGTAATCTTTCCTAAATCCAAACAGGATAATAGAGAAACTCAATACCTCTGGATAGTTCTCAGAGTTGAGTCTTTCATGTGGCTTAGAGGGACTTTTATGATCTGCTTCCTATCTATCTTACAAGCCATCTCTTCCACCACTCCTTGTTTTTGAGCGCTCCTCTCTCAGCCAACCTAAATGATTTGCACTTCCCTCGAAACCCCAAATTCTCTTATATCTCTTCCATCCTCCTTTATCTTTGCCATGCTAATCCTTACTCATTCTTCAGCTCACATGTGATGTCTTCTGGAAAGCCTTTTCTGCACCCCACTAAGATGGGTACCCATGCTTTGTGTTCCCCCTGTCCCACAGCACCTTCTATATATTTCTGACATAGCAGTCACTCCATGGTATTCTCACTGTTCAAGTGGTGGCCCTTCCCATTAAAATGTGAGCTCCTCAAGAGCAGGATCTATGTCTTATTAATCTCTGTATCAATAAGACCTGACATATAACACAGGTTCTCTTTCAAAATCCAGACTGTTCCTCTACCTGAACTCCTCCTTACTCATCCTTGCCCTTTAAATTTCTAATCATTCCTTAAGAATTCATTAGCTTATCCTACTGGATGTTTGTGTGCTACATAGCTAACAGATTGTTCCTCCTAGGGCTGTTTCTCAACTGGGAACAAAGTTGTCCCCCTCCCCAGGGGACATTTGGCAATGTCCGGGGATACTTGTGGTTGGCACAACTCGGAGAAGGGATAGTGTGCTACTGGCATCTAGTGGGTAGAGGCCAGGGATGCTTCTAAACATCCTGTAGTACACAGTACAGCGCGTTCCTCCAGCAAAGAAGTATCCAGACGAAAACATCGATAGTATGGAGGCTAAGAAACCCCCACCCCGACCCCCACACCGAGGGCAAGCAAAGCCCTGCAGCTCTGGTGGACTTTTCTAGCCTTGTTTCTCTTGTGCTGAATTAGCTGCCTGTGAAATCCAGTCCTGTCTTCTGAGGTCTAAGATAATAATGAGGAGGAAAAACAAGTCATAAAGATAAAGTTCTTGTGGCCTTGGGTTTTCCTGGATGAGCAAAACCATATTTGAATGTGTGCTAAAACCCATATTTGGGAAAATACTTACAGAGAGATGAGTCATTCTACAAATGGCCCAAAGGGCTTTAACTAGATTCAGAGAGCTCTTTAGAGCTATTTTTTTACTCAAGCTAAGTGCACTAGACAAACTCCTGTACAAGTGGAAAAGGAAAGAGTAATGAACATTTGTTGAGCTATTTCCATATGCCAAACACTATGTAAAGTACTGAGCTATTTCTATATGCCAAAGTACTTCACAGACATTATCTCTTTTAAAATCTTCACAACAGCACTATAAATTAGGCACTGTTACTATCTCCACTTTACAGGTGAGGAAACTGTGGCTCAGAGAAGCTAAGTAACACATTAATGATAAATGAAGAAATAAGCACTTAAATCCGATGCCTTTCTATTACACCATGCTAGATGATTCAGTGCTAAAGGCACATAAAAATCAAGTTCTCAAGGCAGAAGATATATTCTAACTCTTTCAATGTTTTGTTTGCTTCTGTCAAACTTAAAAAAGAAAAAGTAGTTTGGCATCCACTCTAAGTCCAGTTAACCCTTTGTTTGATTCTTCACACTTGAGTAGGGCCCATCTTCCTTTGGTACATTTCCATTAGGGGCACTGTAGTCCAATAGGATCAGGCCTAGGCTGTGAATCAAAAGATATAAACCCATTCAATTAATCACGTGTACTCAAAAAAATTGACTGGCATTTTACCTCACTATTCCTTGATTTCTCACCTGCAAAATGATAAAGTTTGATTATGATAACAACAGGATATGATAAATGTGATATACCCCACATACAGGCTTTTCTAATATGCAACTTTAGGGTCCTTTCTCAGGCCCAGACCCACTCCCTAGCCAAAATTCCCTAGGATTCAGTCTGCTTTTCCCTCTTTGCAAAACTACAGCTGCCCTTTCTATCCCTTTGGGGTCCTCATCAATATTCCCCCTCCACCATTCTGTAGAGTGGGAAACAATCTCAATATGCTAGACGACGATCACAGGAGTTCTTTTTGTGTAACCTGCTATACCATCATGAAACTAATCCTTCCAAAGGAAGTGACTATTGCATGAGCAAGAATCAGAGGAAAGCATGGATCATACAATTTTTCTGTTGCTGATAACACCACCATTGAAGACTGTTCTAGCATCATATATAATGCTTCATAGGAATGGTGGTCATTATAATAAGATTGTGCCTGCCTTATAATGTCTCAGTTACTCAAGCATCAACATGCCTCAATGCAAAGGACAGTTTTTGGTGATGTGGTAGCATATAGTCTAAACATTTCACACCACAACCTGCATCACCAGCCTCTCCCCCACTCTGCTTATATCTACTCTAGTATCACAAGCTTCATCTTCAAGGATTTGGAGGTCACATCTCCACCTACCTTGCTGCTGCCATTCCTTTCTGATAGTGCAATTCAAAATTTCTCTCTTCATACTTACAAGGAAGGACGGCACAACTCTTCATCTGGGTTTAATCCCTGCTTCTTTCTCTTAAAATACTCTTTGTGGTTCTTCTTACACTCCAACTTGATAATCTTGGGGCTGTTTTTAATGTGTAGCCAAAGATATGTGAGAATGAAACCTGATGAAAATAAACTGCAATTACATGTGCAGGCAGTAACTAGGAAGCTTCAGCAAATTTGTTGAGTCCTGGCACCCATTTTGAGTATACAAACAAGTTTTCTGAGAGTCCACCCTTCCCAGATACCGTTCTATTTGAAGTTTAGTAAACTTACATCTCAGCTCCACATGAACTGAAAAGTTGCAACAAGATTTCCAAAAGAAAGATACATGATTAGTGCAGTTAAAGTGAAAAGCGGTCTTTTTTAAATAAGAAGATTGGTTCCCTCTGTGCTCTAAGTCCTATGATTGGCCTGTGTCAAATTTTTTGCACGGTATCTTTCTTCAGGTCTCAAAAAAATCACAGCAGGAGCTTTTTAGAGTGAAACTTGGGCATTGAAGAATAGAACAGGAAAGAAAGAACAAGCAAGGATGATGTCAAAATTCCATCCTTCCATTGCTACTGCTGTCAGAGGAGGAAACTGGTAGAAAGTTGATGCTTCTGTTGCTCTGAAGCAGTGAGACAAATAATCAAATGGGACATACCCAGGGGAAGAAAAAAAACGTGCATCAGCACCAATCAGCTAGCTCAGAGTAGCCTCAACTCTGTATATATCTCTGCCTGGGCAGATTCCACCACTCTGGGGTCTATTTTAGCAGCCTAATTTATAAACTTGATGACAAAGGGGTTGATTATTTGGGGTCAGCATAACACTGGGCAGTGGAAAAGCAAATACAGGGGATGAGAACAAGATGTTCCATACATACATAATAGTGTCATTTCTTTTGAGGAGACATAGGAATCAAATGGCAGGAATTTTTGGCTCTTCGGATTCTGAGGGAAAACAAAATGACCTTGGCATCTAGAAAATAAGCTCCAGTTCCGAAGACTGAAGTTATTACCCACAATAAGATTAGATTCTGCCCTGTGCGAACACATTTGTGTTCTGCAGTCAGTTTGGGATTAACCTTTTCAGGGCCACTGGAGAATTAATTGGTTCTTAACTTCTCTCTAGGCTGCCTTAGGCTCCAGAGGGTTCCATGTATGGCAAAGGAGCTTTGTGCAGAGCAGCCAGCTGTGCAACTGTGGCTTATTTACTCATGCTTCTGGTTTAGATTCCTCTAAATGTGACTGGAGAAGGCAGCCCCTCCCAGAGAGCACACAAGCCCAGCCCAGCACAGCAGGACTTAGTGTGGGTGGGGTTCATCCAGTGCGTCCAATATGACAGTCCAGAAAGGGGTTGAACTATGAAACCACCCCAGGTCTGCTTCCTCCTCCACCGTGCTTCTCTTTTCTTCAATTGCTCCTGCTTTATACACCCTACTACAGATGGGGCAGTTGTGAAAATTCCGAAAGCCCAAAAATTCAAGCTGGCACTGCTTCAGGAATTGTGGATTTTTTAAAAAGAAGTGTACAACTTAGTTTAAAAGGATATTCATCAAAATGTGAATAGTGGTTATTTCTCTGGAGTGGGATTACTGGAGATTTTTCTTTTCTCTTTGTGGTTTCCTAAATTTTCCATCATGACCATGTATTACTTGCATAGATGTTTTTAAATGTCTTGTTTAAAAAGGTAACCTTCCTAGATGATACATTTTTATTTCCCTGGTGCTCTATCTCCAAGCACTGGAGAACAGCCCAGAAAATGTACAGAAAAACACCCAAGTGGGGAGTTTTCCACTACCAGCATTATTATTCTTTAAAATCATGGAGATAAGGCAAAGGATGAATATATGAATAGACTATCAGCAGGGCCTTGGAAGGAAAATAATTCACTCCAGATGGTTCAGATGAATAGACTGTGAAAAGACTGTTTACAGTGAGTGGTCAGGGTTACAGGAAGAAACAAGGAAGAGTGAAGTATGAGTGGGAGGGTCAAAGGAAGTAATACCGTTGCCAGAGCCCAGTGAGTGCTGGACCCACGGAGGAGGAGGAGCCCAGTAGGTACTCCAGCTGTGCAGGGATGAAGCTACTGCCAGAAGTGCAGTGCCAGCGCAGGAAGGGAGTTGGGGAGAAATACTCTGACCTCCCTTTCTTCCCACTAACTGATCTCTTACCATTTCTACCCCTCTACCAAACCCAACTACAAGCCAGCAGGCAAAGGAGCCAAGAATATACAGTCCGCAGGGGTAAACCTAGAAAACAGAGCAGGACTATGAAGAATAGAAATTGGATGGGGGTAGGGGGCAAAGAATAATCAGCATGGCCTACCCCTTTTGTCACTCAGAAGCCACTCCTGTCCTTTATGCAAAAGAAGAACTATCATTTCCAACACAGAGGAGACACAAAATCTATAAGTCACCATATCATCATGAGGTGGTATTCAGTTATATTCTTATCTGGAACCTAAATTATAAGAGTTGTCACCACCCGTACCCTTCATCAAGTAAGCAAGGAAAGGGAAGTGAGAAAAAGATAATTGATTAACATCAAATATCTATAGTTCTTAGAGTCCCCACTTGCTGAGAAACTAAGCCAACACTCCCTCATCTCCCCCCCAACACCCCCTCCCCCCAGGGAACAAGGCCTCCTCTGCATACAGTCCTTTCAACAAATGCCCTTGGGGAAGTTGCCTGACAAGCTAGTGTTTGACCTCCTCTGGATCCACATTCTCGTCAGCTCCAAGTCCATAAGGCGTTAGATTGCCAACACAGCACAAATTGGAGCAGTACTGATCTCAGAGAGACAGCAGTGAGTGGTTCTGAAGAGAGATCTTAGTTTCCTGCACAGGAATTGAACCTGGGTAGCCTGGATGAAAACCAGGAATCCTAGCCACTAGACCACCAGGGGCTAGAGGCTAGAAGCAAAGTGGCCCTGGCTCTTTCCCCTGTTTGAAAGCATAACTGTTTCAAGTAGGCAAAAACTGTAAAAACAGGTACAAAGTTTATTATTAGAGATGCAGCACAACATATGGGAGAGCACACAGAGAAGCAGTTTGTTTATTTAAGACAGAGATGAGGCAGAAATACACACCCAGAAAGAAAGGGTATGGGTATCCCCCTTAATGAGGAGGAGTGCAGTGAAGAGGTGGTTTAAATCACTTACCTAGGACAGTCCTTCTGTCTTTGTTTACATTTGGCCAATTATCTTGTTTCTTTTTTCACACCTGACTGGTCCCAGGACCCTCCCCAACATGCGTGCTCAATTTTTGCTAAGATGGATCCCACCCCAGAGGCCTGTGGGTGCATGTCCACACTTATTATGCAGTGGCACTCCCTCTCTTTTTGACCCCCAAGGAGCCTTCCTGCACATGTGCAGACAGGGAAGTTTTCCTTGACCTCAGGAGTGGTTATCTTATCTCTTCAGCAGAGCTCAGCTTCTGCCACTAGCTTTGTCCTTGGAGTGTCTGGGGGGAAACAAAGCTTCAATTTTACTCCACTTGACAAAGACCAGCTGTCCAGGCCAGGGGCCCATCTATCTCCTACCTCAGTACAAGGCTTGATCCAAGAGAGAGCCTATTCCCCAAGAGACTCATAAGACCTCAGCAGTCTATACTGACAGGAGCATAGGAAGCATGTATGGAAGTGTGTTCTAAGGTAGTTGACCAAGGGAGAAGAAGAGTAAGATGTGATAGGGTCGAATTCACTGATGTACTCACCCAGAATTGAAAATTTAAAGTGTTGGCTGAAGCACTGAGCTGTGTTGTAATAGTCTATTAAATTGGCCAATCAAAGCCTGGACTCAGTGACAGCCTGCAGTCATTGAAGTCAAAATGCCTGAACTTCTGTGACATCCTATAGAAGAAGGAGTCCAGAGGTTCTGGGTAATGGATATAACAGAATAGATTTACTAGCAAACTGCTTAGCTACCCCTAACCACACCTCGTCGAGGACACAGAGGACACGCCCTTCACCAAGGCATTAAAACATGTATTGATGCCCTTTCTCTTCCCTCCCATTCCTGAATAATTCAGTCTAAAAGCCATTAGGTGGGGGGGCGGGGAGAAAAGCAGGCATCTAGAGGGCAAGGTATTAGAGCCTGAGTGGGGTAAAGAAATGTGAATAAAAAATGTTGCCTGCCATATCAGCAAACAAAGGATGCTGTGGCCATTAAGCCCTCAGCCACTGGAGCCACCCTCAACGGTGTGCCCTGATGGGAGTGAGGATGGGAAAGAAGAGGATTCTGGCCCCAGATTGCTGAGGTACATATCAAAGGAATGATTTCACTGAGCCCAGACTCTTGCATTTTCCTATACACAAAACAGCACTAAATTCATTAACTAGAGATGTCTGGTTTTCTTTAATTAACAGTAACCTTTTGGTGTTCTGACTACCTGGTCTTTGTTGCAAAACCCCTATGTATCCTGCCTCTTCCCTTACTTCTTCGTCCCAGGCTTGAGTCCCCAGAAAGTCCGCTAAATAAAACATAATTCTCAACTTTTAGGTTGTGCATTTTTTCAGTTGACAGAAGGCATGGCATAGGGTTATGAAGCCCAAGCAGGGTATGGAGGGCACCTATGCTGGTATAGAGGGCATCACACGTGGAGGCAGTCTGGCATGGAATGTCAAAGCTGAATTGAAGAAAGGAGGGAGTTCATGCAGAGGGGTGGTCTGGCATGGGGTTCTGGTACCCAAATAGGGTTAGAAGACTGTTCATTCTAGAGGGCAGTCCAACATAGGGAGTTATAGCTAGGGCAGGGTGAGAAGGACACCCCCAAGGAGAGGTGTTCTGGCATGGACTATCATCAGAGTCCAAGGACAGTGAGGAAAGCGTGCACACGGAGTGAGGAGAGCTGCGTGGCATGGGGAATCAGAGCCCCTTGCAAAGAGGGTGACCTGATGACTGGGTGTCAGGGCCCAAGTGGAATGAGAAAGGCATCAGTGGGGAGAGGTGGCCTGGCATGGGATGTCTCAGCCTAAGTGGGCTGAGAAGGGTGTCCACACTGGAGCACAAGTCAGCATGTAAAGTCAGAGCTGAGCAGTGAGGAAGGCATTCACACAGAGATGCAATTTGGCGTGCAATATCAGAGCCCAAGTGGAGTAAGAAAGGTGTCCATAATGGCAGGGAGCCCCATACAGGACGTCAGATCCTGAGCAAGGGGAGGAGTGCATCCATGAAGTAAAGTGGCAAGCTAAAGCAAGGTGTCAGAGCCTGAGCAGGACGAAGGAGGCATACATGAAGGGGTAAGGCCTGGCATGGGGTGTCAGATCCAAGAAGAGTGAAAAGCATGTCCATGAAGGGAAGAGACTTCCCGCTGCAGGATGTAAGTGTCCACGTTGGAGTAGGATGGTTTCCATACAGGTGAGGAAGCAGCCTAGAGAGGGGTGTTTGAGCCCAAACAGAGTGAAGATGAGGTCTCCAGAAAGAGGCTGCCTGATGTGGGCTGTCAGAACCCAAGCAGTGTAAAAAAAGCATCCATGTAGGAAGAGGGGCAGCCTGGCACTGAACGGTCAGAGCCTGAGCAAGGCAGGGTGATGAAGGCACCCCTGCAGAGGAATGGCCTTGCATGGAATGTTAAAACCCATGTGGAGTTAACAGAACATCCACACAGTGGAATAGGAGTGGGATGGGCAGTGTGCAACATCAGAGACTTGATGGGATAGAATGGGTATCCCCACAAAAAGATAGCCTGGTATGGGGTGTCAGCAGCCAAGAAGGATGAGGAGAGCATCCATGCAGAGGGATGGCCTGATATCAGGTGTTGAAGCCAAAGTGGGATTAGGAAGGCATCTCCAAAGGATAAGTGGTAGTGGAGGAAATGCGGATTAATTACATACAAGAGGCCTAATCAAATTATTATGGATAACTGAGGCCAGGTTTTTGCATTGTCAGAGAAGAGAGTTACCAATTTGATAAGGGAAAAAAACTATAATGAACCTTGTGGCATTGGACTGGAATTGGAGGTATCAATGAGAAGTTGTGGTTTTCAATACAAAATAAATATGGATATAAATGTGTGTAAGTGTATTTATACACATTTAGATAGACAGCTAGAGAGATAAATATACACATGCATACACATATGTGCACTTCTTTTTTTTTTTTTTTTTTTTTTTAGTTTGTAATTTTTTTTTTTTTAAACATCTTTATTGGGGTATAATTGCTTTACAATGGTGTGTTAGTTTCCGCTCTATAACAAAGTGAATCAGCCATACATATACATATGTTCCCATATGTCTTCCCTCTTGCGTCTCCCTCCCTTCCACTCTCCCCATCCCACCCTTCCAGGCTGTCACAAAGCACCGAGCTAATATCCCTGTGCCTTGCGGCTGCTTCCCCCCAGCTATCTACCTTACTACGTTTGTTAGTGTGTATATGTCCATGACTCTCTCTCGCCCTGTCAAAACTCACCCTTCCCCCTCCCCATATCCTCAAGTCCGTTCTCCAGTAGGTCTGCGTCTTTATTCCTATCTTACCCCTAGGTTCTTCACGACATTTTTTTCCCTTAAATTCCATATATATGTGTTAGCATACGGTATTTGTCCTTTTCTTTCTGACTTACTTCACTCTGTATGACAGACTCTAGGTCTATCCATCTCATTACAAATAGCTCAATTTCATTTCTTTTTAAGGCTGAGTAATATTCCATTGTGTATATGTGCCACATCTTCTTTATCCATTCATCCGATGATGGGCGCTTAGGTTGTTTCCATGTCCTGGCTATTGTAAATAGAGCTGCAATGAACATTTTGGTACATGACTCTTTTTGAATTTTGGTTTTCTCAGGGTATATGCCAAGTAGTGGGATTGCTGTGTCATATGGTAATTCTATTTGTAGTTTTTTAAGGAACCTCCATACTGTTCTCCACAGTGGCTGAACCAATTCACATTCCCACCAGCAGTGCAAGAGTGTCCCCTTTTCTCCACACCCTCTCCAGCATTTATTGTTTCTAGATTTTTTGATGATGGCCATTCTGACTGGTGTGAGATGATATCTCATTGTAGTTTTGATTTGCATTTCTCTAATGATTAATGATGTTGAGCATTCTTTCATGTGTTTGTTGGCATTCTGTATATCTTCTTTGGAGAAATGTCTATTTAGGTCTTCTGCCCATTTTTGGATGGGGTTGTTTGTTTTTTTGTTATTGAGCTGCATGAGCTGCTTGTAAATTTTGGAGATTAATCCTTTGTCAGTTGCTTCATTTGCAAATGTTTTCTCCCATTCTGAGGGTTGTCTTTTGGTCTTGGTTATGGTTTCCTTTGCTGTGCAAAAGCTTTGAAGTTTCATTAGGTCCCATTTGTTTATTTTTGTTTTTATTTCCATTACTCTAGGAGGTGGGTCAGAAAGGATCTTGCTGTGATTTATGTCATAGAGTGTTCTTCCTATGTTTTCTTCTAAGAGTTTGATAGTTTCTGGCCTTACATTTAGGTCTTTAATCCATTTTGAGCTTATTTTTGTGTATGGTGTTAGGGAGTGATCTAATCTCATACTTTTACATGTACCTGTCCAGTTTTCCCAGCACCATTTATTGAAGAGGCTGTCCTTTCTCCACTGTACATTCCTGCCTCCTTTATCAAAGATAAGGTGTCCATATGTGCGTGGGTTTATCTCTGGGCTTTCTATCCTGTTCCACTGATCTATCTTTCTGTTTTTGTGCCAGTACCATACTGTCTTGATTACTGTTGCTTTGTAATATAGTCTGAAGTCAGGGAGCCTGATTCCTCCAGCTCCTTTTTTCGTTCTCAAGATTGCTTTGGCTATTCGGGGTCTTTTGTGTTTCCATACAAATTGCGAAATTTTTTGTTCTAGTTCTGTGAAAAATGCCAGTGGTAGTTTGATAGGGATTGCATTGAATCTGTAGATTGCTTTGGATAGTAGAGTCATTTTCACAATGTTGATTCTTCCCATCCAAGAACATGGTATATCTCTCCATCTATTTGTATCATCTTTAATTTCTTTCATCAGTGTCTTATAATTTTCTGCATACAGGTCTTTCGTATCCTTAGGTAGGTTTATTCCTAGATATTTTATTCTTTTTGTTGCAATGGTAAATGGGAGTGTTTTCTTGATTTCACTTTCAGATTTTTCATCATTAGTATATAGGAATGCCAGAGATTTCTGTGCATTAATTTTGTATCCTGCTACTTTACCAAATTCATTGATTAGCTCTAGTAGTTTTCTGGTAGCATCTTTAGGATTCTCTATGTATAGTATCATGTCATCTGCAAACAGTGACAGCTTTACTTCTTCTTTTCCGATTTGGATTCCTTTTATTTCCTTTTCTTCTCTGATTGCTGTGGCTAAAACTTCCAATACTATGTTGAATAAGAGTGGTGAGAGTGGGCAACCTTGTCTTGTTCCTGATCTTAGTGGAAATGCTTTCAGTTTTTCACCATTGAGGATGATGTTTGCTGTGGGCTTCTCATATATGGCTTTTATTATGTTTAGGAAAGTTCCCTCTATATCTACTTTCTGGAGGGTTTTTATCATAAATGGGTGTTGAATTTTGTCGAAAGCTTTCTCTGCATCTATTGAGATGATCATATGGTTTTTCTCCTTCAGTTTGTTAATATGGTTTATCACATTGATAGATTTGCGTATATTGAAGAATCCTTGCATTCCTGGAATAAACCCCACTTGATCATGGTGTATGATCCTTTTAATGTGCTGTTGGATTCTGTTTGCTAGTATTTTGTTGAGGATTTTTGCATCTATGTTCATCAGTGATATTGGCCTGTAGTTTTCTTTCTTTGTGACATCCTTGTCTGGTTTTGGTATCAAGGTGATGGTGGCTTCGTAGAAGGAATTTGGGAGTGTTCCTCCCTCTGCTATATTTTGGAAGAGTTTGAGAAGGATAGGTGTTAGCTCTTCTCTAAACGTTTGATAGAATTCACCTGTGAAGCCATCTGGTCCTGGGCTTTTGTTTGTTGGAAGGTTTTTAATCACAGTTTCAATTTCAGTGCTTGTGATTGGTCTGTTCATATTTTCTATTTCTTCCTGATTCAGTCTTGGCAGGTTGTGCATTTCTAAGAATGTGTCCATTTCTTCCAGATTGTCCATTTTATTGGCATAGAGTTGCTTGTAGTAATCTCTCATGATTTTTTTTATTTCTGCAGTGTCAGTTGTTACTTCTCCTTTTTCATTTCTAATTCTATTGATTTGAGTCTTCTCCCTTTTTTTCTTGATGAGTCTGGCTAGTGGTTTATCTATTTTGTTTATCTTCTCAAAGAACCAGCTTTTAGTTTTATTGATCTTTGCTATTGTTTCCTTCATTTCTTTTTCATTTATTTCTGATCTGATTTTTATGATTTCTTTCCTTCTGCTAGCTTTGGGGTTTTTTTGTTCTTCTTTCTCTAATTGCTTGAGGTGCAAGGTTAGGTTGTTTATTCGAGATGTTTCCTGCTTCTTAAGGTGGGCTTGTATTGCTATAAACTTCCCCCTTAGAACTGCTTTTGCTGCATCCCATAGGTTTTGGGTCGTTGTGTCTCCATTGTCATTTGTTTCTAGGTATTTTTTTATTTCCTCTTTGATTTCTTCAGTGATCACTTCATTATTAAGTAGTGTATTGTTTAGCCTCCATGTGTTTGTATTTTTTACAGATCTTTTCCTGTAATTGATATCTAGTCTCATGGCGTTGTGGTCGGAAAAGATACTTGATACAATTTCAGTTTTCTTAAATTTACCAAGGCTTGATTTGTGACCCAAGATATGATCTATCCTGGAGAATGTTCCATGAGCACTTGAGAAAAATGTGTATTCTGTTGTTTTTGGATGGAGTGTCCTATAAATATCAATTAAGTCCATCTTGTTTAATGTATCATTTAAAGCTTGTGTTTCCTTATTTATTTTCATTTTGGATGATCTGTCCATGGGTGAAAGTGGGGTGTTAAAGTCCCCTACTATGAACGTGTTACTGTTGATCTCCCCTTTTATGGTTGTTAGTATTTGCCTTATGTATTGAGGTGCTCCTATGTTGGGTGCATAAATATTTACAATTGTTATATCTTCTTCTTGGATCGATCCCTTGATCATTATGTAGTGTCCTTCTTTGTCCCTTTTAATAGTCCTTATTTTAAAGTCTATTTTGTCTGATATGAGAATTGCTACTCCAGCTTTCTTTTGGTTTCCATTTGCATGGAATATCTTTTTCCATCCCCTTACTTTCAGTCTGTATGTGTCTCTAGGTCTGAAGTGGGTCTCTTGTAGACAGCATATATAAGGGTCTTGTTTTTGTATCCATTCAGCCAATCTGTGTCTTTTGGTGGGAGCATTTAGTCCATTTACATTTAAGGTAATTATCGATATGTATGTTCCTATTCCCATTTTATATATTGTTTTGGGTTTGCTACTATAGGTCGTTTCCTTCTCTTGTGTTTCGTGTCTAGAGAAGTTCCTTTAGCATTTGTTGTAAAGCTGGTTTGGTGGTGCTGAACTCTCTCAGCTTTTGCTTGTCTGTAAAGGTTTTAATTTCTCCATCAAATGTGAATGAGATCCTTGCTGGGTAGAGTAGTCTTGGTTGCAGGCTTTTCTCCTTCATCACTTTCAGTATGTCCTGCCACTCCCTTCTGGCTTGTAGGGTTTCTGCTGAAAGATCACCTGTTAACCTTATGGGGATTCCCTTGTGTGTTATTTGTTGTTTTTCCCTTGCTGCTTTTAATATGCTTTCTTTGTATTTAATTTTTGACAGTTTGATTAATATGTGTCTTGGCGTGTTTCTCCTTGTATTTATCCTGCATGGGACTCTCTGTGCTTCCTGGACTTGATTAACTATTTCCTTTCCCATATTAGGGAAGTTTTCAACTATAATCTCTTCAAATATTTTCTCAGTCCCTTTCTTTCTTTCTTCTTCTTCTGGAACCCCTATAATTCGAATGTTGGTGCGTTTCATGTTGTCCCAGAGGTCTCTGAGACTGTCCTCAGTTCTTTTCATTCTTTTTTCTTTATTCTGCTCTGCAGTAGTTATTTCCACTACTTTATCTTCCAGGTCACTTATCCGTTCTTCTGCCTGTTATTCTGCTATTGATCCTATCTAGAGTGGTTTTAATTTCATTTATTGCATTGTTCATCGTTGCTTGTTTCATCTTTAGTTCTTGTAGGTCCTTGTTAACTGTTTCTTGCATTTTGTCCATTCTACTTCCAAGATTTCGGATCATCCTTACTATCATTATTCTGAATTCTTTTTCAGGTAGATTGCCTATTTCCTCTTCATTTGTTAGGTCTGGTTGGTTTTTATCTTGCTCCTTCATCTGCTGTGTGTTTTTCTGTCTTCTCATTTTGCTTATCTTACTGTGTTTGGGGTCTCCTTTTTGCAGGCTGCACTTTCGTAGTTCCCGTTGTTTTTGATGTCTGTCTCCAGTGGCTAAGGTTGTTTCAGTGGGTTGTGTAGGCTTCCTGGTGGAGGGGACTAGTGCCTGTGTTGTGCTGGATGAGGCTGGATCTTGTCTCTCTAGTGGACAGGTTCACGTCTGGTGGTATGTTTTGGGGTGTCTGTGGCCTTATTATGATTTTAGGCAGCCTCTCTGCTAATGGGTGGGGTTGTGTTCCTGTTTTGCTAGTTGTTTGGCATAGGTTGTCCAGCACTGTGGCTTGCTGGTCGTTGAGTGAAGCTGGGTGCTGGTGTTAAGATGGAGGTCTCTGGGATATTTCCACCGTTTAATATTATGTGGAGCTGGGAGGTCTCTTGTTGACCAGTGTCCTGAAGTTGGCTCTCCTACCTCAGAGGCAGAGCCCTGACTCCTGGCTGGAGCACCAAGAGCCTTTCATCCACACAGCTCAGAATAAAAGGGAGAAAAAGTAGGGAGAATTAGTAGAAGTATGAGTAAAGAAAGAAGGAAAGGAGGAAAGGAAGGAAGGAAGAAAGAAGCAGAGAAGGAAAGAAAGGAGGGAGGAAGGGAGGGAGGGAGGAAGGAAGGAAGGAGGGAAAGAAGGAAAAAAGACAGAAAGAAAGATGATACAGTAAAAATAAAATAAAGTATAATATAGTTATTGAATTAAAAAATATTTAGAAAAAAAAAAAGGGACGGATAGAACCTTAGGACAAATGTTGGAAGCAAAGCTATACAGAGAAAATCTTACACAGAAGCATACACATACACCTTCACAAAAAGAGGTAAAGGGGGAAAAATCATAGATCCTGCTCCCTGAGACCACCTCCTCAATTTGGGGTGATTCGTTGTCTAAAGGAGGGAAGGAAGGAAGGAAAGAAAGAAAGAACGAAGGTAAAGTATAATAAAGTTATTACAATTAAACTTATTAAGAAAAAGAATTTTTAAAAAAAAATCATGGACGGATAGAGCCCTAGGACAAATGGTGGAAGCAAGAGTATACAGACAAGATCTCACACAGAAGCATACACGTACACATTCACAAAAAGAGGAAAAGGGAAAAAAATCATAGATCTCGCTCCTAAAGTCCACCTCTTCAATTTGGGATCATTCCTTGTCTATTCAGGTATTCCACAGATGCAGGGTATATCAAGTTGATTGTGGAGCTTTAATCCGCTGCTTCTGTGGCTGCTGGGAGAGATTTCCCTTTCTCTTCTTTGTTCTCACAGCTCACAGGAGCTCAGCTTTGGATTTGGCCCTGCCTCTGCGTGTAGGTCGCTGGAGGGCGTTTGTTTTTTCGCTCAGACAGGACGGGGTTAAAGGAGCCGCTGATTCGGGGCCTCCGGCTCACTCAGGCCGGGGGTTGGGGGATGGGGGAAGGAGGGGCACTGCGTGCGGGGCGGGCCTGCGGCGGCAGAGGCAGCGTGACGTTGCGGCAGAGGCCGGCGTGACGTTGCACCAGCCTGAGGCCCGCCGTGCGTTGTCCCGGGGAAGTTGTCCCTGGATCCCCGGAACCTGGCAGTGGCGGGCTGCACAGGCTCCGTGGAAGAGGGGTGTGGAGAGTGACCTGTGCTCGCACACAGGCCCCTTGGTGGCGGCAGCAGCAGCCTTAGCGTCTCCCGCCTGTCTCTGGGGTCCGCGGTTTTAGCCGCGGCTCGCGCCCGTCTCTGGGGTTTGCGCTTTCAGCCGCGGCTCGCGCCCGTCTCTGGGGTTTGCGCTTTCAGCCGCGGCTCGCGCCCGTCTCTGGGGTTCGCGCTTTTAGCCGCGACTCGCGCCCTTCTCTGGAGATCCTTTAAGCAGCGCTCTTAAACCCCTCTCCTCGCGCACCAGGGAACAAAGAGGGAAGAAAAAGTCTCTTGCCTCTTCGGCAGGTGCAGGCTTTTCCCCGAACTCCCTCCCGGCTAGTCGTGGTGCACTAGCCCCTTCAGGCTATGTTCAAGCCGCCAACCCCAGTCCTCTCCCTGAGCTCCGTCCAAAACCAAAACCCGAGCCTCAGCTCGCAGCCCCGCCCACCCCGGCGGGTGAGCAGACAAGCCTCTCGGGTTGGTGAGTGCCGGTCGGCACTGATCGTCTGTGCAGGAATCTCCCCGCTTTGCCCTCCGCACCCGTCGCTGTGCACTACTCCGCGGTCCCAAAACTCCCCCCTCCGCCTCCCGCAGTCTCCGCCCGCGGAGGGGCTTCCTAGTGTGTGGAAACTTTTCCTCCTTCACAGCTCCCTCCCACTGGTGCAGGTGCCGTCCTTATTCTTTTGTCTCTGTTTTTTCTTTTTTTCTTTTGCCCTACCCAGGTACGTGGGGAGTTTCTTGCCTTTTGGGAGGTCTGAGGTCTTCTGCCAGCCTTCAGTAGGAGTTCTGTAGGAGTTGTTCCACGTGTGGATGTATTTCTGGTGTATCCGTGGGGAGGAAGGCGATCTCCGCATCTTACTCTTCCACCATCTTCAAGGTCCCCCTGTGCACTTCTACATATATTTCCTAACTCTGTCTGTTGAGAGGACCTAGAAGCAATGACACATCAGTAGCAATGATCATACATAGTACCCAGATCTTGTTTTCTATTCTGTTTTGGCTTTTTAAAAATTTTTTATTTTATATTATAGTTGATTAACAATGTTGGGTTAGTTTCAGGTGTATAGCAAAGTGACTCAGTTATATATATACACGTATCTATTCTTTTCCAATTTTTTTCCCATTTAGGTTACTACGGAGTATTGAGCAAAGCTCCCTGTGCTACACAGTAGGTCCTTGTTGGTTATTTATTTTAAATATAGCAGTGTGTACATATCAATCCCAAATTCCCAGTCTATCCCTCCCCCGACCCTTTTCCCCGGTAACCATAAGTTTGTTCTCTAAGTCTGTGAGTCTGTTTCTGTTTTAAAAATAAGTTCAATGGGCTTCCCTGGTGGCGCAGTGGTTGAGAGTCTGCCTGCTAATGCAGGGAACACGGGTTTGAGCCTTGGTCTGGGAGGATCCCACATGCTGCAGAGCAACTGGGCCCGTGAGCCACAACTACTGAGCCTGCACGTCTGGAGCCTGTGCTCCGCAACAAGAGAGGCCGCGATAGTGAGAGGCCCACGCACCACGATGAAGAGTGGCCCCTGCTTGCCACAACTAGAGAAAGCCCTCGCACAGAAACAAAGACCCAACACAGCAAAAATAAATAATAAATTAATAAACTCCTACCCCCAACATAAAAAAAGTAAGTTCATTTGTATCATTTTTGTTTAGATTCTGCATATAAGCAATATCATATGATATTTGTCTTTCTCTGACTTATTTCACTTAGTATGATACTCTCCAGGTCCATCCATGTTGCTGCAAATGGCATTATTTCATTCTTTTTAGTGGCTGAGCAATATTCCATTGTAAATATGAACCACATCTTCTTTATCATATACCTGTCGATGGACATTTAGGTTGCTTCCATGCCTTGGCTATGGTAAATAGTGCTGCAATAAACATTGGGGTGCATGTACTCTTTCAAACCATGTTTTTCTCCAGATATATGACTAGGAGTGGGATTGCTGGGTCATATGGTAGTTCTATATTTAGATTCTTAAGGAACATCCATACTGTTCTCCATAGTGGCTCTACCAATTTACATTCCCACCAACAGTGTAGGAGGGTTCCCTTTTTTCCACACCCTCTCCAGCATTTATTGTTTGTAGACTTTTTGATGATGACCATTCTGACTGGTGTGAGGTGATATCTCATTGTAGTTTCGATTTGCCTTTCTCTAATGATTAGCGATGTTGAGCATCTTTTCATGTGCCTCTTGACCATCTGTATGTCTTCTTTAGAGAAATGTCTATTTAGGTCTTATGCCCATTTTTCGATTGGGTTGTTTGCTTTTTTGACAGTGAGGCACATGAGCTGTTTGTAAATTCTGGAGATTAAATACTTGTCAGCTGCATTGTTTACAAATATTTTCTCCCATTCTGTGGGTTGCCTTTTTTGTTTTGTTTATGGTTTTCTTTGCTGTGCAAAAGCTTTTGAGCTTAATTATGTCCCATTTGTTTAGTTTTGTTTTTATTTCCATTACTCTAGCAGACGGATTGAAAAAGCTTTTGCTGCTATTTATGTCAAAGAGTGTTCTGCCTATGTTTTCCTCTAAGAGTTTTATAGTATCCAGTCTTGCATTTAGGTCTTTAATCTATTTTGAGTTTATTTTTGTGTATGGTGTTAAAGAATGTCCTAATTTCATTTTTTATATGTAACTATCCAGTTTACACAGCACCATTTATTGAGGAGACTGTCTTTCCTCCATTGTATAGTCTTGCCTCCTTTGTCATAGATTAATTTACCATAGGTGTGTGGTTTATTTCTGGGCTTTCTATCCTGTTCCATTGATCTACATTTCTGTTTTTGTGCCAGTACCATACTGTTTTAATGACTGTAGCTTTGTAGTATAGTCTGAAGTCAGAGAGCCTGATTCCTCCAGCTCCATTTTTCTTTCTCACGGTTGCTTTGGCTATTTGAAGTCTTTTGTGTCTCCATACAAATTTTAAGATTTTTGTTCTAGTTCTGTGAAAAATGCCATTGGTAATTTGATAGGTATTGCACTGAGTCTGTAGGTTGCCTTGGGCAGTACAGTCATTTTGACAATACTGATTCTTCCAGTCCAAGAATGTGGTATATCTTTCCATCTGTGTGTGTCATCTTCGATTTCTTTCATCAGTATCTCATAGTTTTAGCAAACCAAATCCAACAATTAAAAGGATCATACACCATGATCAAGTGGGATTTATCCCAGCGATGCAAGGATTTTTCAATATCCACAAATCAAACAGTGTGATACACCACATCAACATATTGAAGAATAAAACGCATATGATCATCTCAATAGATGCAGAAAAATCTTTTGACAAAATTCAATGCCCATTTATGATCAAAACTCTCCAGAAAGTGGGCATATAGGGAACATACCTCAAGATAACAAAGGCCATATATGACAAAC
Source organism: Phocoena sinus (assembly GCF_008692025.1). Classification (NCBI taxonomy): domain Eukaryota; kingdom Metazoa; phylum Chordata; class Mammalia; order Artiodactyla; family Phocoenidae; genus Phocoena; species Phocoena sinus. The sequence continues at coordinate 85,769,099 of NC_045784.1, forward strand.
CTACAGCTAACATCATACTCAACTGTGAAAAGCTGAAAGCACTTCCTCTAAGATCAGGAACAAGACAAGGATGCCCACTCTCTCCACTTTTATTCAACATAGTTTTGGAAGTCCTAGCCACAGCAGAGAAGAAAAAGAAACAAAAGGAATCCAAATTGGAAAAGAAGAAGTAAAACTGTCACTGTTTGCAGATGACATGATACTACACATAGAAAGTCTTAAAGATGCTACCAGAAAACTACTAGAGCTCATCAATGAATTCAGTAAAGTTTCAGGATACAAAAAAAATAACAGAATCTGTTGCATTTCTATACACTAGCAACGAAAGATCAGAAAGAGAAATTAAAGAAACAGGGATGAACATACACACACTACTATATATAAGATAGATAACCAACAAAGATGTACTGTATAGCACAGGGAACTCTACTCAATATTCTGTGATAACCTATATGAGAAAAGAGTCTAAAAAAGAATGAATATATGCATATTATAACTGAATCACTTTGCTGTACATCTGAAACTAACACAACATTGTAAATCAACTATACTCCAATAAAATTAAAATTAAAAAAATATATCCCATCAAACTGCTTTCCACTCCCCTTCAGTGCTGTTTTCTCTAAGCCTTCACTAATATTGGGAATTATTAATCTTCCTTTCTTTACCAATGTACAGGCAAGGAATAATAGTTTTTGTTTTCAAATGTACTTTCATTTGCATTTTGCCTATTTGTATTTCTACATTTATGAATTGCTAATATTCTACTTAGATATTGTTTTCTTATGAATTTATAAGTGCTTTATATTTTAGAGGTATTGATCCACTATCTAGTTTGTATAGCAAATAATTTTTCAAATTAAAAAATTCTTTTTGAAAAAAAAAAGAAACAATCCCATTTACCACTACATCAAAAAGAATAAAATACCTAGGATTAAACCTACCTAAGGAGGCAAAAGACCTGTACCCCAGATCTTGTTTTCTATTTTTAAAAAAATTATTTATTTTTTATTTATTAGTTTTTGGCTGCATTGGGTCTTTGTTGTTGCGTGTGGGCTTTCTCTAGTTGCGGCGAGCGGGGCTACTCTTCATTGTGGTGTGCGGGCTTCTCATTGCGGTGGCTTCTCTTGTTGCAAAGCACGGGCTCTAGGCATGTGGGCTTCAGTAGTTGTGGCACGCGGGCTCAGTAGTTGTGGCTCGTGGGCTCTAGAGCGCAGGCTCAGTAGTTGTGGCTCACGGGCTTAGTTGCTCTGCGGCATGTGGGATCTTCCCAGACCAGGGCTCGAACCTGTGTCCCCTGCATTGGCAGGCGGATTCTTAACCACTGTGCTACCAGGGAAGCCCCAGATCTTGTTTTCTAAATACCATTTTCTGCTAAAAGAAATCAGAGCTCCTTGGAGAATTAGCTTATTACAAGGGCTAGACCAGGAAATGATAAGATGAGCCTGGAACCCCTTTTTGTGCCAGAAACTAAGGAAGGAAGGCAGTGCTTGAAGAATGGGTTATTTATGTAGTTTCTAAGTATCTCCTCACAAAATACTTACCAGTTACAAAAGACAAAAAGAGTAACTTAGTAACTTTACAATCGAGAAGCCTGGAAGATACCACCTTAATCAAGTGATCAAAATGAACATCATTAGTAATGGGACAAACAGAAATTATTCACCACCCAGTAGGACATGATAAGAAGAATGCAGCATCACTTCTGTGATATTCCTACTAAAGATGCTCTATCAGTCAGGGTTCAATGAGAGAAACAGAACCACAAGGAATCTGTCACAGAAATCTGACCTTATACAATTGTGGGACCTAGTTAAGAAGTGTATGCAAGGCTATTGTCTTTGTGTCTGATGCTGGAGCTTGCAATCCACAGGTCAGGCAGTTGGAAAGGTAAGATAGATGGAAGGCAGGGGGAAAGTAAAGACAAGTTGGAACCCACAAGCATTAGCAGGCAGTTCTTGTTGTCTCTGCCTTTAGTGGTATGTGTATCCCACAGAAGCTGGGCCCTTTATTGTGAAGCTAAACCTACCCCTGACCGAGAGAAGCTGAAGGGAGATCTAGGGGAAGGCGGGGCAGTTGCGGGCCCAGCTGGTGCCCCACACCAACGCGCTAAGCCAACAGATAAGCAATAATGTGTGTAAACTACAAAATGGCTGTTGTTTCACTTCTACCCTCCAAATTTCCCATAAGAATGTCTTTCGTGGTGCACCTCAGCAAGAAACATACAGAAAAGGGGTTCTGGAAAATGCAGCTCACCCTAACCAGTTGACACATTATAAAGCCACAAGAGATACATAACATGAACCTAGTTATGAGGAAATGTCAGAATAATCCAAATTGAGGGACAGTCTACAAAATAACTGTAATCTTCAAAAGTTTCAAGATCATAAAAGTTAAGGAAGAATCATTTCAGACTAAAGGAAACTAAAGGTACATTACAATTTAATGCAATGCACAATTCCTGAATCCCTTTGCACTGAAGGACAATTGGCACAACTTGAATGGGGTCTGAGGATTAGATGGTAATAATGTATCAGTGTTAATCTCCTGATACTGATGTTTGTTGTGTGATTATATAGGAGAACATCCTTGTTTATCAGAAATACACACTTAAGTATCTGGAGAAATTCATACTTTAGTATTTTGAGGTGGAAGGGCAATAATTTGGCAACTAACCCTCTAAAGGTTCCAGGAAAAGTTACTTGTATTTGCCACTTTTCTATACATTTTCTGTACACCTGTGATTGTTTCCCAAAAAAATTATAAAAATATGCATTGGGTAAGGGGAGCACCTGCATCCTTAACAAGCTAAGTAATGGCCATACTCCGAAGGCCCAAGACGATGATGGGAGATTCCACGATGGAATTGGGTTCCCTGATCTCAGATGGGACCTAATGGGATCCCAAAGTGAAAGGTCAGGTGGCAGCCTAACCACAAAATAAGAACATTTACCACAATAAGACACAAGGACAGAATGGTAATCTCAGTGTTTTGACCCATGTTTTGACCCACAAAGATCTGTGGCAATGGCTAATTTTTCATAGAGTCCCTGAAAATGAAATATATGGTTAGCCTACTAAAGTGCTGCTTTAAATACATAGTAGGAAAAATTATTAGGTCTTCTGGGCAGAAACCTAACTTCCTTTGGTCATCATAAAGAAAATTCATGGCATCTTACCCAGTTTCCAGTCGTAAGCCAGTTCACAGGCACAGAGCCCCCTGACGGAGGAGGGATCCTGCAATGCAGCCACAGATATGTATCATGAATCTTCCCCCAAAGGTTTTGTGGCAATTTATTAGGGTAACTGCACTCAGGGAAAGGAAATACTCAGACCTTCTGGGGATTATTAGATACTGGCTCCGAAGGTATGCTGATCCCTAAACAACTGGAATAACTACTATTATCCTCTGATAATAGGGAACCTATGGAGTTTAGGTGATAGATGGAGTCTTGGCTTGAACATGTCTTACATTGGAACTAAGGACGCATCCTATGGTTATTTCCCAAGACTCAGAATATATAATGAGAATAGATATTAACTGACAGAATTCCCAAATTGATCCTCTGACCTATGGAGTGAGAACTATTATGGGAGGAAAATCCAAGTGGAAGCCCCTGGAACAACACTTACCCCTACCATGATAGTTAAACCTAAAGGAATATCGTTTCCCTGGGGGAACTGCAGAGATAACCTATATCAAAAATTGAGAGATGCTATAAAGGCACTTTCTACCAAATTCCTATTTGACTTACCTGCTTGGCTACTGTAAGTCAGATGATTTGTGGAAAATTAGAGTAAATTATCACAAATTTAATCAAGTGATACCAATTGCAGCTGAGGTTCCATATGAGCCATCTCTATTGGTATGCAGTTATTGACCTGGAAAATGTATACTTTTTCATTTCAGTCAACAAGCAAAATCAGAAACAGATTACATTTACAGGGCAAGGACAATAGATTAGCTGTATACCTTTACTGTTGCCCTAGGGCTATGTCAACTCTTCTGCTCACTGTCATAGACCAGAGGATGCTTGATCATCTTGATATCCCAGAGAACATAATACTGGTCCATTATATTGATGATATTATGCTAAGCAAACACAGTGAATAGGAAATAGCAAATAAATAAATACCTTAGCAAGACATATGTATGCCAGAGTATAGTGGATGAACCTTGGAGAAGTTCAAGGGCGTGCCACATTGGTGAAGTTTCTAAGGGTCCAGTGGTATGGGGCATTTCTGAATATTCCTTATAAAATAGTATATAAGCTCCTGCACTTGTACTATTTACCATGAAGACAGAGGCACAAAGTGTGGTGAGCCTCTTTGGATTTTGAAGGTAACATTTACCATATTTGATTATGCCCCTCTGACTCATTTATCAGGAACCTTGCAACCTTGAGTGAATCTCAGAGAAAGTAATGACTTTGCAGCAGGTGCTGGTTGCAATGAAAGCTGATCTGCCACTTGGGTCTTAGGACCCAACAAATCCAATGCTATTCAAAATATGTCTGTGGCAGGCAGAGTAGTATGAAACCTCTGGCAAAACCCCAATAAGAAATCACCATGAAGATCACTATGGCTCATGAGGAAGGCCATGCCCTCCTCTGCTGACAACTATTCTTCATTTGAAAAATCACTACTGGTTTATTACTGGGCCCTGATAGAGACTGAATATCTGACTATAGGACACAAAGGGATTATACAAACCAAACTTGTCTTCATGAACTGAGTGCTACCTGATCCACCAAACCATAAAATTTCCCACACAAAGCAGCATTTTATTGAAGATAGAAATGAAGGACTTCCACATCCATAATGACATGTGAGGAGCACTGTAGATCCACTCCAGAGTGAAACAAGCATAACTGATGAAAATCATTTAAAGAGCCAATGGTTTAAAGTCCCTTGATATTGTCCTAGGGCACAGAGCAAATGCAGAAACATTTCTTCAAGAAAATCTACTAAAACTCAGTAAGAATAGCAAGGATCTGTGACAGTTTAGCCAAGACCCATTCCCTCCTTCCCCATCACCCACCTGGGTTTAATGGAAGCTTCCCTCCAGGAGGATGTGGCCAAGAAGACAGGTCTCTCTTACCCCTCAGCTCCAAACCAAGGGTTATCATATCTCATTGGGAGAGGCAAGCCACCAGCACTTCACATTCCCTACCACTCCAAGTTGAAGAAGCCAAATGCCTGGTGAATATGGCCGAGAAGTTGGGACACCCTTCCTTACCCAGCTTCCACTCACAGGGCAGACATTCTACATCAAGCATGGCTTGCCAGAACACTGGGGCCCCAATCACCCTTGCTCTAGCTCACTCTAAAAGTAAGGGTTCCATGTCAGGAAATGCAAGCTGAGAAGACCAGAGGGTACTACACCCACACAGTGCCCAAAGAATGACTCAGATAATTTTCCCAAGGGAAGACACCATCCATAATAACTGAGAGTTCCAAAGTACTCCTTAAAGAAACTGATTTAATTTGAAAAAGTATGTGGAAAGACTAAGGGTGCTCCTAGAAACAGTGGCCATTTTGGTAGCAAGCAATTAAGAAGAGACTGATAACTCCATGAGAGCAAGGTAAACCGTAGGCCAATAAATTTGCCAGAAAGAAGCAGGAAAAAAGAAGGCTAAGACTAACCTTCCAGGGATCAGAGCAGACCTCAAACATGTGCCTCAAAACTATCCCTACAAAAGAGCCCAAATTTATTCGGATTGAACTATAGAGCAATTTAAGCCCCACAGCTAACATACTTAATGATGACAGACTGCATGCTTTCCCTCTAAAATCAGGAACAAGACAAGGATGTTGCTCTTGCCACTTCTACTCAACATTGTACTGGAGGTTCTAGCTGGGGCAATTAGGCTAGATGAAGAAACAAATGGCATACAGTTTGAAATGAAGAACTAAAACACTCTATTTGTAGATGGCATGATCTTGTATATAAAAAACTGTAAGGAATCCACACACCAATAAAAACCTATTAGAACAAATAAATGAGTTCAACAAGGTTTCAGGATACAAGAGCAATATACAAAATCAATTGTATTTCTGTAAATATAATTGTATTTCTGTAAATATAATTGTATTTCTGTAAATCCAAAAATCAATTATATTTCTGCAATGAATGGTTTGAAAATGAAACTAAGAAAACAATTCTGTTTACAAAAACAACCAGAAGAATAAACTATTTGGGGATAATTTTAACAAAAGAGGTACAAAACCTAGTCTCTAAAAACTATAAAACATTGTGAAAAGAAATTAAAGAAGATCTAAATAAATGGAACGATATCTGTAGTAGGCAGAATAATGGCCCCCAAGGATGTCCACATCTTAATCCTCAAAACCTGTGAATATGTTACCTTACATGAAAAAAGGGGCTTTGCAGATGTGATTAACTTAAGGATTTTGAGATGGAAAGGTTATCCTGGATATCTGGTTGGGTCCAATGTGATTGAAAGTTTTCTTTATAAGATAAAGGCAAGAGTGTAAGAGTTAGAGAGAGGGATTAAAACATGCTACATTGCTGGCTTTCAAGATGGCGTAAGGGCCATTAGCCATGAGCCATGAGCAATGGAAGTAGCTTCTAGAAGACAGAAAATGCAAGAAAATGTATCCCCCCCTCCATCTAACATCTTGAAACCCATTTCAAATTTCTGACCTGCAGAACTATAAGAAAATTAATTTGTATTGTTTTATGTTACTAAATTTGTGGAAATTTGTTATACCAGCAATAGGAAACCAATGCAACAACCCACGTTCATGGATCAGAAGACTTAACATTGTTAATATGGCAACACTTCCCAAAGTTATCTACAAATTCAATACAATTCCTGTCAAAATCTAAGCTGCCTTCTTTGAGGAAATTGACAAGCTGACTTTACAATTCATATGGAAATTCAAAGGACTCAGAATAGCCAAAATAATCTTGGAAAAGAAGAACAAAATTGAATGACTCATATTTCCTGATTTTAAAACTCATTACAAGCCTACAGAATCAAGATGTATTGTACTAGCATAAAGACAGACATATAGACCAATGGATGTCAAGAAAATGTAATGAAAAAAGAATAGTCTTTTTAAAAAATGGTGCTGGTACAATTGGATATCCACATGCAAAACAATGAAGTCAGACCCCCCACCTCACACCATTTATACAAATTAATTCAAAATGGGTCAAATATCTAAACGTTAAGAACTAAAACTTTTAAGCTCTTAGAAGTCATAGTCATACATCTTCATGGCCTTGGATCATGTCATGGTATCTTGGATATGACACCAAAAAGCAACAAAAAACAATAGATAAATAAGAATTCATCAAAATTTAAAAATTTGTGGTTCAAAGGACAATATCAAGCAAGTGAAATGAAAATATACAGGAGAAAATATTTGCAAATCATATCTCTGATAAAAGACTTGCATCTAGAATATATAAAGAGCTATTACAACTCAACAACAAAAAGACAAATAACTGGGCTTCCCTGGTGGCACAGTGGTTGAGAATCTTCCTGCCAATGCATGGGACACGGGTTCGAGCCCTGGTCTGGGAAGATCCCACACGCCACGGAGCAACTGGGCCCATGAGTCACAACTACTGAGCCTGCGTGTCTGGAGCCTGTGCTCCGCAACAAGAGAGGCCGCAATAGTAAGAGGCCTGCACACCGCAATGAAGAGTGGCCCTTGCTCGCCACAACTAGAGAAAGCCCTTGCACAGAAACGAAGACCCAACATAGCCAAAAATAAAAAAAAAAATTTAAAAAGACAAATAACTAAGAAATAATAGGTGAAAGATCTGAATAGGCATTTCTTCAAAAAGCTATACACATGGTCAATAAACACAAATAAATGCTCAATATCATTAGTCATTAGGGAAATTTCAACCAAAACCACAAAAAGATACTACTTCATACCCACTGAAGTATCTACAATAAAAAAGACAGATAATAACAAGTGCCATGAGGATATAGAGAAATTGGAACCCTCATACATTGCTGGTGGGTATATAAAATGGTGCAGCCACTTTGGAAAACAGTTCAACAGTTTCTCAAAAAGTTAAACATAGAGTTACTAGATGACCCAGCAGTTGCACTCCTAGGTATATACATAAGAGATTTGGAAACATATGTTCACACAAAAACTCATACATGAATGTTCATAGCACCATTATTCATAATAACTAAAAAGTGGAAAAAACACAAACCTTTATCAACTGTTGAATGGATAAAGTTTTGTATAGTCATACAAAGGAATATTACTCAGCAAAAAAAAAAAGGAATGAAGAATAAATTGAGCAATGTTATTGAAAATGTGGTATAGGAAACTCCAGGGCTCCATCCCTTCCACAACAACAATTAATAAGTTGGCAAAAACTGTCAGAATCAATTTTGTAAAATTCTGGAATCTAGTGTAAAACTTACAAGAACCAGAAGAGTACTTAATGAAGAAAGGAGCTTTTGCATTGCAGTCAGAGAGCACTGTAGCTTTTTTTGCCTACCTACCATCTCCCCACTCCTCAGTTTGGTGGCTGTGAAGGCAGCAGCCCACACTCCTGGTGCAGGTTGCTAGTGCCAGAGAGAGCAGTATGAACCTTATTCACAAAGAATTATGGTTGTGGATTTCAGTCCATCTGATGGCTTCCCCAAGGACTGGTGCAAAGGCTTGCCTTTGTTTCTCTTGACTCAGAACATTCCCAGGCCTTGTAAGCCTTATAGGGTAGCTTTCATAGAAAGCATTTAATGGAAAAAGTATTGGACACAGCAGCCCGGGGCAAGGAAGAACAGTCAAAACAAGCAATAGACACTTCAAAAAAACTAGCAAAGAATGTGGAGGAGATATATGGTGGGCTAGGTAGATGAGGCTTTTAAAAACTGCTGTGCATACTGTGGAATTGAGAAGTCCACAAGGATGACCAAGTGTAGGCACAAGTTCAGAAAAGGGCCTAAGAAGACTCTAAGATTTCACCTCAGGGTGACCTTCAGTTTCCACGGAAGCAAGACACGAAGGCTAAGAAAGAGTTGTAAATGGTCCAGCTAAGCATTGAAGGAGTGCCCAAAAACAATACCAATTTGCAAAGACTGGGAGAGTATTTTTTTTCTTTTTTTGTTTTCTTTTCTAGGCTCCAGACATTTAGTGAAACCCTGTCAAAACACCAGCTTACCACCTAACAAAACAAAGACTTCATTGGCCACACAGGACAAACAATACAGTCATTAAAAAAAATAGCTTAGAAAAGAATGCCAGCAGAATAGGAGGTTCCAGCCATCAACCCCCCACAGAAACATTAATTTTAGCAACCAACTACAGATGAAAACACCTTTATAGGAGTCTAGGAGGCCAGTGGAGAAGTTTCAGCACCATGGTGAAGCAAAAACTCAGAACAGATGCATTGAAGAGGGTAAGAACAGTTTCACTTTATTCACATCACCCTTCCCTCAGTGTGGCACAGCTCAGTGCCAAGAGAGACCTCCTCCTCCTTGGCCCTCGATTTTTCCCTCAAGGGAAAGTAAGGGAAAAATGAGTGCCCAATTTCCACAGCCTGTGGCACTATGCCCAGGAGGCCCACTTTTTCTCTTCCCACCAAGAACACTGAGGGGGATCAGCACATCTGAAGCATCTGGGAGCAGCTAGGAGCAAGAAAAAGTAAGGGCTGTCAGCAACCAGTGCAGAGAATTCAACAACTGACACATCCTACTAGCCAGCTCATGGACTCCACCAGGAGCCCCATCCGCGAGCCCCATGGGGTGTGTAACCTGCAGAACACCCCACTAGGTGACACATGCCCCCAGCACTCTGTGCACCACCACCACCACCCCACACTCCATAGCTGGGAGAGAGAATAATGTACTAGGTGAGAGCCTTGTGATATGGGTCCTGCAATAAAATCCAAAGGCAGAAGTTCCCAGTGTAAAGTATTCATCAGAACCTCCCACAAGAAACCCAGGCATTTGTGCCCATTCATGGGCTATCTCTGCTATATGAGTCCTAGTGGTGTGGTTAAAGGTATCTGTGAGCCAAGAGCTGTTTGTCCCTGGGCACAGAATAACCAAGGTGGCCTTGAAGGCCACTCCAAAATCACTCCTTGAGGAGCAATTAGGGCAGAAATATGGGCAGGGCATCCAACTGAAGGGAAGCCCTGGGGCAAAGATGTTGTTGTTACCTGGAGTTGGCTGAAATTGAATATATCAGCAGAGTAAGCATTTAAGGTGGGGTACAGCAACTGAAGACCATATGACAAATCCAGCAATTTGATTCCCGGTGTGTGAGTAGCCCATTGAATAAAAATGTTGGTGGTCTTTGTGAAGCATTTCTCTCATGATTAATGATAACGGGCATCTTTTCATGTGCCTGTTGGCCTTCTGTATGTCTTTTTTGGAAAAATGTCTATTCAGATATTCTGCCCATTTTTTAATCAGGTTGTTTGATTTTTTGATGTTGCGTTGTATGAGCTGTTTATACATTTCGGATATTAACCCCTTGTTGGTCATATTATTTGCAAATATTTTCTCCCATTCAGTAGGTTGTCTTTTCATTTTGTTGATGGTTTCCTTTGCTGTGCAAAAGCTTTTAAGTTTAATTAGGTCCTGATTGTTTATTTTTGCTTTTATTTCCTTTGCTTTAAGAGACAGATCCAAAAAAAATATTGCTACAATTTACATCTCTTCGAAAAGAGTGTTCTCTTTGGAAAGAGTGTTCCACCTATGCTTTCCCATTCTTTTTTCTTCATTCTCTTCTGAGTGGATAATTTCATATAACTTGCCTTTGACTTCACAGATTCTTGTTTTTGATCAAATCTGCTTTTAATGCTCTGTATTGCATTTTTCATTTCATTCACTGTATTCTTCAGCTCCATAATTTGTTTGGCTCTTTTCTATGATTTCTCTCTGTGTGAAACTTATCATTTACCTCCTATATTTTTTTCCTGGTTTCTTTTGTCTTTCTGTGTTTTCTTATGGGTTATTGAGCTTCCTTAAAACAACTATTTTGAATTCCTTATTGGGCAAATCACAGATCTCCATTGTGATGGAGGGTCAGTTACTGGAAAATTATTGTATCCCTTTGGTGGTGTCATTATTTCCTTGATTTTTCATGTTCCTTGAAGGCTTATGTTGCTGTCTTCCTATTTGAAGAAGCAGTCACATCCTCCAGTCTTTACTGACTGTCTTCAGATGACAAATACTATCTGTCATCTGTGCTAGTGATTCTGAGACTTTCTCAGACCTTTTCTGTAAATATGCCTACTCCACACTTCTTGTTCTCTGGTGCGGGGGAGGAGGGGTAATTATTAAGATTGTATACCTTCCCTCAATCCTACAAAGCCAGGCTGGGTGCGACAGCCTCCCATTTGCTTTCCCTATGGCAATGCCAAATGTTCAATTTTGTGTGCTTTCTCACAGTCCCACAGAGACAGGACAGATTTGTGTGGGTGTTCATTAACCATTTGCAAAACTCATATGTGTTTCCCTTGGGGGTACATGCAGGGAGCAAGCCACACAGTGAGGGTGTGTGTGAATGAGGAGCATGGAACATTGAGGGTAACTGTGGACCAGTTGGGGAGATCCACAAGTGAGGCATCCCCAGCAGCTTGTGGGTGGGCTTCGTGATGGAATCAGTGGAAGTGTTAGTAGGATCTGTGTCCTTTTGATGCCCTCCAAGAACCCTGGCTGCTGTTCTGCCAGCCCTTCCCCACTGTCCAAACATGCAGCACACTTCAGTATTCTGGATGGGATAAGAAAAAGGTGGGCTTCTTTGGCAGCATTCCACACAGCTGAGGAATCTTGTCTTTCATTCACTCTTACTTTCTCCATGGAGAAATCACAGGTGGAGAGGGTCTTGGTACTAAGCTGTTCCACCTTAGGGAAAGGGTTATGCAAGTGAAGTGAAGCTTTTCCTCTTACCCTTTTCAATGTGTCCAATTTAGATTATTTTTGCTCCAGTGGTGTGCTGGAACTTCTCGCTGGACTCCTGGACTTCCACAAAGGCACTTTCATCTGTGGATGATTGGAAAAATTGGTGTTCGGGGTTGGGGGGGAAGATGGTATAAAATGCCCATTCTGTCATTTTGCTGATGTCATTCTGAATCCCATAAGTTCTGTTATTTTGTGTGTTTGTTTTCATTTTGCTCAGATACTTTCTAAATTCTTTTGTGATTTCTTTTGATTATTTGATTGTTTAAGAGTGAGTAGTTTAGGGCTTCCCTGGTGGCGCAGTGGTTGAGAGTCCGCCTGCCGATGCAGGGGATACCGGTTCGTGCCCCGGTCCGGGAGGATCCCGCATGCCACGGAGTGGCTGGGCCCGTGAACCATGGCCGCTGGGCCTGCGCGTCCGGAGCCTGTGCTCCGCAATGGGAGAGGCCACAACAGTGAGAGGCCTGCATACCGCAAAAAAAAAAAAAAAAAATTTGTAAAAAAAAAAAAAAAGAGTGAGTAGTTTAATTTCCACATATTTGTGGACTTTCCTGTTTTCATTCTGCTATTGATTTCTGGTTTCATTCCATTGTGGTCAGAGAAGATACTTTGTATGATTTCACCCTTCTTACATTTGTTTTGTGGCCTGACATGAAAATGGTCTTGTGTGCTTGAGAAGAATGTGTATTATGCTGCTGTTAGATGGAATGTTCTGTATATGTCTGTGTATGGTTAGGCCATTCAAGATGGCTGCTCTCTTGCTCTCTGTACATCTCCTGCTTGACCAGTCCCTGCTTCACTCACATGACTATCCAATCCTCTTAATTATAAGGCTTAATTAGCCCCTGGTAACCGATGAGCCAACCTGATGTCAATTCCCCCTATAAATGGTAGCCTCCTTCTCCCCTGAGTAGTGAAGACTGCTACCACGTTCTGCCTACAGTCTGCTGCACACAGTGGATTGTCACTCCAGGACCCTTTGTGTAAGATCCCCTTGTCCAATAAACTGTTTATGTCTCTGTCGCAGTCTCTGGGCTGTTTCTTCAGTCTCGAGGCTGGGTAACTACAAGACTTTGTAGGCCTTCGGGGTGCAGCCCAACAATCTGTTAGGTCCACTTGTTTTATGGTGGTGTTCAAGTCCTCCGTTTCCTTGATCTTCTCTCTGGTTCTTCTATCCATAACTGAAATTGAAGTATTGAAGTCTTCCATTATTATTGTATTACTGTCTATTTCTCTCTTCAGCTCTCAGTGTTTCCTTCATATATTGGGGAGCTCAAATGTAGGTACATATATATTTATAATCATTACATCCTCCTGATGAATTGACCCTTTTATCATTATATAATGTCCTTTTTTGTCTCTTTTAACAATTTTTGTCTTAAATTATTTTGTCTAAGTATGGCCACCTGCATTCTCTTTATGCTCCTGTTTGCATGGAATATCCTTTCCATCCTTTCATTTTTAGTCTATGTGTGTCCTTAGACCTAACATGAGCGTCTTGTAAACAACATCTTGTTAGATCTTGTTTTTCACTCCATTCTGCCAATCCATGTCTTTTAATTGGTGTGTTTAATTTATTTACATTTAAAGTAATTACTGATAGTGAAAAACTGACTATGGCCATTTTGTTCATTGTTTTCTGTATGTCTTATAGTTTTTGTCATTCTTTCATCCCTTGCTTCCTTCTTTTGTGTTTGTTGATTTTTTTTGTACTAACATGTTTTGATTCCCTTCTTCCGTTTGTGTATATTCTTTTTTTTTCACACAGAGTATGATTTATTACAAAAGATTCAGATTTTAATATTATCCTTTGGGATATATACATATAATATATATTTTTAAAATAAAATTTCTATATAATGATTGTAAAATAGTTTAATTTTGCTATTCCTCATCTTTTCATTTCAAAACACTTAAATGATTTCCAAAAATTTGCCTCTCAAATAATTGATTTCTCTGTGGGGTTTTTCATAGTTTTCAAGAGTTTGAATATTTCATCAATTTTATCTTCAGCCAATTTTCAAAACCATTTTAGAGATATGGTTTCTTTTCATCATCAGAGGCCATTCCATCTGCAGGATAGAAAGATTTTTTAAAAGAGCAGAAGAAAATTATTTGAATTCCTATTATTTTGATTCTGTGAAGCAACAACTGGCAACCTTTCTTCTTTTCTAGGAGAGAAAAGCTCTCTATAAATATTATTTCACTCTATTTCAGTGGATTCATGAGATGAGCTGTTTGTGTATATTTTATAGATACATTTTGTTTGTGATTACCATTTCATTTACATAAATCATAAAATTATAACAAAGTATTTTAAACTGATAACAACTTAATTCCCAATCATACATAGAAACTCTAAATCTTAAATCTCTGTCCCCCCAGCTTCACATTATTGATGACACAAATGATCTCTTTTTATACTGCATATCCATTAACAGATTTATAATTACTTTTTATGCTTTTGTTTTTTAAATTGCATATTAGTTTTAAAAATGATTTATGCATTTACATTACTATAAGATTCTATATCTATATCTTTACCTGGGAGTTTTATATTTTCATATGGGTTTGTGTTATTGTTTATCATTTTTTCACCTCAACCTGAAGGGACTGCCTTCAGCATTTTTTTTTTTTGGCTGCACCACACGGCTTGAGGGATCTCAGTTCCCTGGTGAGGGATTGAACCCGGGCCCCGGCAGTGAAAGCGCCAAGTCCTAATCACTGGACAGCCAGGGAATTCTCTGTCTTCAGCATTTCCTGTAGGGCAGGTGTAGTGGTGATAAACTTCCTCAGGTTTTATCTGGGAAAGTCTTAATTTCTCCTTCATTTTTGAAGGACTGTTTGCTGGACATAATATTCTTAGATGGAAGGGTTTTTTTTTTTTTCCTAGCACACTGAATATATCATCCCACTTCCTTCTAGCATGCAAGTTCTCTTCTAAGAAATCCACTGATAATTTAATAACAGCTCACTTTTACAGGCATACACTGGAGATACTGCAGATTTGGTTCCAGGCCACCACATGAAAGTGAATATCACAAGAGAGCAATTCACACAAATTTGTTTCCCAGTGCATATAAAAGTTATGTTTACACTATACCGTAGTCTATTAAGTGTGCAATAGCATCACGTCTAAGAAAACAATGTACATACCTTAATTTTAAAATACTTTATTGCTAAAAATTTCTAACCATCATCTGAGCCTTCAGCAACTCAATCTTTTTGCCAGTGGAAGATCCTGCCTTGATGTTGATGGCTGCTGACTGCTCAGGGTGGTGCTTGCTGAAGGTTGGGGTGGCTGCCGCAATTTCTTAAAATAAGACAACAATGAAGTGTGCTACATCGATGGACTCTTCCTTTCATAAACGATTTCTCTGTAACATGCAATGCTGTTAGACAGCATTCTACCCACAGTGGAATTTCTTTCAAAATCGGAGTCAATCCTCTCAAACCCTGCTGCAGCTTTATCAACTAAGTTTTATGTAATATTCTAAATCCACTGTTGTCAATTCAATGATCCTCATAGCATCTTCACCAGGAGTAGATTCCATCTCAAGAAACCGCTTTCTTTGCTCATCCATAAGAAGCAACTCCTCATCTGTTCAAGTTTTATCATGAGATTGTAGCAATTCAGTCACATCTGCAGGCTCCATTTCTTTCTTTCTTTTTTTTTTTTTTAAATTTTGGTTGTGCCAGGTCTTAGTTGTGGCAGGTGGGCTCCTTAGTTGTGGCATGTGAACTCTTGGTTGTGGCATGCATGTGGGATCTAGTTCCCTGACCAGGGATCGAAAATGCACCCCCTGCATTGGAAGATGCATTCTTAACCACTGCGCCAGCAGGGAAGTCCCTAGGCTCCATTTCTAATTCTAGTTCTCTTGCTATTTCCACCACATCTGCAAGGACTTCCTCCACTGAAGTCTTGAACTTCTCCAAGTTATCCATGAGGGTTGGAATCAACTTCGTCCAGACTGCTAATGTTGATATTTTGACCTCTTCCCATGAATCATAAATGTTCATAATGGCGTCTAGAATGGCAAATCCTTTCCAGAAGGTTTTCAATTTGATTTGCCCATCAGAGGGATCACTATCTGTGGCAGCTATAACCTTACAAAATGTATTTCTTAAATAATAAAATCTGAAAGCCAAAATTACTTCTTGATCCATGGGCTGTAGAATGGATGCTGTATTAGCAGGCATGAAAATATGAATCTTGTTGTACATCTCCACCTGAGCTCTTGGGTGACCAGGTGTATAGTCAAATGAACAGTATATTTTGAAAGGAATCTTTTGTTCTGAACAGTAGGTCTCAACAATGGGCTTAAAATATTTGGTAAATCATGCTGTAAACAGATGTGATATCATCTAGGCTTTGTTGTTTCATTTATAGAGCCTAGTCAGAGTCGATTTAACATAATTCTTAAGGGCCCTAGGATTTTCAGAATGGTAATGAGCATTGGCTTCAACCAAAAGTCACCAGCTGCATTAGTCCCTAACAAGAGAATCAGCCTGTCCTTTGAAGTTTTGAAGCCAGGCATTGGCTTCTCCTCTCTAGCTATGAAAGTCCTAGATGGTATCTTCTTCCAATAGAAGTCTAATGTTTAGTCTACATTTAAAATCTGTTTTTTATCGTAGCTACCTTCATTAATGATCTTCGCTCGATCTTCTGGATAACTTGCTGCAGCTTCTATGCCAGCACTTGCTGCTTTGCCTTGCATTTTTAAATTATGGAGACAGCTTCTTTTCCTAAACCTCATGAACCAACTTCTGCCAGCTTCAAACTTTTATTCTGCAGTTTCCTCACCTCTCTCAGGTTCATAGAATTAAAGAGAGTTAGGGCCTTGCTCTGGATTAGATTTTGGCTTAAGGGAATTTTGTGGCTGGTTTGATCTTCTGTCCAGATCACTAAAACTTTCTCTATGTCAGCAATGTCTGTTTTGCCTTCACTGGAGTAGCACTTTTAATTTCCTTCAAGAACTTTTCCTTTGCATTCATAACTTGGTTAACTGTTTGGCACAAAGAGGTCTAGCTTTTGGCCCCGCTTGGCTTTCAACATGATTTCCTCATTAAGCTTAACCATCTCTAGCTTTTGATTTAAAGTGAGAGACATGCAACTCTTCCTTTCACTTAAACACTTATTGTAGGGTTATTAGGCTTAATTTAAATATTGTTGTGTTTCAGGGATAGGGAGGCCTGAGCAGAGGGAGAGAGACTGGGGAACAGCTGGGCAATAGAACAATCGGAACACACACAACATTTATCAATTAAGTTTGCCATCTTATATAGGCATGGTTTATGGTGCCTGAAAACAATTACGATAGTAACATCAAAGATCACTGATCACAGATCACCATAATAAATAAAATAATAACGAAAAAGTTTGAAATATTGCAAGAATTACCAAAATGTGACACAGGGACACAAAGTAAGCAGATGCTGTTGGGAAAATGGTGGCAATAGACTTGCTCAATGCAGGGTTACCACAAACCTTCAATTTGTAAAAAATGCAATTATCTGTGAAGCACAATAAAACAAAGTGCAATAAAACAAGGTAGGCCTGTATGTCATAAGCTGCTCTTCTCTTTCTTCTTTCAAGATTCTCTTTGTGATTTTTGACAGTTCAATTAGGTATGTCATGGTGTAATTCTCTTTATATTTATCCTAGCTGTTGTTTTTCTGAGCTTCTTGAATTTGTATGTCCATTCCTCCTCAGACTGGGGAAGTTTTCAGCCATTAGCTCTTCAAATAGGCTCTCTGTTCCTTTTTCTTTTTCTTCTCTTACTGTGACTCCCATAATGCATATGTTGTTCTACTTAATGGCGTCTCAGACTCTGTTCACGTTCTTCTTTTTCTTCCCCCTCCTTTGCCTGGGTAATTTTGAAGTCCTTTAATTTCACTGATTCTTTCTTCTGACTGGTCAAATCTACTGCTTAATATCTCTAGTGAAGTTTTCAGTTAAGTAATTGTATTGTTTAGTTCCCCAATTTTATTTGTTGTTTCTTCATAATTTCTAACTCTTTGTTGTTATTCTATTTACTTCATGCATTTTTTCCTGATTTCGTTTTAGCTATCTATCCATGCTCTCATTTAATTTGTTGAGCATCCTTATGGCAGTATTTTCAAAATAAATTTATTTTATTTATTTATTTTTGGCTGCATTGGGTCTTTGTTGCTGCGCATGGGCTTTCTCTAGTTGTGGCGAGCAGGGACTACTCTTCGTTGTGGTGCGTGGGCTTCTCATTGCGGTGGCTTCTCTTGTTGCAGAGCACAGGCTCTACGCACGTGGGCTTCAGTAGTTGTAGCACGCGGGCTCAGTAGTTGTGGCTCGAGGGCTCTAGAGCGCAGGCTCAGTAGTTGTGCATGGGCTTAGTTGCTCCGTCGCATGTGGGATCTTCCCTGGCCAGAGCTCGAACCCATCTCCCCTGCATTGGTAGGTGGATTCTTTACAACTGTGTCACCAGGGAAGCCCGTTATGGCAGTTAAAAAAAAAAAAATTTGTCAGGAAACTCATATATCTCTGTTTCTTTAGGGTTAGTTTCAGGATGTTTAACTTGTTCTTTTGATTGGACCATGTTTCCCTGTTTCTTTGTATACCTTGTCATGTCCCATTAGGACTCTGGCGTTTGAAAAATCAGCCACCTCTCCCAGTCTTTGTGATCTGGTTTTGCACATGGAAGACTTTCCTCAATCACCCAGGTAGAGATTCAGGAGACCTTCTAAAACTTTTTGGGGGATACATTTTCTCTGGGCTTGTGTGTGTAATCTCCTAATTGAAATTTCACGGGTTTTACTCACAAGCACCACCTGGTGTCAAAGTATGGTACTGCAGCCTCTTTGGTAGTATACTGTGCTGGAGCGACATCTAGCGTCTGTTTGTGGTACTGCACGTTGATCTCTTGTTCTCGAAGTCTCCCAACCTGGTATCCTTTTCTTGTCAGAGCTTAGATTCAGGCAAGATAAAAACCAGTCTCTTAGTAGCCCCCTCAAAAGTCAGAACATTGGATATGTTCTACTCTTCTCTTTTTCTCCCCAGGGAGATGTAGGGAGTTGGGAGTTTTCTCCGAATAATGCCTGGGAGGAGGGGCTCTAGTGAGTGTGCACCATGAATTTCTCTACCAGTCTTTTTTTTTTTTTTTTTTTTTGCGGTACGCGGGCCTCTCACCGTTGCGGCCTCTCCCGCCGCAGAGCACAGGCTCCGGACGCGCAGGCTCAGCGGCCATGGCTCACGGGCCGAGCCGCTCCGCGGCATGTGGGATCCTCCCGGACCAGGGCACGAACCCGAGTCCCCTGCATCGGCAGGTGGACCCCACCCCCAACCACTGCGCCACCAGGGAAGCCCTCTACCAGTCTTTGAATCATAAAATATTTGGTCCTTTGTGACTGGCTTCTTTCACATAGCATAATGTTGTTAAGGTTCATCCATGTTGTGTCATGTGCTGATATACTTCACTGCTTTTAACATTTGAATAATATTGCATTATATAGATATGTCACATTTTGTTTATATATTCATCAGTTGATGGACATTAGGTTGTTACCACTTTGGGGCTACTATCAGTAATGCTGCTACGAACATTCATGTACAAGTTTTTGTGTGAACACATGTTTTCAATTCTCTTGGGTATATACCTACAAGTGGAATTCCTCTATGTTAACTCTATGCTTAACCTTTTGAGGTTTTGTTTTATACAGAGGCTACACCATTTTTCATCCCTACCAGCAACGTATGAGGATTCTAATTTCTTCATATCCTCATCAACATTTCTCACTGTCTTTTTTATTATAGCCATACTGATGTGTGTGAAGTGGAACCTCACTGTTGTTTTGATTTGTATTTCTCTAATGACTGAGGATGTTGAGCAATTTTCAAGTGCTTATTGACCATTTATCTATCTTCTTTGGAGAAAAATGTCTACTCAAATCCGTTGTCCATTTTTAAATTGGCTCATGTCTTTTTACTTTGAGTTGTAAGAACTCTTACACTCATGTAAGAGTTCATATATTCTGGATACTAGACTCATCAAATATATGATGCAAATATTTTCTCCCTTTTGTGAATTTATTTTTCACTTTATTGATAGTGTCATTTGAAGCAACTTTTTAAAATTTTTGATGAAGTATACTTTATCTCTATTTCCTTTTGTTGCTTTTAAGTATCATATATTTTTTTAAATGGCCTAATCTGAGTACAGGAAGATGTACACCCATGCTTTCTTGTCATAATTTTATAGTTCTAGCTCTTACATACAGGTCTCTGATACACTTTGAGTTAATTTTTACATATGGTATGAGACAGGGGTCCAGTTGTTCCAGCAAGATTTGTTGACAAAACTGTTTTTTTCCATTGAATTGTCTTAGTACACTTATTGAACGTCAAATGACCATAGGTGTACTGATTTATTTCTGGATTCTCAATTTTATTTCATTAATCTATATACCTATCTTCATGCCAGTATCACACTGCTCTAATTACTGTAGCTCTGTAGTAAGTCATGAAATAGGGAAATGTGAGTCCTTCGACTTTGTTGCTCTTTTTCCAAGATTCTTTTGGCTATTCTGGGTCCCTTGAATTTTCATATGAATTTTAAGTTTAGATTATTAATGTTGGAGAAAGAAAAGCAGCTGGAATTTGGATTGGGATTGAATTGAATTTGTAGATTATTCTAGAAAGTATTATCATTTTAACAATGTTAAGCCCTCTAATCCATAAACATGGAATGTCTTTCCATTTATTTAATTTCATTCAATGATATTCTGTAATTTTCAGTATACAAGACATGCATTTCTTTGGTTAAATTTATTGCTAAGTATTTTATTCTTTTTGATGTTATTCTAAGTAAAGATATTAATTTATTTTTGGATTGTTAATTGCTAGAGTATAGAATATAACTGATTTTTTACACTGACATTTCCTGAAATGTTTCTGAGTTCATTTATTAGTTCTAATTGTGTGTGGGAGTGTATATAAGAAATACAATATATATATATATTTCTACTTCTTTCCATCCAATCTGGACATTTTTATTTCTGTTTGTTTGTTTCAGCTTTAATGAGGTATAATTCACAAATAAAAATTATACATATTTAAGGCATACAATTTGATGTTTATATATATACACACACACATTGTGAAATTATCACCACAATCAAGCTAATTAACATATCCATCATCTAATATAATTACTTTTTTATGTGTGTGGTGAGAACACCTCTTAGCAAATTTCAAGTTTACAATACAGTATTGCTAACTATAGTCTTCATGCCGTACATTAGTTCTCTAAGACTTATTTATCTTGCATAACTAAAACTTTGTACCCTTTTCCCATCTCCCTATTTCCCCCTTACCCTAGGCCCTGGCAACCACCATACTATTCTCTGCTTCTATGACTTTGACTATTTTAGGTTCCATATTGCATTAGACAGGGTTCTTCAGAGAAACAGAATCAATAACATGGATATAGACATAGATATAAATAAGAGGAGACTTATAGGAATTGACCAACGTGATTAAGGAGGCCAAGAAATCCCAAGATCTGCCACTGCTAGCTGGAGAACCAGGAAAGGTCATGGTGTAATTCAGCCTGAGTCCAAAGGCCTGACATTTGGGGGACTGATGGTGTAAGTTCCAGTCTGAGTCTATAAAGGCCCAAGAACTAGGAATGCCTGTGTACAAGGGTAGGAGAAGATGGATGTCCAAGGTCAAGTAAAGAGAGTAAATCTGCCCTTCTCCTGCCTGGTTGTTCTATTCAGGCTTTCAATGGATTGGATGATGTCCAACCACATTAGTGAGGGTGATCCTCTTTACTCAATCTACCAATTCAAATGTTAATCTCTTCTGGGAACACCCTGTTAAAAAAGAAACAATAGGCCTCAAATGGAGTCACTTGTGCTAAGCCCCACATCAGCAAACCAAGACTTAATACCTAATCTAATTGCAATTTCAGCCTCTCCCAAGAATGTGACCTGTAACAAGTCATTCTGGAATTACCTGGTCAGCACTAGTGAGGTAATCCACTCGATAGACCATTTTTGTCCCCCATAGGAAGGTGATTTTGCTTGAGACAGTCCACTCTTGGACTGTGGAACAGAAACTTCCTTTTCCTGTTCCCTTCTGTCTATAAAAGCCTTCCATTTTGCGCAGCTCCTCAGAGCTCCTTTCTGTTTGCTAGATGAGATGCTGCTTGATTCATGAATCTTTGAAAAAGCACAATTAGATCTTCTGATTTACTCAGTTGAATTTTATTTTTTAACAACCCTCACAGACATACCCAGAAATAATGTTTTACCAGCTTTCTGGACAGCCCTTAGCCCAATCATGTTGACACATAAAATTAACCACCATAACTTCACCCCTTGTCAGCTTGGTACCCATACATATCTCCTTAAACCATACTGGATCTCCAAATAAAGACAATAACAAGGTCATAGTTTCAACTGACATGATATAGCTATCCTACAAACAACTGAAAATGCACTAATCCCTTCCCCAGAAGAGGAGGAACGGCACTTGAGTGATGCTTACTCTTCTCCTGATATCCTATAACTTAAATACTATGATGTAAAATTAGCAATACTCAATTACTGATGTAAAGTCAATACAGCTTATCTTATATGATAAAAGAACAAGAAAGGAAATAAAACAAAAATATGTACTTAGTTTATGTATATATACACAAACAAACATATGTATAACAAAATAAGGAGGAAATACTCATGACAATTATAGTCCTCATTTCTGTAACTGGTGGTGTGGTTGTAGCTGGTATTTATAATTACCTTCTTCTACTACACATCCTGTATTCCCTTTGCCTTCAGCAAGCACCTCAGCTGGTCATTGTTCTTTAGCTGGCAGAGTAACCCTAACTTTCATTCCTGAAGGGTCTGGCCCATTAGTAGTCTTGCTTGGATTCGTTTGTTGTAGCTTTCCATTGACTTTGACCACAAGGCATGGTAATACTAAGAGATGCCCTAAGGCATCTCCTGTATTCCAGACACACTCTTCCTCACTTCTACCATGTAGTAGTAGTGCAATTTCTCCTTGATAGTCAGGATCAATCACCCCAGATAACACCATAACTCCTTTTTTTGCCTGTTGATTCAGAGCCCAAAGTGGCAGGGTGGCAGTCTTAATTTCCAGTTCAATGGAATCATTGTCATGTCTCCTGATAGAAGCTTTCCTCCCTCTGACACTAAGACCTCTAGGCCAGCAGAAAATAAAGTCATGAAAACAGGAAGCTAGTGGGTCACTATGGATAATAATGACTGGTGCACTTTCATTTCCACCTGCTTGATTCCTGGACCTGTAAATCCTGGCTACTTGAGAAACAGCACCATATAGTGGGTACTAATTAAGTGCATATACAGCTTTCTGGAGAAACTTGCCCCAGCCCTGCAAGGTACTGCCACCTAGCTGGTGCTGTAACTAAATCTTCAAAAGGTCATACCACTGTTCTATTAAGCAAGCTGCTTTAGGATGGTGGGAGACATGCTAAGACCAGTGAATTCCATGAGCTTGGGCCCACTGTCACACTTCTTTTATTGTAAAGGATTGTTCTTGATCAGAAGCAATGCTCTGTGAAATATCATGACAGGGGATAAGACATTCTATTAAGTCCACAGATGGTAGTTTTGGAAAAAGCATTGCATGCAGGGAAGGCAAATCCATATCCAGAGTAAGTGTCTATTCCAATAAGGACAAACACTGCCCCTTCCATGATGGGAGCAGTCCAATGCAATCAACCTGCCACCAGCTAGCTAGCTGATCATGCTAGGGAATGGTGCCATATCAGAGGCTCAGTGTTGGTTTCCACTGCTGGCAGACTGGGCACTCAGCAGTGGCTGTAGCCAGGTCAGCCTTGGTGAATGGAAGTCCATGTTGCTGAGCCCAGGTATAACCACCATCCCTGCCACCATGGCCACTTTGTTCATGAACCCATTGGGCAATGACAGGGGTGGCTAGCAAAAGAGGCTGAATGGTACCGACAGAATGGGTCATCCTATCCACTTGATTATTAAAATCTTCCTCTTCTGAGGTCACCTTTTGGTGAGCATTCACATGGGACACAAATATTTTCACGTCTTTTTCCCATTAAGAGAAGTCTATCTACATACCTCTTCCCTAAATTTCTTTGTCACCAATTTTTAAATCATGTTCCTTCCAAGTCCCAGACCATCCATCCAAACCGTTGGCCACAGCCCATGAATTGGTATATAATCACACATCTGGTCATTTTTCCTTCCAAGCAAAGTGAACAACCAGGTGCACTGCCTGAAGTTCTGCCCACCAAGAGGACTCCCCTTCACCACTGTCCTCCAGGGATGTCCCAGAGAGGCGCTGTAATGCTGCAGCTGTCCACTTTCAGATGGTGCCTGCATATCTTGTAAAACCATCTGTAAACCAGGCCCAAGTCTTTTCTTTCTCTGTCAACTGATTGTAGGAACTCCCAATGAGGCCACAAGTACAGGCTGGGAAAGAGAAGGCAGTGTAGCAGGAGTGGGGACCATAGGCATTTGGGCCACTTCTTCAGGTAATTTACCTGTGCATTTAGGGCCTACCCAGGCTTGATCATATATATACTACTTTCATTTGCTGATGGAGTGTTGCTGTGCATGCCCAACTTTATGGCTTGGTGGGTCAGATAACACCCAGTTCATGAGGGGCAGCTCAGGTTTGATGGTAACTTTGTTGCCCATGGTCAAGTGTTTAGTCTCTAAGGCCCAGTTGGAAGCCAAGAACTGATTCGCAAAAGGAGAGTAGTTATCTACAGATGAGGGCAGGGCATTGCTCCAAAATCCTAAGGGTCTATGCTGTAATTCATCCCACAGGGGCTTGCCAAAGGCTCCGAACACTAACTCGATCTGACACTGCCACTTCCAACACCACTGGATCTGCTGGATCATGTAGCCCAAGTGGCATAACAGCTTGCACAAAAGCCCAAACCTGTTTCAGAGCCTTCTCTTGTTCTGGATCTTACTCAAAACTATCAACTTTTCAGGTCACTCAGTAAATGGGCTAGAATAACACACCCAAATGAAGAATATGTTGCCACCAAATCCAAAGAGACCAGTTAAGCATCGTGCTTCTTTCTTGGTTGTAGGAGGGGCCAAATACAACAACCTATCCTTCACCTTAGAAGAGATGTCTCGACATGCCCCATACCACTGGATCCCTAGAAATTTCACTGAGGTAGAAGGCCTCTGTATTTTAGTTGGGTTTATTTCCCACCCTCTGACATGCAACTGTTTCACCAATAAGTCTAGATTAGTTGCTACTTCTCACTCACTAGGTCCAATTAGAATAATGTCATCAATGTAATGGATCATTGTGATACCTCGTGAAAGGGAAAGGCAATCAAGATTTCTGTGAAGTAAGTTAAGACAGAACTGGAGAGTTGATATACTTCCAATGTAGGACAGTGAAGGTATATTGCTGGCCTTTCCAGTTGAAAGCAAATTGCTTCTGGTGGGCCTTATGGACAGGTATGGAGAAAAAGATTATTTGCCAGATCAACAGCTGCATACCAGGTACCAGATCATGTGTTAATTTGCTCAAGCAATGAAACCACATTTGGTACAGCACCTGCAATTGGAATTACTACCTGGTTAAGCTTGTGATAATCCACTGTCATTCTCCAAGATCCATCTGTCTTCTACATTGGTCAAATAGAGTTTAAGGGGGATGTGGTGGAAATCACCACCCCTGCATCTTCCAAGTCCTTGATGGTAGCACTTATCTCTGAAATCCCTCCAGGAATGTGGTATTATTTTTTATTATTACTTTTGTAGGTAGAGGAAGTTCCAATGGCTTCCATTTGGCCTTTCCCACCATAACAGCCCACACTCAACAGATCAGGGAACCAATGTGGGGATTCTTCCAGCTGCTATATATATCTATTCCAATTATGCATTCTGAAATGAAGGAAATAACCACAGGATGGATTTGGGGAGCTACTACACTCACTGTGAGGTACACCTAAGCTAAAACTCCACTGATTACCTGACCTTAATAAGCCCCTACTCTGACTGGAGGGCCACAGTGGTGCTTCAGGTCTCCTAGAATCAGTTCTAGTTCAGATCCAGTGGCCAGTAGTCCCTGAAAGGTCTGATTATTTCCTTTTTCTCAATGTACAGTTACTCTGGTAAAAGGCTGCAGGTGCCTTTGGGAGAAATATTAACAGTATAAATTTTCACTAGTGTACTGGGATCCTTCTTCAAGGGGACCCAACCCCCCCCTTCATTCAAGGGGTTCTAAGTCTACAAACTGTCTTAAGTCTTGGAATTGATCAAGGGGCTGTGACTCTCTGTTTTTATGATTTGAGTTAGATTTTTGTTCACTTGATCTAGAACTTTTCTGCTTATACAGATCAAGTGAAAATCTAGTAGGCTTCCTATTTATTTCACTTTTTAGAACACTAACTAGCCAGCACCATAAGTCTGCATGAATCAGACTATTCTGACTGCTGCTTTGTCTCTGCTGTCCATTATGGTAACCACACTCACCTTCCCTTTGGTGATAGAATGCTGCCACTTGGCCCCTGCCACGCCAGGATCAAATTACTCCTACTGCATTTAGGTTTTTCCATTGAGTGGCTGCAGTTCCCACGGTAACGTCTCACTTACAGAGATGAGCAATCATGGAGATCTTCAAGGATGCTAGGACTCCACTCACCAAATTATTTGTCAAAGTATTGGTGAAAGGTATGTCTTCTAGACCAGCGGTCCCCAACCTTTCTGGCACCAGGGACCGGTTTTGTGGAAGACAATTTTTCCACGGATGGGGTTGCGGGGGGGATGGTTCAGGCGGTTATGTGACCGATGGAGAGCCGCAGATAAAGCTCTGCTTGCCCGCCTGCCGCTCACCTCCTGCTGTGTGGCCTGGTTCCTAATGGGCTGCGGACAGATACTGGTCCAAGGCCTGGAGGTTGGGGACCCCTGTTCTAGACACTCCCAGTATGGATGAGTAGGTCTTAAATGACAAATCCACTCTAACATTCCAATCTTTCTAAATCTCTGAACCCCTTCCTCTACATTAAACCAAAGGAGGTCAGGCATTTCCAATTCACAAACTGTGGGAAATTTTTTGTCCATGTTTCAGTCAGATAACCAACCAAACAGTTAGAGGCCTTTCTAACTTCCTCAGCTACATTAAATGCAGGATCTCTGCTTAGTGAGCTGTTAGAGGAGGTAACTGAGAGGATGTGAGCACTGGTTGACCCATGACCTGGCCCAGGAAATCAGAGGCTCCTTACACGCCTCTGCTGACCTTGGGATGTATGTTCTATTCATGTGTTGCTGAGACTATCTGGACTGTGTATGTGACTGACTTCCATTAAGGGAGGTTGATGCGGAGAACTACTCATCTTGCGACCACCCAAGACAAGCCTCATATATAGGTTCCTTTGTTTATTAAAACCACAATCTACCAATCTGGAGTGCTCTGCCTCTTTCTTTGGTCTCTCCTTGCATTCTGTTAAATGGGGGCTAGTTTTGAATATCACCCAGGGAACTCCCAAGAATTGCAAACCAACAATTGCAAACCAACAATTGGCAAGCCAGCCAGAAGACGGAAGAAATTGGTCTTGGGAAAGAGGCATCGATAGGGGAAATCCTGAGTTGGCCATTGACCTCTTTGTGGGCAGGGGTGGTACATAGTTAGATGTCTGTGGACTGCTGCATGACTACAGGGACATCCCAAAAATGCTGGCTGGTTTAATGTGTCTGTTTAAGGAACTACACACAGTGCACTGCAGCAAAGAAAGGAAACAAATGGCTGCAACTGTGGGTTGGTCTCTACTGTTGGCACTTCATCTGGCCACTGATGCCCAACTAGAAGCTGAAGCTCAAGTTAGACAGCTGGAAGAAGAGCTGAGGGTAGAGAAGGATGTGTGATTGTTCACTGCTCTGCTAGCTTTGGGGCAGAGCAGGATAATAAGTTGAAGACAATAGCATGCCCGTTTTGAAAAGCTAGGAGGGCACAAGCTGCTGCAGATTAAGGTGTGAGACAAAGGCTGAGACACTAAGACGTGGAATCCCTGGGAAAGTGAGGAGAACAAAGGGGAGAGTGTTGTGGTTATTGACAATGAAACAAGACGTAGCTGTACACCATCTGACCCCTAATACAAATGAAAAGTTTAAATAGTAATTACCCAGATTTCTGATAATAGAGAAATATACCCCAAAACTCCTAAAAGAAAAACTTGCATTCTTTCTCTTCCCATTGAAGTTGTAAGTCTTATAATGTCTTTGAAATGTAAATACCCCAGGGGCTAACTAAAACACTGCCCAGGATTGCTCGAGACTGGAGGGGGGAAAAAGGCGGCAGAAGAGGCTTTTTAAAACACATACTGCTATAGAAGCTCCCTTGCCCAAAATCAGTCCACAGCCTCTATATGATTATTGGTCAAGGGCAAATACAAATCTTAAGTCTTCTCCACAAATATTAGTAAAAAGCTTTATCCATTTGAGTGGCTAATCTTAACTTGTTCTGTCTGCCAGTTACATTTGGATTCAACTATTATTTATAAACTAGTGAGTTTTGTATTGCTGTACCTGATTCATGGCTAAAATTTTGAAATGAAAGTTATATGGTCTCTGTTTGTGTCTGTCTGTATGCTTTTGTATGTCTATTTTTACCTGTTATATATGATATATTTCTACATCCGAATGGTATTGCCAAAATTAATTTATAAAAGAGCTCTATTTAATTGGTGAAGAAAAAAAGCTTTAATATCAATAGTGTACTTAGGTAAAACTAAAATTTAATTTTCTTTCATCTTTGAGAAGAACAAAGTTTCCTTGAACTATTGGTTTGTTCCTGATAAGATTATGAAAAGTTTTTCTTTACCTTTAAGTAATCTACCTAGAAAACAAAGATTCTGTGTTTTATCAAAATAATTGTCTGCGCTTCATGTTGTCTTTATCAGTTCTTTCATTACTTAAGAAAACTGAGTCTTCTCTGTTAAAAGAGCTAAGATTTTTTATGACTATGTAACTTTCTGATTTTGCCTTCAAAGTCCTTAACTGACACTTTGGCTAAATAGATAACTAAATATTATTTCACAGTGACCTATAATACTATTTAAGCAAGTCTTTTAAAACCTTTTTTGATATTTTTGACAAACTTCCCCAAAATCAAATTCTAAATGAAGTCTTTTTGACTTCAAACTAACTTTGGGATTTTCCAGAGGGTCCCTGGAACATCTGAAAGATTTGTCCTCTCTCCTGATAAAAGAGAGATATTAGGGACTTCCCTGGTGGCACAGTGGTTAAGAATCCGTCTGCCAATGCAGGGGACACGCGTTTGAGCCCTGGTCCGGGAAGATCCCACATGCTGCAGAGCAACTAAGCCCGTGCGCCACAACTACTGAGCCTGCGCTCTAGAGTGCATGAGCCACAACTACTGAAGCCCACGTGCCTAGAGCCTTTGTTCTGCAACAAGAGAAGCCACCACAATGAGAAGCCTGCGCACTGCAACAAAGAGCAGCCCCTGATCTCTGCAACTAGAGGACGCCCGCGTGCAGCAACAAAGACCCAATGCAGCCAAAAATAGAGAGAGAGAGAGAGAGAGAGAGAGAGAGAGAGAGAGAGAGAGAGAGAGAGAGAGAGATTAAGCTAATTAGACTTATTGACGTGTTAAATTTGATATGTTAAATTACTCTACTGACCACAGTAGAGACCAGCCCACTGCAGAAACCATTTGTTTTCTTTGTTTGCCACAGTGCACTATGTGTAGTTTCTAAATAAGCGTGTCAAACCAGCCAGCATTTTCAGGAGGTCCCTGTACTCAAGCAGTGATCCACAAGCATCTAACATATGGTCCACCCCTGGCCACAGAGAAGTCGTGACCAACTCAAGATACCTCTTTTCCCCCACAGATGCCTCTTTACCAAGACCCATTTCTCAGGTCTCCTGGCCAGCTCATCAACTGTTGGTTCAAAAACTGGCCCCCATACACAGAGGGCAAGGAGACACTGAAGAAAGAGATAGAGCATTCCAAATTGGTAGGTAGCAGTTCTAATAAGCAACAAAACTTATATACAAGGCTTGTCTTGGGCAGCTGAAAGATGAGTAAATCTCTGCACCAGTCCACCAGAATCTTAAAAGTTTATATAGAGGCATTAACTAGGTTCAGTCACATACACAGTCCAGATGGCCTCAACAACACATTGCTCTTTCAAGGCTGCATCCTTGAAAATGGCTCCTAGTGTTGGAACAGTGAATAGAATGTACATTCCAAGGACAGGGGAAGAGGTGAGTAGCCTCTGATTGCCCAGGTCCAGCCATGGGTCAACCAGTGGTCACGTCCTCTCAGTGACCTCCATCAACAATAATTCTAGTTATTTTAAAAATGATGTTACAGAAATAACCAAATTCCCTTGTCAACTGCATTACAATGAACTCTCATCAGATCTTTAACCATGGCCATTTTAAAGTCTTTTGTCATTTACAGACAGTTATTTTTTTACTCTGATGCTTTTGCAAAAGTATTCCTGCAAAAGTGCTTCATATTCAAGGAGATTCATGGAAAAGACTGACATATACAGGCTTCTGATAAAGAAGATTATACCACTGAACTGAGTAAGAATTCACAGAACTCTAAGGAAAAAAAGGATGAATATATAAAACTGCTAACCAAAGATCAAGATCAACAAGAACTAATTATATTAGACTAAATGAACTGATGAGGATGATTATAATTTTTATGCGTTTTTGTTTGAAACATTGTTGGTACTTTTATGCTTTGTTTTTCCGTATTTAAGATAATCTTTATCTCTTTTTCTCAAGTTATTAGCAATTTGCTAACATATACCTTTGTAAACAAAGATGAAACGTTTATCTTTTTCTCCCTGCCTGATCCCTCCAGGATTCAGAAACTCTTGGTGAGTAATCTTATTTTATGGCAACATACTTATTTGCGTAAGTTCAATAAGAATCTGTTTTCATTGAAACAGGACACAATTGGAAACTTGGTTATATTACCAAGGCTTTGATTGGAATGTCATATTTTAAAATGTGCATAGAATCAGATATGATCAGACAGCTTTAATGAACAGCATATTAAGAACTTCCCTTCCCATGAAGAGTTGGGTTGAGAATATGTTCTATCAACTCACCTCTGTCATTGCTCAAACTCCTATTTTGACTAAGTTGCATGCCTGTATGCAGCAGAGGAGCACCCTGTCCATCAGCCCACTGTCTCTGGAAATGCAGGTGCTACTAGGCCTGTGGAACATGTAGATCCTTCAAATGCCTCTGCCCTTATTCCTATGGCGGCCCCTGGGTCCTGTAGAGAGGTAATAGAAGAAATTCCCATTAATGCCTGGTGTACAGATGGATCTAGTCAGGGCAACCCGCCCACATGCATTTCAGTAGCTATTCAGCCCAAACTGACACCATCTGGATGGAAACAAGAATGAACCATAGCAGCCTACGTGCTGAACTCAACAATGTAGCTGGTGATCACTCATGAGCCCTGGCTATTAGCCCTTTGTACTGACAGTTGGGCTGTTCCAAAGGGTTTAACCTTATGTCTTGGATAATGGGAAACCAAGGGATGAATAATCACAAATAAGCCCTCATGGAGTCAGGATATGTAGAAAGACATTTAAGTTCATCTGCAAGAGACTGAGGCAGTCCCCACTGTCTTCCACAGCAGACTGGGTGCATATAAAGAGTGGCCACTGTAGCACTCAGGTGTGATGGTGTATTACCAAGGATGCCAGATTGCCCTTGGAATACAGTGACTTGGCTAATGCAGCAACAACATGTCCTGTTTGTTCTAAACAACAGCCAAGGCAACTGCCAAAGGAGTCTGGGGCCATCCACGAGAGTTCCCAATTGGTGAGGCATTGGCACATTGATTATATTAGCCTCCTCTATCTCACTGAAGATGCTAAATACACTTTGGTTTGTGTGGACACTGCATCTGGCCTAACCCAAGCTTTCCATTGTTGCCATGCAAACTAGGCTGCCACCATTAGGAGACTAGAGAAGCTGAGTACCATGTACAGATACCTTCATAGAATAGACAGTAACTGGGGGTTCACATTTCAAATGTCATGGTATGCAAGACTGGCAAAAGTACATGACATTCAGTGGAGGTTCCATCTTCCCTATAGCCCACAAGCAGCAGTGTTGGTAGAAAGGAAAAATGGAATATTAAACAGCAGATTAAATTACTAACAGGTAAAATGACCTTGGCTTAATGGACTAAAATATGGTCCCAGGCTTTATTACATTTGAAAGATCAAACAGTAGGACCTGTTTCCCCATATGCCAGACAGGTTAATACACCCAACACCGTGAAGGTATAAAAAGGTATGAAAGTCGTGGAAGACAACTATTGTTCGACTCTCATCATGGATCAACATGCTATGCTGCTGAGAACACCAAGCCCCATCACGCCTAGGGAAAGTGTTATCTACTGAAATTTGCAATGTTGCAAATCCCAATCATCCCACCAGGATGGGTGAGTTACTTTGCACCTCTGGATGAAGGAGAACTACTCAATCTCCACTGGGATCCCACCGTCCTACTGCAAGTCAGACCTACTGAAGCACAACATACCTAGAATGGAACATGCACCATTGAAAGAGGGGAGAAGGTGGAAGTCCTGGTCAGCATATCCCACCCGCTGTCTATCTCCTCATGCCTGACAGTGCTGCCTCCCCTGGCAACGTGTACAGTATGCACAACCAGGTCAGATTCCTAAAGCTGCAGTCATGTTAACATCTACATATCAGACAACAAGTGTTATTCCTATATGAGAAGACTTCCCCATACAAGTTCCTGCTAAATATCTGTCTTTCCAACCTTAGACTTCTGCTGTCCCTGTCCTGTGGTGTCCAGTCACTGGGTGGGCACAGTTTCCACTGCCAGGGTCATTTGGCCATTGTCTTTATTCCTAACATTAGCCTAGAGAACATTATAGCACACATAGAATCCCTTACTAGATTCACCAAACAAGACTTAAACGATAGCCAGCAAAGCCCTTCTTTACTGAACACTGACAAATATCTAAAGAGAAAAACCATCCTCTAAAATAGGATGGACTTGGACAGTATTACTACCTCACAAGGAGGCACCTATACCATTACCCAAACAGAATGTTCTATGTTCATACCTGATGAGTCTACTAATGTATCATCTTTATTAAATCACATGAGGACACAAGTGAATGCCCTGAGTGATCCAATCTCACTAGGGGGACTTAGTCAATCAATGTTTTGGATCATGGGGTTCTTGGTGGGAAAAAAATTGTTACTTATATTGAGAATCATTATCTTTATCTGTGTTTTCTCTTGCATGTGCTTATACTGTTGCTGAGGCATCTACCTCCAATGTAGCCAGAGAGCTACAAATTGAGCCACATCCATGGTATTAAAACTCTTTGCTGATTACTTAGAGACACTGCAGAAGAGGGGGATGTATAAGATTGTAAGAGCTGGTCACCAGGGATGGAGTATTAGAGGAGGTTATTGAGAGGACTTGACCTCCAGTTGACCTGCAAGCTGGACCTGGGCAATCGATGGCTGCTTACCCATTCCCCTGTCCTTGGAATGTACATTCTGCCCACCATTCCCACACTATGAGCTGTTTCAAGGATGCAGCCTTGAGAGAGTAACGTATTGTTGAGACAATCTGGACTGTGCACGTGACTAAACTTAAGATGCTGGCTGGTGGGTGCAGAGATCCACTTGTCCTGTGACTACCCAAGATAAACCTCATATGTAAGTTCCCTTGCTTATTAAAACCGCCACCTACCGATCCGGAGTGGTCTCTTTCTTGGGTCTCTCCTTGTACTCCAAGTATGGGAGCCAGTTTCAAATTTCACCCAGGGACTCCCAAGGTTGCAAACCAACATGAGCCCATATCAGTAAATTCGGCCTGATCCAATTTAAATGTTCCTTCCACCATTACCCTACATTCTTAGTATACATTCGTACAATTTCCCCAGATTTCTGCTTATATAAATTAGAAAACTCAATTAGTTCATTTGTAGTGTAGTGCACTCCCTCATGGATCACACTTTGTACCTCATCTTTAGAGGCCTGCTGGGACCTGAGTATAGTTATAGGTCTAGAAGCAGAGAAGGGTGATGGGAGTGGACCCTGAGGGGTCTCACCATGGTCTTGTATGGCAACTGCCTAAAGGGAGGCAATTACCATTTCCTCAAGCAATGCTATGTTAATCCCCATAGACAGGTGGAGAGGACCATACCACTGTAGGAGAGGAAACTGGGAGTGGAGATGCTGCTGCCGGTAGGGGTAAGGAAGCCACTTCTTCTATAGTTGGGAAAGACACTTTTCCTGGGGCTGAGGATATCAACTCAGCTAGGGGTAAGGAGGTCGATTCCACTGAAGATGGGGAGGCCGCTTCCACTGGGGGTGGGGAGACCTCTTCCACTGGCAAAGAAGATTTATCAGTATTTAGTGGCTCAATGTCTCCAGCTTCATCAGCGTCTTCCCACACATTTCCATCCCAGTTTGCAGGATCCCATTATTTCGTAATCAATGCCTTCACTTTAACAGTAGACACTCTGCAAGGCTGAGCTAAATTTGTGTTGTAACTCAGCCAATTACAAGGTGAAGTGCTGTGTTTGACTTTCAGCAATTTTAGCTCTGCTTCTACAGGAAATAAGACTCTTATTCAAGGCACACAGAGAAGCTCTTAGGTCATTTACATGACACTCGAGCTAGGTATTCAAATCCCTGAGCTTATCCTTTTCTTACACCACTTTGTCCAGCAACATTAGAAGCAACCAACCACATCATTTAATTCATTAATCTTCAAAAAACGTTGAAAAGTATCATTCACTGAGTCACTTAGCCTCTTGCTTCTTATAAGTGGTTGATTAGGAGTATATATTTTGTGTATCTCTATAAACAGTTCCCATCATGGACTACTAATGTTCTCTTTACTACTGGAAATAGATTCATCAGTGTCTTTAAATCTGATCACATTAGAAAGCCAATTCCAGAAACAACAGAACCAAATTATTTAGGTCTATGACCCATTTTGAGTTAATTTTTGTGAAGAGTGTAAGTTCTGTGTCTACATTCATTATTCTGATAATTCTCTTCAGTGGTATGTGTTCCTTTCTTTTTAGTTTTTGTGTATCGATCGTAGGTTTTTAATTTGTGGTTACCATGGGGTACATATATATTGAATACTACTACATATACTTCTTTTAAACTGGTAGTCATTTAAGTTCAAACACATTCTAAAAGATCTACATTTTTTACTACCCTCCCCCACATTGTTTTTGATGTCATATTTTATATCTTCATGCTTCTCCCTTTACTGTTTATTGCAGTTATAGTTGCTTTTACAACTTTTTGTCTTTTAATCTACATGCTGGCTTCTTTAAATGATCTTCAATTGTTACTATATATTTGCTTTCCCTAGTGGGATTTTCCTTTTCTTATAGATTCTTCTTTTCCATTTAGAGAAGACCCTTCAACATTTCTTTTAGGGTATGTTTAGTATTGCTGAATTCTTTTAGCTTTCGCTTGTTTGAGAAGTTCTCCTTCTATTCTAAACAATGAGCTTGCTGAGTAGAGCATCCTAGGTTGCAGGTTTTTTCCCTCAGCACTTTGAATATATCATGCCACTTCCTTCTGGCCTGCAAAGTTTCTGCAGAGATATTAACTGATAGCTTTATGGGGATTCCCTTGTATATGACTCTTTTTCTCTTGCTGCCTTTAAAATACTTTTGCAATTTTATTTTATTTATTTATTTTTGGCCGTGTTGGGTCTTCATCTCTGTGCGAGGGCTTTCCCTAGTTGCGGCAAGTGGGGGCCACTCTTCATCGCAGTGCGTGGGCCTCTCACTGTCGCGGCCTCTCTTGTTGCGGAGCACAAGCTCCAGATGCGCAGGCTCAGCAGTTGTGGCTCACGGGCCTAGTTGCTCCGCGGCATGTGGGATCTTCCCAGACCAGGGCTCAAACCCGTGTCCCCTGCATTGGCAGGCAGACTCTCAACCCCTGTGCCACCAGGGAAGCCCCTCTTTTGCCATTTTAATTGTGGTATGTCTTGGTGTGGGATCTGTTTGGGTTCATCTTGTATGGGACCCTCTGTGCTTGCTATACCTCAATATCTATTTTCTGTCTTCAGGTTTGGGAAGTTTTTAGTGATAATTTCCTCAAATACATTTTCGATCCCCTTCTTCCTCTCTCTTCTCCTTCCGGGACCCCAATAATGTGTTTGTATGCTTAATGTTATCTCAAAAGATCTCTTAAACTGTTCTTTTTTTAACTTGTTTTTCTGTTTGACTTTCTTCTTGGATGATTTCCATTATTCTAACTTCCAGATCACTTATGTGCTCTTCTGCTTCATTTAGTCTGCTATTCATTCCTTCTAGGGTGTTTTTTGTTATTGAATTCCTCATTTCTGATTGGGTCTTTTTTATATATTCTAGTTCCTTGTTAAAATTCTGTGTTCACCTTTCTCCTAATTCAATTAACATTCTCACTACAATTGCTGTAAATTCTTTATCTGGTAAATTGTTTTTCATTATTTGCTTTTTCAGGGTTTTCTCTGCCTTTTCCTTTTGCTTAACTTTCTCTGCCTCTATGAGTTTAGGCGAAACAGTTACCTATTGTGGTCTTAAAGGGGTGTCCTTACATGGGAGCATCCTTATGCAGGCTACGTGTGCCCAGTGCCTTTGGTGGGAGAGCTGGATTTGACGTGGATGCAAGTCACGTCTTTCCTCAGGGTGTGCTGGCAGCTATCGCCTTGGTAGGAGGTGGGGCTGGAGATGGAGGTGCTAGTGCTGGAGCCAGGTGTGAGGTAGGGTTTCCCCTCTGCTCAGTGGCCATCACTGCCCTATCAGGGACAGGGTCTGCTCCCAAGTTGCTGGAGCAGAAGTCCTGAGGGTCAGGCCCAAGCTGGCTCTGTTCCCTTAAGTGTGTGCTTTCCCCTCTCCCAGCATTGGGACCCTTGACCCAGAGGAGGAGGAGTGCTGAAGCAAGGGGGTCCCCCTAGTGCTTTCAGTTTCACCACAAACAATGGTCCAAGCTGTCTCTGATGCACTACCTGTGCAGGTATCCACATTGTTTCCCTCACTCTGCTCACATGGAGTATTGGGTCCAAGTCCCCTTTGTCCCTCACAGCCAAGCACTCCCCCTAGCCTTTGCCACCCCTGCCCTATTGTGGAGCCACACCACAGGGCAGGGGGTCCCATCTGGACTCTCAGCATGTATCTGGGGGTGAGCTGTGGTGGACTGGCCACTGTCAGAGTTCTGGTCTGCTTCTGATGTGCTGCTTGAGTAAGCACCAATAATGGCCACTGCCGTCCCACCCAAAGGTTGCCCTGGGACTGAGTCACTTTTGCATCCTTCTGAGCTTTCTCCCAGACCATGGGAGCCCTAACTCCAGTCCTGTGCCGCAATGTGGAGTAAGGAGGGGCTGGAGCATTCACATGGCTCAGGCTGGGGCACTTGCTGAGGCAGTAGCAGGAAACAGGCAGCCACTTGAAGAGTCCTTACTCTGGCCTCTCCGCCCTGCCTCGGGCAAGCCAGCACATATGCATGCCTCAGGAGTGAAGTCCAGGCTTCCCTAGCCTTCCTGTTAGTTCCAATGGTCCCAATCAGTCAAGGGTGATCATCTACCCTGCGCAGGACCCCAGGACTGGGGCATCCAATCTGTGACTTGACCCACTCACTTCCCAGGGTGAATCTCTACCCATGGAGTCTCCCTTTTCCTCTGAGTCCCCTCCCAGGGACACTGGTTCTGACCTGATCACTTCTCTTCCCTTCCTACCTGATTATGTGTGGATCTTTCTTACAGCCCTGGTTGCGCATGAGTCTTTCTGGCAGTTTCTAGTTTTCAGTGAGAACTGTTCCACATGTAAATGTATTTTTGATGTATTTGTGTGGGGAGGCGAGTTCCATGTTCTCCTGCTCCGCCATCTTGATCAATCCCTCACTGTATTTTTTTTTAATTTTATTTATTTATTTTAGCTGTGTTGTGTCTTTGTTGCTGCACACAGGCTTTCTTTAGTTGTGGCGAGCGGGGGCTACTCTCCCTTGCAGTGTGCAGGCTTCACATTGCGTTGGCTTCTCTTGTTGTGGAGCACGGGCTCTAGGCACGCGGGCTTCAGTAGTTGTGGTGACCAGGCCCGGTTGCTCCGCAGCATGTGGGATCTTCCTAGACCAGGGCTTGAACCTGAGTCCCCTTTGTTGACAGGCGGACTCCCAACCACTGTGCCACCAGGGAAGCCCTCTCAATGTGGTTTTGATTTGCATTTATTTAGGGACTGTTTATATTGACCATCTTTCCATATCCTTATTGGTCATTTGCAAATCTCCTTTGGCGAATATTCAATCTTTACCCATTTTCAAATGGACTGTCTTTTAATTATTGAGTTGCAAGAATTTTATTTTTATTTTAATTTTGTGGTACGCGGGCCTCTCACTGCTGTGGCCTCTCCCGTTGCGGAGCACAGGCTCCAGAAGCACAGGCTCAGCGGCCATGGCTCACGGGCCCAGCCTCTGTGGCATGTGGGATCTTCCCGGACCGGGGCACGAACCCATGTCCCCTGCATCGGCAGGTGGACTCTCAACCACGGCGCCACCAGGGAAGCCCAAGAATTTTATTTTTGATATAAATCCCTCATCAGATATATGATTTAAATATATTTTCTCCTATTTTGTGGGTTGTCTTTTCACCTTATTCATAGTGTCCTTTGAATCCCAAAAGTTTTTAATTTTGAGAAGTCCAATTTATGTATTCTATTCTTTTGTCATTTATGCTTTTGGTATCATGTGTAGGAAACCATTGTGTAATCCAGTCATGAAGACTTCTTTATACTTTTCATCCCTTATATTAAGGTCTATGATCCATTGTGAGTTAACATTTGTGCATTGCCTGATGTAAGGATCCCAATTCATTCTTTTGCATGTGGATATACAGTAACTCCAGCACCATTAGTGAGAAAGACTGTTCCTTCCCCACTGAATTGTCTTGGCACTACTGATGAATTTCAATAGATCATAAATGTTAAGGGTTATTTTTCTGGACTCTCATTGAATTCCATTGATGTGTATGTCTATCCTTATATAAATACTGCAGTACCATACTATCTTGATTACCGTAGTTTTACAGTAAATTTTGAAATTGGAAAGTGTGAATTCTCCAACTTTGTTCTTTTTCAAGATTGTTGGTTATTCTGGGTTCTTTGTATTTCCATATGAATTTAACATTTGCTTTCCAGTTTATGCCATAAAACAGATGGGATTTTTATAGGAATTCCATTGAATCTATAGATGAATTTGGGGAGCACAGCCATCTTAAAAATCTTAAATATTCCAATCTATGTACATAGGATGTCATTCATTGATGTAGATATTACCTAACTTCTTTCAAGTATGTCTTATACTTTTTAATAGACTTTATTTTTCAAAGCAGTTTTAGGTTCAAGTAAAATTGAGTAGAAGATACAGAGACTTCCTATATACCCCTTGCTCCCGCACATGAATAGCCTTCCCAAATAAAAACATCCTCCATGAGAGTGGTACATCTGTTACAACTGATGAACCTACATGGACAAATTATTATCATCCAGAGTCCACAGTTTACATTAGAGTTCAATTTTAATATACATTCCATGGGTTTAGACAAATGTATAATGTCATGTATCTACCATTATGGAATCATACAGAGTTGTTTCAATGCACTAAAAATCCTCTGTACTCTGCCCATTCACCCCTCTTCCTCCATAATCCCTGATAACAACTGATCTTTTTACTGTTTTCATAGTTTTGCCTTTTCCAGAATGTCACAAAATTGGAATCATATAGTATGTGACCTTTTCAGATGGACTTCATTCACATAGTAATACACATTTAAGTTTCCTCCATGACTTTTCATGGTTTGATAGCTCTTCTTTTTTTAAGCACATTTTAGGAATATTTAGTGATATTCCATTGTCTGGATGTACCACATTTTATTTATCCATTCTCCTACAGAAGGACATCTTTGTTGTTTCCAAGTTTGGGCAATTAAGAATAAACCTGATATACAGCCAAGACATGGAAGCGACTTAAATGTCCATCGACAGATGAATGGATAAAGAAGATACGGTGTGTATGTATGTATCTATATGTGTGTGTGTGGTGTATATATATATATATATATCTATATATATATATATATATATATATATCACACACACGCACGATAGTATATTACTCAGCCATGAAAGAGAATAAAATAATGCCATTTGCAGCAACATGGATGGACCTAGAGATTAACATGTTAAGTGAAGTCAGACAGAGAAAGGCAAATATCATATGATATCACTTATATGTGGAATCTTAAAAAAATATACAAATGAACTTATTTACAAAACATAAATAGACTCTTAGACATAGAAAGAAACTTATGGTTACCAAGTGGGAAAGGATGGGGGAGGGACAAATTAGGAGTTTGGGATTAGCAGATTAACACTACTATACATAAAATAGATAAACAACAAAGATCTACTGTATGGCACAGGGAACTAAAATCAATATCTTTTAATAACCTATAATGGAAAGGAAACTGAAAAGAATACATATGTATGTGTGTTTACATATATATGAATCACTTTGCTGAACACCTAATACTACATTGTAAATCAACTACCCTTCAATAAAAAGTTGTTTGCTTTGAAAAAAAGAATAAAGCTGATATAAACATCCAAGTGCAAGTTTTTGTGTGGACATAAGCTTTCAACTCCTTTAGATAAATACCAAGGAGCATGATTGCTGGATCATATGGTAAGAGTATGTTTACTTTTGTAAGAAACTGCCAAATTGCCTTCTAAAGTGGCTGTACCACTTTGCATTCCCACCAGCAATGAATGAGAGTTTTTGTTCCTCCACATCCCTGCTAGCATTTGGTGTTGTCAGTGTCCTGGATTTTGGTCATTCTAATAGGTATATAGTGGTATCTCATTTTTGTTTCAGTTTTCATTTCCCTTATAATATATGATGTGGAATACTTTTTCATATGCTTAATTTCTACCTATATATCTTCTCTGGTAGGGATCTGCTAGGGCTTCTTGGCCATGTTTTAACTGTGGTATTTTCTTATTGTTGAGTTTTAAGAGTTCTTTGCATATTTTAATAACAGTCCCTTTATTAGGTATGTCTTCTACAAATATTATCTCCCAGGCAGTGGTCTGTCTTTTCATTTTCTTGACAGTCTTTTGTACAGCAGAAAATTTTAAGTTTAATTAAGTTCAGTTTATCAATCCATTTTTTCATAGACTGGGCCTTTGGTGTTGCATCTAAAAAACCACTGCCAATAATCTCCAAAATTTATAAGCAGCTCATGCAGCTCAATAACAAAAAAACAAACAACCCAATCCAAAAATGGGCAAAAGACCTAAACAGACATTTCTCCAAAGAAGATATACAGAATGCCAACAAACACATGAAAGAATGCTCAACATCATTAATCATTAGAGAAATGCAAATCAAAACTACAATGAGATATCATCTCACACCAGTCAGAATGGCCATCATCAAAAAATCTACAAACAATAAATGCTGGAGAGTGTGTGGAGAAAAGGGAACACTCTTGCACTGCTGGTGGGAATGTGAATTGGTACAGCCACTATGGAGAACAGTATGGAGGTTCCTTAAAAAACTACAAATAGAACTACCATATGACCCAGCAATCCCACTACTGGGCATATACCCTGAGAAAACCATAATTCAAAAATAGTCACGAACCAAAATGTTCATTGCAGCTCTATTTACAATAGCCTGGAGATGGAAACAACCTAAGTATCCATCATCGGATGAATGGATAAAGAAGATGTGGCACATATATACAATGGAATATTACTCAGCCATAAAAAGAAATGAAATTGAGCTATTTGTAATGAGGTGGATAGACCTAGAGTCTGCCATACAGAGTGAAGTCAGTCAGAAAGAGAAAGACAAATACCGTATGCTAACACATATATATGGAATTTAAGGAAAAAAATGTCATGAAGAACCTAGGGGTAAGACAGGAATAAAGACACAGACTTACTAGAGAATGGACTTGAGGATATGGGGAGGGGGAAGGGTAAGCTGTGACAAAGCGAGAGAGAGAGGCATGGACATATATACACTACCAAACGTAAGGTAGATAGCTAGTGGGAAGCAGCCGCATAGCACAGGGAGATCAGTCGGTGCTTTGTGACCGCCTGGAGGGGTGGGATAGGGTGGGTGGAAGGGAGGGAGACGCAAGAGGGAAGAGATATGGGAACATATGTATATGTATAACTGATTCACTTTGTTATAAAGCAGAAACTAACACACCATTGTAAAGCAATTATACTCCAATAAAGATGTATTAAAAAAAAAAACACTGCCAAACCCAAAGTCATCTAGATTTTCTCCGATGTTATATTCTCAAAGTTTTACACTTTTTTACATTTAGGTCTCTAATCTATTTTGAGTTGTTTTTGTGAAGGGTATAAAGTCTGCATCTAGATTCTTTTTTTGCATATGGATGCTCAGTGATTTCAACACCATTTGTTGAAAAAACTATTTTTGGTCCATTGTGCTGTCTTTGCTCTTTTGTTAAACTGCATGGTACTGGAATAAAAATAGACACATAGACCAGTGGAACAGAATAGAGAGCTCATAATTAAACCCTTGCATATACAGTCAACTAATATTTGATAAGGAAGCCAGAAACATCCAGTAGGGAAAGGATAGTCCCTTCAACAAATGCTGTCAGGAAAACTGGATAACCACATGCGGAAAAATGAAATTGGACCCCTATCTTACGCCACTTACAAAAATTAACTTGAAATGGATCAAAGACTTAAACATAAGACCTAAAACCATAAGCGTCCTAGAAGAAAACACAGGGAAGAAGCTCCCTGACATTGGTCTTGGCAATGCTTTTTTTGATGTGGCACCAAAAGCACAAGCAACAAAAGTTAAAATCAACAAGTGGGACTACATTAAACTAAAAAGCTTCTGCACAGCAAAAGAAACGATCAACAAAAATGAAAAGGCAACTTACAGAATGGGAAAAAATATTTGCAAATCATGTATCAGATAAGGGAGTAATATCAAAAAAATATAAAGAACTTATATAATACATACAACTCAATGATTAAAAAAATCCATAAATGGGC
Source organism: Phocoena sinus (assembly GCF_008692025.1). Lineage (NCBI taxonomy): Eukaryota > Metazoa > Chordata > Mammalia > Artiodactyla > Phocoenidae > Phocoena > Phocoena sinus. The sequence continues at coordinate 85,812,134 of NC_045784.1, forward strand.
ATGAGAACTAAATAGACGTTTTTTCAAAAAAGACATTTTTTCAAAAAAAATGGACAACAGCCACATGAAAAGGTGCTCAACATCACTAAGCATCAGAGAAAAGTAAATCAAAACTACAATGAGATATAACCTCACACCTGTAAGACTAGAAGTCATCAAGAAGACAAGAGATAACAAGTGTTGGCAAGGACGTGGAGGAAAGGGAACCCTTGTGCAATGCTGGTGGGATCTGTAAGCTGGTTCAGCCACTATGGAGAAAAGTATGGAGATTCCTCAGAAAATTAAAATTAGAACTAACATATTATCCGGCAATTCCACTTCTCAGTATATATCCAAAGGAATGAAAGCTGGTTAACAAGAGATATATGAACTCCTATGCTTACTGCATCATTATTTACAATAGCCAAGATATGGAAACAAACTGACTTTCCATTAATGGATGAAAGGATAAAGAAGATGTGATATGTATAGATGCAATGGAATACTACTCAGCCATGAAAAAAGGAAATTCTGCTCTTTGCAACAACATGGATAGACCTTAAGGACATCATGCTAAGTGAGATAAGTCAAACAGAGAAAGACAAATAATCTATGATATCTCTTATATGTGGAATCTAAAAAACCCAAACTCATAGTAGCAGAAAATAAAATGGTCTTTTCTAGGCGTTGGGGGATGGGAGAACGGGAGAGATGTCACTTAAGAGTAAATACTTTCAAATAGATAAATAATTCCTAGAGACCTATACACAGTACAGTGATTATAGACAACAAAACTGTATCAAACATTAAATTTGCTAAGGATCTTTTTTTTTTTTTTTTTTTGCAGCACATGGGCCTCTCACTGCTGTGGCCTCTCCCGCCGCGGAGCACAGGCTCTGGATGCTCAGGCTCAGCGGCCATGGCTCACGGGCCCAGCCGCTCCGCAGCATATGGGATCCTCCCGGACTGGGGCACGAACCCGTGTCCCCTGCATCAGCAGGCAGACTCTCAAGGACTGCACCACCAGGGAAGTCCAGGAACTAATCTTAATTGTTCCCAATATTAGAAGAAATGATAACTATGTGATGCAATAGAGGTGTTAATGGTACAATGGCAATCATACTGCAAAATAAATGTATCAAATCAATATAATGTACACATTAAACTTACAGTGTTATATGTCACATACAACTCAATAAAAAAATTAAAAATAGAAAGTCATCAAACCACAAAAGAAGAGATAAAGAGAGGAAGAAAGGAATAAATGAACTACAAATAGCCAGAAACCAATTAACAATGTGATAAGACCATACATATCAATAATTACTCTAAATGTAAACTAAACTCTCCAATCAGAAGACCACGAGTGGCTGCACAAATTAAAAAAACAAGCAAACCAAGACCCAACTATATGATGCCTGCAAGAGACTGACTTCAACTTTAAGGACATATATCGATTAAAGAGAAGGCCTGGAATAAGATACTCCATTCAAATGGAAACCAAAAGCAAGCAAGGATAGCTATACAGTAGTCCCCCCTTACCCATGGAGGATATGTTCCAAGATCCCCAGTGGATGTCTGAAACTGCACAGTATAGAAGCATATATATATATATATATATATATATATATATATATACACACTATGTTTTTTCCTATGTATACATACCTATGATAAAATTTAATTCATAAATTAGACATAATAAGACATTAACAACAATAACTCATAATAAAATGGAACAATTCTAACAATATACTGTAATAAAAATTATATGAATGTGCTTTTTCTCTCTCTCTCTCAAAGTATCTTATTGTACTGTACTCACCCTTCTTCTTGTGATGATGTGAGGTAATATAATACCCACATGATGAGATGAAGAGAGGTCTGTGGTTGTGTGTCAGGAGCAGACTATGTCAATGATTGGGGATTCCAGGTGGGACAGAGTGGAACGGTGTGAGATTTCATCATTCAATTTAAAATTTATGAAATAAAAAGGATCATAAGAGACAACTATGAACAACTATGCCAATAAACTGGACAACCCAGAAGAAATGGATAAATTCCTAGATACAACCTACGACAACTGAATCACGAAGAAACAGAAAAACTGAACAGAGTGATTACAAGGTAAGGAGATTAAATCAGATTCAAAAACCTTCCAACAAACAAAAGTCCAGGACCAGATGGCTTCACTGGTGAATGGTACCAAACATTTAAAGTAAAATTTACACCAATCCTTCCAAACTCTTCCAAAGAAAAACAGAAAAGAAGGAAACACTTTCAAACTCATTTTACGAGGCCAGTATTATCCTCACAACAAAACCAGGCAAGGACACCACAAAAAGAAAATGATAGGCCAATATCCCTGATGAACACAGATGCGAAAATCCTCAACAAAATATTAGCAAAATGAAATCAACCCTATAAAAGAATCACAGACCATGATCAAGGGGAATTTATTCCAGGGAAACAAGGATGGTTCAACATCTGCAAATTAATCAATGTGATATACCACATTAACAAAATGAAGGGTAAAAATCATATGAACATCTCAACAGATGCAGAAAAAGCACATAAAAAAATTCAACATCCATTTTTGATTTTAAAAAATCTCAACAAAATGTACATAGAGGGAACATACCTTAACATAATAGAGACCATATATGAAAAGTCCAAGCTAACACCACATTCAATGGAGAAAAACTGAAACCTTCCTCTAAGATTAGGAACAAGACAAGGATGCCCACTCTCATCACTTTTATTCAATATAGTATCTGGAAGTCCTAGCCACAGCAATTAGGCAAGAAAAAGAAATAAAAGGCATTCCAATCAGAAATGAAATAGTAAAACTGTTGCTATTTGCAGATGACATATTATATATGGAAAACCCTAAAGACTCCATCAATAAATTCTTAGAACTAATGAACAAATTCAGTAAAGTTGCAGGATACAAAATCAGAAAATGTTGCATTTCTATACATTAATAATTAACTACCATAAAGAGAAAATAAGAAAACAATCCCTTTTATGACTGCATCAAAAAAATTCTTAAGTATAAATTTAACCAAGGAGGTGAAAGACCTGTACACTGAAAATTAGAAGACATTTATGAAAGAAGAACAACTAAATGGAAAGACATTCCATGTTCATGGACTAGAAGAATTAATGTTGTTAAAACGTCCAAACCACCCAAAGCAATCTACAGATTCAGTGCAATCCCTATCAAAATTCCAATGGCACTTTCCAAAGAAACACAACAAATAATCTTAAAATTTCTTTGGAACCACAAAATACCCCAAGTAGTCAAAGCAATCTTGAGAAAGAAGAACAAAGCTGGAGGCATCACACTTCCTGATTTCAAACTATATTACAAAGTCATAGTAATCAAAACAGTATGGTATTGGCATAAAAACAGACACATAGATCAATGGAACACAGTAGAGAGCCCAGAAACAAATCCATGCATATATGGTCAATTTATGACAAAGGAGCTAAGATATACAATTCAGAAAGGGCAGTCTCTTCAATAAATGGTACTGGGAAAACTGGACAGTCACATGCAAAAGAATGAAACTTGACAACTACCTTACACCATACACAAAAATTAACTCAAAATGACTTAAAAACGTGAACGTAAACCTGAAATCATTAAAAAGAACTCCTAGAAGAAAAAATAGGCAGTAATCTCCTTGATATTGATATTGGTAAGAATTTTTTGGATTTGACACCAAAAGCAAAAGCAACAAAAGCAAAAATAACAAGTGGGACTACATCAAACCAAAAAGCTTCTGGGGCTTCCCTGGTGGCGCAGGGGTTGAGAGTCCGCCTGCCGATGCAGGGGACACGGGTTCGTGCCCCGGTCCGGGAAGATCCCACATGCCATGGAGCAGCTGGGCCCGTGAGCCATGGCCGCTGAGCCTGCGCGTCCAGAGCCTGTGCTCCGCAACGAGAGAGGCCACAACAGTGAGAGGACCGCGTACTGCAAAAAAAAAAAAAAAAAAGCTTCTGCACAGTAAAGGAAACCATCACCAAAATGAAAAGGCAACTTACCAAATGGGAGAAAATATTTACAAATCATATATCTGATAAGGGGCTAATATCCAAAAAGTATAAAGATCTCATACAACTCAATAGCCAAAAAAATCCAATTGAAAAATGGGCAGAGTATTGATGTCCTAGCCACAACAATCAGATGAAAAAAAGGAATCCAAATTGGAAAAGAAGTAAAACTGTCACTGTTTGCAGACGACACAATACTATATAGAAAAAAATCCTAAAGACACCACCAAAAAACTACTAGAGCTCATCAATGAATTCAGTAAAGGTGCAGGATACAAAATTAACATACAGAAATCTGTTGCATTTCTGAACACTAACAATGAAGTATCAGAAAGAGAAATTAAGGAAACAATCCTATTTACTATCACATCAAAAAGAATAAAATACCTAGGAATAAACCTACCTAAGGAGGTAAAAGACCTGTACCCAGAAAACTGTAAGACACTGATGAAAGAAACTGAAAACAACACAAACAGATGGAAAGCTACACCGTGTTCATGGATTTGAAGAATCAATATTGTTAAAATGACCATACTACCCAAGGCAATCTACAGATTCAATGCAATCCTTATCAAAATACCAATGGCATTTTTCACAGAACTAGAACAAATAATTCTAAAATGTGTATGGATACACAAAAGACCTCGAATAGCCAAAACAACCTTGAGAAACAAAAACAGAGCTGGAGGTACCATGCTCTCTGGCTTCAGACTATAGTACAAAGATAAAGATATCAAAACAGCATGGTACTGTCACAAAAACAGATATAATAGATCAATGGAACAGGATAGAAAGCCCAGAAATAAACCCACACATTTATAGTCAACTAATCTACGACAAAGGAGGCAAGAATATACAATGGAGAAAAGTAGTGTTGGGAAAGTAGTGTTGGGAAAACTGGACAGCTACACGTAAAAGAAGGAAATTAGAATATTTTCTTACACCATATACAAAAATAAACTCAAAATAGATTAAAGACCTAAATGTAAGACCAGAAACCATAAAACTCCTAAAAGAAAACATAGGCAGAACACTGTGACATAAACTGCAGCAATATTTTTTTGGATCTACCTCTTAAGGTAAAGGAAACAAAAGCAAAAATAAATAAATGGGACCTAATTAAATTTAAAAGCTTTTTCACAGCAAAGGAAACCATCAGCAAAACAAAAAGACAACCTACTGAATTAGACAAAATATTTGCAAATGATATGACCGATAAGGGATTAATATCCAAAATGTATGAACAGCTCATACAATTCAACATCAAAAAAACAAACAACTCAATTAAAAAGTGGGCAAAGGGCTTCCCTGGTGGCGCAGTGGTTGAAAGTCCGCCTGCCGATGCAGGGGACACGGGTTCGTGCCCCGGTCTGGGAAGATCCCACATGCTGCGGAGTGGCTGGGCCCGTGAGCCATGGCTGCTGAGCCTGTGCGTCCAGAGCCTGTGCTCCGCAATGGGAGAGGCCACAACAGTGAGAGGCCCGCGTACCGCAAAAGAAAAAAAAAAAAAAGTGGGCAGAACACCTGAATAGACATTTTTCCAAAGAAGACATATAGATGGCCAACAGGCACATGTAAAGATGCTCAACATTGTTAATCATCAGAGAAAGGCAAATCAAAACCATTAGATATCACCTCATGCCTGTCAAGTGGCTATCATAAAAAAAAACCCACAAATAAGAAATGTTGAAGAAGATGTGGAGAAAAGGGAACCCCTTTGGTATACTGTTGGTGAGAATGTATACTGATGCAGCCACTGTGGAAAACAGTAGGGAGGTTCCTCAAAAAACTAAAAATAGAACTACCATATGATCCAGCAATTCCACTCCTGGGCATATATCCAACAAAAACAAAAACATTAATTCGAAAAGATACATGCACCACAATATTCATAGCAGCATTATTTACAATAGCCAAGATGCGAAAGCAACCTAAATGTCTTTCAACAGACGAATGGAAAATGAAGATTTGGTATATATATACCATGGAATACAACTTGGCTATAAAAAAGAATGAAATTTTGCCAATTACAACAAAATGGACTTGGAATACATTATTCTAAGTGAAATAAATCAAAGACAAATACTGTATGATATCATTTATATGTGGAATCTAAAACATAAAACAAACTAGTGAATATAACAAAAAAAAGGAGCAGACTCACAGATATAGAGAACAAACTAGTGGTTACCAGTGGGGAGAGGGAAGTGGGAAGGGGAAATATAGGGGTACGGGATTAAAAGTTACAAACTACTATGTATAAAATAAATAAGCTACAAGGATATATTGCACAGCACAGGGAATATAGTCAATATTTTATAATAACTATAAATGAAGTATAACCTTTAAAAGTTGTGAATCACTATGTTGTACACCTGAAACTTATATATACTGTAAATCAACAATACCTTAATAAAAAATCATGTTCAAAGAGCCAATGCTTTTGTAACTGAGCTCTATCTAAGTATTAAAGAATGAAGAATTAAAATAAAAACAATAAGAGAACAAGTACCTCGATTAAAAAATGGGCCTGGGCTTCCCTGGTGGTGCAGTAGTTAAGAGTCCACCTGCTGATGCAGGGGACACGGGTTCGTGCCCCGGTCCGGGAAGATCCCACATGCCGCAGAGCGGCTGGGCCCATGAGCCATGGCCGCTGAGCCTGCGCATCCAGAGCCTGTGCTCCACAACGGGAGAGGCCACAATAGTGAGAGACCCACGTACCGCAAAAAAAAAAAAAAAATGGGCCTTACACCTTAACAGACACCTCACTGAAGAAGATATACAGATGGCAAATAAGCATATGAAAAGAAGCTCCACACCATATGTCATCAGGGAATTGCAAATTAAATAACAAGGAGATATCACTATACACCTATTAAAATGCCCAAAATCCAGAACACTGACAACACTAAATAGTGGCAAAGATGTTGAAGAGCAGAACTCTCATTCATTGCTAGTAGAAATATAAACTCGTACAGCCACTTTGAAAGACAGCTTGGTGGCTTCTTACAAAACTAAACATATTCTTCCAATACAATCCAGCAATCACATTCCTTGATATTTACCTACAGGAAGTGAAAACTTATGTCCACATGAAAATGTGCGCACAAGTATGTATAGTAGCTTTATTCACAATTGCCAAAACTTTTGAAAGCAAACAAGATGTCCTTCAGTAGGTAAATGGATAAACTGTGGTATATCTAGACAATGGAATATTACTCAGTGCTAAAAAGAAATGAGCTATCAAGCCATGAAAAGACATAGAAGAACCTTATAAATGCTTATTACTCAAAGAACACAAAGTGAAAAGGCTACATACTGTATCATTCCAACTATATAACATTCTGGAAAAGGCAAAACTGTAGAAACAGTAAAAAAAAAGATCAGTGGTATCCAGGGGTTGTGGGGTGAGTGGTGGTACTGAGTACACAGGATTTTTTAAGGCAGTGGAAATATTCTGTATGATATTACAATGACTGACATAAGTCATTATACATTTGCCCAAACCCACAGAATGTACAGCATCAAGAGTGAACACTAAGATAAACTATGAACTTTGGGTAATTACGATGTGTTGATACAGATTCATCAGTTGTAATAAAAGTACCACTCTGGTGGGGTATGTTAAAAATGGGGGAGGCTATGTATGTATAGAGGCAGGAGGTACATGGGAAATCTCTGTACCTTTCTCTTGAATTTTCTATGAACCTACAAACTGCTCCACACACACAAAAAAAATTAAGTCTTAAAAAAAACCCCAAAGAATGGAAGGAAATATATGCAAATCAGGCATCTAATAAGGTTCTAATATCTTGAATATATAAAGAGCTCTTACAATTCAACAACATATTGACAGCCCTATTAAAAAGTGGACAAAAGACTTGAATAGACATTTTCCAAAGAAGTTATACAAATGGCCAGCAAGCAAATGAAAAAATGTTCAACAGCATTATTAGAGAAATGCAGAACTAAACCACAAGGAAATACCACTTCATACCCACTAGGCTGGTCATAAGCAAAAAAACAAAGTAACAAGTGTTGATAAGGATGTGGAGGAAATGGAAACTTTGCACATTGCTTGTGGGATTATAAAATGGTACAGCCACTCTGGAAAGCTTGGCACTTTCTCAAAAAGTTAAACACAGAATTACCATATGACCTAGCAATTCCACTCCTAGGTACATTCCCCAAAAGAACTGAAAACAGGTGTTCTAAATTTATCTAAAATGACTGATATTTGCATACCTCTGTGATTATACTAAATACCATTGTTCACTTTAAATGTGTGAATTGTATGTTATATGAATAATGTCTCAATATAGCTGTTATGTGCGTGCATGCATGTGCACACACACACACTCTCTCTCTCACATACATATGGAATGAAGTACTAATATGTGCTACTACATGAACGAACCTTAAAACATTATGCTAAGTAAAAGGAGCCAGTCACAAAGGACCATATATTCTATTTATATGAAATGTCCAGAATAGGCAAACAGAGACAAAATATACATTAGTGGTTGCCCAGGGCTAGAGGGAATAGGGGATTGGGGTGCTTAGAGCTAAAGGTTATAGGGTTTCTTTTGAGGTGACAAAAATATTCTAAAATTGACTGTGGTGATGGTTCCAGAACTCTGTGAGTATACTAAAAACCACTGAATTGTATACTTTAAGTGTGAATTATAGTTCAATAAAGCTGTTTTTCCTTAAAAAAATTAAAACATATCACTAGGAGACAAGGGGATTACAACTTGAGTTGAACTAATAAATTAAAGGAATCAACTATGGAAACTTACTCACAGATGGAACCCTTGTGCCCCTGGATTCACCTCCTCTAGTCAATTAGAGGACAGGGGTGGCGGTTCATATCCAGAACTCTGTGATCCACATGGGCACCACAGGATTTTACTAGCTGAATATGCAAGATCTGTGTCTTACACAGTTTACTGTGCTCTTGTTGGTAGAGAATGGCAATGTGAGTTTCTACAGGTTGAGCCCACCTTTGCCACTGTAGTTCGGTGACTACCACCAGCATTTCCCTCACAGACACCCTAGTAGCTTTATATTTCCACTTGTCATTGATAATTTGCTGAGGATACTAACAGTGCTGCTTCTCTTCTATGTCCCTGCTTCCAGGAAGCTAGATTCTTCTGCAGGCAAGGTTCCACATTTCGGTGGACATGCAAAATGCCTCCAGTGTCCTGGTGTAACATTTGGCAGGCAATGAACCAGCCTTCTTCAGAGCTAAGGACCAGCCCAAGAACTACCCTGTCAGCAATGTGAAACAGTTTCAGCTACAAGAGGTGTAAAGAAAATGAAATGAGGAACAACAGCAGTACTTTCAAATAGGACATAGCCATAGCACAGCAAAAGGGAAAATGACTATGACGATTTTCCGAATTCTCTTTTCCACTTGTGTATTTTGAAAAGAAGAAAAACAAAGAAACAAATGCTTCTCCACTTTATTTTGTAGGAAATAAGGAAGACTCATTTTTCATGAGTTTTCACTCCAACTTAACATTTCTCCCATCATTTTCCTCTCTAATTTCTTTTAGAGCAGGCAATCCACATCTTTTAAACAGCATTAAAAATCTCAAGTCCCATAGTTTTATTTCAACCATTTTATTATCTTTCTGTACTAGTTCCAGACCTTGGCTGCTTACCAATATTCTCCTTTACCCAATTACATGCAACTAACTATCTACATGTATCACTCAAATTCTATGAGTGAAATCATTCAATATAAGAACAGTACTTTGTATGGTGAGATGATGAAGGTAAACAACACAGCTGGTCTTACTTTGGATATTTTCTGAAAGTCACTGCCTGGTTGTGTATGTGGAAAGTCACTCAAAAGATATATTTCCCCTGCACTCACCTTCCCGTTATCTTCAAAGTATATTTGGCACAGATCTGCTACTCCATTTATCTCTAGATTTTTTTCTCAGAGCAGGTACAGCATGAGGATTCCAACCACAGGCATGGATGAAGGCAGCATCAGCATAAACTAGGAATGGTAATGTAAAATAGTCAATCCCTACAGGAAGATTAGACACTGGTTGAGATTATGGGTCCCAAGTGGCCAACCATAAATATAGGTTCCAAGCTCTAAGACTCAGAAATAGCAATCTTCTTGAAGGGACACCCAGCTGTGGACTGAGTTGGGAGTTAATTTCCTATAATCACAGCCAAGGGACTTAAGTAGGCAGAGACACTGACTACCTCAGATGTAAGAAGTCCCCTTATTCAAATTTGTCAATGACTATACTCTAGACCTATCTTTATCTTCCTCCTCATTATCAATAAGCAGATACTTAGTACTATATTGACTGGGGTATTTACATACATGTTCTTTAGGGAGAAGACAACATTAATACAAATATTTAGAAGATACATAGAAACACAACCAAATGTTGAATATTTTGAGTATTTATACCATATACATACCAAAGGCCAGTGCACTCTAGGTAATAACTGAACAGCAGTGTTCAAAAGACAGTAGATAGGGAGGTATTAGCACTCTTTACATTACTCTGGGCAGAGTTTAAAAAGTTATTTGAATGACAGTCTAGTGAAGGAAATTATGAGAAAACATGTCAGGCATGGGAGTCATGGGAGAAGGTTCATGGGTATAAAAAATGTGGCAATCTAATAGGGGGTGCTGACATTCAGGAGGAGGACTTTAGACTTCATCCACAGTGAAACAGGAAGAGCCTTTAGGAGGAGAATCACATGATCAAAAGGAAGACAAGTTCTTCTTACATTTTAAAGAGCTAACCTGACAAGGGGACATTAAATTTGCTGGGAAGGTGATAAAGAATTTTTATTCTATTAATAAAAACAGATTTGGAGTTCACTGCACTTTAATACGAATATACCATATTTGAACAACACAATTTTCTCATGGCCTTGAAGAAAAACACTGATTCAAGAGTTTCAAGAGTGGACTGGACCTGAATAGGGGTCTGGGGAATAGGCTGCTACTTCAAGCCCATGGTCCCTAGAATCATCACCTGCATAGAGACGCCCCCACACCAGTGCTTCTCCAGTACAGGGCAATGACATCACTCACAGCTTCTCGGTGATACCTCAAATGAGAAGATGCACTGGGTCCCACGAAAATCATTCCTAGGGAAAGAAATATAACAAGAAGGAAGCTGAATAACAAAGGCATCAAATTTAAAAAGTGAGAGCTCACAGTTGTTCGTGACATTACAGTAGCTAGTTCAGACAAGAACTGAAACTAAGTATAATAGCTAAGATGTGAATGCTTACCATGTGCAAGGCACTGTGCAAAAGCTTGTGTTCTAAATCACTTAATCATCAGGACTTCCCTGGCGGTCCAGTGGTTAAGATTCTGTGCTTCCACTGCAGGGGGCGCAGGTTCGATCCCTGGTCGGGGAACTAAAATCCCACATGCCGCAGAGTGTGGTAAGTACATAAATACATAAATAAATAAATCACTTCATCATCATCCCAACAACCTCATGAGGTTACTATATCCACATTACAGATGAGGAAACTGAGGTTCACAGACACACAGCTAGAAAGTGACAGAGCTGGCATCTGAACCCAAGGTATCTCTTAGTTTGTGCTCTTAAATTGCCTCCAAATGGATAGTAAACTATCATTCAAGAGAATTGGATTATGACCCTTCCAGATTTCCCTTTTTCTTTTGCTCCTGTTAACCACCTCCTACACACACATACCCCTACAAATGGGTTTCCACTGGTTCTATTACAGTCATCTAGATCTTTCATATTCTGGAAGACATTCTGATTTAATAAAAGGAACCAGGTCTCCTTGGAGAAATGGTTGGTTCTCCCATGGCTGTGGCAGGGAATATACAAAATGAGCAACCTGTAGTGCCAGAAATAAGGAAGTGCTCAAAGAACAAAACAATGGGGACATGCCAAAGGGATATAGGGTCCAATGTGAAAGAGTTTCTAATGAACAAAGCTGGAACAATTTGAGAAACAAAATAAATAATTCTTCCTTATAGAAGAATGCTAAATAATTTATGTAGATTCTCACCCTCCAGGAAGTGGAGCTTAATCTTCCCCAACCCTTCTTGCAAGTGGGCTGGACTTAGTGACTAATTTCCGAAGAATAGAGTATAGAAAGTGGGGAAAATAACTATATGGAGGAAAAAGCTGGTAAAGGCTGGTCAGCTCATCAAAGCCTTGATATATGAGAATGGTATTTTACCTTTGTGGTCTTTCTCCCAAACATCCATAACCCCATTCTCATCATGAGGAAAAAAATCAGACAAATCCCAATTGAGGCACAGTCTACAAAATACCTGAATAGTACTCCTCAATACTGTCAAGGTCATCAAAACAAAGAAATTCTGAGAAACTGCCACAATCAACAGGAACCAAAGGAGACATGAGAACAATCTAACGTAGTGTCCTGGACTGGATCCTAGAACAGAAAAATACATTAAGTAAAAACTAAGGAGATCCGAAAAACAGTATGGACTTTAGTTCATCAGTATGGGTTCACTGATTGTAGCAAATGTACCATACTAATGTAACACGTTGATAAAAGGGGTAACTGTGTGCAGGGCAGGGAGTGGGTGGATATGGGAACTCTCTGTACTATTTTTGGAACTTTCTGGTAAATCTAAAACTATCCTAAAATACAAAGTTTATTTATTTATTTCTTTACATCTTTATTGGAGTATAATTGCTTTACAACAGTGTGTTAGTTTCTGCTTTATAACAAAGTGAATCAGTTATACATATGTTTCCGTATCTCTTCCCTCTTGCGTCTCCCTCCCTCCCACCCTCCCTATCCCACCCCTCTAGGTGGCCACAAAGCACTGAGCTGATCTCCCTGTGCTACGCGGCTGCTTTCCACTAGTTAGCTATTTTACGTTTGGTAGTGTATATATGTCCATGCCACTCTCTCACTTTGTTACAGCTTACCCTTCCCCCTCCCCATATCCTCAAGCCCATTCTCTAGTAGGTCTGTGTCTTTATTCCTGTCTTACCCCTAGGTTCTTCATGACATTTTTTGCCTTAGATTACATATATATGTGTTAGCATACGGTATTTGTCTTTCTCTTTCTGACTTACTTCACTCTGCATGACAGACTCAAAGTTTATTTTTTAAAAAATCACAAAACCTGGAAAAAGAAATAGAATCAAAGCCCAGCTTTTGTCCTCATTAATTGTGAACCTTGTATAAGTCACTATCTAAACACTGGTATCTCTGTTTATAAAACAGATAGAATACTGTTTATTTCAGTGATATCTGTAAGTTGGTAAACTAGGAAACGCCAGGCTCTCCTACCCCCACCCACATTAACATTTTTAAAAAACCAACTAGAAATTAGCAAAAAATAACTTTACAGGAGATCTGGAAAACAGTCTATAGCAACCAAGCGAAAGCTTAATCAAGAAAAAGCCACACAGGAAATGGAAGGAAATTTCGTGGTATTTTTACTTACTTGTACCCCACCTCTCCTTCCCCTGTAGTGCAGGGAAGCACAGTCTGGGAGATGCAGTGGCCTGGCTGTCAATTCCCTCCCTCTAACTGGAAACAAGAGGAAGGCGGACCTTTTTTGCAATGTTCTAATCTGTCTAGGGGCTGCCTAAGGTACTGGTCTCTTAGAGTTCAGAAAGAGAAAAGCGGTATAGCTCGGATCTCAGGCTAGGAAAAGACAGGAAATAGTGGACACCGCTCAAGAAAGCTGCAGAGGGACTATAGTCTTGCAACATCCGGGGCAAGAGATTAGAGGTAGAGGAGCACAACAGAACATCAATGGCCCCCAGAAGAAGCAGTGGTGAGAGTCTTTTGGAAAGTAAGACACTTAAAAACAGATGTGTATTTTAGGGAATTGAAAAAGCACACACAGTGGCCTAGGCAAGATGTACGCCTAGAAAAGGTCCAAGAAGACTTTAAGCCTTGACATGAGGCTGATCCCAAGGCCCAGAGCAAGCCTTGCTAATTAGTAAATGTCTTCCCCAGCACACAGCCTACCTGCAAGGCTGTTTTTTTCAAATACCCAATTTTCAATTTAAAAAACCACAAAGCATACAAAGAAATAGGAAAATATGCCACATTCAAAGGAAGAAAATAAAGTGGCAGAAATTGTCCCTGAAAAAGCACAGGCACTAGAAGTACCAAACAAAGACTAAAACAATTATCTTAAATATGTTCAGAGAACTAAAGGAAAACACAAAGAACCAAAGGAATGAGGAAAGGAATATATTTTTTAAATGAGAATACCAAAAAAGAAACAAAAATTATAAAAAGGAACAAAAAAGAAATTCTAGAGCTGAAAATATAGTAACAACTAAAATATTCACTAGAGGGGTTCAACAATAGACTGAAACAAGAAGAAACAATCAGTGAAGCTGAAGTTATCATTTGAAATTATCAAGTCTGAGGAGCAAAAAAGAATGAAGTGGACAGAGATTAAAAGACTAATGGGACATAATCAAGCAACATATGCATTATGAGAGTCCCAGAGGTTGAAAGAAAGAAAAGAAGAGCAGAGAGGTTATTTGAAGAAATAATGGCTGAAAACTTCTCAAATTTGAGGAAAAACATGGATTCACAAGTCCAAGAATCTCAATGAACTCTAAGTAAGATAAACTGAAAGAGGCCTACGCCAAGATACATTATAATCAAACTGTCAACAGCTATAGTGAGAATTTTGAAAGGACCATGAAAAAGCTACTCTTATGTGCAAGGGATCCTCAATAAGATGATCAGCAAATTTCTCAGTGGAAACCTCAGAGACCAAAAGAAGTGAGATAATATATTTATAGGGCTGAAAGAATAAATGTCAATTGAGAATTCTGTATCTGGCAAAACTGTCCTTCAGAAATGAGAAAGAAATTAAGACACTCTCAGATGAATAATATTCAACATCGAAAAGGAAGTTTTAGCCATAGAAATTAGGCAAGAAAATTAAATAAAAGGCATCCAAATTGGAAAGGAAGAACTAAAATTACCTGTTTGCAGATGACATGATCTCACATGGAGAACAGCCTAAATATTCCTCCCCCTGAAAAAACTCATTAGAACTAATAAATGAACTCAGCAAACTTGCAGAGTTTGCTGCAAAATAACAAAAGCAAACAAATGGGACCTAATTAAACTTAAAAGTTTTTGCACACAAATGAAACCATAAACAAAACAAAAAGAAAACCCTCAGAATGGGAGAAAATGTTTGCAAACGAAGCAACCGACAAGGTTTTAGTCTCCAAAATATACAAACAACTCATGAAGCTCAATATCAAAAAAACAAACAATCCAATCAAAAAATGGGCAGAGGATCTAAACAGACATTTCCCCAAAGAAGACATACAGATGGTTAAAAAGCACATGAAAAGATGCTCAACATCACTAATTATTAGAGAAATGCAAATCAAAGCTACAATGAGGTATTACTTCACACCGGTCAAAATGGCCATCATCAAAAAACCTACAAACAATAAATGCTGAAGAGGGTGTGGAGAAAAGGGAACCCTCCTACACTGTTGGTGGGAATGCAAACTGGTACATCCACTATGGACAACAGTATAGGTTCCTTAAGAAACTAAAAACAGAGCTATCATTTGATCCAGCAATCCCACTCCTGGGCATATATCCAGAGAAAACCATAATTTGAAAAGTTACTTGCACCGCAATATTCATTGCAGCACTACTCACAATAGTCAGGACATGGAAGCAACCTAAATGTCCATCAAAAGAGGAATGGGTAAAGAAGATATGGTATATATATATACAGTGAAATATTACTCAGCCATAAAAATGAACAAAATAATGCCACTTGCAGCAACATGGATGGACCTAGAGATTCCCATACTGAGTGAAGTAACTCAGACAGAGAGAGACAAATATCATATGATATCGCTTATACGTGGAATCTAAAAAAAGCCTACACAATTATACTCCAATAAAAATGTTAAAAAAATAAATTAATTAAAATTTAAAAAGCCTACAAATGAACTTATATACAAAACCAAAACAGAGTTACAGATGTAGAAAATAAACTTATGGTTACTGGGGGGTAGGGGGGGAGAAGAGATAAATTGGAAGATTGGGATTGACACATACACACTATATATATATATATATATATATATATATATGTGTGTGTGTGTGTATGTATATATATATATATAAAAGGTAACTAATGAGCATCTACTGTACAGCACAGGGATCTCTACTCAACACTCTGTAATGGTCTATATGGGAAAAGAATCTAAAAAAGCGTGGATATATGTATTTGTATAACAGATTCACTTTGCTGTACACCTGAAACTAACACAACATTGTAAATCAATTATACCCAATAAAAATTTAAAAAAAAACAAAAAACCCCAAAATAATGGAATTCTAAATTTCATCAGAATTACTAAAATATATTTATATTTTCCCAAATATTAAAATCATATTGAAGGGCCCACTTACAAATAATAACTCAGTTCATTTCTGAACTTAGGTAATGTTTCTGTAGTAATGTTTTTACACATTTTTAATTAAAAAACATATATTTAAGGTATAAAAAATAACATACAAAAGCCAGATGCATTTCTATACACTAAGAATGAACAATCTGTATAAGAAATTAAGAAAACAATTCCATTTATAATAGCATCAAAAAGAGTAAGTAAAGGAACAAAACCAAAAATAAACAAGTGGGACTACATCAAACCAAAAAGCTTCTGTACAGCAAAGGAAATCATCAACAAAATGAAAAGGTAACCTACCACATGGGAGAAAACATTTGCAGATCATGTATCTGATAAGGGGTTAATATCCAAAATATATAAAGAACTCATAACACTCAAAAGGGAAAAAAGCAAACAATCCGATTAAAAAAATGGGCAGAGGATCTGAACGGACTTTTTTCAAAGAAGACATACACGTGGTCAACATACATGAAAAGGTGCTCAACACAACTAGTCTTCTGGGAAATGCAAATCAAAAACCACAATGAGATATCACCTCACATCTGTCGGAATGGCTATTATCAAAAAGACAAGACATAACAAGTGTTGGTGAGGGTGTGGAGAAAAGGGAACTGTTGTGCACTGTTGATGGAAATGTAAATTGGTACACCCACTATGGAAAGCGGCTTTTCCACTATGGAAAGCCAGTATGGAGTTTCCTCAAAAAATTAAAAATAGAACTACTACATGATCTAGCAATTCCACTTTTGGGTATTTATCTGAAGGAAACAAAAACACTAACTTGAAAAAATATATGCACCCCAATATTCATTGCAGCATTATTTACAATAGCCAAGATATGGAAGCAACCTAAGTGTCCATGGATGGATGAATGGATAAAGAAAATGTAGTATACATATACAATGGAACATTATTCAGCCATTAAAAAGAAGTAAATCTTGCCATTTGTGACAACACGGATGGACCTTGAGGGTACTATGCTACGTGACATAAGTCAGAGAAATACCATATGAGCTCTCTTACATGTGGAATCCAAAAAAAAATAAAAACATCTCATAGTTAGAACAGACTGGTGGTTGCCGGAGGGTGAAGGTGGTCAAAAGATACAAACTTCCAGTTATAAAATAAATATGACCTGGGATGTAATGTAAAGCATGGTGAATATAGTTAGTAATACTGCATTGTGTACCTGAAAGTTGCTAAGAGAGTAGATATTAAAAGTTCTCATCACAAGACAAGAAAGTTGTAATTATGTGTGGTGATGACTGTTAACTAGACTTACTGTGGTGATCATTTTGCAATATATACAAATATTGAATCACTATGTTGTACACCTGAAAATAATATAATGTTATATGTGAAATATATATATATATATAAAACAATAAAATACTCAGGATTAAACTTAACCAAGAAGGTGACTTTTATGCTGAAAATTACAAAAGGTTACTGAAAGAAATTAAGGAACACACAAATAAATAGAAAGACATCCATGTTCATGAGTTGGAAGATTCAATATTGTTATGATGTCAATACCACCAAAAGCAATCTACAAATTCAAAGCAATCCCTATTAAAATCCCAATGACATTTTGGAAGAAATTTTTTTAAAAATCTATCCTAGAAGTCATGGAACCCCAAGGGATTTTGAAGTTAAAACAATCTTGAAAAAGAACAAAGTTGGAGGTCTCACACTTCCTGATTTCAAAACTTACTACAAATCTATTGTACGATAATCAAAACAGTGTGGGGGCTTCCCTGGTGGCGCAGTGGTTGAGAGTCCGCCTGCCGATGCAGGGGACACGGGTTCGTGCCCCGGTCCGGGAGGATCCCACATGCCGCGGAGCGGCTGGACCCGTGGGCCATGGCCGCTGGGCCTGCGCGTCCGGGGCCTGTGCTCCGCAGCGGGAGAGGCCACAACAGTGAGAGGCCCGCGTACCCCAAAAAAAAAAAAAAAACAAAAAAACAAAAAAAAAAAAACAGTGTGGCACTGGCATAAGACAGACATATAGATCAATGGAATAGAATAGGGAGTCCAGAAATAAACGCTCACATATATGGTCAATGGTCAAATGATTTTCAACAAGGGTGTCAAGACCATTCAATGGGGAAAGGGCAGTCTTTTGAACAAATGGCGCTGGGAATATTGGATATCCACATGCTAAAGGATAAAGTTGGACCTTTACCTTAAACCATATACAAAAATTAACTCAAACTGGACCAAAGATCTAAATGTAAGAGCTAAACCTATAAAACTCTCAGAAGAAAACATAGGAGAAAAGTTTTATGACACTGGTTTTGGCAAAGATTTCTTGGAAATGATACCAAATGCACAGGTAACAAATAAAAAAATAGATAAGTTGAACTCCATCAAAATTTAAAACTTTTGTGTATCCAAAGGACACTACCAACACAGTAAAAAGAAAACCCACAGAATGGGAAAAATATTTGGAAATCATATATCAGATATGGGATTAGGATCCAGAATATATTTTTAAAGACTCCTACAACTCAACCACAACAAAAAAAACCAAACAACCAGATTAAAAAATGGGAAAAGGACTTAAATAGATATTTCTCCAAAGAAGATCTACAAATGGCCAATAAGCACATGAAAAGACATTCAACCTCATTAATCCTTAGGTGTTAGATAACAGAAAATATATATATTTGGTTATGTCCCCGGTTCCTGGCACAGACTCCTAAAACCTTTTCCTAAGAGCACTAGGAGCATCTCTTGTTCTAATATTTGGTCTTTGACCCCATCCCTTACACAGGACTCCTAAAAGCCTCATAAATTCCTAAATGATAAGAGCACTAGCAGCATTTTTTGTTCTAATGAGGCAACTATGGGTGAGCTCCTGGATGGGGGCTGGTCACCAGAATAACCAAGCCATGATCAGAAGCTTGGAATTTTTGGCTCTGCCCCCTCCCCCTCCTCCAGAGAGGGGAGAGAAGCTGGAAATGGAGTAATAATTGATCATGCCTATGTGACAAAGCCTTCATAAAAATCCCCAAAGTAGGGGGTTCAAAGAGCTTCCAGGTGGATGAACACATCCACATACCAGGAGAATGATGCACCCCCAACTCCTCAGAGACAGAAGCTCCTGCACTTGGGACCCTTGAAGAACTCACCCTATATATCTCTTCAAATGGCTGTTCAACTGTATCCTTTGTCATATCCTTTAGTAAACTGATAAAAGTAACTGTTCTCCCGAGTTCTATGAGCCACTCTAGCAAATTAACTGAACCCAAGGAGGAAGTCGCTGGAACCTCTGATTTATAGCCAATTGGTCAAAAACACAGGTGATAACCTGGGCTTGTGACTGGCATAAGTGGGGGTGGAAAGCAGTCTTGTGGGACTGAGCCCTTAACCTGTGAATCTGATGCTATCTCCAGGTAGATAGTGTCAGAATTGAGTTAAACTGTACAACACCCAGCTGGTGTCGCAGAGAATTGCTTGTTGTGAGGAAAATCCCCCACCACACATTTGGTGACCAGAAGTGTCAAAAGTATAGTGTTCTATGTGAAAGTAAAGGAGACACACAGGAGAGGAGAACAGTAGGTTTTTCCAATATAGTACAGAAATGCAAATCAAAACCACAATGTAATACCACTTCATACTTTTTAGGGTGGCTATTATCAAAAAAACAAACAAACCAGAAAATAACAAATGTTGGTGAGGATGAAATGGGAACCCCTGTGCATTCCTGGTGGGAATGTAAAATGGTGCAGCCACTGTGGAAAACAGTGTGATGGTTTCTCAAAAAATTAAACATAGAATTACCACAAGATCTAGCAATTCCACTTCTGAGTATATATCCAAAAGAATTAAAAGCAGGGACTCAAACAGATATTTGTACACCCATGTTCATAGCAGCATTATTCACAATAGTCAAAAGGTGGAAGCAATCCAAGTATTCATCAATGCATGAATGGATAAACAAAATGTGGTATATACACACAATGGAATATTATTCAGCTTTAAAAAGGAAGGAAATTCTGATACATGCTACAACATAAATGAACCTTGAAGACATTATGCTAACTGAAATAAATCACAAAAAGAAAAACAGTGTTACGATTCCACTTATATGAGGTATGTAGCGTAGTCAAATTCATAGAGACAAAGTAGAATGGTGGTTGCCAGGGGCTGGGGGGAGGAGAGAATGGGGAATTAGTGTTTGATGGGTATGGAGTTTCAGTTTGTGAAAATACGAAAGTTCTGGAGATGGAGAATGATGATAGTTGCACAATGTGAATATTCTTAATGCCACCGAACTATGCACTTAAAAATGGTTAAAACTGGGCTTCCCTGGTGGCACAGTGGTTGAGAGTCCGCCTGCCAATGCAGGAGACACGGGTTCGTGCCTCGGTCCGGGAAGATCCCATGTGCCGCAGAGTGGCTGGGCCCGTGAGCCACGGCCACTGGGCCTGTGCGTCCGGAGCCTGTGCTCCGCAACAGGAGAGGCCACAACAGTGAGAGGCCCATGTACCGCAAAAAAAAAAAAAAAAAGGTTAAAACTGTAAATTTTGTTATGTATATTTTACCACAAAAAGATAGCATACTAAAACCATCTCCCAGGTTTTGTGAGAATCAAGTGAGATCTATGTAAAAAAGCTTTGTAATCTATATGGCCCTTCACAAATATTAGCTCTTTTTAATCACTACCCTGTTTACCCCAGCCTGATGCCATTATCCACATGCTCAACCGAGCCATGCTCACCTAGCAGCATACTGTTGGAGTTTAAGTGCTATCCAGTGATATCCACCTTCATCTTGCTAGGCCCTGAATTCCATGTGCCAAGGCAATGGTCTCCCAGAGTTCTGGTTCTGAAACAGAACAAGCCCCCAAACAGACAAAAGTTTCAGACAAGCCTGGTGGTTCCTAGAGAAAAAACTCAAAAGACTTCTTCCCCTCTTACTGTTTTTCCCAATGCTTGGTTTGGAAACAGTCCTCATTCAGCAACAAGAGGTCAGCATGCCACTGCCAAGAACAAAGGAAATCCTCCAATTCAACTGACCACCCAACTCCCTGGCCTGCTACCAAGCAACATATTTAATGAGGCAGACTTTGAGCAGGTGAACAATCCTGAACCTCCTTTGAAGGAACAGGATTCTGGGAAAGGAATACAGGAAATATATTCACTGAGCATGAACTAAGAAGTAGTTACATAAGAAATATAAATGAAAATGCTAAAGCTGAAAGACCAGAATAACCAGCTTTGATGGGTTAGACAATTATCTGTAGAGTAGCCTCAAACCTGAACCCTCAAACATTCTCAGAAAGTATAAATATTGGTGCAGAACCACTGTTAATAATGCAGTAGTGCAAAACCTAGGAATGATATTTCTTTCTGGAAAGCTAGCCAATTGGTACCTATAGCCAGATACTGACCAGGATCTGTGTCAACATTCATGTGCTTTCTGAGGGCCCCAAGTTACCTTATGTCTTGCAGGCACCACTGAGGATTCCTCCTAACTTGGGTAATGCTACAGTTCTATTTGGAATCTTTTTTGTGAAATGTTGTCTATCCATAGGTTTCTGCCTTCCAAAGGGAGATTTCATTCCATGACTGTCTGAGGAAATTTAAATGTGGACCAAACATAAGCAACACTTACTCCAGCCTTGGAAGTATGACCTTTCATGGCCAGGATAAATAACCCAAGTCTCTGTGCCCTCACAATATTGAATGTCTTTGTTTGCTTCACTGGTACCTTATCCAGTATTCTTAGTGCCATTAACAAAATTGGATAAGAACTCAGGACTTTACCACAAAACTTTCTGCCAATGCCCCACAAATCTTGCCTGTGGTTTCCCAAATTCTTTGATTCTCTACTACATACCCTTTCTCTTCTGCTCAAAGCCCCCAAATAACACTTAGTCCCATTTGTGTAGAAATGCATCTTTCCTAGTTTTTCCCCTACCTCTTCATACAGCACCTATTTCCTTGTGTTAACTGAGGTTCAGTCATAATACCTACAACAGCATCAGACAACACCTTCTGTCTTCATTTTGCTACAACCTGGAGGCAAAAGAAATGTGTCAGGGGCTTCCCTGGTGGCGCAGTGGTTGAGCGTCCGCCTGCCGATGCAGGGGACATGGGTTCGTGCCCCGGTCCGGGAAGATCCCACATGCCGCGGAGCGGCTGGGCCCGTGAGCCATGGCCGTTGAGCCTGTGCTCCGCAACGGGAGAGGCCACAACAGGGAGAGGCCCGCATACCGCAAAAAAAAAAAAAAAAAAAAAAAAACTTAAAAAAAAAAAAAAAAAAAAAAATGTGTAAGGGGGGGAGCGTAGCAATGAAGGGAAAAGACCCTCATGGACAACAGCAATGAGGCATGGGGTCACAGGCACATGGTGACCTGAAACACAAATATAAAAAACCAAAAGCTTAGGAAATACCCCTTGTACACATGTCTTCTTTTATAACCAGTAGGGGTGGTTGATGAAGTGATAGAACCAACAATCCATTCTCCACAAATGGCTGATGGCAGAACAAGCCCTGGCTAAGCGCCTCAACCTATTCTTCGGTGGTTCATTATTATGAGACAGTGATCCACCATCACCAGGCCCTATGCTCTAAGTTCTTTTCCAAAAACGGTTTAAAAATTAAAACTTACGCCATTAAAAATTCTGAGTTATACTGGTAGGCAGTAGATACAGCACTTAAACATGCAGCCTCTGGAGCCAAAGCAACCCGAGTTAAAATCATCTTAGCTGCTTCCGGCGTACAACCAGTCAAAGATATTTTCCGTTCCGAAGTTTTCAGATACCCTGCCTGCCAACGTCCTCCGCCGCCCCGCCCCCTCACCACCACGAAACACTTGGAGCCCAGAGGCTGCACGAGAGCAAGTAGGGGTCTCTTCTGCGTTTACCTCCCCATCTCCTCAGCTATGTGGGCGCCTTGACGTTGAGCGCCCCTCATTCTCTAGGCTGCCGCGACTGTCTTTCCTCATGTCCCCTGAAGGTTCACAGCTTTTACAAAAGAATAAAACGCACGCCGCTGGGGCGTGGCCAAGTCGTTTCCCTCCCGTAACAGGGCGGAACTAAAATGAAAATGCCACGGTTGTTTACCATAGGACTTCCCTGTTTCCATGGTAAAGCCGCCGCCGCCTCATTATTGTGGTCGACAATTACTTGCGTTAGCCTAAGAAAAAAATGAGTAATAAGGAATTCTACATACTAAAAGCCTTCAAATCAGCCAAGCTCCAGCTCAGAACCAAGTTATTCCCAGGCGGGATCCCAGGGCCGGGGAAGCTGGGGTAGTAGCACTCTCGTGGACGTAACGCGTGCCGGCTGCTGACGGCATAACGCCGGGGGAGGGACCCTGCGTCCCTCTGGCCCAGGAGTTTCCGGCTCACGCGCCGTACGGAAGCGTGTTCGGCGCTGGGCTCACGCGCCGTACGGAAGTGTGCTCTGGCGCACCGGAAGCCGTTGGAAGAGAGCGATGGCGGGTTTGACTGTGAGAGACCCTGCGGTGGATCGTTCTCTACGTTCGGTGTTCGGTGAGAGGAATTCGGTGGAGCCAAGCATCGGGGAGGGACAGAAAAAGACAGGGATCGGCGAGGAATGCCCCCCTGCACCTCACAGATCGCCGCGGGGCTTGCAGTTCGACCTGCCTATCCCAGGCGGCCAGCCTGGTGGACTCGTGGGCAAAGTGATGCTCCCCTTCCCCCGAGGTTTCGCAGCCTTTTCACGATGTGGCTGAGGAAGTTACACCAGCGTTCAGCTTATATGCGTTTCTCTTTTCATGAGCTTCAATTATTATCCAGAAGCGAGGGCTCATGGCAACTGTCCCGTACTACTTCTCACCCCCAGTCCCAGAATACAGGTTGTGTGCTGAGGGTATAGATCCTTGTGTCCACTTCCCGCCCTCTCATAAGGGCTTTCATCCTCTGCTTTTTCCCCGTTACATTTTAGTTCGTCGTTAGTGGTAGCGACTACCCGGCGTCTTAAGGTGGATTGTAAATAAATGAATGAATGAACGACTACGACCTCATCGAAGAAATTTTAAAGAGGGTGGAGTCTATTCTGAGTAATCTTTTCAGCCAAAATAAGTTGTTTATTTTAAAGTATGTGTGGTGATTTTAAAGCATCTTTTGAAAGGAACATGACAAAACAGTGCAGAATATATATATATATATATATTTTTTTTTACGGAAGTATAGTTGATTTACAACAATTTTTAAACATCCTCCAGTACATTCATGGTCATTCTCCTTTGAGTGCGTGTATATGTAGAAATACGGACATATGAGCCGGCTTTAAAAATTATAATATTGACATTTTTAGTAGTTATTGATAAGACTTAAACACCTTCAGGTAAATACTAATGCCTAAGTATTTTCACCATAGTTAAGGAAAATCTAACACATGTCAGTTAAGTCTGAGAACTGATACTTAGGAGTGCCTACACCTTTTGTGTTTAGTCTAACTGGTTTATTTCTCTTGTAAATAAAGTCAGCAGACAGGATTGAAATCTTGTCTAAGGGAGTACGGTGGAACCAGGATTGGAGGAACACTGTGTTTGAACCAGTTGTTACATTTTCTTTTTTTTTTTAATATCTTTATTGGAGTATAATTGCTTTACAATGGCGTGTTAGTTTCTGCTTTATAACAAAGTGAATCAGTTATACATATACATATGTTCCCATATCTCTTCCCTCTTACGTCTCCCTCCCTCCCATCCTCCCTATCCCACCCCTCTAGGTGGTCACAAACCACCTAGCTGATCTCCCTGTGCTAAGTTGTTACATTTTCAGTGATATATATAGATACTTTCTCACTAAAGATCTAGGTTACAAACTCAGAGTTTTGATATGTTATCTATTTTCTTCCTTAGTGGGGAACATTCCATATGAGGCTACTGAAGAGCAATTAAAGGACATCTTTTCTGAGGTTGGACCTGTTGTTAGTTTCAGGTGAGATCCCCTTTTACCACTTGGTGGAAGTTTCTTTAAAATCACCACAAATTTGGCCCTTAGTAATAATGGCAAGCCTTTTACTGGTGAGTTTTCACATGCATTCTTCTTGTTTGTTTGTAACAGCTTTATTGAGATGTAATTCACATATCATACAATTCACATTCATTTTTACTAAAAGATACATTTTTTTTTTTTTTTTTTTTTTTTTTTTTTTTTTTGCGGTACGCGGGCCTCTCACTGTTGTGGCCTCTCCCGTTGCGGAGCAACAGGCTCCGGACGCGCAGGCTCAGCGGCCATGGCTCACGGGCCCAGCCGCTCCGCGGCATGTGGGATCCTCCCACACCGGGGCATGAACCCGTGTCCCCTGCATCGGCAGGCGGACTCTCAACCACTGTGCCACCAGGGAAGCCCAAAGATACATTTTTTTCACTTAAAAAGATGTGTAAAAAGTATTTCAGTGAGACAGAGCGATAAGGTTATTTGTCTTACGGTAGATCAAATTAGAACATGGCAATGTTAGTGGGAACCTTGTGTGTATGTAACATTTGTGCCTGACACTTGGTTCTGCTCTCCAGGTTGGTATATGATAGGGAGACAGGAAAGCCAAAAGGTTATGGCTTCTGTGAATACCAAGACCAGGAGACAGCACTTAGTGCCATGCGAAACCTAAATGGGCGCGAATTCAGTGGGAGAGCACTTCGAGTGGACAATGCTGCCAGCGAAAAGAACAAAGAAGAGTTGAAGAGTGAGTATAAACCCAAGCTGTGTGCAACATGAGTTAGTAAAGATGTAACAATGAAGATTTTCCACTTAATGATATGTTTTAGCATCTGCTGAAATGGTTGTCAGCCACACAGCTTCTTTACCTGACCCACCTGAGGTACCTGTATTAGGGAAGTGTGTATCTTTGAGAAATAAGGTAAAGTTGACTTAAGTCCTTCCATTGCCAAGGAGTTGATTTCCAGTTGTAGATGAATTACAGGTTCACCACACCATTAGTTATGTTGACTATGTCTGTCATTAGTGTTTGCCACTCCTGTAATTATGTTGCCAGATGTGTAACTGATGGGGATACCGAGGCATTCTCATGGCTTTTTTCATGAGGTAATAGATCCAGAAATTCCATTTTGAAATTAGAATTTTTTTCTATTTGAAACTTTTGCTTCTGAAATGACTTGTGAAAGGAAATGGATATCCCTAGTCCCTAATTTATGTTAACATTGTTCACCTATACAATCCTGGTCTCAGCTTTCCTTTGAGAGTAGAAAATATACTTTGTCACTTTCCTCCACAGAAATAAAAGACTTGCAAGTCACTTATTTCTTTTATTTTTTAAAAAATATTTATTTTTAGTCACGTTGGGTCTTCGTTGCTGCGCATGGGCTTTCTCCAGTTGCATTGAGCGGGGGCTACTCTTCATTCCAGTGCACAGGCTTCTCATTGTGGTGGCTTCTCTTGTTGTGGAGCACAGGCTTCAGGGGCACATGGGCTTCAGTAGTTGTGGCACGTGGGCTCAGTAGTTGTGGCACACGGGCTTAGCTGCTCTGTGGCATGTGGGATCTTCCCAGACCAGGGATTGAACCCGTGTCTCCTGCATTGGCAGGCGGATTCTTAACCACTGCACCACCAGGGAAGTCCTGCAAGTCACTTATTTCTAAGCTCCAGAAAATTTAAAGTTATCAACAGGTCCTTACAGCAACCCTGGAAAGTAGATACTTGAAATGATTTAGCTCTTTAATTTGCCTCCTTAATGTTTTTGTACTTTCTTCCCAATCAGGCCTTGGCACTGGTGCCCCTGTCATTGAGTCACCTTATGGAGAGACCATCAGTCCTGAGGATGCCCCTGAGTCCATTAGCAAAGCAGTTGCCAGTCTTCCACCAGAGCAGATGTTTGAGCTGATGAAACAAATGAAGGTAAGAGGAGGCATTAGGTTATGGAAAATCATAGCATATCAACTCTTCAAGAAGTCATTGATGTTAATGGAAATTAACATTGAGTTAATGGAAATGATTTCCTGAGCTCAAATAGGAAGTGTACCTGTTGACCAACATTTCTTGCACCTTCAGTATTCCATATGTGCACAGTGTGTTGTATATTTCATACAAAGAGCTTTCCATTTTTTGTACACAAACACACACAATCTGGCAGGGTTTTTGTGGCCCATAGATATCAAATGTAGATGTTAAAATGTGGCTTTTTTCCTAAATGGTGGTATTATGGTATTTGAAATGCCTCTTCCTTCTCTTGCCTGCCATGACCGAGATTTTGTGTGCTATGTAAAAACTGATAATAGCTTTAAAAGCCTCTTGAATATTACATTTCTCAGATGGGAATAGCTCTAAATCACTGTCAATTTCTGAGTAATAAGTTTTGAACCTGATGATGAATCTGTTTATCTTCACAGCTCTGTGTCCAGAATAGTCCTCAGGAAGCACGGAACATGTTGCTTCAGAACCCTCAACTGGCTTATGCTTTGCTACAAGCCCAGGTAGTGATGAGAATTGTGGATCCAGAAATTGCCTTGGTGAGTGCTTCTGGTTCTTTTATGGAAATACTAGGGTAAACCTTGAGTGGGGTAGAAACAGACAGCTCATAGATTTGTCTTTTCACTTTTTAGAAAATTCTGCATCGCCAGACAAATATCCCAACACTGATTGCAGGCAACCCTCAGACAGTCCACAGCGCCGGACCTGGCTCAGGATCCAATGTGTCGATGAACCAGCAGAATCCTCAGGCCCCTCAGGCCCAGTCTTTGGTAGGACTTTATCCCTTAACATTTTTGAACTGCCTTGAAAATGTCATTTTCATTTTAGGAGGATATATTGGAAGAAGAATGGTGAGCAGCCAGAGATGATAATTTCAGTTTCCAGGCATAAAAGCAGTTAACAGGGTTGCAGAGTACATGACATCTAAATGAATACAGATTTAGTGCCAAGTTTGTAAAACAGAGATCCTTCCTTTATGCCCTTTTTTTATAAGCTGATTTTGTGTATATGTGCATGTGTGGCACTGTGGTTGGCACTTTGTTATTCCATATACGTCATCTCATTTAATACTTAGAGTGGTTGTATGAGGTCGGTACTCTTCTTATCTCCATTCTCACTGATGAAAAAAGTAAAGCTTATTTTCCAAGTGTGACACAAAACCCTGAAGCCATGAAAAATTGGTACATTTGAAAACTGAAAAACTTCTGAACAGAGAAAAAGAAATAAACACCAAAGACAAATGACAAATTGGGAAAAAGTATTTGCCACACACGTGATGGACAGCAGGCTGATTACCTAAGGGCCATTAGTCATATTCAAGAATGTTTATTGCCACATTTTAATAGTGAAAAATTGGAAACATCCTAAATGTACAGCAATGGAAGAATGGAGAAAATGTGGTATATTTATCCAATGAAATACTCTACAACAGTTAAATAAACTACATGTGTCACCGTGAATGACTTTCAAAAATGTAGTTTCATATAGCAGTTAGGATGAACTAGGATACATGGTATCAACACAGGTAACTCAAACACATAATGCCATACAGAAGTGAAAATAAGTGAATGTGGAAATATTTCCAAAATACAGGATGTATGTGTCTGTACATATCCCGAGAACATGTTGAGTGGGTTGCAAAGAATGTGTTTAGTATGTAATGGTTTACATAAAATTTCAAAACATCTATAAGAATTCTTAAGTGGTTGTCTAAGAAGGGGATACAGGATGCAATGGGGAAGACCATACAGGAGATTTCAATTATGTATGTGATTTGTTTCCTAAGCTGTGTGGTTATTTTATTCTCTATACAACTTATATGTCTGAAATTTTTCATATTAAAAAACACCTCCTATAAATTAGTAAGAAAATTACCAATAACCCAGTAGAAAACTATGCAATGGATATGAACAGTTCATAAGAATGGAAATACAAATATATATTAAATGTATGAAAAGTATTCAGCCTCAAAATAAGATAAATGTGAATGAAGTACAATAAGCTATCATTTTTCACCTGTTAGATGGGCAGAGGTAAACAATTTGGATGGCTCATACAAAAGTTATGGTGAGGGTCAGCACACATCTTCTAAATGGCCAAATAGTAAATATTTTTTGGCTTTGCAGGTCGTGGAATTTGTCTTAACTACTCAGCTCTGCCATTGGAGTGTGAAATGAACCACAGACAGTACATAAACAAATGTGCATGATTGTGTTCCAATGAAACTATTTATGAAACCAAGCAGTGAGCCAGATTTGGCCCATGGGTCATAGTTTACTATCCCCTGCTCTGATTCAATAAATACTTTTTCAGAAATAGAAAGGAAATAAATTAAGGTCCAGAGAGGTTAACTGCTCCAAAAATAACAATCTAAGTGGCAAATCCAGGATCTGAATCTGGTTCTGTCTGACATCATAACCTGTTTTCTCTTAACCACCTCACTATACAGTTTCCTCTTTTCTATTCTAGAGTTTTGTTTGTGTTCTCTGAGAATATATGTGATTTTTAAAATATTTATATATATCTTAGTTTTTATTTTTCTATTCCAAGGGGCTTCTCAGTTCTTTTGGGAATACACAAATGAAAACATAACATTCCCTTTTCCTCTGGAGCTTTAATGTAGCATTAGAAAAATTTTACATCCCCCTCCCAAGTAGAATTATTTCTGAGGACAGCAATGAGAAAAGATTGGTCAAAGAAAATTTTTCATCTTAAAAATTTAGACTAACAGCAGTTCTGTTTTTTTTTTTAAAGTCCTCATTTCTTCTTGCATTCAAGGCACTTTTTTTTTTAAAACTTTTACTGCCAGGCCCTCATCTCTAAGTCAACAAATAGGTGCTATATATGGCCTCACCACACAGATAAGACTTGTCAACCTCTGCTTTTATAATACAGTCTGTCGTAATTGTGTTCTGTGTAACCAGGCTCATTGCATGTATTGCAGCTTCTGTTCAAAGTGTGTTATAAATCTAATGCTGCATGAGACGTGCTGTCAGAAAAGGGTATTTGGTAGACTATTTGGGCGTGTCAATTTGAAGAGTTCTTTAAGGTCATAGACTTTGTGTGTTGAGTCTTCACAGAGGCATATACATACTCTGGTTTTTCTCTTGGTCAGAGTGGAATGCATGTCAATGGCGCACCTCCTCTGATGCAAGCTTCTCTACAGGCTGGAGTTGCAGCACCAGGGCAGATACCAGCCACTGTAACAGGACCTGGGCCTGGTTCCTTAGCTCCTGGAGGTACATTTTCATTTAGAATTTTCACCATTTTAGTATTTTGCTAGAGTTTTGTTATAGCAAATGGCATAGTGTAGCCAAATTATTATGTGGCAACGAGATCTTGATATTAAATTAATGTATAGCTAGGCAGTATATATCCTAGGTGGAAGAAGTAGTTGATTTCTTATATACACATCCTGTATGTCTGATTATGAGAGCAGAGGAAAGAACAGTAAATTGGAAAAGTACAGTAAAATTCCAAGTTAATGAGGGGAAAAATAGAATGAATGGAAACTACACCAAGCCAGCGAATATAGAGAAAAGGAAATTACATTGTGAAGTAAGTAATAATAAACATAGAGTTAAGGTAGAAGGAATAAAATCTCATATAGTCATTATTCTGCTAAATGTGAATGGACTGAATTCTCCCACTAAAAGCCAGACTGTCAGATTAGGTTAAAAAGTACATGCGGGAAAAAAAAGAGAAGCAAAATGCCTGGTTGCATTTGTTATTATATGTAACAAACATAACATTGGATTTCATGAAATATAATTAGACCAAACGACAAAAGGAAAAAAGAATTCTAAAAACTAATATGTTCACTAAAATTGTGTATATAGGAATTAATATTACGCTTGTAGCTTTTCGTCATTTAACAATCATAACTTAAAAAGTTATGGGTGAAATAGGTGATTCCTCATATAAAACACCAGTATGAACATATGATGTGTATCAGTATTTAAAGTTTTTTGCACAACAAACTCACTTCTTGTTAATTTATCTAATCTGGGTTAGATTGACTACAACACAACTAATGGGCAATAATTTGGCCTTAAATTGTTCTGGTTTATAGAGAAACCAGTCTGAAGAGCTAAGTTGACAGGGAATGGGAGAAGGGATTTTCAAATAAATTTCAGCAAACTCACGATTTTCACTTATCCTATAGAGTTACCGTTAAACTTAAATTATCTTTTATTGAAAGAAATAGATTCTGTGTTTTATACATTTTTTTGTGTTATAGGTACCTAGCTTACCTTAAAATATCACAAGTTGTAATGTGGTCCTACTACACATAACAAGTGTGCAACCCATGACATATGCAGCTCATTACATGAGTTGAAAAACACCCAAACTGGTCTATACCCTGTTCAGTGAGACAAGTACATGTCATGCACTTGGATGTCACAGCAATGTCAAGTTGCTATAAAAGTGTCTACTCTCCATTTCTGTAGTTAAAAATCACGAACTGTTAACATACAGTGTGTATCATTGTCATTTGTAGACCACACTTTGACAAAAAAAATCTGTGGACAAAAAATAAGTAAGGATGTTGAGAAATAAAATAATGGAATCAATAAGCTTGATTTAATATAGAGAGGGAGCCTTATATCTTTTGATTGGAAAATATACTCCCCCCATTAAAAAAATGACCATGTACTTAGCCATAAAATAAAAACAAATTTTAAAATGTAGAGATTTTACAGGCTGCATTCTCTGATTATAAGCCAATAAAGTTAGAAATAAATAATTAAAAGGTGACTGGAAAAAACCTTTACTTGTAAAGTTAAGGAACATATTCTTGGTAATCCTTGAATTAAAGAGAAAATAAAAAGAAATTTATAAATTATCTAAAAGACAACAAAAAGTAGTACACTTCATACAAAAAAGTGCAGGAAATAGTGAAAGCAGTACTTAAATGAAAATGAATACCCTTAAGTGCCTTATTAAAGAATAAAGGAACTCTGCTAGTTCTAAAGTATTAGAAAAATAATTTTTAAAAAACCCAAGGTACCAAGAAGAGGGAATTAATAAATACAAAAGTTGAAAGTAAGTGTAAAAGAAACTTAAATAATTGAATTTTCAAGTGATATTTTTTATGCGTTTGTAGCATTTATAGTTCTGAAGTTATTGAAACTTAAAACTTCACTACAATTTTTGAGATACCCTGTACGAAGCTCTTTGGCAGTTGATGAGAAGAGGGAACAAACTAGTAGAAAAGTAGGCAAAGAAAATGAGTAGGTACTTCATAGAAGAGCACATCATAGAAGAGCAAATCCAAATGGCAATAAAAACATTCATTTATATTCAGGGGATTTCAAATTAAATAACGTGATTTCACTTTACTTAAACCCGTCCTACTAGCAAAAGTTTCAGAGATGACACTTAATATTGGTGGGGAGAGTGGTAGTATACATTGCTGGTGGAAATGTGAACTTTTTAAGCCTTTTAAGAAAGTAGTCTCATATTAAAAATTCATATACACTTTGACCCACCAATTCCACTTCTGGGAAGCTAGTCCATATAGATAAAAGTGCCATTATGTGATAGTGTAGTATGATAAATTACCCATATTGCCTTCTGCCATTGCTTTCCTCAGATCCTAAATTTTTGTATTGTTTTTATGAGTGGTCTGAATAAATCATAGAATGTTATGGCTAGAAGAGAGCTTTGAAATCATTTAGACCTCAAATGTTAGTGTGCATTAGCATCACCTGAAGGGCTTATGAAAACACAAATTGCTGGTCTCCACACCCAGAGTTTGCATTTCAGCAGGTCTGAGGTAGGGCTCTAAGCTTTGCAGTTCTGACAAGTCTCTGGTGATGCTGACGCTGCTGGTCTGGGGACCACATTCTGAGAAAACACTGTTTAAATAAACTCGTTCACTTTACAGATGAGGAAGCCTGAGGGTATGTTAATTTTATCAAATCAGTTGTTCAAAATGACAATTACTTAGTAGCATTGGTAGAGCTAGCACAGACTCAGGTTCTTAATTCATGGCTCTTTGGTGCCTGGCATGTTAAATGGGATAAGAGAATGTGACATGTATTGTACTTGGATATTTTAGGTGAGTATTAATGAACTGCAAACAGTTCAGCTTGTCTTTTCTCCCCA
Source organism: Phocoena sinus (assembly GCF_008692025.1). Classification (NCBI taxonomy): domain Eukaryota; kingdom Metazoa; phylum Chordata; class Mammalia; order Artiodactyla; family Phocoenidae; genus Phocoena; species Phocoena sinus. The sequence goes on from NC_045784.1 coordinate 85,845,632, forward strand.
CTCGCAGCATATATTGTTCCTTTGAGGAAAACAGAATTATTGCTACGTGGGAAGGACCAGACAAGGACTTATGGTACATGTTTAGTCTTTGTATAGCTGGTTAGAGCAGACCTGTCATTCTCAACACTATTAGACCCAGTGGCTCCTTTTTGTAACATATCTTGCAGTGACCCTTTACTATCCTGAAATGAAATGCACAGGTGACATAGCATACTTAACATGGCTTCCAAAAAATCAGTATAGTTACCGTAACTATAATATAAAGGAGAAGTAAAAGGAAATTAATTTATAGTAAAAGAATATTATAAATACGCAAGTATTCAAGCACAGCTACACTAGAAAACAATAAATAGCAGTCAGATGCTTGCACCAATACTATAAAAGTAAAAGACAGACCCAGGTATGTTGTTTTGGCAATTCAGATACCACAAGGACTGTTGACATTGATGATGTGATTTTCTGAATGGTGAAAATGAAAACTCTTGGTAAAGTTCTTAACAAAACAAGATACAATACCCATAATTTACTCAATAATTGCATTCCTGGAAAATTCAGTGTGTGTGTGTGTGTGTGTGTGTGTGTGTAAAAACTGGACAAAGAAGCGCTTTGTTTACAAATAAAACAGACAAGTTTTAAGTTTAGATGACTATAAAAAGGTTTTCATTTGTGTGAATGTTTAGCAAGACGTTTGAAAGTTTTGCAAGACAGGGTAATCCTTGATTTTGCAGAATTGTCTCATACGTTGCAGGACATCTAGTATCCCTGTTGGCTTCTCATAAAATGCCAGGCGTGCCCCCACAAATCTTTGTCACAACTGCAACAGTATACCCCCCCATTTACAAAGTACGCTTGGAACAGTAGTGCCTCCTGTGGGAGGAGGTACATGGATAAGTGCCATTGTTCTGTATTACAGAACTCGCTGCCAAAGTTTTTTTGTTTGTTTGTTTGTTTTTGTGGTACGCGGGCCTCTCACTGTTGTGGCCTCTCCCATTGCGGAGCACAGGCTCTGGACACGCAGGCTCAGCGGCCATGGCTCACGGGCCCAGCCGCTCCGCGGCATGTGGGATCTTCCCGGACCGGGGCACGAACCCGTGTCCTCTGCATCGGCAGGCGGACTCTCAACCACTGCGCCACCAGGGAAGCCCCCTGCCAAAGTTTTGGTAACCAGTGAGATTAAGAATTCTTCTTTAACTCACTTTTCTGTCACCAACGGCTAAAGTACAGTAACAAACTCCATCTTCTGTATAACTGCATTGTTTAGTGGTACTTATGATCTTCCTGTATAGGTTTCTGCTTGTGGGGCAGAAAGAGGAAATTTGTTAACTCAGCCACTGTCCAAATTTTTTCCCCACTGTCCCAATTTGTTTTTCTTTCCTGCCCTTTATCTTCTAGGAGGAATGCAGGCCCAGGTTGGAATGCCAGGAAGTGGACCAGTGTCCATGGAGCGGGGACAAGGTAAATAAATATTAATGTCCGATTAATGTGGACTAGACATGGAAATGTTCTATATCTGCACTGTCTGATATGGCAGCCACTAACCACATGTGGCTATTCAAATATTAAATAAATTAAATTGAAATTAGGTAAAATGTAAAACTCAGTTCCTCATTCACAGTAGCCACATTCTGAGTGCTCAGTAGCCGCATGTGGCTAGTGAATACCATATTGGATATTGCAGATATAGAACACTTCCATCATTGCAGAAAATTCTGTTGGGCAGCACTGTCTCGACTTCTATCTAGTGATTCAGAGCCCAGCTCTACAAGAATTGATGATGAAGCAAATTGATCCTTTGTTTCTATTTAATTTATGTCGCCTTTTCCTGATAGTTTAATCCCTCTACTTACATGTTCTCACTCCATCTATGGAGATCTGAGTAAGGAATTTTAATTATGACCATGTTATATGTGACTGGGTATGTGTAAGACTAAATTTAAACCCCAGAGAAAACTGGGAGGGGGTCAAAGGTCTGTGAAGCTTGCTTGGTAAGTATATGTTATACTGTGGCAGTAACACTGGATACCACAGTGGCAGGCGCTCCAAAATGTCCACGTTATTTCTCTATGTTACTGGAGTTTGAAGAAAAGAAAATGCAGTGATTCGGTTGAAACCAACATCAGGAAGAGAGAGAGTGAGAAAACAGAAGGAACTAACAATAAAACTGAGCGCATCCTATAGGCCATGCACTTTAATTTTCATAAACAACCTTGTGAGTTAGGTGGCAGCACCTCAGTTTTCAGGTGAAGAGCTGGAAGCTCAGAGTTCTGAGTTACTTCCTCAAGGGGACATGGTAAGTAAATACTGGTATCTGAGTAACGTGGCCTGGGCTTGGTGCATTCGTCTTCTTTTCCAGCTAATAAGTGGCAGAGCTAAGATTCCAAAGTCTCTGACTCTGAAATCTATCCTCTTTCTGTCAATCACACTGCTTCTGTTTCCTTCCAGTGTCTTCTGTTCTTATTCATTGTGTCCTTGTGATGAGAAAGAACTGCTTTGGACAAGTGTAGGGAAGCTTAAGTTACTTCTTATTAGCATATGGTCTATAAGTAAAACCCATTAAAAAAATTTTTTTAATTGGTTTTTTTTTGGCCACACCATGTGGCTTGCAGGATCTTAGTTCCCCAACCAGGGATTGAACCTGTGCCATGGCAATGAAAGTGCTGAGTCCTAACCACTGGACTGCCAGGGAATTCCCCAAAACCCTTTTTTTTTAAGCAAAATACTAAGATACAGGCCTATGCACTGTACTCCTCGTTTATGGTTTGTATACTGATATTGGTTGCTAAAGTGACAGAGCTAATAATCTTGTCAGGCAATTGACAATGGAACAAGCTCTTTGTCCAGACACCTTGTCTGAGCAGACCATGCTTTTATGCTATTGTGCCCCACCCCCCTCAGCTGCTATCAGTAGATCGTGTAGGTGCCCCAAAGTATTTTTGCAGTAGTGAGAAGGAATTAGAAGTTTCAGTCATACCTCTACCTCTCCCCCAGCCATCAATAAATCAAACTTTGTTTAATACACACTTCCACAAGACATCTTCCTTGATACAGTTATTTTCACCTTTCTGGTCAAAAGTTAACAAAGGGAAATGACTTGAGTTTTGAAGGTATATCAAGGATGTCTTCATGAAGAGACAAAATGAGACTTTTATACTTTTCCTTTAGTACCCAGCAGAGAAAGCAAGAATCTTTCATTTGTACCCAGTTTGTCATTCTTTTCCTGCAATCCATGCTTCTTTTACACATTTGTAATGTTGAAAAGAGACAATGAGATGTTTAAGAAGAGACTTCTTCTTGCCTTCTGCCACCTTTGTTTAGTGTTGGCACCCTTGTCGTCTTATTAATCTTTATTTGCTGATGTCATGATGTTTGTTTATCAAAAACTTACAGTGGCAGAGTACTTCTTGAGGAGTAATATTCTCTTTCTTTGTCTAAAGTTCATTCACTGCATTTCCCCATTTGATAGCAGGAATTTTTGTGCTTTAAATTATGACAAAAATAATACTGTGCCACTTCTGTTAATGGGCTTTTCCAGAATAAATCTTGCCTTCCAGATTCAGTGCAATTTCTTTCATTTTTTGCTTATGAAAATACGTTTACCTTCTTTGCCTAACTGGAGTTTCAGAAGCATCCTTTTTATATTTTGTTTCTCTTTTTCATAGTATCATAAGATTTAAGGGGAATCCCAGTAGGAGAGGTGTAAATTGAAAGTGGCTGGTTATTCCTGCCCAAATAAAATCAGTGGCCCACAGGTTTTACCTTAGGAAGCAATCTCATCAAAGCAGAACAGTTTCAGATCCCAAAGAAGCTCATATAGTTTAGGAAGATTTTGTAGCCCAGGGCAAGCTAATGAACTCTTGGCTCTTTAACTTATATGTGTAAATCTCCACTGTCTGTGTGCCTCTGCGTGTGTGTGCAAGCTATTTTAAGTGTCTGTTCTTTCTCCTTTTGAACTTACTGCTCACCTAGGAACCCTACAGCACTCGCCCGTGGGACCCACCGGGCCTGCATCAATTGAGCGAGTCCAAGGTACCCATTGTATCTGCGGGTTTCCTTTTGCTTGTGGTGTTCAGGGTGGGACGTTGAGAGGTAAAGGGCTGCTTGGCAGTCATCCTCACATTTGGAACCCAAAAGGGTAGTGTTTTGGGTTTTTTGTTTTTTCATTTTTTTCCTTTTGGGGCCACAAGCCTAAGATTGACCTCTTCACACAGGGCAGAGAACATGGATGATATGGACAACTGTCTGAGGCTGTACTCCCTCCCTACTGGTGTCAGGAGGCTTGGATGGAATAGCAGTCTGTAAAGAGACAGCATGTTCTTGCAGAGCCATGGCAGTATTCACATATGCCAAGGCCCTACCTCTCTTTTGTGACTCTGGTCCTTGAACTAAGATTGATTATAAGCAAAACCAGGAGCCTAAGTTTCTTCAGGTTGCAGTGCTAGGCCTTGGCAGGTTGCTCCCCAGTTTGTTCTTTACATAATTCCATCCATACCTCTAACATAGAACAAATTCTGCCTATACCCTGCTTCTGTTCTTGAGCTGCAAGAGAAGTCTGTTTGTGGTGAGGTTTCACCCACTCTGAGGGGTCTGAACTATGTTGTCAGTGGCATATAGAGTCATTTCTTCTTGCCTTACATGTCCTTCACAGCAGTACCTCCCCGTTTGTTTCCCTGTCAGTGCCGATGCAAGACCCCAGAGCAGCTATGCAGCGTGGGCCCTTGCCTGCCAACGTCCCAACTCCTCGAGGTCTGTTGGGAGATGCTCCAAATGACCCACGCGGAGGCACTTTACTTTCTGTAACTGGAGAGGTAGAGCCTAGGTAAGCACTGACACAGAAGGAAAAGATTGAAGGAATCAGAATTTCCCCTTGCTTTGAGAACAAAGTCTTTTCATACCAGTTGTGCCTGTTTGCTTACTTCAAAAGATAAATAAATATTCATGGCCACTGTCCAAGATGAAGCACTTCCTGGGCAGAACTATGTAGTTGAGTGTGTCATTTTGAACTAACCATTGCTACTCCATCCTCAGAAATTGGAAATTCTAGCACACATATCTAAACAGGAAAAAATTATATTGCTTATTGTTAGTAGTAATACTAATAATAGCAATAATAATAATAATTGGTATTAGTGGGGATTATGCCTCTCAATCTGCTCTGAGTACTTTACTGAGTTCATCTCACTAAATCCACACAACAGCCCTGTGAGATTGATACTAATATCAGTCCCATGTTACAGATGAAGAAACTAAGGCTTAGAGAAGTTAAGCAAATGTGCCCAAGATCACACAGCTAATAAATGATAGAGCCTAGATTTGAACCCATACAGTAACCCATGTTCTTAAGCACCCTACTGCGTATTCATTATATATAATGGATATCCATTCAGTCCTCCTTAATTTGAGTGCCCTGACCAAATACGAAATTCTAGAATACATGGATTTACATCTCGATAGCTTTTCTTTGACCTGTTTTGTGTTATTCTCTTAGCATTTGTAGACTGATGTTTGCATCAGCTCTTTATCTAATTTTACTGATCTTCTGGTTGACACTTTTTTCTTATTGTTTTGTTCTGTTTTAAAATATAACATTTTTTTCTCCATCTCTAGAGGTTACCTGGGACCACCTCATCAGGGTCCGCCCATGCACCATGTCCCTGGCCATGACAGCCGTGGCCCACCCCCACATGAGATGCGAGGAGGGCCATTAGCTGAGCCCAGACCGCTAATGGCAGAGCCAAGAGGACCCATGCTAGATCAGAGGGGTCCACCATTGGATGGCAGAGGTGAGGGGAAACCACGTCACAAGGCTGACTGGTAGTTGTGGGCTCATGATGAACATGCTGTCTTAGGCTCCAATCTGGGATACAGAATGTTTATTTGATTGTTGGTTATTATTGCAGTAAAGGTGGGTAGCTACCCAATGGTTTTCTTGCAACTTTTTATAGGTGGAAGAGATCCCCGAGGCATAGATGCACGAGGGATGGAGGCACGAGCCATGGAGGCAAGAGGATTAGATGCTAGAGGATTGGAAGCCCGTGCGATGGAGGCCCGTGCAATGGAGGCTCGTGCAATGGAGGCCCGTGCAATGGAGGCCCGTGCAATGGAAGTCAGAGGAATGGAGGCCAGAAGCATGGATACAAGGGGCCCAGTCCCAGGCCCTAGAGGCCCTATACCTAGTGGAATCCAGGGTCCCAGTCCAATTAACATGGGGACAGTTGGCCCCCAGGGATCCAGACAGGTATATGTAACTGTCACTTCTATGTAAAATCTTGATCTATTCGGGAATTGATTATTGAGGCTGATTATTACTGCTTTCTGATTTGGGTTGTTTTCTCAGCTTTTTGGGGAAGATTAGAATCTCCCTTCCTTTAGTTTCTCTGTTCCTTAGGGTGGTGGTTTTCTGACTACCAGGATTATAGTCCAAAAGTGTAACCTTGTCCCACAATTTCAAATTCCATTCAGAGCAGAATCCCTGATTTTAGGGGATAGAGAGCACGTCGGTAGAATCTAGGCGTGGATAATTTGAAAAATCTCCCCCAAATGATTCTAATGTATAACCCTAAGAACCACTGCATTAGAACATATGAAGAGCTATTAGTGGTCATTTAGCTGATCTTAGGTTTGCAGAAATCTATTTTAATTTACTTTCATCACATAGCCTAAAGTGAACAATGGAGTTGAAAGGCAATTTACTAATGCTTGTCTTAAAAGCTGTGCAACTAAATTCTTATCTCTTCTTTCTCTTTATTTGGCTTTCTCCAGCTATGTGTAATGATGGTCTATGATTGTCTATGTGTTCTTATCTCCATCCTTTTTACCCTCCAGTTGGTTGTGGGGAGGTAGTACATCTGTATCTTCCCTCTGAGTTAGTTTTGTTTTGTTTTGTTTTTCAGCTAACACCTTCGTTTCACTCTAGCCCTTCCACCTTCATTTTTCCTCAATGTGACTTCCTCATTCCTCTATGTACTTCTTTATCTCTTCTCTCTTCCATATGCTTCTGTGCCTTACTCCCCCTTGTGTGTGTGTGTATGCACAAGAGAGAGAACTGTATTGTCAGAGCTGGAATGGAACATGTCAGTCACCCAGTTCTCTCATTTTATAGGTTTGGAAACTGAGACCCAAGAATTCAGGTGGCTTATCCAAATTCACACAACTAAAAAGTGGCAGAGCAAGGAATAGAACCCACTATTTTTTCCGCTATGCTACTCTGTCTTGTTATCTGCATGTTGTATATGTGTGTCTATCCCTCCTCTCTAATATGAAATATGAATATGTTGTTTTCTGGTATGTGTAGAAAAAAACTTTTCTATTGTTTTTCAAGTTTCACTTTAAAACAAATGTGTTCGTGGGCTTTGATTTTTATCATACCCTCTATGGTCAGTAGCCTCATAGTAAAAATGGGTTTTATGCTTTCAGTCAGTCGTTCAACAAATATTTATTGAGCACCTACTATATACCAGGCAGAGCTATAGGTACTGGGGATATAGCAGTGTGAACAAAACGAAGTCCTGCCCCCATGGAGCTTATATTCTAGTGGGGAGATAAATAACAAATAACTACATGATGTCCTTATATAGTTCTGTCAATAGTTCTTTGGAGAAAGATGTCGAAAATAATGGTTGGAAGACCATTTATCAATAATTTCTTGCTCCTTTATCTGCTAGTACTTGAACTTATTAGTCTAATATTACATTTATTATAATTTTCATTAGTAGATTCTATAAAGCCAATTAGGTCTGAGGTAGAGAAAATAAAAACTTTATCTTCAAACTTTAAAAAACTTGTTTACTATGTTTACTTATAAATAAATATATAAAATACATTCACTCATGTACAAAAGATATACAGTAAGAACCTCACTTCCTCCTCGTACCTGTCTCCCTTGTGACCCCCATCTCCTATAGATAATCACTTTTATTATAATGTATCTTTCTAGCAAATAAGAATATACTTATTTTTGCAAATATGAATATATATGTATTCTTACTTTTTCCTCCTTTCACTGTTCTGCACCTTGTTTTTTAACCTAACAATATGTCCCTCACTCATAATTTTAAATCAAATTTTAAAATTAACTTCAGTCCACCTAGTTGGAAACTTGTTGGTAAAAGGCTTATTATTACTAGGGTGATTATATAACTTACTGTCCACAAACAGGGACACATTTGAGAGTGCTGTTAGTAATTACTGTGGGGCAGAAGCTTAAACTGGGACTGTCTTAGCAAACCTGGATATGTGGTCAGCTGTATAATTACTTGAGAGCCTAGAACAGGCTCTTCTGGAAACTTTAAATGACCATTATTAAATGGTTAGATCACATTACAGTACCTCAAATTAGTATTGACTGAAGCTTCAAAAAGGTTACTCTCATAGATTTTTCAGATCTGTAACAGCTCATTAAGGTTCAGACTGGTCTCCGGATTCAGTATTGATAAAGAACAGAAAGTGATAATTTCTAGCAATCTGTACAAAGCTGTACTAATGCTTCATGTCTCTGGTGTCTTTGGGAAATTAGTTAATGCATCCAAATGAATGTTCCACATAATAGAATTATTCAACCAAGTTTTTAAACTATTTTAATGAAAAATCATTTATGAAGTATACTATGCTTCCTTCTCTTCTTAAACAGGATACAAAAAATTATTTTGATCATTTTTGATTACTCAAGGTCATCATTAAACGTACCCATTATTGTATAGGCTATAATAGAAAACATAGCATCTCCTGTTTTGGTTTCTGGTATCCTTTACTGTCAGGTTGTCACCTGGCTCTTCACATTGCTGTCATGATATCTGCTCCTAATGGTTCATCCACATTTCTTTCATGCTTTGCTGCTTCTCATCTGCTGAGGAAGCAGGTAACATGTTTGTTAACAATTTGTATTTAATAAGAGTACCACCTAAGCTCTGGGTAAATGCCTGAGTGTGAACATAAATCCAGTATAGGGACCTTTTAAGTTATTCTAGGTGCTCTGAGGCCTTTTCCTTGGGTTCTGGTTGTCTTCCAAAACATTGAACCCATCGAAGATCTTAAGTACCAGTAAGCATGATATAACTGCACTTTGTTAAACTCAGGTCAGTCGTGTTTCTTGGTCTGTATTTAACAGAAAGCAACTGCTGCATATTCTCTGAGGAAAGTTATAAAAAACAAATGTTGGGCTAATAGTAGTCCTTTCCCTGGAGGCCTTCCCATCTCCTTTCTGCCTCTGCCATTATGATCATCTCTGCCTTACTTGTGGGATAGGGCCTGTGTCTGATTGAACTAGAGGTAGGTGGTATCCCTGTAAATGTAGCTTCCCCAGTGGACCAGCATACATTATTCTAGAATCTGTCAGCTTTCGTTTCTGTTTCCACTGAGTGCTAGTTTCTAGAATGCCCTCAGTTTCCCCTGTGCTTATGTGGCTGAATTTTGCTTGATTTGATGGTATCCACTTGTGCTGTGTGATACTTGTTGATGATGCTGGAGCTGTTGTAAGAAATTTGTCAACTTGCTAGTTGATCTCTGGCTAAACCCTGCCTTCTGCTGATGCTAACAGTAGGAAATGATATTCAGTCATTAATTTGCTTTTTAAACTCATATCCACAATCAGATATTTTTTCACATTGCTGTTATTACTGGCTTCTGGTTACCTAAATGAGAAGTACCGAAAATCTCTCTTCATCTCTCTCTGTGCACATAGGTCCCAGTCATGCAGGGAGCGGGCATGCAAGGAGCGAGCATTCAGGGTGGAGGCCAGCCTGGTGGCTTTAGTCCTGGCCAGAACCAAGTCACTCCACAGGACCATGAGAAGGTAAGTAATGCTGTCCAGCTGCCTCCATATGCACGAGTCTTTTGGAATCCTCTTTTCACAGTCACCATGTGGAGGTCCTGGGTCTTCAGGAAGTGATGTTTTTACTCTTAGAACTCTTTATGATCTTGTCACCTGAAAATCTGTGGGCTTGGTCCTAAAATTCTTAAATGGATGTATGTGAATGGCAGCTTATCTTACATTTCAACTCATCTACCAGTAGATTTTTTGTGTGCAGGCCTGATTGACTTGGAAATCCAAATCCCTTTCTTCCTCCCTTTTTTACCTTATCCCTAAAAACAATAGCAGATTCCCCATGAGCATATCTTTCTGTTTCTATATTTGACCATTGTAGGGAGTTCATATCTGATGGAAAGGCTAAAACTTGTGAAAAGGAGAAACTTTTTTTTAAAATTTATTTTATTTTTGGCTGCATTGGGACTTCGTTGCCGTGTGCGAGCTTTCTCTAGTTGCGCGAGCAAGGGCTACTCTTTGTTGTGGTGCGCAGGCTTCTCATAGCAGTGGCTTCTCTTGTTGTGGAGCATGGGCTCTAGGCGCGTGGGCTTCAGTAGTTGTGGCGTGCAGGCTCAGTAGTTGTGGCTCGCGGGCTCTAGAGTACAGGCTCAGTAGTTGTGGCACATGGGCTTAGTTGCTCTGCAGTATGTGGGATCTTCCTGGACCAGGGCTCAAACCCATGGTCCCTGAATTGGCAGGCGGATTCTTAACCACTGCACCACCAGGGAAGTCCCAGGAGAAACTTTTAAAGCAGGATTAAAAATTGTAGACTTCCCAGGGCTCACAGGTGTCACCTTAGTCTGTAAGAATTTGGGGTTCATGAAGGTGTCTGTTTTGAGTCTTCTGATCTTAGGCATTGTACTTGTGTTTTTCATTGTGCCTTTTCTCACCAGCTGGTTTTGGTTTTTTCTCTGGTTTTGTTTGATTTTTTTTTTTTGGCCTGCTGTTTTTTTGTGTGTGAACTATCCTTTCTCTGTCCTTCCTTTTTGGACAGAAGCTGGTGGTGTTTTTTTAGCTGCCATCATTAAAACTCACTACCTTTTTTTCCTCTGCACAGGCTGCTTTGATCATGCAGGTTCTTCAACTAACTGCAGACCAGATCGCCATGCTGCCTCCTGAGCAGAGGCAGAGTATCCTGATCTTAAAGGAACAAATACAGAAATCTACTGGAGCGCCTTAAAAGGTGAGCAGACTTACCCTGCCTGAGTCAGACAAGCTCCTCATGCATTTGGGATATATACTTTCAAGCTTAACCAACAAGACCCTCCAAGACCTGCACTCCTCTTGGCTAGACCCTTCACCCTTCAGTAGCTCAGTCCCTATCATGACAGGGGAAGGCTGTAGGCATTTGTTCAGTTATTGAATGGATTGTAATCTAATTTAACCTTTCTTTCCTAATGACAAAAGTGACATATGATCAATTTAACCAAATTAATCAAATACAGAAATGTAGAAAGTTCAGGGTAAAATCTCTGCCCTCTCAATCTCATTCTCTAGACATAATATAATTTGATATGGTTTGATCATATATTCCTCCAGAATCGGTTGTTATTTTATTCCAAAATAAAATAACATAAATAAAATAAAATATTTCCCCATCAAAATGAAGAAAATACAAACCATTTCAATAAAACGTATAAGCATTCAGTTTCCAGTATCTATTTTACATTGAATACTTTGAGGTTAAACTATTACAGCACATAATTTAAGGTAGTGAATGTCCACCATCGCCATCAGTCCCTGTACATTTTAGAGGTTGCTGTACACTGCTGCCCTTATTTTTCTTGCTCATCAGTCAGGTAAAAAGGAACATAGTCATGTGACCTAACTTGATTACATGTATTGGCGTTTCATTTTAAAAAAAATTTCCCCAACATCTGGTATTTCATAAACAATTCTGCTTTCTAAGAACAGTTTAAAATGTACATTGTCCCAATATCAGTTGGAATATCACATTTTGAATTTCTGCTTTTTATTCCATCTTTATTATAATTCCCATCCATGTATTATCATATGACAGTGAACTCATTTACACTAACTAGCAGTCTTTACTAAATATATTGTATTTTAATCCATATTTGTAATGTTGTTAAAACATCCAAACTGGAAATGTGCATTATATCTATATCTAGACTTTAAATGACTGAACTTTAATGGGAAGCTGTCGTAGATGGATGGAGTAGACTTTCAGTATGACCAGCACTTTTAGTCCAGATACCCAAGGCATTCTATTTTCTTCAGTAAAAGTATAGACTATTATAGATCTATAAAAGTATAGACCTGTTATATTCAGAGGAATAGATATATTAAAAAAATTATTCCTCTCTTTTACTTTTTCTAATTTATTTATGCCAGAGAAGGCATTCCCTACAATGTGAGGAAATTCTGTTTTGGGATAGTAGAGGTAAAAATGTTTCTGAAAGTACTTTCATTGTGTATTCTTGCTTGTAAGATATCTCATTTTAAAGCCTTGCACATAAACCACAGGGCAAGGTTTTTTGTTTTAACTTTTATTTTGAAATAATTAAAAATTCACAAGAAGTTGGGAAAGTACTACAAAGAGCCTCGTGTACCCTTCCCCTAGCTTCCTGCAATGATAACATCTTGGGAAGCTGTTGTACACATACCTTTTTGGTTTATAGTGCAAAAGGAAGAAATTGACTTTGGTACCTTACCGTTAACTAGACTACAGACCTTATTCACCTTTTACCATTTTTACTAAACCTGCATTAATGTGTGTGTGTGCGTACGCACACGTAGTTCTGTGTATGTAGTTCTATGCAGGGAAGGTTTTAATGTGTATTTGCTGGTATTTGTGCATACTGTAGCCGAGATGTTGTCTCTCCCTCCGTCCTATACCTTGCTCATTGTGATCCAGCTCTGCTGTCACTGACAGGCTTATGTACCACTACCATCAGGTCAGTGGTTCTCAACCAGAGGCAGTTTTGCCCCCTACACGACATTTGGAAATGTCTGGAGACATTTTTGGTTATCACAGCTTTAGGGGGTATGGTGTGCTACTGGCTTTCAGTGGGTGGAGACCCGAGATACTGCTAAACATCCTGTAATGCACAGGACATCCCCCAATAACAAGGAGTTCTCTGGCCCTAAACGTCAGTAGTGTTGAGGTTGAGAAACTCCGCTGTAAGGGATGATTACTTTGGGGAAGCAAGAAGCAGATACCTTAGGGATCTTTCCCTGGTGATTTGCTCATATGTGTAGCCTCCCTCCCCCACCTTTAAATTTCTTTTTCTGATGTTCGGGGAAGAGAACTTTGTCTCCACTTCTGATGGCTTTCTCCCAACTTTTCCTTACAGGTTTTCAAAACTACCTGGCAACAAATCTGGAAATTAGTTCCATAACTTTGTTGAAATGTTGCAAAAAGAAGAATTCTGCATCCTAACCCTTGAATGACTCAAATCGGTGCCAGGTGGAGGACTCCCATCACCTTCTCTCAGAACAAAATCAGTTCATTCTGTTGTCTTAGTTTGTATGTTTTCTGTGACTTGAAATAAACTTTGAACACAATTTTAGTATACTGCAAATTGATATACATGACCTTTTTGCTTTTAAAAGGCTGAACACCAAGGGTGAAACCTTACATGTGTTTTCTACCCTTACTGCAGTATTGTACTTTAATATTATGTTGCCATAGCTCTGTTTTTCCTTTTAAGTTAACCATTTATTCTTCTTGATGATATTTGAGAATTTCTCAGAAACAGTGTTTTCTGGAACTTAGTTTCTGCTTAGTTTGCTTCCAACAGGAATAATATTTGCCCTTTGAGAGCTTGCTAGAACTTCTGAGTCTACTGGGAGACAATAGCATGTGCTTAGAGCTGTAAAATGGTCAGAAGGCCAACAATGCAAAGAGCCTACCTAGGAGAGCAGTGTATTTAGTTTAGAAAAATCCAAGTATCAAAATGTATTTTTTGGTCAGTACCACGTCTATTCACATGCATAGTTCAGAGTTAAGACAAAGATGATGTATGATCACTGGTTTGAGTGTGTCAACAACACAAGAGACTGTTGACATTTTCTTGTCTGTTTTAAAACTCTTAAGTCTGGGTAGTCAACCTTAAAAGTTAAGAAAGCCACTAATTTTTCACATGTTCAAGGTGAAATAAACACTGAACAGAAATCAAACAAACAAAATACATTTCATCCTGCCTTCTAAATAATTACTAACCTACAGCCCTACCCAGTGACCAGATTTATTCTGGGAAACTAAAACATAGAAACTCTAAAACTTTTACATTTTTCTCATTTATTTTAAGAGGACCAAATGTAGAGCATAAGCTGTCGGATTGCCCATTAGGCCTGCCCTGCCTGCTTCCTTTCAAATAGGTGTGAACATAATCAGTGCCACTGGCTCTAACCTATTGCTCTTCCAGCCTAGTATTCTCTCTCATAGTGGCATTAAGGAGAAACATGATTTCTCTCCATCAGGCCAACCTCAAGAGGTTAAGAGGTGCCTTAATAATTAGTAAAGTTCCACTGGAACTACTCCTGAGCCTATTTATGTTCACAGAGTCCTAGCCTCTGGGTTAGGATTATGGTCAAGTGAATTAAAAGCCTGCCATAGGCTTAGAGAATGTAATAGCATATTGCTTACCTGTGAAGCAAAAGAATGCAAAGATAATCAACTTTATGAGAGACATTAAAATTGAGGGATTTTCTACTCTGATATGTAAACATTTACTGCAACAGAAATTTGCTGAATAAGATACTTGATATTACAACCTAGGAAGAAAAACTTGCTCAAAACAGCTGAGGAGCTTTCTAGGTATCTTGCTCATCCCCAGTTCAGGCTTAGATGTTGATTATGTGTAGGATTTATCATCATTACCTTTTCTGCCTACTTCCATGAACATTCTAGGCCTTGATATGTTGATTTTAGCAGCAGTCATATCTTGAAGTGTCAATATATTTAGACATTAAGACCAAGAGTACAGCCTTTCTCCTTAGGAACGCATTATAAGTTTCAAGAACACTTAAGATTCCAAATCAAACTCACTGAAGATCAAATTATAATTTGGTCAACAGTTGTCTAGTAGGAACCATATCATCAAGGTTCCATTGTGCATGTTCCTAAAGCCTTATTAAATTTAAATTAGCTGAAATCCGGGAAATTGGTAACAGCAGGGGTATCCCAATCTATTCCCATGGAAACATCCATTAGTATTTTTTCCTGATGTCCAGTTAATAAATGAAACACAATTAGCTACCATGAGTTCATGACCTACCTTTATTTTGTTCAAACTAGTGACTGAAAAGATTGGTTTTACTAATCTTTCAAGTCATGTAGGTTTCTGGATAATTAGAAACAATCACTTATTCATTTTTGCTCACTTAATGGTAGAGAAATAGGTGCTATAATGTTGATTCAGTAAAAACATTCTTGTAAATCCAGTGATTTGAATTGTCTTTGGGCACAAAGAAATGTGGATTATTTTTCCTCTTTTAAGGGCCCCGATCTTTCCCTCTTCTGTTTCACTGTGACTACTGACATCCCAGAGCCAGGTGAATGGAAGAAATAAAAAGCATTTCAATAGGAGAAAGAAAAGGCATTTTGCTGATGTCATTAGGTGAATGATTCCTTAATGAATAGTTACGTATGAGCCAAAAAATGTCAAAATTTTAAATTATCTTTTTTTTAAGACTAGACATTAATAAAACCCCTTGATAAAAATGGCAATAAAGAATCCTTGTTGACTAAATAATCATCCTAAGATGGAGTTCAAGTTTTCACAATTATTTCCAACAGAACAATGCAAGCTAATGACAACATAACTGACTTTCAATTATAACACAATTTCAATTATGATTAGCATACTTCCAAGATTTTCTTTCCCAAATGGAGAGCCTAGGTAAAGTAACAAAAGATTTATTCATTAAGCAAAGAAGAAAATCCTTCATTTTTTGACAAGCAAAAATAAGTAAAGCATAAATTGCTGTTCACACTGGATAAGACCATGTTTAACAGTAAGAATGTACATAGTGTTATATAGGTATTGGGTTCTTGGTAATTCTATGTTCGTTGTTTTACTATTTATGCTTATTATTATGTTTTGTCATTAATTCTTTAATAAATTTTTATTTAAAAAATCACCCTACTTAGAAATCTTCTTTGTGGGTGGGAGGGAGAGGAGAATGTGACCCAGAGTCCAGGAGACAGTAACACTTGGAATCAACAAAATCACCTGGAGTTAAATTGTGTAACTGTCAACCACGTCTCCTATCAAGCCTTGCTTCAATCATGGCATTCCAGAAGGATTTACAGTTGTTTTCCCGAGAAATGATCCATGGGCTTTGCAATTATTGTGACTTCTGAAGTTCTTAGGTCCATGAAGCTCAGTGATGACAAAGTTGAGTCCAATCAAAAAAGAATACCAGGGAGTCAAGGCTTGAAAGAAACATGTTATTGTCCTTAAGTGGTTGCCCAAACCTGACCAGACCAAGTAGATTGTTGAAGATACAGAGGCTAAGCGCAGATTACCATCCTTATTCTTGTAATTCAGAAATTTTCATTGTTGAAGTAGAATTGAACCTTCCTAGGATCCAGGCTGGAGTACTGATGACAGCACTTGCACAGGCTCTTTGCCAAAGTCTGAGGACCACATAGGAAGACTCCCACCGCCGACCTGCAAGAATAGAATGGTAGCCAGAGTTAGAATGCAGCAAAGGCTGCTGACAATGTTTGAGGGAATAGTTTCTGCCTCTGCTAGGCCTCTACTACTCCCAACAACCTTACATAAAAATTCAGTTATTGACTTTTTCATGTTCTTCATGTTCGTCTTCTCACCTTTTCCGCTTGCAAGCCCCAAATATGCTCCCAACTCTTAACCCTCTCAGCACTCAGCCTTGCCTACTCTATTGAGCACAGACACTCAGGAGATGGAGTGCAGTGCACTAATGAAGTACTAGACTCTGAAGCCAGGCTGTCTAGGTTCCAATCCCTGTTCTGACATTTGTCCCAGCTGTGTGACTTTAGGCAAGTTTCTTAACCTCTCTGTGCTTCAATATTCCCCCCTGTAAAATGGGATAGTATCCACCTCACAGGGTTGTTTGAAGGTTTAAACAAAAATAATATATGTAAAGCAATTAGAAAAATGCCTGGCATATAGCAAGTGCATATGTTAGCTGCCATTAAATCCATCCAGTGTTTTCTCACACTGAAGAGGTGGTGGTTCTTATTGCCAAGGATAATCTTTCTAACTAGGCTCTGGGTCTCACCCTGTCCTTCCTTCCCTCATACCTTCTTCTCCCCTCTTTTTTACTTGAGACGTAATTCACATGACTTAACATTCACCCTTTTAGAGTGTGCAGGTAGTGCTTTTTAGTATAACCGCAAAGTTGTGCAACCATCACCACTATCTAATCCGAGAACATTTCCATCTTCCCAAAAAGAAAGCCCATACACATTAGCAGTCACTCCCCATTTCCTCCCAACCGCCCCCACTCCCTGCCCTAGACAATCAAGTATACTTTCTGTCTCTAGATTTGCCTATTCTGAACATTTCATATAAATGGAATCATACAATATGTGGCCTTTTGTGTCTGGTTTCTTGCACTTAGCATACTGTTTTCAAGGTTCCTTCATGTTGTAGCATGTAATATACTTCATTCCTTTTTACAGCTGAATAATATTCCTTTGTGTGAATATACCACATTTTGTTTATCCATTCATCTGTTGGTGGACACTTGGGTTGTTACCACTTTTTGGCTATTTTACATACATTCACATACAAGTTTTTGTGTGGACATATGTTTTCATTTCTCTTGGGTATGTACTTAGGAGTGAAATTGCTGGGTCATGTGGTGATTCTATGTTTAACATTTTGAGGAAATGCCAGAGTTTTCCTAAAGTGCTTCACTGTTTCACATTCCCATAAGCAACATGGGAGGAACTTGCCTACAGTTTCCCCATTTCCTCGCCAACTCTTGTTATTGCCCTTTTATTATGGCCATCCTAGCCCTGTCTCCCCTTTTGTATGTTTATTTTATTCCTATCTACTGTCTCCTGATCTGTCTATAAATATGCTTAGATCATCCTTAAACTAAATAAGTATTTCCTGGACCCTGCCACTCCTCCAACCCTGTTGACAATACTCCTCTAATATTTCCTCCCTTGGCTTCTGTGATACTGCTTCTACACATTCTCCTACTTCCCTGGCTCATCTTTCTCCCTTCCCACATAATGTATGCATTCCTTAATACAACTTCAACTATCATCAACCCGACACAATAATTAACATAATCTCTTTTGTTTATATGCTGTTTTACAGTTTACAGAACATTTTTAATATATTGTCTTGCTTATTCACGACAATCCTGCAAGTGAGTAGAGCAGGCGCTTACTAATATAAACCCCCATTTTACATATGAGGAATCTGAAGATCAGAGGGCTTTGTAGCTCAAGGTCCCAGAACTAGAAAGTGTCAGAACTAGCAGTAGGACCCAGGATCATCTGAATCTGAGTCACTAAGTGTTCTCTCCACTGCCTTCCTGAAGTCTTTCCTGATCACCCCATATGGGCATAGACTTTTCCTCCGTGTCCATGTACCTGCTTCATGGAGTGCATCATTCTGCTTGAGTTGATTATATGCATCTCTTGTTAAAATGTGTGCTCCTTGAAGGCAAGAACCCTATCCTATTTTTCTTTCAACCTCCAAATCTTTTAGAATAGTGTGTGCTGTACCCTATAGAAGGTAACCAATAATGTTTGTGGAATTGAACTGATCTTCACCTGCCAACTTGTTCCAAGGATTTATCTAATATGATCAGCTTAATCTTCCCATTGGAATGGCTGATTTTATGGCTGATTTTCATGCTCTAGCATGTCTCAGAACCCCTCAGAAAACTGAGGTCAGGTCATCAGTTAACTAGTTAATACACTCCAAACCCTTGTTACTTTAAGTAGAGGTCATTAAGGCCCAAAACAATGCATTTTTAAAAATTTAATTGTAGTTGACTTTTACAATATTGTGTTAGTTTCAGGTGTACAGCTTCAGATTCTTTTCCATTATAGGTTATTACTTCCCTGTGGTATATGGTACAATCCTTGTTATCTGTTTTATATACAGTGGTGTGTATCTGTTAATTCAATACTCCCAATTTATCCCTCCCCCTCCCCTTTCCCCTTTGGTAACCATAAGTTTGTTTTCTATGTCTGTGACTCCGTTTCTGTTTTGTAAATAAGTTCATTTGTACCATTTTTTTAGATTCCACATATAAGTGATATTATATAATAGTTGTCTTTGTCTGACTTACTTCACTTAGTATGATAATCTCTAGGTCCATCCATGTTGCTGCAAATGGCGTTATCTGAGTAATATTCCTTTTTTTTTGAAAGAAATTTATTATTTTTTACTTATTTTATTATTTATTTTTTGGCTGTGTCAGGTCTTGGTTGCGGCACGCAGGATCTTCGTTGCGGCTTGCGGGATCCTCCACTGCGGCGCGTGGGGGCTCCTCATTGCCGTACTCAGGCTTCTCTCTAGTTGTGGTCTGTGTGCTCAGTAGTTGCAGCACACGGGCTTAGTTGCCCCACAGCATGTGGGATCCCAGTTTCCCAACCAGGGATTGAACCCACGTGCCCTGCATTGGAAGGTGGATTCTTAACCACTGGACCACCAGGGAAGTCCCTGAGTAGTATTCCATTGTGTGTGTGTGTGTGTGTGTGTGTGTGTGTATCACATCCTCTTTATCTATTCATCTGTCAATGGACATTTAGGTTGCTTCCATGTAAATAATGCTGCTATGAACATTGGGGTGCATGTATCTTTTCGAATTAGAGTTTCCTCTGGATATGTGCCCAGGAGCGGGATTGCTGGATCATATGGTAACTCTATTTTTAGGTTTTTTTTTTTTTTTTTTGTGGTACGCAGACCTCTCACTGTTGTGGCCTCTCCCGTTGCGGAGCACAGGCTCCGGAAGCGCAGGCTCAGCGGCCATGGCTCAGGGGCCCAGCCGCTCCACGGTATGTGAGATCTTTCTGGACCGGGGCACGAACCCACATCCCCTGCATCGGCAGGCGGACTCTCAACCACTGCGCCACCAGGGAAGCCCTATTTTTAGTTTTTTAAAGAAACCTCCATACTGTTTTCCATAGTGGCTGCACCAATTTACATTCCCACCAACACTGTAGGAGGGTTCCCTTTACTCCACACCCTCTCCAGCATGTACTACTTGTAGACTTTTTGATGATGGCCATTCTGACTGCTGTGAGGTGAAACTTCACATTGTAGTTTTGATATGCATTTCTCTAACAATTAGCGATGTTGAGCATCTTTTCATGTGCCTGGTGGCCATCTGTATGTCTTCTCTGGAGAAATGTCTGTTTAGGTCTTCTGCCCATTTTTTGATAGGGTTGTGTTTTTCTTTTTTGATATTGAGTGGTATGAGCTGTCTGTATATTTTGAAAAGTAAGCCCTTGTCAGCTGCATTGCTTGAAAATATTTTCTCCCAGTCTGTAGGTTGTCTTTTCATTTTGTTTATGGTTTCCTTTACTGTGCAAAAGCTTTTAAGTTTGATTAGGTCCCATTTGTTTATTTTTGCTTTTATTTCTTTTGCCTTGGGAGACTGATCTAAGAAAATATTACTACAGTTTATGTCTGAGAATGTTTTGCCTAGGTTCCCTTCTAGTTTTATGGTGCCATGTCTTATATTTAAGTCTTTAAGCCATTTTGAGTTTATTTTTGTGTATAGTGTAAGGGAGTGTTCTAATTTTATTGATTTACATGAGGCTGTCCAGCTTTCCCAACACCACTTGCTGAAAAGACTGTCTTATCTCCACTGTATATTCTTGCCTACTTTATTGAAGATTAATTGGCTGTAAGTGTGTGGGTTTATTTCTGGGCTCTCTATTCTGTTCCACTGATCTATATATCTGCTTTTGTGCCAGTACCAAGCTGTTCTGATTACCGCAGCTTTGTAGTATTATCTAAAGTCTGGGAGGGTTATGCCTCCAGCTTTGTTCTTTTTCCTCAGAATTGCTTTGGCCCAAAACAGTGCATTTGAATTGTTCCCGTTCTCTATTTTGTTTGGTAAGACAACCAGAACTGAGTCTCTTTGCCTCACTGTTTGAATGCATGTGGGGACAACAAATGTCTTCTCGTCAATTACAAGATCAAGACCCTTATTTCGCTGAAACGCCACAGGAAATTTCCTCACTTTTAAGCAAGAATCTAAGATTAGTGCAAATAGTTTTGGCCCCAGAGATCTTTCCCAAGAGTGTTCAACATGCTGTAATACTTGTCTTAAACCTAAATCTACAAAATGAATCAGTTCTGTAAAATCAGTTCTGTAACTAGAGAATACACTTACTTGGGGTGGGTGGTAGCTATTGTAGAAAACTCATTGTCCCACATAGGTCTCCCAAAGGAGGTTTTCTGTTTCAGACCTGTCAGGATATCAGTGGCCTTGTCAAAGCTTAATGCTGCATGACCAGCCTGGTCAGAGAAATAGGAAGTTAGAAAAAGCAGGTCCTGATAGCTGCCTCTTCCTTCAGCCACTTTTAAACTTGGGTGTGAAGGTGAGAACAGGTAGGAAATCATAAGAAATGATTATTTCTAATCAGCATATATTATGTTTCGTCTGACATTCATCTTGCATCTTGGGAATTAGTCTGTTGTTTGAACTCACAAAGTTGCAGTCCCATCTGGCGAGGAAGAGACGGTAGTTTAGGAAACCCACTTTGCCTAATTCCTCCATCTCCTGTTCCAGGGAAACCAATAGGTCATTGAACCAAGCAAACGCACCTGTCTCCCTGTAGATCCAGTAGAAATAGATCTGGAATCAGCAAAAGAGAATATAGCCTTATTAAGTGCCCTTTACAATGTGCACTATGGTGACATGATTATGTACATATACACTATATTTGTTGATCCAGTCTAAGAGTGACCTGAAAAAATCACCTCTACGGTACAGCAGACCTCAGGTGGCATTAATGTCCAGAGTCCTAACAACTTCCCTTATGGAAAGAGAACTCCAACGTCAGCTTTAGTTCAAAGTGATTTTAAACTCCAATTGAAAATGAAGACCCAGTTCTTATGGTAAGTCTGTACAAGCAGATGCCTTGGCAGGGAGAAGTGATCACTCACTCTCATAACTCCAGGGAGGGGTTACTCTCTTACCAGTTGTAAAGAGCTTAGCCCATGAAAGCAATGGACCTATCAGGCCCAGACCAGATGAAAAGTGGTATTCGGGAGCATACCGTTTGTGTTTTGAGGTTGTGATTTGCATTCCAGAATTTGTACCAGATGGATTTCAAGATGGAAGCAAAGGGGGTGACCCCAACTCCTGCTCTGACCAACACAGCCACTTCATACTGGAAGACATCCTCACTGACAGTGCCAAAGGGACCATCCACCTTGATCCTGGCAGAAGGCAAAAATCAAAGGGCAAGTGAAGTCTCACCTCCACCCACAACCTCAAAAATCCTCCCAGAGGCAGAGCTGTTCCACAGCTGATTGCTACCTGTTTATTTTAATCATACTCCATTGTACCAGACTTAAGTTTCAATGCGGAATTGCTTTCTCTTTTCTGCTTGTCTGCTTTCTGGTCTGGGTCTCTGCTGCTCTTAAGGACCTACCTGGGAACTGGTGAATTCTGTTGTTCAAAAGCCCTTATGAGGGCTTCCCTGGTGGCGCAGTGGTTGAGAGTCTGCCTGCCGATGCAGGGGACACGGGTTCGTGCCCCAGTCCGGGAAGAGGCACAACAGTGAGAGGCCCGCGTACCGCAAAAAAAAAAAGCCCTTATGAGATTTTCTGTCCAGTCCCCCACTGCTCAGATATGAATGGAAAATAAGTCTTCCTCTGGAGCAGAGGTCAGGGTAAAGGGATGCCACTCCAGGTAAGAGATTGAGGGGCAATTAACAAAAATATACTGTCCCACTTCCATGCTGGAGCCATTTTTGTGCATCTTCAATTCCAAAACTTTGGATGGGTACATGACCCATCCTATGAATAAAGCACAGAGGCCAAAGAAGGCAAATTCAAATGGCGACAGGAGCAGGCAGATAAGGTAAATAAGTAAAGCTGGAGAGCTGGTGATGGCCGTAAATTGCAAACACAAGTCTCTTCTAAAGGGGGCAGCAGTTACCAAGTCCAGACAATGGTCATACTACGGAGCCAAGACTCAGCATTGTCAGGTTGCCTGATTCTTCAAGAGAAACCAGAAATGCCACTTTAAAAAACTGAAGCATGGTTGATTCACAATATTGTGTTAGTTTCAGGTGTACAGCATAGTGATTCAGTTATTATTTTCAGATTATATTCCATTATAGGTTATTGCAAGATATTGAATGTAATTCCCTGTGCTGTAACTGGGTAGGTTGGAAAGGCAACAAGAAATGCCACTTTTTCAATGTGAAAGCCTCCATCCAGATTTCTAAATGTTAGCAACCAATTTGACTTTCTAAACAATCAGGGTGTGTGCCAAACAAAATATGTCTGTGGGCTAGATATGGCGCAGAATGCCTGTTTGCAGCTTCTGACATAGACCCAAGCTGATGATTTCTGCCAAACCTCTCTTTCCGGCTCTGTCCAGCTTTGGAGGAACTCAAATATATTGCCCTCAAATTCTTTTTTATTCCTGTCAAGGTGACAATGTGGCAATTTATTTCTATAATCAGGAAGAACACATCTCTTAGCAGAGCAAGAAGAAAGTGCATATTCTTTACCTTGGTAATCACAACCTTCTGCTGGGAGTGATAAAATCAGAGGATCCTTTCAAAGATGTAAATAATGACTGGTGTAAGGATCCACTTCCAAGACTGCACACAGAGACAATAAAAAGTGAGGTTACACATTAATCTCTTCTCTAGGATTTGTTTGTGTAGCAGTTCATTCCTTCATTCAATAAATATTTACTGAGTTCTCTGACGTGTATCATTACTAAGCTGCTAATTTCACCAAAGTTTGAAGACGGAAATGGAAAGGAGTAATCCACAATGGTTTTGTTTGCTAATCTGTTACTCATAAAGCAGATCATTTCCTGAAATTTTACAGGTCTCACCAGGAAGCAAGAGAAAAGCACAGAAATAAAATACATGGTAATTATATATATTCTTAAATAATATTTAAAGTTTAATTTTAAGAATCTAAGACTATCTTCCAGGACAACTTGTCCAATCTGAAAAACCAACAGAGAAGGTAGATGTGAAATAGCAGCAGATGATTAAAAAGAAAACAAAACAAAAAGGGAAAGTGTGTGGCTGACACTACTGGTAACAGTAATACATAAAACTTGGTATTTATCCATCACCTCTTTTTTCAGGTGCTCAAAACATCTAACATAGTAAAACATTTTTTATCTTGTCTACTTTTTTTAAAAAGCAGTCTCTCTATCCCTGAGATCTTCTCAAAGGCAGCAGCAGTTTGCTTCTATATGCACAGGAGCTACTAAAAATGTATTTCCTAGCAGTGCTAAGTCATGTTCTTTTTTGCCCAACTGCTCAATCACAATACATTGGAACTGTGTGGAATGAGGTTTCTTATGCTGTTTCAGGCAAGATACTTTCTTGGGTATCTCTGGGGAGGAAAGGGGCAGAGACGGGTACAGTAAATCGGAGAGTGGGTATAATACAATTTGATGCTACTTCTTATTTGGAAAAAATCCCCAGCTGAATTCAGAAGACATGAAAAAAATATATTTAAGAAGTGGCTAGGACTTCCCTGGTGGTCCAGTGGTTTGGACTCCATGCTTCCAGTGCAGGGGGCACGGGTTTGATCCCTGGTTGGGGAAGTTCCACATGCTGTGGGGTGTGGCCAAAAGTAAATTTAAAAAAAAAAGTGGCTAATCACCAATGTGGGAAAAAAATGTTAGCTTTGAAAGTAATCAGAGAAAATGAATATTAAAACAAAATAGTATTTTAGCGTCTCAAATTGGAAAGCAGTTTCAAACAATAATTCCCACCATTAAGTGGGATGCAGGGAAATAGACACATTCACATGTGCACCTGGGGGAAGTACAAATAAGTAGCATCTTCCCAGAGAGCAATTTGGCAAAACATCTCAACAGCCTTGAAAGCATTCCTTCTCTTTGACACAGGAATTTTATTTCTAGGAAATGGAGCATAAAATAATAATTAAGGTGTGCACAAAGTATATGAGTATAGTCATGACCCCTTATTTACTAAGAAAAAATGACAAAAATGGCATATCGGACTCCTCTGGTGGCACAGTGGCTAAGAATCCACCTACCAATGCAGGGGACACGGGTTCGAGCCCTGGTCTGGGACAATCCCACATGCCGTGGAACAATTAAGCCCGTGCGCCACAACTACTTAGCCTGCGCTCTAGAGCCCGCGAGCCACAACTACTGACCCCTTGTGCCACAACTACTGAAGCCCACGTGCCTAGAGCTTCTCTGCAGCAAGAGAAGCCACAGCAGTGAGAAGCCCGCGCACCACAACGAAAAGTAACTGCTGCTCGCCGCCACTAGAGAAAGCCTGCGTGCAGCAACAAAGACCCAATGCAGCCATGAATAAATAAATAAATTTATTTAAAAAGAAAAAAGTGGCATATCATACAGACTTTTTTTGGCTAATACCAGACTGTCTTTTCTTAATTTTTATTTATTTTTTTGTATTGAGATATAATTGACATATAACATATTAGTTTCATGTGCACAACACAATGATTCAATATTTGTATATATTTTGCAAAATGATCACCACAATAATTCTAGTTAACCTTTCTCACCATGCATGGCTACAAAAAATTTTTTTTCTTGTGGTGAGAAATTTTAAGATCTACTTTCTTGGCACCTTTCAAATATGCAGTAGAGTATTATTAATTATAGTCACCATGCTGTACATTAGATCCTCAGGACATTTTATAACTGGAAGTTTGTACCTTTTCACTACCTTCACCCATTTCGCCTATACCCCAATCCCTGCTTCTGGTAACCACCAATCTGTTCTCTGTATCTATGAGCTTTTTTTTTTTTAGAGTCCATATATAAGTGAGATCATACAGTATTTGTCTTTTTCTGTCTGACTTATTTCATTTAGCACAATACCCTCAAGGTCATTAAAAATGATCATGTAGGAAAAAATGACAAAAATGGTATAACATATGGCATTTTTAAAACAAATTCTTCAGGGACTTCCATGGTGGTCCAGTGGTTAGGACTCCACACTCCCAATGCAGGGGACATGGGTTCAATCACTGGTCAGGATTGAAGTTCCCTCATGCTGTGTGGTGCAGCAAAAAAAAAAAAGTTTCAGTAGAATACTTGACAATATAGGAAAAGATCCATGATATAGACTAAAGGAAAAAAGTATTACTTCTAGGTGATAAAATTCTGTGAAATTTTAATTTTCTTCTAAATATTTTTCTGTGTTTTCCAAACTTTCTACAATAAGCATGTATTATTATTATTTTTATTTTTTTTTTTTTTTTTTTTTTTTTTTTTTTGCGGTATGCGGGCCTCTCACTGCCGTGGCCTCTCCCGTTGCAGAGCACAGGCTCCGGACGCACAGGCTCAGCAGCCATGGCTCACGGGCCCAGCCGCTCCACGGCACGTGGGATCCTCCCGGACCGGGGCACGAACCTGTGTCCCCTGCATCGGCAGGCGGACTCTCAACCACTGCGCCACCAGGGAAGCCCCAGCATGTATTATTTTTATAATTTTTAAATAGGGAGAATGTGGAGAGAGTATTTTTGTGTGTGTTTATGGAAGAAACAAACCAATACATTCAAACAGATGGCAAAACCGGTATTCTCTCCCTTGTGGTATTACATGACTATTCAAAGCAACCCCTGAGTTCTCAGTATACCTCCAAATAGGCCAACTATACCTTTATCTCAGGTAATAGATGGGAAAGGGATAGAAGCTGATGTGCAAGGTAAGACAGGGGATTAACTGCCTTAGCTAGTAAGGGACTAGTCAAGCGTTATAACTTCTTGTCTTTAAGGACCTCTTACTGGTCAAATAATATAAAAGGTGTCTGGTCATAGCCTACAAGTTCCACTGACTTTAGAAATGAAATGTGCTATTAACATATATCAGGTATGTCCTTTTAAAATTATTTTTAAAATAGGTAATACACGTACATGTCACAAAATTCAAAAGTACAAAAGGGTATACAATAAAAAGTAAATCTCCCTTCCACTGCTCCCCTCAGCTCCCCAAGGCAGTCAATATTATTATTTTGTGAATCCTTTTGGAGAAAATGCATTTAAATGATAATATTACATTAAGTACAAATGGTAGCAGAGCATACATACTGCCCTGACTTTTTTTCATTTAACATCCTAGAGACTGGTCCATATTCATATCTAGAAAGCTACCTTTTTATTTTCAATGGTTACAGAGTATGCCATTGTAGGAAAGTCCCGTAATTTAACTAGTCCCCTATTGATGGGCACTTATTTCCAATCTTTTGTTCTACCAAGCAATGCTACAATGAATAACCTAATACATGTAATTTAACACATTTGCAAGCATATTTTAGATGCTCACAAGCAATGCTTAAGAGCATTACCAACACAGCACATGAGCAAACTCTTTGATCTTTGCTAATTTGTTAGGTTTATTACTGTGATCACTCTGTTCATATCTTCTACATCTTTTTTTTTATCAGGTTGTTAGGCTTTTTCTTATTGATTTCTATATTTGTATATTAGGAAATTAATTCATGGTCTGTGAACTGTAAATACTTTTCCTACTCAGTAATTTGTTACCTGTCTTTCTTTATGATGGATTTTTTTGCCATAAAAAAATATATATATGGATGGATGGATGGAGAGAGACAGGGAGAGAATAAATGAATTTGAATAAAAATATGTATTTTCTTTCCTTTTCTGGCTTCGAGCTTTTTAAAAATATTATTTAGAATATTTTTACTAAAACTCCAGTATTAGAAAAAAAATCCCATGTGGTCTTAGGGTGCTTTTATGATTTCTTTCATTTTTTTCAACATTTAAATCCTTGATCCATGCATCCTTGACCATATTTTACTGTAAAGTATGGAATAAAGAGACAGCTTTTTTTCCTAGATGTCTATCCTATTATTGTAAAGAAAAGTATTGAATAATGTATCTTTTTTCCCAACTGATTTGAAATGTCAACTTTAGGGGATTTTCTTTCTTTCTTTCTTTTTTTAAAAATTAATTTTTGGCTGTGTTGGGTCTTCATTGCTGTGCGTGGGCTTTCTCTAGTTGCAGCAAGTGGGGGCTACTCTTAGTTGTGGTGCGCGGGCTTTTCATTGTGGTGGCTTCTCTTGTTGCAGAATACAGGCTCTAGGCACGTGGGCATCAGTAGTTGTGGCACGTGGGCTCAGTAGTTGTGGTGCATGGGCTTAATTGCTCTGCGGCATGTGGGATCTTCCCGGACCAAGGCTTGAACCCATGTCCCCTGCATTGGCAGGCAGATTCTTAACCATTGCACCACCAAGGAAGTCACAGGGGATTTTCAAAAAACAT
Source organism: Phocoena sinus (assembly GCF_008692025.1). Lineage (NCBI taxonomy): Eukaryota > Metazoa > Chordata > Mammalia > Artiodactyla > Phocoenidae > Phocoena > Phocoena sinus. The sequence goes on from NC_045784.1 coordinate 85,873,862, forward strand.
TTTTCTCTTTCTACATGAGGACAGAGCTATTGCTCTTAATTCTGCATATGATTTAAAGACTTTAATCATCCTCAGAGCACTTTAAGACACCACAAATCAACCTTTCTCTTCCATTTCTTCCTCAACCTAACATATTTTATGAACAACTAAAGGTAAAGCATAATATCCATGGTACTTACCTTGAGGCACACCTTAAGTTCCCTGGAATCCAGTTTATTGATCATCCACTATCTAACAATAATTTCCAGGCATGTTCTTACAATACCAAAGAAAGTCAACTTCAAGAATGGTTTAAAAAATAAATTGAGGGGGCTTCCCGTGTGGCCTCTGCCAATGACATATGGCAAAATAGGGCTCACCAAGCCTCAGGTTCCCCATCCAGGAGTTGAGGAGCAGACCTTCCTTCAGAGGCTTCTTGTTGGTATTTTATGAAATCACAAGGCAGCGGGCTGTGGCCAAGATGGTGGAGTAGGAAAACCCTGAGCTTGCCTCCTCCCACATGCAAACAAACATTACAAATATTTACAGAGCAACTATCTATGAGAATGACCTAAAGACCAGCAGAAAAGATTTTCCACAGCTAAAAATATAAAGAAATAACCAAAACGAGATGGCTAGGAGGGTGGAGTTGTGTTATAGTCAAGACCCATGCCCCCAGGTGGGTGACCCACAAACGGGAGGATGATTACAACTGCAGAGGTTCTCCTGAAGGAGGGAGGGGTCTGAGGCCCACATTGGGCTCCCCAGCCTGGGGTTTTGCACAAGCTCCTGAAATTTTGACTTTGAAGGCCACTGGGGCTTACTTTTGGGAGGCCCAGAGGGCTGTGAGAAATAGAGTCTCCACTCTTAAAGGGTGTATACAAAATCTCACATGCTCTAGGACCCAGGGCAGAAACAGTCGTTTGAAAGGAGCCCGGGTCAGACCACCTGCTGATCTTGGAGAGCCTCCTGGAGAGGCAGGAGGTCATTGGAGCCCAACCTCTGGGATATAGATACTGGTGGCAACCATTTGGGGGAGCGCGTTCTACCACTAGAACACTGGTGTTGGCAAGGGCCATTTTGGAGTCCTCCCTCTAGCCTATTAGTGCTGGGAGCTTACCCACCCACCAGTGGGCTGGCATTGGAGCTCCCCCAGCTGCAAAGACAGTCACACTGGGACATGGTGCCACCCAACAGCAAGCTGGCACCAGCCCTAGGACCCCCAGACTATGAAGGCAGCCACATAGGGACCCAGCCACCCAGCAGGTTGGCAGCCACTACAAGAGGTAGGGCCTGGCAGCCAATGTGGCCAGAGGCCAGTCATGCTTACCAGTATGCCCATAGTAGTCAGCCTCATCACAACAGAAGAGCCCATGCAGCTCACATAGGCGGCACTCATACAGCATATAGCTCTGGTGATCAGAGGGGAGTGTGCTACTGGGCCCCATAGGATGTCTCCTACATAAGGCCACTTCTCCAAGATCGGGAAATGTAACTGACCTATCTAATACATAGAAATAAACAGACAATTAAGCAAAATGGGGAGACAAAGGAATATCTTCCAGACAAATGAACAAGACAAAACCCCAGAAGAACTAGGCAAAGTGGAGATAAGTAATCTACCTGATAAAGAGTTCAAGGTAATGATCACAAAGATGCTCAACACACTCAGGAAAATAAAAAATGAACACTGAGAAGTTTTAACAAAGAGTTAGAAAATATAAAGTAGAACCAAAGAAATAAAATAAAATAACTGAAATAAAAAATACACCAGAAGGAATCAACAGTAGATTAGATGATACAGAGGAACAGATCAGCACACTGGAAGACAGAGTAATGGAAATCACTGAAGCTAAACAGAAAAAAAAATTTTTTTAATGAGGAGAAAAAAAATGATATAAGTCTATATTGACCTGAAAAGATGCTCAAGATATATGGTTTTCTTGAAAATCAGGAATCAAACAAGTACTACAGAATTGTTCCATTATTAAAAACAACAAAAAACTAGATACATATGTCTGAATATGTATGTATATTAAAAAGCCTATAAGAATAAAAAAATGAGGAAAGCTTAAGAGACTTCTGGGACCACTTCAAGCATGCTAACATTTGCAATATAGGGGTCTCAGAGAAGTAGAGAGAGAGGAAGGGGCAGAGAACTTATCTGAAGAAATAATAGCTGAAAACTTCCCTAACCTGGAGAAGGAAGCAGACATCCAGGTCCAGGAGGCACAGAGAGTCCCAAACAAGATGAACTCAAACACATCCACACCAAGACACATTATAATTAACATGGAAAAATTAAAGATAAAGAGAGAATCTTAGAAGGAGCAAGAGAAAAGGAACTAGTTATGTACAAGGGAACTTCCATAAGACTAGCAGCTAACTTTTCAGCAAAAACTTTGCAGGCCAGAAGGAAGTGGCACTATATATTCAAAGTGATGAAAAGAAAAAACCTACAACCAAGAATACTCTACCTGACAAGGCTATCATTCAGATTTGAAGAAGAGATAAAGAGTTTTACAGTCATGCAAAAGCTAAAAGAGCCTAGCACCAGTAAAGATCAGAGTGGAAACAAATGAAATAGAGACTGAAGAAAAATCAATGAAACTGAGAGCTGGTTCTTTGAACAGATAAACAAAAGTGATAAACCTTTAACCACACTCATCAAGAAAAAAAGAGTGGACCTAAGTAAATGAAATCAGAAATGAAAGAAGAAAAGTTACAACTGATACCATAGAAATATAAAAGATCATAAGAGATTACTACAAAAAATTATTATATGCTAATAAAATGGACAATCTAGAAGAAATGGATAAATTCCTAGAAACATACAATCTCCCAGGACTGTATCAGGAAGAAATAGAAAATATGAACAGACTGATTACCAGTAATGAAATTGAATCAGTAGTAAAAATAAAAAACCTCCAAACCAACAAAAGTCTAGGACCAGATGGCTTCATAGGTGAATTCTACTAAACACCTGAAGAAGAGTTAGCACCTACCTTCTAAAATTATTCCCCAAAATCACAGAAGGAACAATTCTGAATGCATTCTGTAAGGCCAGCATCACCCTAATACCAAAACCAGACACCACAAAAAAAGAAAGTTACAAGCCAATATCACTGATAAACATAGATGCAAAAATCTTCAACAAAGTACTAGCAAACAGAATCCAACAACACATTAAAAGGATCATACACCATGGTCAAGTGGGACTCATCCTAGGGATGCAAGAATGGTTCAATACCCGCAAATCAATCAATGTGATACACCACATTAACAAACTGAAGAATAAAAATTATATGATTATCTCAATAGATGCAAAAGAGCTTTTGATAAAATTCAACATCCATTTATGATAAAAATCTTAACAAAATGTGTATAGAAGGAACATGCCTCAACAAAATAAATGCCATATATGACAAATCTACAGCCAGCATCATACTCACTGGTGAAAGCCTTAAAGTATTTTCTCTAAGATTGGGAACAAGATGAGGATGCCCACTCTCGCCACTTTTATTCAACATAGTATTGGAATTGTTAGCCACAGCAGACAAGAGAAATAAATAAAAGGTATCCAAATTGGAAAGAAAGAAGTAAAGCTGTCACTGTTTGTAGATGACATAATAATATATAGAGAAAACTCTAAAGACACCACCAAAAAAATATTAGAACTAATAAATTAATTGAGTAAAGTTTCAGGGTATGAAATTAATATACAGAAATCTGTTGTGTTTCCATACACTAAAAATGAACTATCAGAGAGAGAAATGAAGAAACAATCCCATTTACAATGGAATCAAAAAGAATAAAACACCTAGGAATAAATCTAAACAAAGAGGTATAAAAACCTATACTCAGAAAACTATAAGACATTGATGAAAGAAATTCAAGAGGACACAATACATGGGAAGATATACTGTGCTTATGGATTGGAAGAATTATTATTGCTAAAAAGACCATACTACCCAAGGCAATCTACAGATTCAATGCAATCCCTACACCAAAATACTAATGGCATTTTTTGCAGAACTAGAACAAATAATTCTAAAATATGTATGGAAACACAAAAGACCCTGGATAACCAAAACAGTCTTGAGAAAGAAGAGCAAAGCTAGAGCTCCCAGGTTTCAAACTACACTACAAAGCTACAGTAATCAAAATCCCTACCAAAATACTAATGGCATTTTTTGCAGAACTAGAACAAGTAATTCTAAAATATGTATGGAAACACAAAAGACCCTGGACAACCAAAACAGTCTTGAGAAACAAGAACAAAGCTAGAGCTCCCAGGTTTCAAACTACACTATAAAGCTACAGTAATCAAATAAGTATGATACTGGCATGAAAACAGACACATAGGTGAATGGAGCAGAATAGAGAGCCCAGAAATAAACCCAAACTTAGATGGTCAATTAATCTATGACAGAGGAGGCAAGATCATACAATGGGGAAAAGATAGCCTCTCTAATAAATGGTGTTGGGAAAACCAGACAGCTACAGGGAAAAGAATCAAATTGGACTATTCTCTTACACTATAAATAAAAATAAACTCGAAATGAATTAAAGACTTCAATGTAAGACCTGAGACCGTAAAATTCCTAGTAGAAAACAGGCAGTATGCTCTTTGACATCAGTCTTAGCAATATTTTTTTGATATGTCTCCTCAGGCAAGGGAAACAAAAGCAAAAATAAACTAATAGGACTATATCAAATAAGAAGCTTTTGCACAGTGAAGGGAACTATCAACAAAACGAAAAGACAGCCTACTGAATGGGAAAAGATATTTGCAAATGATATATCCAATAAAGGGTTAATATCCAAAATATACAAAGAACTCATATAACTCAACATCAAACAAACAACTCAATTAAAAAATGGGCAGAGGACCTGAATAGACATTTTTCAAAAAAAGACATACAGATGGCCAACAGACACATGAAATGATGCACAATATCACTAAATCATCAGAGAAATGCAAATCAAAACCAAAATGAGATATCACCTTACACTTTTCAGAATGGCTATTATAAAAAAGACAACAATTAAGTGTTGGTGAGAATGTGGAGAAAGGGGAATCCTTGTGCACTGTTGGAGGGAGTGTAAATTGGTGCAGCCATTATGTAAAACAGTATGGCAGTTCCTCAAAAAATTAAAAATAGAACTATCATAGGAGCTAGCAATTCCACTTCTGGGTACAGCTGACCCTTGAACAACATGAGTTTGAACTGCACATGTCCATTTATATTCAGATTTTTTTCAATAAATACATACTATAGTACTACAAGATCTGTGGCTCATTGAGTCTGCTGATGCCAAAACGTGGATACAAAGGCCAGCTGTAAAGTTATACACAGATTTTTGTCTTTCCAGGATTGTCACTCCTAACCCCTGAGTTGTTCAAGGGTCAACTGTATTTTTCCAAAGTAAACAAAAACACTAATTTGAAAAGATATACGCATCCCTATGTCCATTGAATCATTATTTACAATAACCAAGATATGGAAGCAACCAAGTATCCATTGATAGATGAATGGATAAAAAGAAAATGTGACATATATATATATATATATATAATGGAATATTATATATATGTACATACATAATAGAATATTACTCAGCCATAAAATAGAATGAATCTTGCCATCTGTAACAACATGGACAGATCCTGAGGGTATTATGCAAAGTGCAATAAGTCAGAGAAAGACAAATACCTTATGATTTCACTTACACGTGGAATCTAAAAAACAAAACAAATGAATAAACATAACAAAACAGAAAGAGACTCGTAGATACAGAGAAGAGACTGGTGGTGTCAGAGGGGAGATGGTGGGGGGCAATGAGTGAAATAGGTGAGAGAGATTAAAAGGTACAAACTTTCAGTTACAGGGCTTCCCTGGTGGCGCAGTGGTTGGGAGTCCGCCTGCCGATGCAGGGGACACGGGTTCGTGCCCCGGTCCGGAAGGATCCCACATGCCGCGGAGCGGCTGGGCCCATGAGCCATGGTCGCTGAGCCTGCGCGTCTGGAGCCTGTGCTCCGCAACGGGAAAGGCCACAACAGTGAGAGGCCCGCGTACCGCGAAAAAACAAACAAAAAACAAAAAACAAACAACAAAAAAAAAAAGGTACAAACTTTCAGTTATAAAATAAGTCAAAGGGCTGTAATGTACAGAATGGGGAATATAGTCAATAATATTTTAATAACTTTGTATGGTGACGGATGGTAACGTATTATGCTGATCATTTTGTAATGTATAAAAATACCAAATCACTCTGTTGTACACTTGAAACTAATATAATATTGTAAGTCAATTATACTTCAATTTTAAAAAAAAGAAAAAAGTTGAACTCAGAAACAGAAAGTAGTAAGGGGCTGGAAGGTGGGGGAAATGGGGAGATGCTGGTCAAAGGGTACAAGCCTTCAGTCAGAAGATGAATAACGTATAGCATATGTCCTCCATAGGAGCCAGCACCAGGCTGAGTTAATAATGGTTATCATAAGAAGAGTAATAATAACAATAACAGCTCCTAACAAGAATCTACTATCCTTGTCCTGGTCTTACCTCAGCGGGGAGCCCTTCAAATTGGGGAGGCTTGCAGTGGGAGTCAGGATCGTTCCACTTCTCAAAAAACTCTGCACACTTGTGAGGATGATTCTCATCCATGTTCTTTTCTGTTTGATCCCGGACAAGTCCACTGAGACAGACAAAAATACAATATGTGGCAAAGAATTATGCAAGGTCAGGAACTGGGGCATGAAAATGGGAGTTTGAGGACCTTACCCAAGGCCATGAATCCCTAAGCCAATGAAGTACATGATAAAAATATGGTGTGTATACCAGAAGACCTCAGAATAACTCTTCTGGATAAATTCCATAGCTAAAGTCACCATGAGAACTAGAGCTATTGTGATGATCACTCCAGTGACACCAGCAATGTGGGTGAATGTCACATACTCCATTGTCTATGAAAGTAGAAATTTCAGCCTGACACAATTTCCACCAGGGACACCACGCCTTTCCTGCTCATGACCAGATTCCAGATGCTTTGCCCTTGAGTCAACTCACTGTGTTTGACGACTGGATGGGATTTAGCCAAGAATCTTTCTCCTGATAAGATAGGTTGGAGAGAATGGAAGCAAGGGATCCATCTGTGGCCTGTCGGCTTCTGCTATATCGTTCAAAGTTAAACAGGTGTGTGGTGATGTGAATAGCTAAATGAAAAGATGGAAAGGAATGTGAGAGTTGTCTCAGAAACATCATGGCAGGCATGCCCCACTAGAAGAGAAGGATCCTATATATAGTGCCAAGCAGAATGGTGAGTCCACAGAAGGTGCCCAATAATGATTACAGAGAGAATCAAGATCTTTTTTATACTCACTCTGTCCCCAAAGGAATAGAATGTAAATTCCATGAAAGCAGGTTTAGAATAGTGCCTGGCAAATAATGCCACGTGTTCAATAAATATATTTTGAATGTTTATATGCGTGGATGAATGAAACTAGATTGTGAATGTCCAGGAGCCTGCAGTTTCATCGTTTGCCCCAGTTACCCAGTAGGCAGATTATATATGCCACCAGCTTGTGGAAGGTGAGGTTGTGATCCAGTTGCTTTCCCAGGGTGCGCCTACAAAACAACAAATGTAAAATGATCAAGATAGGGTGTATCCAGGCAGCTTTATGAAATTCGCTAACCCATAACCAACATGTCTTACACAGAGTGTGCCAATACACACCCACTCTTGCTCACCCCCTTGGTTACCAAAGGAGACCTCTGGCTTCCATTCCTAGGGGCTTGGTGTTGAGCTGTCCTACTGAGACGTCAAGAGTCTCTTGTCTTTAATGTGAAAGTTGACCTACAATTGGCTGGGACTCAGTGAGCAGGTGCCTCTCAGGAAGGACAGCAAATCTTGACACACAGGAAGCAGAATCAGCATGCTGTTAAAATGCAAGCTGCAAGCAGAGGCTTGGGCCCAGGCCAATGCCAACTAGAACGGAGGAGAGAAGAAACCAATAGCTGCGTCATCTCCTCATCTTGCAGGTGAGCATGGGCCCAGTCCACTTGCCTGAGACCTGGACAATCAGTCCAAAATCTCTGTTTACAAATGACAGAAAATTTGCTGAACTTAACATTGAATTGAGAAATCCTCATGACAGTGGTTTGGACATGTTTGACTATATATTTATCAATATGAAAGAGAACAAGATTTAATGTTAACAAATAAATTATATGAATATAATACTTTACAAGGTTTTTAGCTTAATACACTCAATTATGATTTTAGCTTGTCACTTGTAAAACAATCTTGAAGATCATATATATTTTATTTGCACTTTAAATAAAGCTTAGATATTTTGAGTTATAATTACAGATGGTAACTATTTTTCCTCTTTTCTATATTTTCTAATGTTGCAATTATATGCATGTAATAATCATGTAATAAAAAATTAACCATTTATATTTAAGATCTCTTTAATAATTGAATAAAATGGGCAAAACGAATGAACCCCTCAGAGCAAAAATTTTAAACTTAGGTAGAGATTTGAGAAGGGAGAACTTCTAAGAACAAAATTTCAAACTGATTTCCTTGGGTGGCCAGGCAGCATACATCAAGATCAATCTGATCCAACAGTAGAAGTCGCTAGAAAAGGAGACAAGGAATCAGTACTTCAAAGAAGTATTGAGCCCAGAAATAGGCTTGATTAGTATAGGCTAGTCAGAATATATTCAACTCTGTCTGTGGTAGCTAATTCCGACTTCTCTCCTCAGCTGTACAACTGGTCTCTGAGTCAGCTCCTTGGGATTGCAGACAATGGAGTGTGACAATTTCACAGCAGCAGTGAAGGTGGTGGCAGCAGCCAGGAAATTTTTGTTCACTTCAGCTGACTGGTCAGCCTTACATGTATGCCTGTCAATGACTTGCTAAAAGAATATGAGATAGAGTTAACAATTTCTCGGCCTTTTTCTAATTATCTTTTCGGCACAAAAACTATTTTTCCACAACCTAAACCCGGGACAACGTGACACTGGTTTAATAAGCCAGGTCAAGATCTGCCTACCATCCATAATGGCTTACAATGCCAGGCAGTGCAATGAACATGAGCTGCCCTACTGTTTTCCATTTCTGACTCTTCCACATGACCTGTGTTTTCTCCCTCTGCTGAGTCACACTCCAACTGTTTTTGGTAGAGACGGCCTGTTCTATTTCTGAGTAAATTTTCTCTGCTCATCTCAAATATCCTGCATTTCCACATTGGTTCCCACTGCTTGCTTATTTGAGTCACAGAGGCTCCTTAAAGCTAAAATTGACAAGTGGGCTTCCCTGGTGGCGCAGTGGTTGGGAGTCCGCCTGCCGATGCAGGGGACACGGGTTCGTGCCCCGGTCCGGGAAGATCCCACATGCCGCGGAGCGGCCGGGCCCGTGAGCCATGGCCTCTGAGCCTGCGCGTCTGGAGCCTGTGCTCCGCAACGGGAGGAGCCACAGCGGTGAGAGGCCCGCGTACCGCAAAAAAAAAAAAAAAAAAAAAAATTGACAAGTGAATTGAAGAACATAGGACTACAATTTCACAGCTACATATTCTGTGGAGGCTATCTGTATGGGATGAATTCTTTTTTTTTTAACACATCTTTATTGGAGTATAATTGCTTTACAATATTGTGTTAGTTTCTGCTTTATAACAAAGTGAATCAGCTATATGTATACATATAATCCCATATCCCCTCCCTCTTGCGTCTCCCTCCCACCCTCCCTATCCCACCCCTCTAGGTGGCCACAAAGCACCCAGCTGATTTCCCTGTGCTATGGGGCTGCTTCCCACTAGCTGTCTATTTTACGTTTGGTAGTGTATATATGTCCATGCCACTCTCTCACTTTGTCCCAGCTTACCCTTCCCCCTCCCCATGTCCTCAAGTTAATTCTCTACAGCTGCGTCTTTATTCTTGTCCTGCCCCTAGGTTCTTCAGAACCATTCTTTTTAGATTCCATATATATGTGTTAGCATATGGTATTTGTCTTTCTTTTTCTGACTTACTTCACTTAGTATGATAATCTGTAGGTCCATCCATGTTGCTGCAAATGGCATTATTTCATTCTTTTTTATGGCTGAGTAATAGTCCATTGTATATGTGCCACATCTTCTTTATCCATTCATCTGTCAATGGACACCTAGGTTGCTTCCATGTCCTGGCTACTGTAAATAGAGCTGCAATGAACATTGTGGTACATGAGTCTTTTTGAATTATGGTTTTCTCAGGGTATATGCCCAGTAGTGGGATTGCTGGGTCATATGGTAGCTCTATTTTTAGTTTTTAAGGAACCTCCATACACCAACGTGCCATACCCACCCCCACCCTTCCTCTTCTGTCCTTGATCTGCTCCTTCCCCAGCCTTCTCCAACCTGTTACTCTGACCTGACCCCACCTTTTATACAGGCCTTGAATTTGGCAACACCACCCACTTCACAAAACCCCCCACCCCAAGTATCCCTCTTGTTTGATAGGTATTTTTCTGTGAGATCAGTCCACAGTGGTGGTTTTCAACTTGTTCATTTATTTGTTTTCAACCAAACTCTTTCTTAAAATCATAAACAGGAATCCATAAGACAGATAAAGGCTGCTTTGGTTGAAGTAGAGACACTGCCCAGTTAGCCTTCCCCTCACACCCTGTAGGGATACCTGAATTTCTGTGGAAACCAGTTTGAAAATTGCTCAATATTTCTTTACTGTGTATTTTCATTATTGAGTCTGGGGAGTGTGCCCTGGATAGGTCTGTCAGATTTAATGAACAAAAATACAGATGCCTAGCTAAATTTGAACTTCAGATTTTTAAAAAATGAATAATTTTCTAATATGCCCCTGTCTCATGCAATATGTAGAATAACTTATACTCCCCCAAAAAATATTTGTTACTTTTCTGGAATTCAAATTTACCTGGGCATCCTGTATTTTTTTTCTGGCAACTCTAACTCTAGGCGAAATGAGGGCATTGGGTCTCAAAGAAGCCAGCGTCAGAGATAAGAAAAAACAGAGATTCCCCACATCACAACTGTGATACTCACCCCCAGGATTTGTCTTGTGTAGTAGTACTTGTTACCTTCTCAAATGACAGGAAGGCATGCACAAACAGGAAAACATTCAGCCCCAACCAAGCAGCCTAGAGGAAGAAAAATTAAGCAAGGGATAAAGTGAAATTTGGGTACAGGAAAGAGTAGATAAGGGGTAGAAAATAGTGTTACCATTTGGCTATTTTGTGTTTATCTGTTTTCATTTTGGGGGTGGTGGGTGTGCCACACAACATGTGGGATCTTAGTTCCCCGACCAGGGGTAGAACCCCTGTCCCCTGCAGTGGAAGTGCAGAGTCCTAACCACTGGACCGCCAGGGAATTCCCATATCTGTTTTCATTTTAAATGAGTCAACTTACTCTGAGTCAGTTAGGACTTCAAGACATGCATTAGATGCTAATGACCAGGGTCAGCACATCAAGGCTCATAGACCAAATCTATCTCACCACCCGTTTTGTACAGCCTACAAGCTAAGAATGGTTTTTATATTTTGTTGTTTTCACATTTTTAAATGGTTGGAAAAAATCAAAAGAAGAATATATTTCATGATGTGAAAATTATATGAAATTTCAGTATCTATAAATACAGTGGTATTGGAACTTAGCCACACCTACTTATTTCTGTATTGTTTATAACTGCTTTTGTGAGTCAATGGAAGTGTTGAGTAGCTGTGACAGAGAACATATGGACTGCAAAGCCTAAAATATGTACTACCTAGCTCTTTACAGAAAACATTTGCCAACTTCTGGATTGGAGCGTTCCAACTATTGCACCTATAAGAAGGCAATACGTGAATAAATGGATTTCTAAAGAAATAGAAAATAAATTTAACATCTGTGACAATACCCATCTGAAGGGACTAAACCATTCCAGATGGGCCTGCCTCTTTAATACACTTTCCTGACATACACTTTCCTGTTTTTAGATTGTGATTCTTTTTTCAAATTAACCTATCATTGCTTTGGACTCATTTGAGCTCTTAAGACTTCTTTGGTCTGTCCCAAGATCTGTCTCTACATTGGCAAAGAGGGAAATTTGGAACCTACCGTCCCTTTCCTTGGAGAACAACCAGGTGGGCTTTAGCCCAAGCTTGAAGGTGCTAGTCTGTAATTGATCAGGACTCTAGGGCACTGGGATGCCTCTGATATATATCCATGGCCCCAGGATGGTCCAGAACCATCTCAGCCCCACAGGTAGAGGGCCTTTAGCCTAGAACATGGCCTATTCAGATTCCCTAGATCTGGACCACTCACACACCTCTGGCATCATAACATAGTGATTCGAAGTGTGATATTGGAGTCAAACTCCTTGGGCTCAAATTCTAGCTCCACCACTTTCTAGCTCTGTAATCTTAGACCTGTGATTTAACTTTTCTGAACCTCAATTTCTTCACCTATAAAATGCGGACAATAACTATATCTACCCCACAGCAATGCTGTGAGACTTACATGCAATAATGTATGTGAAGTGATTAATACAGTGCTTGGTGCATAGTAGAAGCTCAATAAATTCTGCCTGTGTCATCACCAGACTGGCTTTACCAATCAATTTCTTCCTGCATTCTTTGCCCACACACCCTTTCTAGAGTTGCGTGTCTTCCAGAGATCATTTGACCTTAATGGAAAAAGAGAGGTGAAAGCCACAGATACTTCAAGAGTTCAGAAGACAAAGGAGAGAAGCTTATTTAGAGGGAGCAGAAATATTTCAGAATCTGAGAGGGACACAGAGGCAAAGACCTCTGTGACAGCCCATCATCAATTGTAGGTAAGATGAATGATGAAATACAGTGACATCTGAGAGTAAGGAATTCCATTCCCCACCTTGACTATAATTTCCTCCACTATGAATGGAAAAGAAAGAGTAGAAGACCTGGCAGGAAGAGTAAAAATATTTTGGGGGTAATTTATTTTTCATTAAAGTAATAGTTCAAAGGAGTGTATGTCAGAGATAACAAGAAGTCTGAGCCTGCCAGTGGGATTGGTGCAAGGTGAAAAATCAAAGCTAGTTACATCATCATCACCACCAGGGGTGATGAACTCTCCAAGCAAAACCTAAGAGAGGGATAAAAAATGCAGAGGATTTTAGACCTAGAAACACACTTATATCTAATCTAGTTTTCATCAATCCGCCCCACACACACAGGTGACCTGAAGGCTAGAGAGGACAAATAATTTGATCAAGGTCACTCAATTAATAGCAGAACTGAAACTAGAGTTCAGTTAGAGAGTGCATTAGAAGGGGATTGTGCATACGTGGTGTGGTAAAGGCATTTTGGCTTGAACCCTGGGGAGCTAGCTTTGAGTGATGGCTCTGCAATCAATTCACTGTGTGACGTCTAGGTCTTATTTTCCCTTATAAAATCAAAGAGTTGGTTTGGTTCTGCACTACACAAAGCTGTAGCCACTAAGCACATGCGGCTACTAAGCACATGAAATATGCCTAGTTTTAATTGAGATGTGCTGTAAGTATTAAATACACATCGGATTTCAAAGACTTAGTAAAAATAAAAGAATATAAATTATCTCATTAATATTTTCATATTGATTACAGGTTGAAAGGATAACTTTTGATATATTGGATTAAACAAGATATATTACTGGAAATTAATTTCACCTATTTCTTACCTTTTTCAATTGTCTAGGTACTAGACAATTTTTAAATTACATATGTGACGTTACATTATATTTCTAGTGGACAGCACTGGACCATAATCTCTAAGATCACTTATATCTCAAACATTCAATTTTATTATTTCTTGATGTGAGCAATATAAGAAGAATGGAGAGAAATGAGTGCTCCATGGCACTAGTTAGAAGTGAAATGGAAGAGAAAAAGAAGACAAAAAATGAAAACAGATTGAAATTCCAAATACTTGTGGTTTATATTTTTGTCTCTTTACCAATCAATTTCTGGAGTTGGACTTTTTTCCTTTTCTAAAATGCTGAAATATATCATACACAGAAAAGTATATAAAACATATATGTAATCCTAGAGTTGGAACTTTCAGCTGATAACTGGCCTTGATGAGCTCAATATTGGCATGGAATCTTTCCCTTTCAAGTAACTTCACAAATATTAACAAACATAATGTCTCCTTACTCTAAGAGTAATTATTAGAAAGTGAAACATCACTTACCAGAAACAAAACTGAGAACCAATGGTTAACCACCCAGTTTCCCATTGTCAAGTGGTGGTTTGGAGCCTCTGTAGGCAGCAGGGAAGATTCAGCAACTTGGATTCTGGAGAGATTCTTCAGGATTGGCACCTCTGTCCAGCTCAGGGACTGTGAATCTTTAATATGTGAAAGATGCACACCTACCCACAAAGCTTTCAGGAATGAATACATGCACTCTGCCTTCCTCCTCTGGTCAGAACTATGTTATCAGCTTTGGTAGACCAGCCCTACCTATAAGTATCACAGGTGTTTTCCCTGGTGGGGTTTTATCCCTTCAGGAAATAACAATCTTCTTGGGTGGGAATGTTCTCTCCCATCAACTTATCAACATGATTTAATGTGGGGCATTGTCTTCCTTGATAAGACATTCGCTAAGGTTTCTCATAAGGAAGATTTTGGGCTGAGGCTATAAACAGATGATCTCAGGAAAAGCAGGGCAGAACACACGCCTGTTAAGGAAGCTGCTTTAAGGTGGGCTTTCAGAAGAGCTGCTGCAGCTGCCTGCTGCAATTTGGACCTCGGCCTGGCTAGCTCAGAAACTTTGTTTACCAGTTCTCCTGGAAGATGATCTGGCTCTGGGGAGCGCTTGACTGGTTGGAAGGACAAGTGAAAAGAATGGCCACATAAAATAAAAGAAAATTTAGCAGGTACAAATGAACACCTCGGTTCAAAAAAAACAGAGGCAAAGTATTCCAAACGAGAGAGGTGATTGTATTCTAGTATGATGGATTAGCTAGAGTTGTGTGTTCAGTTCTGGGCACTGATATTTTTCCTTTTCTAAAATGGTGAAATATACACAGAAGAATATATAAAACATATATATGTAATTTAAAAAATAATTTTAAGGAATGAATAACTATGTACTCAGTAGCCAGGTTTAAAAAATTGAATATTTACTTCCAGTATCTTAAAGTCCTCTCTGTGTCCCTCTGTGATCACGATTTCCCTTCTTCCCCAGTCTCTCCCCCATCAGATGTAACTACTATCCTGAAATTTGGAGTAATCATTGCCCTGTTTTTCTCTACAGTTTTACTAACTAAATGCATTCCTAAACAACATATTGTTTAGTTTTTCCTGTTTTTGAACCTCTAAGTAAATGGAATCTAACTGTTTGTATGTATATATGCTTCTGTGATTTGCTTCTTTCACTCAACATTGTGTCTCTGAGATTCGTACATGTTGGCACATGTAGTTCCCACAGTTTGCGGGATCTCAGTTCCCAGAGCAGGGATTGAACCCGGGCCATGGCATTGAAAGCCTGGAATCCTAACCACTAAGCCACCAGGGAACTCCCAGTTGAGCATCTTTTAATTCAACTGTTGGCCATTTGAGTGAGTTTTCTTCTTTGAGAGGTGCCTAGTCTAGTTTCTGGCCTTCCTTCCTTCCTCTCTTTCTGGTGTGATTTCCCAAGTCTTTATTGTGTGGTTACAGAGGGTGTGGAGATTGGTTTCAGGAGTTTTGACATGGTGGAAAAGACGTCGTATTCCCTGAGCTCTTCAATGTGTCTGTAGGTTTCACAGTGCTTGGCTCTGCATCCTTGTTTGGCCACCTTACACCAAAAGACTAAGTTTTGGAAATCAAAAGTTCAACCTGGCTTCAGCCCCTCTTGGAAAGGTGATAGTATGAACTTGTTTCTTTCATTTTTTCTTCTCTTTCTTTTTCTTGATGTTTCATCTTTTGTCCCATCTCATTATGGTTCCTTCTCTATATCTTTAATTGTAGAATATCTTTTCTGCTAGTCTTTTGTTCTTCTAATCAATAATTTCTCTGTAAATAATTGTAATTTTGGTGTGTCCATGGGAGGAGGCAATATATGTATATGTATAACTGATTCACTTTGTAATAAAGCAGAAACTAACACACCATTGTAAAGCAATTATACTCCAATAAAGACGTTAAAAAAATGAGCATGAGAATAGGCTGCCCTATAAAGTATTTTGTGCTGTGGGTTGAAAGCTTAAATAAGTAGTTTTACCTAACTAGTTTCAATTCTACCTAAATGAGGAAATTATAGAAAAATTATTGGGTGAAATATTGGTCAAATAGTATCAGGATCATTTTACCTTCTGTAAACACCAAATAATGTACTGTCATCAACAGGGAAACCTTCACTCAGATCTCTGTTGCTTGTCTTGCTATGGAATTGCAACTCTTTGTACATAAATATGAAATGGATGGAAATATGACAGATTCATGGTTCCACTTCTAAAATAAGAAAATGTTGCCTTTAATGAGACCAAGGCAGATGAGAGGTAGAGGAGAAATTATAAGTAAGTCAGGCAGGCAGTCTCCTATGTTGTATAATTTTTTGAGAAATTCAAAATGACATTCCTCTTCCCCACCCCACTGAAAAACAGCCTTTTCATTAGTCTGTCATAGGGTAGGAAATTCTTACCATTGGAATTAAAAAGCTATGCTCCCAGAGGCTATAATTAAATTCCATTGTTATCTTGTACTGATGGAGGGGTGGGGGTGGGGGATGAGGCCTCTGCTCTAAGGAGAGAGAGGGAAGTAACGAAACAACCCACTATCACCTGTAACTCATATTTTCACAGAAGGCAGGATCCAGAGAGAAGGGGACCTATAACAGATTCCTGGGGCATCTGGCAATAAGGAGTAGTTAGAATCGGGTACTGTAGCAGAGGACTTTGGAAAACAGGGGTGCATTGGGTGTTTGGAGGTGGACTGAAGCCAAAGTGAATGCCTGAAGACCCACTGGATCCACCTATAATGCCCTCTCCATACCTACTGAATCAGAATTTTCATTTTAACAGGATCACCAGGTGATTCACGTGCACATTAAATTTGAGAAGTGTTGCTCTTACAGAGTCTGCGACTCACAAGGGCTCAAACACTTAAGCAGGTTGGGAGAAAGAGTAAATGGAAAAAAGTTGGGAATTGATCTCACAAAATGGTTTAATTAGATTCCTTTATTTAACAAAGATTTGTCCTTTAAGAAATGGTTTAGAAACTAAACTTCCTTCCTTCCTCCCTTGCTTGAATCTTCCCAGATCGCAAACCACACACAATCCCCCCTTTTTTTTTATTACAGGAAAAGCCTCAGTTTAGGTGAAATAAACATCAAGATTCCGGGTTGGAGCCCTTCTTTTGATTGTTAAGGAAATATGAAAACAAACAATAATCATAAAACGCCTAGAGACTTTGTTTAGCTACCACTTTATCTTAGCACCTGTCAGAGGTCATACAGCTGAGAGCTGGGAGGTAGGTGGCAGGTCAGATCTCAAAGTGGACTGCTCTTAAAAAAAAAAAAAGAACAAAATATAGTCATTGCTCCAACTTAAGGCTCTTACATTTAGAAATCTCAGTTGGAACTCAGCTTGGGTCCTTGGCCTTTTCTGAGCAAGCTGATTCAATGAAAAGGGATCCCCTATTTTTCCTAATAGGTAGTCCAGCTAGGCCCGTTAATGTGCACCTACCAGAAGGGAAAAAAACTAGCCAGGCTGGAGACAGAGCAGGTGGCAGACAATCTTTGAGGAAAGATTGAAAATGTACCTCTGCCTTGGAACTGACCTCTCTTCACTCTGATTTTTTGCTACCCTCAGGTGGCTTCCTGGTAGTATAAAGAGAGGAAAAACAGGTAACTTTGGGGGAGACGAGGAATATTATTTTACTGTTTTATAATTGGATTATAAATTAGTTCATTTCCAAGGAGGAAAATGAATATCTTGAGGAGTTTGGGGTAAGTTCCATTTTCTCAGGGAAAACTTGATTCTACTGGGCTTTCCAGAGACTAAATCAGAGAATCAACAAAGTAAGCATTTGCTCATTCAATGTTCACTCAACAAACATTTATTAAATACTTACTCTCTAACAGGCACTGTGTTAGGAGCTGATGATACAGCAGTAAATAAGATATACAAGCTCCCTGTCCTTATGGAACTTATATTTTGGTGGGAGAGACAGATTAAAAACAAATAAAAAGAAATATACTTCAGGTAATGAGGAGTGCTATGAAGAAAATTGAAACAGGGAAGGGAATAGACCATGATGTGTGTGGTGGAGGGGCTGTTTTAGATAGGATGATCAGGGAAGACTTCTTTGAGTAGTTGACATATGACACTTGTATTCTGAGAAGGGAACAGTCATGCTTCTTTGGCGTTCTAGAGGGAGAACTAATACATATAAAGGACCTGAGGTAGAAATGAGCTTGGTGTGCTAGAGGAACAGCAAGAAGCCCAGTGTTATGGGTTGAATTGTGTCTTCTCTAAAATTCATATGCAGGGGAATTCCCTGGCGGTCCAGTGGTTAGGACGCAGCACTTTCACTGCCGAGGGCCCAGGTTCAATCCCTGGTCAGGGAACTAAGATCCCACAAGCCCTGTGGCGTGGCCAAAAAAAAAATTGTATGCAGAACCCCCAGTACCCTAGAAAGCAACCTTATTTGGATGTAATTCATTAAGATGAAGTCATACTGGAGTAGGGTGGGCTTTTAATATGACTAGTGTCATAAAGGGAGGAAATTTGAACACATACATGCACACAGGGAGAACACCATGTGAAGATGAAAGCAGAGATCAGGGTGATGGTTCTATAAGCCAAGGAATACCCAAGATTGCTAGCAAACCATCAGAAGCTAGCGGACAGGCATGGAACAGATTCTTCACAGCTCTGAGAAGGAAAAGTCCCTGTCAACATCTTGAACTGGGACTTCTAGCCTCCAGAAGTGTGAGACAACAAACTTCTTTCTGTTGAAGCCACTCAGTGCGTGGTACTTTGTTATGGCAGCCCTAACAAATGAATACAGCCAGTGTTTCTAGAGACAAGTGAGAGGATGGGGTAAGAAATGAGTTCAGAGAGGTAGGTAAAAGTCAGATTATCTAGGGTCTTGCAGGCCTTTGCAAATGTGATGCAAATAGACCTAAACCCATTGTTTTTGGTAGATTTAGGGAGCCTCTAAAGATTAGAGGTTAAAAAAAAAAAAGATTAGAGGTAAGTGAGGGCTATAGGTCGCCTCTCCCACAACCTCCTTACTAGGTAGAACATTACAGTGAAGGTAACTGTCAGACTAAATTCTGACACATGCAGTTATTAGCAATCAGGGGTCAAAACAGTCACATAGCCTCTTCTTGTAAATTGGGTGAAGTATCAATACATACTCTCTGTCTGACCTTTAGGAACTCCAGCAAGCTGCTTGCATGAAAGATTTACCTGAAACAGATGGCCTAATAATATGGTAACGGGATCAACCTATCTTCTGGGTGGAGCAGGAAAATCTTCCATTAAGTGATATATATTAATTATCTATTGCTGTACTACAAATTAACCCCAAAATTAGTGCCTTAACAACAAACATTGATTATATCATATAGTTTCTGTGTGTCAGGAATCCAGGATCAGCTTTGTTGGCTGCTTCTGGCTGGGAGTCTCTCGTGAGGTTGCAGTCAAGATGTTGGCTAGGGTTGCAGTCATCTAAAGGCTTGAATGGGCCCGGGGATCTTCTTCCAAGGTGGTTCACTCATATGCCTAGCAAGCTAGTATTAGTTGTTGGCAGATCTCAGTTCCTCAACACATGGCCCTCCATTTCTCATAACGTGCAAGCTCAGAGCAATGATCCAAGACAGAGCAAGACAGAAGCTGTAATGTCTTTTCTGACCCAGCCTTGGGAGTCACATTTGGTCATTTCCATAATATTCTACCAGTTACATTACAGTGGTTACATTCTTCCCTATTCAGTGTGGGAAGGGAGTAACTACACAAGGAAAGAATCACTGGGGACCATCTGGCAGGCTGGCTATCATGTAGTGGGATACAGGACCACACAGAGTCTGAGGCCTAGAATGCCACTCCAAAGAGTACTGAGCTGTTGGGTTTGCTTGCCAGATTTTTATATTCTGATCATGCAAGGATGGAAGCACCTGGACAATATTTCTAGCCACTTCACATATTTTGAAAGCAATTCATTTCACCAATGAAATATATTTCTTACATCTTTTATGCTGATAAGTGGAGTCTGTGGTGCAAGGCTTCCTAACCTTGGGTCCTGGGGATAGAATCCAGGGGGTTCTGGGACCTTGATGGGAAAAAATTATGCCTTTATTTTTTTTTATTGTTACTGAATGTAGTCAACAAACCACAGTCTTATTAGTAGTACCAGTGACTTTGTCACCAGCACATATCAAACATATTTTCATATCACATTATAGCTATTGCCAATATCTTAAAAGATCATTAAATTCATTACTATTTCAAAATTATGGTGATTATTAGACCTGCTGCTAGATCTTGTTATTTGCTGGGCTAGTAAAGAAATATACATATTAATATGTCAAAATTGTATCTTTAATATTTTTTCCTATTTCTTTTTTTATTATCATTAATTTTCATTGGAGTATGGTTGCTTTACAATGTTGTGTTAGCCTCCACTGCACAACAAAATGAATCAGCCGTACACGTACGGATATCCCCTCCCTTTTGGACTTCCCTCCCATTTAGGTTACCATAGTGCAGGGCATTAGGTAGAGCTCCCTGTGCTATACAGTATGTTCCCATCAGTTGTCTATTTTATACATAGTATCAGTAATGTATATATGTCAATCCCAGTCTCCCGATTCCTCCCGCCCCACTCCACCCTGTATCTTTAATATTTTGATAATTGCATTTCAACACAATTGGTTTTAATTGTAATCTTATGTGTTTTATCTTGTTGTGCATTAAAAAAATGACTCTGAATCGGGTTCACCAGTTGGCCAAAGGGGCCCATGGCACAAAGAAAGTGTAAGAACTCCTGCTTTAGCACAGGTTCAGATAGGGAAATGTGAACATGGGGATGGGGCGTGTAACTACCTTTGGGGTAAGGACACCTGAGTAGGATATTTCAAATGCTAACCAAACACTCCTGAGTCTAGATTCCTGATTAGGATAATTCAAATGTTAACTAAGCACCCCAGAGTGTGGATTAAAACTAATTTACAGTGAGTTGAATAAATTGTTTATCAATATGAATAATCATTGCCTGTTCTTTCTCCACTTCAAAATATATACAAAACCCACCCCTCCCTTCTTCCTACCTCCACTGCCCCCACCCTAGACCAATATTTCAAAAGATTATTTTTTAGACAATACACCGTTTCATTAAATAATTGATTCTATGAATCCAAGATGACCATAGGTTGGAAAACCCATCATTCTCTTACGCACCAAGAAAGAAAAATTGCTCTTAATTAAACTATGCTGTACCATTAATGGTAAAATTCATCCCAATTTCAGAGGTGATGAAAAGTGGGAAAATATGCATCTTAGAAAAAACAAGGTATATTACACAGCTGATACTGAAGTGTTTTGAAGTAAATTATAGGCAATATAAAACATTGCACACATACAATATAACATGGCGAGGAGTTTGGATTTTATTTTAAATGTGATAGAAAGCTGTTTTGAGCAGGGAAGAGATGTGATCTGGTTTTCATTTTTTATATGTATACTCTGGTAGTTGTGCAAAGAACAGATCAGGGGAGAGGTGGATGTGACCCGAGAGGCTTGGTCTAGGGTTGGAGCAGTGGAGGTAGGAAGAAAGGGTGGATTTAGTAAATACTTTGAAGAGGAAGAAGACCAGTAATGTTCGTTCATATTGATAAACAACGTATACAACTCATTAAGCAAAAAGAAAACATTGCTACAAATCTAAATAATTCTTAACTCTTGTTTTGACATTCATTAAGTCAGTACTACTGAATCTCTTTGACTTTCAGAAGCTCTGCCAATCTTTCATTAGCTGCAGCTAAGTCCCACCTCCAGGTGCCAGTATTTCACCTCATTGTAAAGGAGAAAGCAGCATGAATGACTAGTACAAGGGCGAGAGGGAATGACTGACAACAGCCCCTTGTGTGAGCCTTCCCCAGGGACATTGATATTTTCATATGGGTGCTTTAAAATACAAAGTAACTATGTGTATTAGTTTGTTCATGCTACCTTAACAAAATAGCACAGAGCGCGTGGCTTAAACAACAGAAATTAATTTTCTCACAGTCCTGGAGGCTGGAAGTCCAAGATCAAGGTCACCATCAAGTTGGTTTCTAGTGAGAGCTCTCTTCCTGGCTTGTAGATAGCTATCTTCTCGCTGTGTCCTCACATGGCATTTCCTCTGTGTACATGGAGAGAGGGAAAGAGGGAGAGACAAAGAGAAGGAGAATGGGAGGGAGACAGGGAGACTGGGACACCAGCCTTATCATATTAAGGCCCCTTCCTTATGACCTCAACCTTTATCACCTACTTATATGCCTTATCTCCAATACAGCCTCATTAGGGGTTAGTGCTTCAACATATGAATTTTGGGGACACACAATATAGTCCATAAGATTACCATTCTTCAAGATATATTAGGGACATAATTTGAAGTACGGAAAAAACTTATGAATAAAGATGTTCATTGCAGCATTATCTGTAGTGGTCAACAAAAAGGAAATAAGCTAAATGCTCAATAACAGAATAGTCAAATCAATTATAGCATATCTACACAGTGGAACACTACACAACTATTTAAATGAATGTAACAGGAAAATGTGTATGATTTGAAGTTAATGGAGAGAAAAACCAAGATATCAGAATAATCACAACACTGTATAATCTGGCATGTAAAAAGCCTGAAAGGAAATATAGCAAAATATTAAATGTGGCAATTGATAAGTAATGAGTTCCTTTGTGATTTTTTTTTGATTTTCTGAATTTTCTACGTTTTTATAATGTGCATCATTGCTTTTATATTTTAATTTAAAAAATTTTATCAAAGTTATGCATTATCATAGTTTACAGAGTTTAAAAGTTCTACAAGTTTTGTTATGAAAAACAGTGCCCTTTTCCCTTCCCCATAATTTCCCACTCTCCAGAGGCAAGAGTTTTCAACTCTTTTAGCTGATTCTTTTGGTATTTACCTTGGTTCTCTAAATAACATTATTTTATTGCTACTTCTTGAATTTTAAGTTTTTGACATTGTCTATTGGCATTACCTACACTCATCCTGCCCTCCCAATTCACCCAAGACCCTTTTTATCCCTACATTTTTCCAATATAGGCATATCATAATTTTGGTTAGACCACTATTCAATGTTTACAGGATGGTGACCAAGGAAACTTTATTCACAGCCACGAAGTCACAAATACTTTTCCTTACTTGCACAACTTTTTGTGTTTCCTGGAGCTCATAATTATTTTGTTTTTTCTTTAAATAATTTTCTATGTACTTAGCAAGAATTCAACTTTAAACTCTTGATCAGTTACCTCCAGCTCCTCTCCATGTGTTTTGGTGTATCAGGTATCTTGAAGATATCTCTCCTGAAGTCTTCTGACCTGTATAAGCTAGTTGACCTCTATTCCTTCTTTGTGTGCAGCTGTCATCCTGGAACCTACCTTCACCCTCTTCTGGAGCTTCCCTTTTGCCTCTTTCTTATGCTGGATCATCTCCCCACTAACCCAAGTCCTTCTACTTTCTTGGTTTAAAGCGGTTTCAAACAGGGAACTATACTGAATATCCTGTAATAAACCATAATGGAAAAGAATATAAAAAATGTATACATGTATATAACTGAATCACTTTACTGTACAACAGAGATTGGCACAACATTGTAAATCAACTCTACTTCAATAAAAAAATTTTTTTAAAGAAAGAGGTTTAAAGAGATTTCTTTCTTGGTTTCAAGAGGTGTATGAGGGGTAAATTTTTGAGACCTTGCTTATCAGAAATTGTATTTGTTCTATCCTCACACTTGATTGACAGCTTGGCTGGGTACAGAACTCTAGGTTAAAAATAATTATTCTTCAGAATTTTGAAGGCATTTTTGCTCATCTCCTAGTTTCCAATGTTGATATTGAAAAATCCAAAGCCATTGTGATTCCTGATCCATTATATCTGACCTGTTTTTATCTCTGGGAGCTTGTAAAGTCTTCTTTTTAACCCAACGTTGAGAAATTTTATGAAGCTGTGTTTTGGTGTGGGTCTATTTTCATCAGTCAAGGATATTTCAACCTGGAAACTCATGACCTTCAGTTTGGGGGAAATTTCTGGACTATATTAAACGTTTTATTCCTTTCATTTTCTCTTCTCTCTAAATAGAATGCCTCCTCTTCTGATATTGGACGTGCTGGACAGGTCCTCTAATTTTCAAATATTCTTTCTCCTATTTCAATCTTTGTCTTTTTGCTCTCCTTTCTGGGAGATTCCTTCAACTTTATCTTCAACTTTCCTATTGAATTTTTCCTACTATCATATTTTTATTTCCAAAGAGCTCTTTGTTATTCTGATTTTTCCTTTTAAAAAAGCGCAACCCATTCTTACTAATGGTTTCTCTTAACTCTAGGGATACTAACAATAGTTCTTTTTTTTAAAAAAATCTTTTATTCTCCCTATGTAGCAGACACCTGGTGTACATTTCTTCACATTCTTTCAGCCCACAGTTTAGCCCAGCCATTGCTGTGGCAACCAGTCTTTTGCAGGAGTAATCTGACAGTGCACCAAGAATTGCTTCACGCCCTGGAGCTCTTCTGACCTACAAAGTTATGCTTGGGGAAATCAGCTCTGCACTGCAGTCTACATAACCCAGAAGTGCATGGTAGTTGACATCCTTGACCAATGAAGGATGGGAGCCAGTGGATTAATGCTCTCCCTTTTCATAACTCAGGAGGAAAATTCTGAGATAGGTTCAACATAGCTCCTCAGAAGGTACTAGCAAGATAGAACACCAGTTGCCAACAGCAGTGACTACTTGATAATGCATCCTTTCCTTCCTTCCCTTTTTTACTATCCCAGGTCTCTCATTCTTGTTTCCTGGGATTACTTCCCAAAATAAATCACCTGCTGGCAAGCCTTTACCTCAAGCTCTGCTTTGGGGTAGAGGAAAGAGACTGTAAAACTTTACATTATCCACTTTTGCTATGTTTACGTGGGCTACTATCTTTCATATTAGAGATTTTGTTCAGATGTGTACTGACCTTTGGCCATCTGATTATAATTAACAATGGGAAGCTAAAAAGCTAATTGGAAGTTCAAAGACTGTAGTTGGTGACACTACAATTGTGACACTGTAGGATAAGGTAGTTAGGCCATTTCATTGGGGAACACTTGGTATCAATATATTTAGGTCTTTATTCTTGGGCTCTTCTGATTCTCCAGAGAAGAGTCTTCCAGTCTCCTATCTGGAGGATACATAACTGGCCACCAGCTTTCTGGAAACTGAGTGAGGAAGAGGGCTAAAGTATCAGCGTTCAGTATGTAAACATTCACTTAATCTCTCTGTTTCTGGTTGGATACCTTTGTCCTCAACTGTATCTAGTATCCTTCCTGTCCAGACATTCTCTGTTTTACATTTTCCAGAAAATAAATCTTCAATCCTTTGTCAGGAAAAAGGACAGTTGCTATATGCATGGAATGAAGGAAGGATTCCAGGGATTTGCTTTTTCCTGATTCCTTTTGGGGGGCAGTGCAAATTGGTCTTTTTTCTTGCTATTGTTATAAGGTTCAGCTTTGTCAGATCTGCTGAGTAAATTATCCATTTCACCATTGTTTTCCAGCTTTCAAAATACTATCTATAGGGCTTCC
Organism: Phocoena sinus; assembly: GCF_008692025.1. NCBI lineage: Eukaryota > Metazoa > Chordata > Mammalia > Artiodactyla > Phocoenidae > Phocoena > Phocoena sinus. Next base: position 85,899,626 of record NC_045784.1, read on the forward strand.
CTGGTGGCGCAGTGGTTGAGAGCCCCCCTGCCGACGCAGTCCGGGAAGATCCCACATGCCGCGGAGCAGCTGGGCCCGTGAGCCATGGCCGCTGAGCCTGTGCTCCACAACACGAGAGGCCACAACAGTGAGATGCCCACGTACTGCAAAAAAAAATACTATCTATGCTATCTTCTTTCCTATTCCCTTCAGTCTTGTGGGTTATGCCTTTTTAAAAAGTCCCTTCATTGTCATTTTTTACATATTAAACACACATATTCTGGATACTAATCCTTTTGTTATTATTTTGCAAGTCTTGGAGGTTTTCTTTCACTGTCATTTAAATGGGGCTTGGTGAAGGAGCAAAACCAAATTCATATGTTCAATCTGCCATATTTAAGTGGAACCATGTTTTGCTTTTATAATTTAAAATACATATTTTCACATACAAGTGAAAATTTCCAGAAGAGTAAAAGTCTAGTGGAAAACATCTTTTTGGCCCCGGAGTCTTCCCAGAACCCTTCAGATCACAACGTTTAGACTACCACTGAAACATCAAGTCAGCTCTGGGGAAAAGCTTTAATGAGCTGCAGTACCCAGCATGTACCAGGGATAGAAATAAGTGATAGGATACTGTGAAAATTTGCCATTATATCAGAAAGTGCTTTCGGTTCCTCTCTCAGCTTGCTAATTCAGGGTCTCTGAAGCGGCTGAATAGACGATGTTTGCATGACATGATTTCAGGAAAAGGTCTCACTCTCAAGTTTGTATCCTCCCTTCATTCTGCCATTGCCACCCTCCCTGGTGCCTGAACTTCTTTTAGCCAAAGACAGAGCCTTTCTTTTCACAGTCAGAGGACAAACTCTCCAGGAGAGGAATGTGATGACATATGGTCACAAGAGGCTATTGATAGGTGCAGAGACCACCAGCGTTCTGAGTATTTGAGGTCAGAGAGAGGGCACCTTGAAGAAGGGCTGGGAACACAAGAATAAGGGGAGGTCTAGAAAAGAAAACCTTGGAACATTGGTAATGAACATTTTCTACCTCACAGTATTGCCAAAGCTGGTGGGGGGTGGAGCCTCAGCCTGTTATAGTTTAGAAAACACTTTCTTCACACTTCTGAAAAGTCAGTATTTCAGTTCTTAAGCCTGCTGACCTGCCATAAGATGGCAAGAGCTCCAAGGAGACACTTAGAGAAGCAGTGAATGGGAGTGAAGATGAAAGAAATATCAACAACAATAACAATAACATGTTTGTCTTTTGGATGCCTCCAATGGGTTTATTTCAAATTTGACAATAGTGAACAGAAAACAAGTACTTCGGGGAAGTATAAAGATGCACATCTAATGTCTCATTCTGCCTTGTGTGTACTGGTCTATGCCCTTCAGACAGGGTCATAGGCAAGATCATATGATTGGTATAGACGGCGGACAATGAGGACTATTTGCAATCAGGCTGTCAGGGCTGTTTAACACGTTTCCGAACCTACTTCAGCCTCAGGCAGCTTGTGACCTGGCGCGTAACAAGCCAAGGCTTGCAACGTTACTTTGTTCCTCATTACTGTCAGGCAACCCATTTGTTTTTAGCACAGGGTATGTAATAGAGAAAATAATAGGATGCAAGCTCTCTTATGTATCTGTGGGATGAGTGGTGAGGGAGGTGAAGCCTCTCCTGTGCCATGAAGGCCAGAGTTACCAATTTGATCCACACTGGCCCTGTGGAGAGATATAAAGAGGCCTGAACTCTCACACACTGGTGATGGGAATGGAAAATGGTATAGCCCCTATGGAAAGGAATTTGTCTCAATCTAGTAAAATTAGATGTGCATACATAAAGCAATCTCACTTTCCAGAAACTATTCCAAAGGCATATTGGAAAAAAATTCAAAAATAGCATACGTCCAATGTATTCATTGTGACACTGTCTGTAATATCAAAAGACTGAAAGAAACCCAGTACATCCACGAAATGGAATAATATACAGTTACAAAAAGGGATGAAGATAATCTTCATGTATTGACATAGAAGGATCTCCAGAACATACTAAGTGGTAAAAAGCAAGGTAGAGAATAGTTTCTATAGTATGCCATCTTTTGTGTACAAAAAGGGTAGAAATACCTATACGTATTTGCTTATATTTTTCAACAAGAAACAACAAGAAACCAAACTGGGAAAAGGAGGGAAGAGTGCAGTGGCAGGAATAGAAGCTAAACTTCTCTGAATGTACCTTGTTATCTAGTTTTGATGTTGGAAGCATAATTAAAAAATAAAATTAAATCAAAAGGAAAATAAAAATCAACCCTTAAAAACTGAAAACAAACTGAAACAAATGAACCTCACCGTCTATCAAGTTGGTGGCATAATCACACAAAGAAGAGAATAACGTCAAGTGACTTTAAAAGACAGTATTTTGGCTGTACACCCCTAGCTATATATGGTGTAAGAACAAAATGAACCACAAAGATGGGAATTCTCCAGCTCCCACTGCAGGAGGCACGGGTTCGATCCCTGGTGGGGAGCTAAGATCCCACAAGCCACATGGTGTGGCAAAAAAAAAGAAAAAGAAATCTTGGACTGCTTTCAGTAGTCTTATTGTTAATCATAATATTGGCATTGTTATTTTAATTTATTAATGGCTTATTTAGAATAAAGTAAATAAGTATGATGTTAATGTAGTTATAAACCAAGATTACCAGGGTAAGAGAAAAAAGATATAAGTACAAAATAAAGAAATTAGGTAAAACCCTGTACTATTAAATTTGAATTGGAAATACCATTAAGGACTCATTTTTTGTTTTTTTAAACATCTTTATTGGGGTATAATTGCTTTACAGTGGTGTGTTAGTTTCTGCTGTATAACAAAGTGAATCAGCTATATATATACTTATGTCCCCATATCTCCTCCCTCTTGCATCTCCCTCCCACCCTCCTTATCCCACCCCTCTAGGTGGTCACAAAGCTGTGGTATGTGGCTGCTTCCCACTAGCTATCTGTTTTACATTTGGTAGTGTATATATGTCCATGCCACTTTGTCACTTCATCCCAGCTTACCCTTCCCCCTCCCCATGTCCTCAAGTCCATTCTCTACATCTGCGTCTTTATTCCTGTCCTGCCCATACGTTCTTCAAAACCATTTTTTTTCAGATTCCATATAATATGTATTAGCATACGGTATTTGTTTTTCTCTTTCTGACTTACTTCACTCTGTATGTTTTTCCTAACTCTATCCAGTGAAAAGCCTAGAAGCAATGACAACCCAATAGCAACAAATATCCAGGTCTGAGTCAGTAAATGTACAAGATGAGCCTGAGATATCTTGTAGCAAAAAGCGAGGAAGCTATCAAAAATTACTGGGGGTCTGTCAAAAGGAAAACAAGCCAGTTTGAAGGGGATTCCACTGGCCAATGATGACACAATTTGTGCATTAAAGGTAATGAATGGACATCTGTTTTTAGCTCAGGCATATTAAGAGCTTGGAAGTGGAATTGCCATCCTTAAAAATTTATTTTTTTAAAAAATGGAGGTCACCGAAAATGGTGGAGTAGGTAATTCCAGGGTTCCGTCCCTCCACAAAAGCAACTAATAAGCTATCAAACTTTCAGAATCAACTTTCTGGGATCTCTGGAATCTAGTAAAAAACTCATACCAACCAAGGGAAAGCTTAATGGAGAAGATGCTGCATTACAGTGAAAGGACTGTGGCATTTTAAATTGTGTGTTTGTCATCCCTCACTCCAGATTGGCAGCAGCTGTGAAGATAACAACCTAACCTCCTGGTGCAGGTTGTTGTGCCAGAGGGAACAACGATACAGACCTTATCCTCAAGGAACTGTGAATGTGTATTTTGACCTGTCAAATGTGCTGCTTCCTTATTGTTTGTCTGGATGATCTATCTATTGTTGAGAGTTGGGTATTAAGGTCCCCAACTATCATATTCCTTTTTATTTCTCCTTTTAGCTCTGTTAGTTTTTGCTTTATATATTTAGGTACTGTGATGTTGGGCATGTAAATATTTACACTTGTTATATCTTTTTGATGGACTGACCCAGAATATTATTCACTAGATAGATAGATAGATAAAAAAGAAATGAACTCTCAAGCCATGGAAAAACACGTGGGAAAATTAAGAACATGTTACTAAGTGAAGGAATACAATTTGAAAAGGCTACATACTGTATGATTCCAACTATATGGCATTCTGAGCAAGGCAAAACTATGAAAACATTAAAAATATTAGTGGTTGCCAGGGGTTAAGGGGGAGAGAGGGATGAATAGGCAGAGCACAGAAGATTTTTAAGGCAGTGAAATTATTCTTTATGATACTACAATGGTGGACACATGTCATTATACTTTTGTCAAAACCCACAGAAGGTTCAATACCAAGAGTGAACCCTAATGTAAACTGTGGACTTTGGGTGATAAAGATGTGTCAAGGTAGGTTCATAGATTGTAACAAATGTACCATTCTGGGGCAAGATGTTGATAATGGTGCAAGATGTTGTACATGTGTCGGGACAGGGGTAGATGGGAACTCTGTACCTTTCACTCAATTTTGCTGTGAACCTAAAGCTGCTCTAAAAATAAAGTTTAGCAGTAAAGGAAAAAACTCAACATTTTACCTATAGCAAAGGACGTATTAGGCAAAATTAAAAGGACAAACAAATGAAAGGGAAGAAACTGCCTATGTTCTTTTCTTTTTAATTTTTGTGTATATGTTGCAGGTTTTTGATTTGTGGTTACCACAGGTTTCATATACGTTGACCTATATCTGCTTGTTTTAAACTGGTAGTCATTTAAGTTCAAACACATTCTAAAATATCTACATTTTTACTCCCATCCCACACATTCTGTGTTTTTTCATATCATATTTTATATCTTCATGCTCATCTTTTAACTGTTTATTCTAGTTATAGTTGCTTTTACAATTTTTTTCTTTTAATCTTCATACTGGATTATTTAAGTGGTTGATCTTTAGCCTTTACTTTTATTTGTTTTTCCTAGTGGCATTTTCCCTTTCCTATAGATTTTTACTTCTTTTCCACTTAGAGAAAATCCTTCAACTTTTCTTTTAGAGTGGGTTTAGTATTGATGAACTATCTTTTAGTTTTTGCTGGTCTAAGAAGTCCTTTATCTCTCCTTCTATTCTAAAGGATAATCTTGCTGGGTAGAGTATCCTAGGTTGCAGGTTTTTCCCTTTCAGTGCTTTAAATACATCATGCCACTCCCTTCTGGCCTGCAAAGATTCTGTAGAGAAATCAGCTGCTAGCCTTATCAGGGTTCCCTTTTACATGACTCTTTGTTTTTCTCTTGCTGCCTTTAAAATTCTCTCTTTAACTTTTGCCATTTTAATTATGATATGTGTTGTGTGGGTCTGTTTGGGTTCATCTTGCTTGGGACCATCTTGCTTCCTGTACCTCAATATCTGTTTCCTTCTTCAGGTTTGGGAAGTTTCCAGCCATAATTTCGTCAAATAGATTTTCAATCACTTTCTCTCTCTCTTCTCCTTCTGGAACCCCTATAATGTGAATGTTGATATGCTTAATGTTATCCTAGAGCCCTCTTAAATTGCCTTCATTTTTTTAATTTGTTTTTATTTTTGTTGTTCTGATTGGGTGATTTCCATTATTCTATCTTCCAGATGACTTATGCATTCTTCTGTATCAGTCTGCTATTCATTTCTTCTAGTATGGCTTTTATTTCAGATATTAAATTCTTCATTTCTGATTGGGTTTCTTTTATATTTACTAGTTCCTTGTTGAAGTGGTAATTCTTTACATCAATTATTTTCCCTAATTCAGTTAACATTTTTATTACAAATGTTTTGAATTCTTTATCTGGTAAATTATTTCTGTTTCATTGTTTATTTTTTCCAGAGTTTTCTTTCAGTTGAGACAAGCTCCTTTGCTTTTTCATTTTGCTTAACTTTCTCTGTCTCTATGAATTTAGGTGAAACACTTACCAATTGTGGTCTTGAAGGGGTGTTCTTATGTGGGAGCATCCCTATACATACTGCTTGTGCCCAGTGTCTTTGGTGGGAGGGCTGGATTTGCTATGGACCAAAGTCCTGTCTTTCCTTAGGCTGTGCTGGTGGCTATCACCTTGGTATGGAGTGGAGTTGGAGATGGAAGGGCTAGAGCTGGCATTGGGTATGAGGTGGAACTTCCCTTCTGCTCAATGACTGTCACTGCCCTATCAAGGACAGGGTTTGATCCCAAGTTGTTTGAGCAGAAGCCCTGAGGGTCAATCCTGAGCTAGAAATACATAAGCTGCCAAGACTGAATGAAGAAGAAACAGACAATTTGAACAGACCCATCATTAGTAGTGAAATTGAATTTGTAATTTAAAAAAATACTCCCAGCAAACAAAACTCCAGGACCAATGACTTCACAAGGGGAATTCTACAAAACACATAAAGAAGAACTAATACCTATCATTCTCAAATTATTTCAAAAAATTCAAGAGGAGGGAATACTCCCAAATTAATTCTACAAGCTCACAATTGCCATAATACCAAAACCAGACAAAGACACTACCAAAAAAGAAAATTACAGGCCAATATCTTTGATGAATATATATATATACATATATATATATATATATATTTTTTTTTTTTTTTTTTTTTGCGGCATGCGGGCCTCTCACCACTGTGGCCTCTCCCGTTGCCGAGCACAGGCTCCGGATGCGCAGGCGCAGAGGCCATGGCTCACGGGCCCAGCCGCTCTGCGGCATGTGGGATCCTCCCGGACCGGGGCAGGAACCCACATCCCCTGCATCGGCAGGCAGACCCTCAACCATTGCGCCACCAGGGAAGCCCTCTTTGATGAATATAGATATAAAAATGCTCAACAGAATATTAGCAAACTGAATCCAACAATACATTAAAAAGGATCATACACCATGATTAAGTGGGACTTATTCTAGCGATACAAGAATGGTTCAATATTCACAAATCAATCAATGTGACACACCACATTAGCAAAAGGAAACATAAAAATCATGTGATCATGTCCATAGACACAGAAAAAGCATTTGACAAAACTCAACATCTGATCATGAAAAAAACTCTCATCAAAGTAGGTATAGAAGGAACATATCTCAACATAATAAAGACCATTTATGACAAACCCACAGCTAATATCATACTCAACATAATAAAGACCATTTATGACAAACCCATAGCTAATATCAAACCTGCAGCTAATATCACACCAATATCAATGGTGAAAAGCTGAAATCCTTTCATCTAAATTCAGGAACAACACAAGGATGCCCACTCTTGCCAGGTTTACTCAACATAGTTTTGGAAGTCCTAGCCACAGCAATCAGAGAAGAAAAAGAAATAAAAGGAATCCAAATTGGAAGGGAAGAGGTAAAACTATCACTGTTTTCAGATGACATAATACTATACATAGGAAATCCTAACGATGTCACCAGAAAATTACTAGAGCTTATCAATGAATTCAGTAAAGTTGCAGGATACAAAATTAATACACAGAAATCTGTTGCATTTCTATACACTAACAACCAAGTATCAAAAAGCAAAATTAAGAAAACAATCTCATTTACCATAACATCAATAAGAATAAAATACCTAGGAATAAACCTACCTAAGGAGGCAAAGACCTGTATTTGGAAAACTGTAAGACACTGATGAAAGAAATTGAAGACAACACAAACAGATGGAAAGATATACTGTGTTCTTGGATTAGAAGAATCAGTGTTGTTAAAATGACCACACTACCCAGGCAATCTACAGATTCAATACAATCCCAATCAAAATACCAATGCCATTTTTCACAGAACTAGAACAAAAAAATTTTTAATTTGTATGGAAACACAAAAGACCTTGAACAGCCAAAACAATCTTGAGAAACAAGAACAGAGCTGGAGGTATTATGTTCTCAGACTTCAGACTTTACTACAAAGCTACAGTAATCAAAAGAGTATGGTACTGGCACAAAAACAGACACATAGATCAATGGAACAAGATAGAGAGCCCAGAAATAAATCCATGCACTTATAGTCAGCTAGTCTATGGCAAAGGAAGCAAGAATATACAACGGAGAAAGACAGTCTCTTCAATAAGTGGTGTTGGAAAACCTGGACAGCTATCAATACATGTAAAAGAATGAGATTAGATCATTTCCTCACACCATATACAAAAGTAAACTCAAAATAGACTAAAGACCTAAATGTAATATCTGAAGCCATAAAACTCCTATAAGAGAACATAGGCAGAAGCCTCTCTGACATAAATCATAGCAATAGTTTTTTTGATCTGTCTACTAAGGCAAAAGAAAAAAAGCAAAAATAAACAAATGGGACTTAATTAACTTAAGGAAACCATCAAAGAAATGAAAAGACAACTTATGGAATGAGAAAGTACCTTCAAATGATATGACCAACAAGTGATTAACATCCAAACTATATAAGCAGCTCATGCAATACAATATCAAAAAAAAAACCCCACCCAATTAAAAAAATGAGCAGAAGACCTGAATAGACATTTTCCCATAGAAGACATACAAATGGCTAACAGGCACATGAAAAGATGCCAAACATCACTAATTATTAGAGAAGTGCAAATCAAAGCAACAATGAGATATCACCTCACACCTGTCAACATAGCTATCAACAAAATGTCTACAATAAGAAATGTTGGCAAGGATGCGGAGTAAAGGAAACCCTTGTACAATTTTGGTGGGAATGTAAATTGGTGCAGCCACTATGGAAAGCAGTATGAAGGTTCCTTAAAAATCTAAAAATAGAACTACCGTATGATCCAGCAAGTCCACTCCTGGGTATATATCCCGAAAAAACAAAAGCCCTAATTTGAAAAGATACATGCAACCCAATGTTCATAGCAGCAATATTTACAATAGCTAAGACATGGAAGCAACCTAAGTGTCCATCAACAGACAAATGGATAAAGAAGATTTGTTACAAATATACAATGGAATATTACTCAGCCATAAAAAAGAATGAAATTTTGCCATTTACAACAACATGGATGGACTTGGAGAGTATTATGCTCAGTGAAATAAGTCAGACAAAGAAAGAGAAATACTGTGTGATATCACTTATACATGGAATCTAAAAAGTAATACAAATGAATGTTTATAGCAAAACAAAAATAGACTCACAGATATAGGAAACAAACTAGTGGTTACCAGTGAGGAGGGGAAGAGGAGAGGGACACATTAGGGGTATGGCATTAAGAGATACAAATTACTATATGTAAAATAGATAAGCAGCAATGCTATATTGTATAGTACAGGGAATTATAGCCATTATCCTGTAATAATATTTTTTTTGGTATGCGAGCCTCTCACTGTTGTGGCCTCTCCCGCTGTGGAGCACAGGCTCCAGACGCGCAGGCTCAGCGGCCATGGCTCACGGGCCTAGCCGTTCCGCGGCATGTGGGATCTTCCCGGACCGGGGCATGAACCCATGTCCCCTGCATCGGCAGGCGGACTCCCAACCACTGCGCCACCAGGGAAGCCCCTGTAATAATTTTTAATGGAGCATAATCTGTAAAAATACTGAATCACTGAAATTAACGTAATATTGCAAATCAAATATACTTCAATAAAAATGAACTTGATATAAAAACAAAAAAAGAAACTTGCAATGATATGGCATTTAAAGAATTAAAAGATATAAAGATTTTTAAAATTTTCTAAAAGCATGCTAGTTGGAATGGAGGAAATGAAACTATGTAGAAAACCCCAAAGAATTTACAAAAAACTCCAGGGACTAACAAGTGACTTTAGTGAGATAGCAGGATATAAGGTCAATGTCCAAAAGTTCATTGCTGGAATTCTGTTTCTGGGAAGATGAAGTAGACGTACATTTTCCTGTTACTCTCACTAAGTACAACTAAAAATCTGGACATAAGCAAACATAAGAAGCCTCTGAAAGATGGAGATAAGAAGGCAGACAGGCTAGAGACCTCAGAACCCAAGGTAGTACATGGCGGTGAGTTCTCTGGGTTTTCTTTTTTGCATCACATATCGTAGACTTGGATCTGAAGAAGCCAGCAAGTTGGAAATGCCAATGAGTGTAGACCAAAATAAAACAAAACAAAACAAAAAAACTCCAACAAAAGTCTGCTGTCTTTAGCCAATGGACTAGGCAAGGGGCAGCCTAGCAAGACAGAAAACTTTTAGACAACGACTGCTCTGTTCCAGCCAAACATCACAGAAAAAAATGTTGTCCCACCCCACCCATGCCAGCAAAGGCTGAGCAGAAACCTAGACTTTCACCATCACCAGATTGTAGCAAGGCACCATGAACGAATGAGAGAGAGAGAGAGAGAAAGAGAGAAAAGGAGGGAGGAAGGAAGGAAGGAAGGAAGGGTTGGATTATAGCCCAAAGAATAAAATAAATATCCATGATGCAAATATATGATTGAACAAATAAATAAATTGGGGAAAATAGACAAATCTCCCATACAGATGAATTCCAAATAATTTATGTAGATAATGCCTCCTTGAGGAGATGGAACTTAACTCCTCACCCCTAGAATGTGGGCTGTTCTTAGTGACTCGCTTCCAAAGACTAGAGTATGGAGTGAGTGATGGGGGATACTATTACAGCAGAGAAACCTGGCAAACACTACCTCAGCCAAGTCATCAAGTTTAACATCATTAGTGATAAGTCATGTTGCTAGCATGTATCGTTGATATGATATGATGACAACACTTTATCTCTGTGGTCTTCCTCCCAAGAACACATAACTCCAGTCTAATCATGGCAAAAATATATGCAAATTCTACAAATTACCTGACCAGTACTTTTCAGAACTGTCTAGGTCATCAAAAATAAGGATAGTCTGGGAAACCATCACAGACCAGATGAGGCTAAAGAGACATGACAGTTAAGTGTCATGTTGTATCCTGAGTGGGATCCTGGGACAGAAAAGGGGCCCTAGGGAAAAACTAGTAAAATCTGAGTAAACAATGGAGTTTAGTTAACAACAATGTATCAATAACAGTTTCTTAGTTGTGACAAATGTACCATAGTAATGTAAGATATTAAGAATAGGGGAAACTGTGTGAGGGATATATGAGAACTCTCTGTATTATCTTTGCAACTTTTCTGTAAATCTAAAACTAGTTTAAGATAAAAAGTTTATTAAACAAAGAATAATGACTGCATTGGATTGAAGCACATCAAACATATAAAAATACATAAATTCATAATGATGCTAAAAGCAAAAAACCTTTGTTGAGCACCATTGGAGATTGCTAAGGCAACAACTTATTACTCAGAAAACCAATAAAGAGAAAAGAAATGAAGCATTTATTCTGCCTTTCCTTGTATAAATTGTTTCTCAGAGTAAGCAGATAGCTGATGAGGGAAAGTTATTATTTATAGAATTCCAGCTAATAAATGCCAAAGAAATGTTAGCACTAGAAAATCACCATCTTGCAATTCCATAATAATCTAGGCAAAGGTTGATGGAGAACTTTATAATAGGGGAGATAAGCTGGCATCATCTAAACTCACTGATTGATCTTAGCATCAATCAAAATGAGATATGCAGACATAATGCACCTCACAAGCTGATGTGGTAGGAAGCGCCTAGCACAATCTATCAGGTATCCTTGCTGAAAAATTGATGCTGAATCTAATCAAATCTCTAGATCTAACAGTTCATAGGAAATATAGGTGATGCGAGAGCAAGTTAAACAATATCATAAGGAAGCAATTGCCCAAATCCAGAGTGCATGACAGTCTACAGAAAAAATGATCCCGTTTCTTCAACAAATCAGTGACATAAAAAAGGGAGTATGGTCTATTACAAAATAAGAGAGACTTGAGACCTATTACCCAAGTGCAATGTGTAGATCTTGTTTGGATGCTGATCTGAACAAACCAACAGTACAAAGACATCTTGAAAACAATTGAGAAAATTTGAATATGGACTGAAATTAAGGAATTATTGTTAATTTTGTTGGTTGTGATGATGGTATAGTGCTATGTGTATTTCTTAATGTCTTTAACAGTTATAGATTGCACACCAAATTAATTATTGTAAATTTTTTTAAAAAATCCTCCAGCCAGATGAAAAGAAACAATTATTGGAAGCTTGATGAAATAAGAATGGCAAAATGATAATTGTTGAAGCTGGTTGGTGGTACATGAAACTATATTATATTCTCTCTTTTATGTATGTTTGAACACTGTTATAATAAAAAGTTTTTAAAAAAAAGAAGTATAGACCAGGAGTATGAGCCCTAGATTACATTCTGATTTATCCTTAATTAGTTGTGTGATCTTGGCCAAGCCACTTCATTACAGTACCTTAACTCTTTCCTTAGTAACTTAGAAATTATAACTGATAAAATAATGATAAAAGTTATTGTCTAACGTGTGCCTAGAATTATGCCAAGTAGTACAAAGGAACAAAGAACTGTGTATATACTACCTATTCTCCTACCTATTCTCCAGGCATCCGGGTTGGGGTGGGGAAGTGGGAGGAGAGGAAATATGGCTTTTGGAAATGTAAACTATTATAGAGAAGAAAACTATCACTTCTAATTCCATCATGCAGAAATAACACATTAAGATCTTGGTGTATATTTATATACCTTCCAGACATTTTACTATCTATATATACATGTCTTTTTTAAAAAATAAGATTTGGACTATTCTGTATGTATCCTTTTGTGGCTAGTTTTTTTGTTTTGTTTTGTTTTGTTTTGTCTATAGTGTGTACTATTATACCCTTTGAGTAATCAATGGAAACTAAAATATATCAAAACATTATAGATATGTAAACATGACCTAGTTTAGTTTCTTTTTTTCCCCTACAGCTCTTTGATTAATTACAATCGGCCCTTTAATGAATGAATATGTACCACATATAGTCATCTCTAGTTTAAATTCTTGCAGCTGGTCTCTCGACATCTAGTTTTACCCTTGTGTAATCCATCCTTCACACACCACCAAAGTGATCTTCTTGAAATAGCCCTAACTACATCACTCCTCTGCTCAAAAACCCTCAATGCAAGAGGCTGTGTACTGTATAATTCCATATGTACGACATTCTCAAAAAGACAACACTATAGGGAAAGAGAACAGATCAGTGGTTGCCAGGGGTTTGGGGGTGGGGAGGGTGTGACTGTAAAGGGGTAGTATAAGGAAATTCTTTTGGGTATTGAAATTGTTTTGTGTCCTGATTGCAGTGAGCCAATCCAATGGAAAAGAGCAAATTGAAGAGTCAAGTGAGGCAGGCAGAGGTTGGTAAACCAGAGAAGCAGAGTAAAATGGGTCTGGAAAGCAAGAAGGGACTGGAGTCCAAAGCCAAGAATATGAGCGCATGGAGGTCAGGAAACTATACAGAGCAGGCTAAGCCATAGATTAGTTTGGGTATATATCAGAGATAAGCATCCTTTGTTCCCTTCTGTGAATGCACCTGCCCCATTTAAAAAGCCAAAGCTGAGTATAAAATACCCACTGACTTCAGTCCTACCCAGTCCAGACCATTGGACCAAACATCTATGGGAGGCAGTGTAGTAAAATGGGAAGGATATGAGCTTTGCAATAAAAAAGACCAGGATTCAAATTCTACCTCTTTCCCTGAGTAGTTGTGTGACCTTAGGCAAGTCACTGTCAGCTTCAGCTTCTTTGTCTGAAAAATGTAGATAGATAGCATCTATCTCAGAGGAGTGTTGTGATGAAATAAAATTATGTAAGTGATCCGACATGAACCTTGGTATCTAATAAGCACTCAACAGATGATAGCCCATATCCTTCATGGGCACCTATCTTAATTTGTCTTATATTTCTACTTAGTTGTATGCAGTACATCTCTCCCTCTTCAACCAGATCTTAAACTTGTTGGGGGCAGACACTGTGTGTGAATGATTTCTTTACATATATCTACTTTTTAAAGTAATAAAATTTTCAGATTACAAACATCATGTAAAATTATACAAAATTCAAATATTACAAACTACTTAACACAAAAGAAATCCTCAATCATGTCCCCCACTTCCCCAACCAGAGAACTGCTGTGAAGAGTTTGGAGCATTTTCTTCCAGCTCCTCCCACCACCATATTGTTGTTTTTGTTTTGTTTTTACAAAAATGGGATCATTGTTAAAGTATGATTTTCAAAATGTTCAGAAAAAGTTTTATACAAAGATTGTGAGCACGTGTCAAAGTTTAACTCATGAAGGAGGAAACCAGCAGGATGGTAAAGTTAACTCAAAAGAGGATGTGAGAACTGGTATTTTATATATAGTCAGTTAAAAAACAAAGGAATGTTAAAATAATATTGCTAAGTTAGACTCAAAACTGATAAATGTCCAACAGAGCAATAAGAGCCATAATCATGGTGTCTTATTTAGGTGGACAGAAAATGTCACTGTATCAGTTTTACAGAATTGTAAAATGACTAAACCCTGATCAGTTGTGCTAAATTACACTTCTCTTAGACCTAGAGAGTCAGATGACACTTAAACAAGCCTGTTAGAAAATGCTCTCAACGTGACATTAAAGCATCAAGTAATCATCATCTTTCCCCTTTGTATTAGTTTCCTAGTGCCACTTTAATAAAGTACCACAAACTAGGTACTTTTATTTAAAAAAAAAAGAACATTTCCTTGTAGTTCTGACAGTCAGAAATCCAAAACCAGTTTCATGGGGCCGAAATCAAAGCGTCAGCAGGGCCCTGCTCCTTCCGGAGTCTCTATGGGAGAATCCATTTCCTTGCTTTTTACAGGTTCTAGAGCTGCATTTCTAAGTTTGTGGCCCCTTCCTCCATCTTAAAGCCAACAGTGTAACATCTTCAAATATCTCTGCCTCCATCTTCACATTACCTTCTCTCTTATAAGGACCTTTATGATTACATCTAGCACACCTGGATAATCCAGGGTAACTTCCTATTTCCCTTCCAACTGATTAGCAACCTCAATTCCTCCTTAATTCTCCCTTGCCATGTAACATGACATATTCACAGGTTCTGAGAATTAGAACAAGGGAGATCTTTGGGGCAGAGCGGGAGGGAGTGGGTATCATTCTTCCTATCACACCCCTGTTTCCAAATTTTGAGTAATTCTTCATAACCTTATGCTATATATTTTTCTCTCCAACTTGCTTTTTTTCACCTATGTTTTCACTCAGCACATGCTGTATACACCTACCCCATTCTTCTTTTTTTAAAAATAAATTTATTTATTTATTTATTTTTGGCTGCGTTGGGTCTCCATTGCTGCACGTGGGCTTTCTCTAGTTGCGGAGAGTGGGGGCTACACTTCGTTGAGGTGCGTGGGCTTCTCATTGCAGTGGCTTCTCTTGGTGCGGAGCACAGGCTCTGGGCATGTGGGCTTCAGTAGTTGTGGCACATGGGCTCAGTAGTTGTGGCTTGCGGGCTCTAGAGCACAGGCTCAGTAGTTGCGGCGCATGGGCTTAGTTGCTCCGTGGTATGTGGGATCTTCCCGGACAAGGGCTCAAACCCGTGTCCCCTGCGTTGGCAAGCAGATTCTTAACCACTGCACCACCAGGGAAGCCCCCACCCACATTCTTCTTAATGACTGGACAGTATTCCAGTTATGGAATTGCCAGAATTTAGTCATTTCCCTGTAGATGGAAATTTAAGTTACCAGTTTTTCATGGTTATGAACAGTGCCTCAGTGAACATTCTTGTACATATCTCTCTGCACAATTGTGGCTATGTTTCCATAGGAAAAAATCCTAGAGGTTAAAATTCTGAGACAAAAAGTATGCCCATTTAATTTTGACTAATACTGACAAGCTGCCTTCTGAAAATTTGTGTGAATATTTTACTCTCATACTAGTAATATATGAGAGTGCCTATTTACCTCCAACATCACTTACACTTGATATATTTTTTTTACATCTTTACTGGAGTATAATTGCTTTACAATGGTGTGTTAGTTTCTGCTTTATAACAAAGTGAATCAGCTATACACATACATATATCCCCATACCCCTTCCCTCTTGCGTCTCCCTCCCTCCCACCCCTCTAGGTGGTCACAAAGCACCCAGCTGATCTCCCTGTGATATGTGGCTGCTTCCTACTAGCTATCGATTTTATATTTGGTAGTATATATATGTCCATGCCACTCTCTCACTTCGTCCCAGCTTACCCTTCCCCCTCCTCGTGTCCTCAAGTCAATTCTCTAATAGGTCTGCGTCTTTATTCCAGTCCTACCCCTAGGTTCTTCATGACCATTTTTTGTTGTTGTTAGATTCCATATATATGTGTTAGCATACGGTATTTGTTTTTCTCTTTCTGACTTGCTTCACTCTGTATGACAGACTCTAGGTCCATCCACCTTACTACAAATAACTCAATTTCATTTCTTTTTATGGCTGAGTAATATTCCATTGTATATATGTGCCACATCTTCTTTATCCATTCATCTGTCGATGGATACTTAGGTTGCTTCCATGTCCTGGCTATTGTAAATAGAGCTGCAATGAACATTGTGGTACATGACTATTTCTGAATTATGGTTTTCTCAGGGTATATACCCAGGAGTGGGATTGCTGGGTCGTATGGTAGTTCTATTTTTAGGTTTTTAAGGAGCTTCCATACTGTTTTCCATAGTGGCTGTACCAATTTACATTCCCACCAACAGTGCAAGAGGGTTCCCTTTTCTCCACACCCTCTCCAGCATTTATTGTTTGTAGAATTTTTGAGAATAGTCATTCGGACTGGTGTGAGGTGATATCTCACTGTAGCCTTGATTGGCATTTCTCTAATGATTAATGATGTTGAGCATTCTTTCATGTGTTTGTTGGCAGTCTGTATATCTTCTTTGCAGAAATGTCTGTTTAGGTCTTCTGCCCATTTTTGGATTGGGTTGTTTGTTTTTTTTTGATATTGAACTGCATGAGCTGCTTGTAAGTTTTGGAGATTAATCCTTTGTCAGTTGCTTCATTTGCAAATATTTTCTCCCATTCTGAGGGTTGTCTTTCTGACTTATTTATGGTTTCCTTTGCTGTGCAAAAGATTTTAAGTTTCATCAGGTCCCATTTATTTATTTTTGTTTTTATTTCCATTTCTCTAGTAGGTGGGTCAAGGATGATCTTGCTGTGATTTATGTCATAGAGTGTTCTGCCTATGTTTTCCTCCGAGAGTTTTACAGTGTCTGGCCTTACATTTCGGTCTTTAATCCATTTTGAGTTTATTTTTGTGTATGGTGTTAGGGAGTGTTCTAATTTCATACTTTTACATGTACCTGTCCAGTTTTCCCAGCACCACTTATTGAAGAGGCTGTCTTTTCTCCACTGTATATTCTTGCCTCCTTTATCAAAGATAAGGTGTCCACATGTGCGTGGGTTTATCTCTGGGCTTCCTATCCTGTTCCATTGATCTATATTTCTGCTTTTGGGCCAGTACCATACTGTCTTGATTACTGTAGCTTTGTAGTATAGTCTGAAGTCAGGGAGCCTGATTCCTTCAGCTGCATTTTTTGTTCTCAAGATTGCTTTGGCTATTCGGGGTCCTTGGTGTCTCCATACAAATTGTAACAGTTTTTGTTTTAGTTCTGTGAAAAATGCCAGTGGTCATTTGATAGGGATTGCATTGAATCTGTAGATTGCTTTGGGTAGTAGAGTCATTTTCACAATGTTGATTCTTCCAATACAACAACATGGTGTATCTCTCCATCTATTTGTATCATCTTTAATTTCTTTCATCAGTGTCTTATAATTTTCTGCATACAGGTCTTTTGTCTCCTTAGGTAGGTTTATTCTTAGATATTTTATTCTTTTTGTTGCAATGGTAAATGGGAGTGTTTTCTTAATTTCACTTTCAGATTTTTCATCATTAGTGTATAGGAATGCCAGAGATTTCTGTAAATTAATTTTGTATCCTGCTACTTTATGAAAACATTATTAGCTCTAGTAGCTTTCTGGTAGCATCTTTAGGAGCCTCTATGTATAGTACCATGTCATCTTTACTTTCTCTTTTTCGATTTGGATTCCTTTTATTTCTTTTCCTTCTCTGATTGCTTTGGCTAAAACTTCCAAAACAATGTTGAATAATAGTGGTGAGAGTGGGCAACGTTGTCTTGTTCCTGATCTTAGTGGAAACGATTTCAGTTTTTCACCATTGAGGACGATATTGGCTGTGGGTTTGTCATACATGGCCTTTATTATGTTGAGGTAAGTTCCTTCTATGCCTACTTTCTGGTGGGTTTTTATCATAAATGGGTGTTGAATTATGTCAAAAGCTTTCTCTGCATCTATTGAGATGACCATATGGTTTTTCTCCTTCAATTTGTTAATATGGTGTATCACATTGATTGATTTGCATATATTGAAGAATCCTTGCATTCCTGGGATAAACCCCGCTTGATCATGGTGTATGATCCTTTTAATGTGCTGTTGGATTCCGTTTGCTAGTTTTTTGTTGAGGATTTTTGCATCTATGTTCATCAGTGATATTGGCCTGTAGTTTTCTTTTTTGTGACATCTTTGTCTGGTTTTGGTATCAGGGTGATGTTGGCCTCGTAGAATGAGTTTGGGAGTGTTCCTCCCTCTGCTATACACTTGATATTTTGGATTCACTTGTCTTTCAGCATCTATGTAGCACTTTGAGATATCTGTATCGGTTTTACAGGCACAGAATAAGAGTTTAATAATTGTTTGATGAATTGAATTGAAAGTTAGCTATTGTATTTATTTATTTATTTAATACACTCATGGCTAAATTTATTTATCCTTATTACATCATCCTTCTTGCCAGGCTTCTTCTTTTTTTAATTCAAGTGTAGTTGATTTACAAGATTGTGTTAGCTTCAAGTGTACAGCAAAGTGATTCAGTTTCTTTTTCAGTTCTTTTTCAGTCTCTTTTCCAACATAGGTTATTATAAGATATTGATTATAATTCCCTGTGCTATACAGTAAGACCTTGTTGTTCATCTATTTTATACATAGTAGTGTGTATATGTTAATCCCATCCTCCTAATTTATCCCTCTCATTAGTACAATGCAAATTCATGTGTACAACTCAGAGGGCTTGTGCTAACAATGGCACATTGGTAAGAGAGCAATATGTGTGTGTCTTGAATATTATAAAGTGTTATTCAGATGTTAGTTACTTCTATACATCGAAATGTGTTTTCACAGGTAGTTCTCATATCTCACACAGATTGGCCTTGCTGCTTCCCAGGTTCACATGGTATAAGCTTTGTTGCCAAGGCCCATAACATACTTTCACTGTGCACCCCACAGGCTCTAAGGTCTAACGTGTGTGACTGATGGTGCCAGTCTTTTAGGAGGAAAGGCATGATAAGATTATGGGCATATGTGTCCCCTGAAGATAGTAATTGTGTGGCTGCACCACACTGACTCCACTTTGTCAGCTCCATCTTAGGCCCGCAGTCCTACCCCCTCCCCTCTCTGCATGACTGAGCTTTAGCCTGCTCACTAGGAATGCACCCAAGCCAGATAAGTTCCCTATCAACTTTTACCCTTGCCTTCATCTGACATGAAAACTAGAAGAATACCTTCTGCTGACATAGATGGGTAATGGTAATGAGACCCCTGGGGTGGGGGAGGAAAAAAACCTGGTTTCCATAGGTGCAGCCGTGCTTCTCCCTTGGTAACCAGATTCTATTTTTAGCTTTGGCCCTTTAAACTCCCCCATGCCCCTTTCGGGGGCACAAAGTGCAGCTGTGAATACCTCTGGATCATTATCCACCCGATCCTGCCTATATGTAAGTTACCCCCAATAAACTTCATAATTGTACTTTATGGAGTTGCCTGCTTCACTTTTCAGTCTTAAAGTTCCTTCTCAGTTCAGAGGATATTACTCAATATCCCCGCCTCCCAATAGTAATAAAGCCCAATAGCAAAAGCTTCAGAGAAGGAGCATCTCCATTCTTGGATAAATATTTTGGAGGGTCCAGAGTCAACTGATTTTGTACTAAAAGATTTCTCAGAGACAGAGTCTCATGGATTTAGATGGAATGTTCTGGGGAGTACCCAACCCTACAGCCGCCCACCTCGCCCTATCCCAGGAAGTAGCAATCAATTCTGTAATGCTAAGGACTATGACCTTGTGAGGTGCAGGGGTAGGGGGGCTAGCTGAAAGAGCACTCAAGGTTGACCTAGTCTCTCAGGACTGTGACAGCTCCCAGAGGGGCATTATTCTGTACCATCCCCATCCTCTGGCCTGCTCTGGGAGTCAGCTTCTCAGCAGGAGTAAGAGCAGTGTTGGCAAGAGAAAGTATAAGAGAATGAGCTTCAGCACTACCCTGCTCTGATTGGTTATTTCTGGAGGAAGTACTCATACAAACCTGACTGGGAATTGCTCCCTCCAGTTTTATTCCCACAACCAGGGTCTAGAAGGTGTGTGTCTAAGAATATACAGGAGACAAAATCCTGAAACTAGAAAGGAAATGATTCCCTTCACTATCCTTCCCCTCCCCCGCCACCCCACTTCCTAACTCTCCCAGTCCCCAGCCTATAAGTGCGTGTGAACACATGCTCGGTTTTCATCCTAAGCTTTTTTAGGACTTGACCCTTCTCTAGAGTGAACTGAGTGGTGTCCCTTGATAAGGAGTGTTTGTGAGAAAGCATGCTTGATATGAACCCAGCCATAGCCCATAAAATATTCTTGAACCCACTAACATATTAAAATAATTTCACAAAGGACCTAAGAGAACTTAGAGGTTTACATCATGATCAAGAGTGTAAGGTCTGGAGCCTGAGTGCCCAAGATTGAATCTGGCTCTGACACTCTCTGTGACCTCAGGCAGGTCACTTCACTTTTCTGTGCCTTAGAATCCTCATCTGTAAAATGCGGAATAACATTACCTACCCTCCTAAGAGTTGTTTTGAGGATTGAATGAAATAATGCATATATAGGACTATGCCACACATATCGTAAGTGCTCATAAATATTAGCTAGTATTTAATTATCTGACAGTGCCTCATGGTTCTATGCCCATAGTCTTTAAGGCATTTGTGGAGCAAATGAAATTGACGACCATTAGTTTATTTAATACGTTTCCTTAATATGTTCATTTGCCCATACTTTTTAGCCTACTGACTTTCCAATGACACGAGGATAGTTGTTGTTACAATGGCCTAGAATTTACACCCAAACTTTGTGATTCTGCACTCCTTTTCTAAGACCCATTTGCTGGCCCCATCTCTGCCTCCTCTCCCACTCCGTTAGACTTGCCCCTACAAAAGTACCCTGTGTTACTTTAAGATTTGAGGATAAAAAGAGAGTAGTCAATTAAAGAAGTGTTTGCGGGTGGAAGGGAGCACTTTCCTCTGCTCTACCCCCGTATTCCACAATTTCTTCATCTCCTGTGTATTTATGAGATTGCTGTGGAACAGAAAGGCTACCACCTATAGGAGGTTCTGAAGGTTCATTTGTGTAATGTATCACCAGTGTCTCTTCTCTGTAGGTTAAGGGCAGCAGGTTTTTCAGATGGAACTTGCTCCACACTCTTTACCCTAAACTCGCTGCATTCCTGGGATATAAAGTCAGTGAGGCTGGAGAGGATACATGGGGGGAAATATGCCTGGTCTGGCATGAGGCACATTTTTCTGCCCTGTGTGTATCTCCACTCCAGCTCTAATTGGCTTGCCTTGCTCACTGTGTGTCTCTGTGTTCTCAAAGCATCTGACCCTTAAGTAGCTGAGCCACATGGCTTTTATGGACCAAATTATAATTCCACACTGCTCTTGCTCTTAATGGAAGGCATATTAACCATTAGAGAGAAATTGCTGCTTGAATTCCAAAGAGGCAGTGTGTTCTTCTGGAGGTTTGGTAGATTATTTCTTTCAAATTCACCTTGAATAACAGTCAGAGGACAGCAGTGTGTGCTTCTTATGACAACAACCTACATCTCCATCATGAAAGATGAGGATGAGGAATGCGGGAGTTAGGTTGAAAAAGGAAATCTCCACTGATCCAAAGCAAGTCACTTCACTCTCCCCCAATTAAGTATGCAATCCTTTTAGCCCCAAACAGTGGTTGAAGATGGGAAAACCACACTAGACATATCAGCAAATAGGACAATTCTGGCTCATAGCCCTGCTACTTAGAAGAGGGAGCTCTTCCAACATAATGTCCTGACACTGTATAAGAGGAGGGGAAATGGCTAAAGATAAATTCTTAACATGATCCCAAGAGTAAAACTGGATGAGAATGAAAAGCCTTAGGTTAGATTGTTCACAGTTCTTCACAGCACTGTGGTGGGCACAACTGTACATGCTACTAGGAGTTCTTCTCACTTTCCTGGTCTGTGAGGGGCAAGCATTAGTTAGGTAGATGCTGGGATACTCGATCCCAATAGGCAGTGGCCATAGCAACTTCAATTCCTTGGTGACTTTAGAGGCATCCAGCTGACTTTCTCATCAAAATACCCAACTCATATAAGATATAAACATTAAGATACATAAGGAAGGGAGAACTGCATTCATCCCCTGGGGGTGTGGGAGTGAGCAGATGGTTGATAAGCATATGCTCCTTATTAGAAAATAAAATCCTGTGGGCAGAAAGCAGTACCGATGATGATTTAATGTGATCTCGTTTCCCTCCTCTGCCTTCACTCTACCTTGGAGTGTTAGCTACTCTCCCAACCCCAAACAACATAAAGGCAATGTCCTAGCTATTATTACCTCTCTCTCCCCTAAAAAACAAATCAACAAAATACTCAGGATAGTAGGAAACACAAAGCAATCTTCATTTCTTCCACACATTAGAAACATTTTCAATTACAGTTCAGCTTCTCTGAGATATACATCAAATGTTGGTCAACGAGCACAGAAAAGCCAGGTTGGAGGGAATCCCTGATAAGGAGGCATGAAGTGAGAGCTTTGATTCAGCCACTCCACTCAGCACAGTGGAGGCCCATGCAGGTCCCTGAGATAGTCATTCTGCTTTATGCCTTGAAGGAAACCCACTCTGTACTCCCTCCTCAGAGTGTGCCTTTGAAGGGCCACTGAAAGGAAAGATCCTTGATGAGTGATCACTAGTAAAGTCCTAATGGCTAACTCATTTAAGGAGCAGCTCTTTTAATGGTGGGGGTTTTCCTCTTAATCAGTGTTTCTCACTGGAATTAAAAGACCCCAGCCACGTTCACAGTTACAGGTTTCACATAAGTCAGACTGTTTCCCGGGAGGTACCCATAGCTGATAAGCAGGCACATCCTCTGATCAGTCAGGATATATTCTGGTGGGATTCTGGGCCATTCGGTTCAGCCCACAGAAACCTCAGTAATGCTCAAGCGAATGAGCAGAGCTTAAAGGTCACAGAGAGCCTTAGGTGCATGGAGGTAAGTTATCTCATAGGACAGCCAGACAGCTGACCTGGGTGGGAGGAATGTGAATGATATATCTGACCCTCCCAGGTACACAGTGGTTACCTTGGTGTCCAAACATAGTAGTCAATCTTAAGGAAATAAAATCTATTTGGGGGCTGCTCTTTCTTCTGATAGGCTTTCAGAAAACTCAAAACAATGTCCTGGTGGGTACTCACCCATGAGCCTCATCGTCTCCTTCCATTTCACAGTTGCTCTTGGCAACCCCAACCCATCCCAAAATACCCAAAAGACAGAATCAGACAATGCTTTGCCTTGCTTCAGCATCAATGGATGGCTCCGAGTTCTCAACCCTGCCCCGAGGGTGCTGGTAGCAGCAGACACAGTGGAGACAGTCCACTACATTGTGGGTGAAGAGTGAGCGCAACGGGTGCAAGTACTGGAAGAAAAGGAGCATGAAGCCAATGGAAATCAGATAAGCAATAATGAGCTGCAAGGCAATCAAGGAATGACAGTAATTCAGTAACACTTTCGCTCCAAAGAACTTAAAAACCAAGACCATGATCACATTCTCTAACAATCTCACACTATAGTGCAGGCCCATATGTCCCCAGTTCTGACCTTTCTCAACAAGGTCGCTGTCTGCTAACTTCAACTGCAAAGCTGACCAGCAAGAGAAGTTGATGCCAGCATAGAGAACGGTAACGGAAATCAACACCACTAAGGTGCCAAGTCGGCTGAAATTTTTCTCAATGTTATTGGGCATATGGGCACCACTCCTCCAGAACTTAACCCAAGGCTCAAAGAGGATAATCAGGAAGTTCAGCAATAAGAAGGGCACAGCCTTCAATTTCAAGGTGGCTGAAAAGAGCACGAGAATCATGAGGCGGGAGGTGATCTCCAATGTCCGCCAAATGGTGATGCACAGGACTTCTAGTGGACCAAGGCGAATCTTGTATTCATCGTACTTGATCTGGATAGCCAACATATTGCAGAGGGTAGCCCCATAGGTGACAGATATCAGGGAAAAGACTATTAGCACAGCTGTAAGAAAAAAAAAGAAACAGAAGAAAATAGATAATCAGTCAATGTTGGTGAAGCTTGTACTCTGACCCAGAGGTCCAGACAGATGATAGGTGAGACTCAAGGGCCCAAGTCAAGAGCAAACCTACGAATGAACAGAGCTATGTAAACAAACAGCATACACAGAAAGAAAATGGAAATAAACTAAATTATTTTGCGTGACAGGGATTGGGGCAGTTTTTAATTTTTTCTACATTTCTCTAGTTTCTAAATTTCCCATGAAATAAGAAATGAACATATACTGGCAATATTTTAATAATCATATAAACATACAAAATAAAGTAAAAAAACAGTGGGCCTCAGAACCATCACTGAGGGGTCACTAGCATTGAGAGGTCACTAACACAAGAAGAGTATATATAAAGGGATGGGCAGCATCTACCTGATGAAACAAGCTTCTGAGAAAATAGTGCTGGAGGCAGAGAGAACTTGATCTGAAAAAAATCCAGTCTTAGGAGACTCAGAGAGAATGCCTTTGGTTATAGAAGTCCCTGCTTTGATGAACATCTTCTTCAAGGAACTAATCTTGTCTGTGTATGCTTCTAGAACATAAAATATATACTGGAAATTCCATGAGAGCAGAAGGGACCATGTCTATTTTGTTCACTGCTGTATCACCAGAGCCTAGCACACTGCCTGGAGCATAGTAGGTGCTCAACAAATGTTTGTGGAATTAATGAAGAATTCTGAGTTTAGAGAGGCACCATAACATACCTACGGTTAGAAGTGCTTGGTTCAGCAGTGTGAGAGCTTGTGCGACTCACTGAATATCCATGTGCCTCAGTCCCCTAGGTCACTGACATACTCTAGAGTTGCTTGTATTACTCATCAGCAATACCAATTTCCCAATGCTTTGGTATACTTTAGGAGTCCCCAAACTTCTGGCAGAGTGGTTTAAAAATTTTTAAATCCTATTTCCTAGCCCATAACATCCATACCACTGTGCGTTAGAGTAGGGGCCCTGAAGGATCAGGATGCCCTCTAATCCTGCTATCCTAAGTCTCAACTATAGGTCACACAGTGGTCTTTCCTTTTCTTCCTTTCTTTATATCAGAGGATACCAATCACTAAGAAAAATCTAGTGCTCTCAAGGAGAGTGAGACACCGGAGTATACTCATCCAAAAGAAAAGCTGGAGCTTTCTGTTCCCATAAAAACACTGGATCCAGGGAACTAGAGCCATTGAAATGTCAATTTAATCTGCAAGAAAAGTAAAGACCTTCCGATAGAAACCCAGAAAGAAGCACAGCGTTGTTTCCGAGATCTTTTCCAGCTCTAAGCAGAGGGTTGCAGTCTCAAAGACTGGAAGACTCTCTTAAAGTGTCTACTCTTATCTTTACTTTTATTATTTATTATTTTTTCCAGCTTTATTGAGATATAATCGACATATAACATTGTATTAGTTTAAGGTGTACAGCATAATGATTTGATATACTCTTAGCTTTATAAACCACTCTAAGTCCCATCCTCAAGAGTTGATGCTCCTTGTAGAGTTTGGAACATCAGGGTGTATGTACAGCCAGCCAAGTGTGGTGATGCTTTCCCTTAAATTTAGAACTCATTTATTGATAGTAGTGTAATAAAAAGCAGAAAGCCTGATGCTTCCAATAAATGTAAAAACACCTTCCATCTGTCTCCCTACAAAAAGACACATGCCATAAGAGGTCATAATGCTGCTAGTGAAATTTGCTCATCTATGCTGATCCAGACGGCCTCCCACAGAAAAAGGAATAAGAAAAGGGGTAGCAAAGAGAAGACAGGAGGGTGGGTGAAAGTGAGGAAAACTAAAACCAAGAAGTAGTTCACAAAACCTTAAAAGAGAGGGTGTTGTCAGAAAGTTTTTAATAGGAGAAATCACTGAAGAATTGAAAACAAGGCCTTGTAGAAAGATTCCCTTACATCCTTTGTAGAGTGACCTATAGTTAGAAACACGGATCCTAAAGGCAGATTCCTGCATTCCAATCCTCTTTGCCATCTATTACTTATGGAACCTTGTGGGGAAATTTGCTTAACCTCTTGGTGCCTCTGTTTTCTCATTTGTAAGATGTGGATAATAAGTATCTCATAGTGTTGTTGTGAAGATTTAAATGAAATAATTAGAGAAATTCCTGGAACATAGTAAATGCTATCTGTTAGCTCCTATTATCATCATCATCATCACCATTCTTTATTTCCAAAAGTACAGGAGATGCATTTACTTTGTTTAGGTGTTACCCTGACACTTAGGAAATCAGGTGATTTCAAAACTGATAGAACATCTAGACATAAGCCTTACAAAAATGTGAAAAACCTATAATAAGAAAATGATACAATTTTACTGAAGTATATTTAAAAATATTTAATGACATGTACTTCGGTAAACTTGTATATAGTTGGCCCTCTGCATCCACAGAGTCAACCAAAACCATGGATAGAAAATACTCGGGAAAAAATTCCAGTAAGTTCCAAAAGCAAAACTTGAATTTGCCATGTACTGGCAACTATTTACTTAGCATTTACATCATATTCATAACTATTTACATAGCATTTACATTGTATTAGGTATTATAAGTAACCTAGCGATGATGTAAACTATACGGGAGGATGTACACAGGTTATACACAAATACTACACCATTTTATATAAGGGATTTGAGAATCTACGGATTTTGGTGTCCGCAGGGGGTCCTGGAAACAATCCACTGAAGATACCCAGGGTCAAGTATAGTTTTATTGCTACGGGTCTTATATATTTATGGCACAGAGTGTAGTGATGCTGCACGGATGTATATTTATCTCCAAACTCATCAAGTTGTACACATTAAATAGGTAGAGGTTTTTGTTTGTCAATTGTACCTCGATGAAGTGATTTTTAAATATTTAACGAAATGGAGACTTAAATTATCTTCTAATATGAAATTGATTGATCCTGTAAAGATGTAAACTCCCTCCAAAATAACCTAAATAATTGAATGCAATCCCAATCACAGTCTCAATAAAATGTTTTTTCTTTTATTGTTATTGTTTTGCTTTGTTTTGTTTTCTGGTGGGGGAATTGACAAACTGATTGTGAAAATTCATTCTGTTTGGAAGATCAGGCTAAATTGCTCTACTAGATCTGAGCTGTGAAAGGCCTTTGAAAGGCACAAGACCTAAAAGCAATAAAGAATTTGAATATATAAAAATGTAATACTTCAAAATGTCAGAAAATACTACAAGTATATTGTCTCTTACATATAGTGTGTTGCACATCTGTTACATGTATGACATATATATGCACATTTTAAATGTGTGTATGTACACACATACAGAACATTATACAAATGTATACATACACACTTATCCACAGCAGAGAAAGGATTAATAGCCAGAATAAGTAAATAGATCCTCCAAATTAATAAGGAAAAGATAAACAACCCACTAGAAAAAGTGAGTAACATATAAATAAGATATTTAAAGAATAGAATGACCAAACTTGAAATGATGCTCAGCTTCACTCATAAAGTAAATTATTAAAACAGTTATTTTATAATTACATAAATATTTAGTTTAAGATATAAAGAAACAGGCATCTTCATACACTGCTGGTGGGAATACAAATTCATGCAACCTTTTGGCAGTACTGCTAAAATTCTAAATATGCATATCTTTTCTCCCAGCAATTCTCCTGCTAAGAAGTTATTCTACAAAGTCTCATTCCAGTACACAGGTGCTTATAAAGATGTTCACAGGAGCATAGTCTGTAATCAGAGAAAAACTTTTTTGCATGGATGGAAAAATTATAAACAAACTTTAATCCTACCAACAGAAGATTAGGGAAATAAGAAAGAATGGTCCAATTCATATAAAGGAAATATATAGTATATTTATCATTATTATTATATATATAGATAACTGTTGAAGAAATATTGGCATACTTTTGAAAAAAAACATGCTGCTGAATAGAATGTTTAATTTTCCTTTTTTGGCAAATATATATATACACATATATATGTTATATGTATGTTTATATTACATAATAAAAAGAAGTCTGCACTACTTTGTATAAAATAGATAACTAATGAGAACCTGCTGTATAGCACAGGAAAGAAAGAAAAAGAGAGAGAGAGAGAGAGAGAGAAAGAAAGGAAGAGAAAGACAGAGAGGGAGGGAGGAAGGAAAGAGTCTGGAAGGATATACACTAAATGGTAAACAGATTACCTTTGGGAAATGAGATTACATCTCCTATTTTGTATATGTTCTGCACAGTTTTGAGTCTTTACCATAACCATGTCTGATTTTTATAATTAAAAAGAATAAGGACCAAAAATAGTAATACATGATCATGGTAAAAAGAAATCCAAACCATATAAAAGGGTATAAAGTAAAAGCTAATAAAAGTCAGCTGACTTCTCATTTTCACTCGCTAGAGGTAAATGGTTCCTTGCATATCTTTCTAGAAATAGTCTGTGCATATACAATTACCTGCAGGCCATCCGGTTTGTGCATGTATTACTTTTATAATGCATACATATTTTAATTAGATGATTTAATTACCCTCAAAATTCTCAGGAGGAAGAGCATCATCATTTCCAGATTTTTCTCCCCATACTACTGTCAATTCTAGGTATGTAAAAAGCTTCAAGACCAGTAGAACTTCATGAACAATTCTTAGTAGAGAAAAAAAGAGGGCGCATTTCCTCCTTTATTTGAAACATAGGGCTTTGCCAAGCAGGGTCAGCACCTAATAATAAGGCAACGGTCCAAAGCTGTACCCACAGCTGTACCAGCTCCAGCCCAAGCTAGAGGCTTACTCATCTCGGGATCCCTCTTTTACAAGTGGGAAATTAAGACAGTGACCTCTTTGGTAACTTCCTCTAAAGATTACAGAGAAGGTCAGAACCGGGACCAGGCCTGACTCGCATCAGTATTCATTCCACACCCCTTTTTCTTTCTCCCCACTGAAGTTGGAAGGAGTGATTAAATCAGTGGTTCCCAAAAGTGGCTGATCAGAATCAACTGGGGTACGTTAAAAAATGCAGATTCTTGGCCTCCCCACACTCAGATTGATTCAGGTCTGAGTATGGGATGTAAGTTTTAAAGGAAGCTTTCATCCAGTAATTATGTTTTCTCATGATCTGTAATATTTGGGAACCTCTTACTTAAAGGCAGCCATCCCTAAACCAACCAACCAACCAAACACACTCAGTACAATTTAAACACTGTGGGTAGGGAACATGTCCTACTGGCTTCTGGTATTACTCGCTTCTTCTGGGTCCAGAGAGGGTTTTTCTGTGGCATTTTTAGTCTAAACACCTTACCCCAGTTTCAGAAATCTGGTAGGCCGGAGATGTCTGGCTCCCCAAGCTGACTCTCAGTGCTGTACAATAGAACTAGTTCTATAATACCAATAGAGTAATCACTAGGCACACATAGCTACTGAGCACTTGAAATGTGGCGAGTATGACTGAGGAAATCAATTTTTAATTTTTAATAATTTAAATAGCCACATGAAGCTGGTGGCCAGTATATTGGACACTCAGGTCTAGATTTCTAAGACCCTTGATTTCAGTGGAGCCCTCCCCTCTCCTGACCCCACTCACCTCTACCCAGGGGGACATCTGCAGAGATCAGGGTCACATAGAGCTGACAGGTCAGCTGGGGCACTGAGCCCAGGAAGGCTTGGATCTGTGACATACGTTTGTAGGCACTGCGGTGCATAGCCAGGGTCCGGATGGAGTGGCCCACCTCCCATTCTATCAGCACCTCCTCGCCATTTATTAGCATCTTCTTTCGGGTGAGGCTGACATAGGGCTCCTCCTGCCCTCCTTTCTTCCACAGTGTGAGGTACTTAATCATGGCTTCCAAACATCTGCAGAAGTAAAGCATCATGAGTACTTAACTAAAGCTGTCCTAGGAAGGAAAGTTGTAGTGAGGGGGGAAAAATAACTCAGGAGGGCTGTGCTTCTTTTTGCCATTCCTTCTCTCCTGTTCTACTCATTTCTCATGCGGCAAGGAGTTGGTCATGCCTTCCACGTGTCACTTCAGTCTAAATCCTTTGTGTTGGGTTGGCAATCGACCAACCTAAGAACCCCAATTCAGAAGTGTTTGAGGACTTAAGAATAAGCCTGTGACAGAAAAATGGCTAGAACACAAAGACATGAAAAATTTGTTGAGAGAAAATGATGAAGGTTCCAAAAGGCTCTGGTTTTCATAACACCTCAGGTTCCTGAGGTAAAGCGTTCCTTATTCAAAGCTTTCAGCTCCATAATCAGAGCTTTTGAGCTCTGCTTTTTCAAAACAAAGCCCACAACTATAACTGTCTCAGCCAAAAAGTCTTGGAAGGGATCTGGAAAAATCTCTCAAATACACAGGAAAGCCATTTAGCAACGAAGGTACTTAAAAGGCTTGACAACTCAGAACCGAATATACTATATACCTAGGGAACCTCAAAAGATCTCTTTAAAGGTTGTTCTGGGGCCCCTTGACCTGTTTGGGAACAATAGCCTTTTAAACTTCATTCTTTCTCTACAAAGAGTAAAACATACTTAGGAGATCTTATCATCCTTGAAATAATATTAAGACCACATTTCCTGCTGTACCCGTCCCATATCCCCCATATAAATCAGAAGTCTTTAGCAGTTCTGATGTGGTGAAAAGAGAAGCAACTAGAACATCTTGTTTTGGAACACCTGAGTTACTACTTCCCCCACTCACACTGAAATAAATGGAAACTGTGAACTATTTCTTCTAAGTAAGAACAGTTGTGTCAAAAATTAAGCAGTCTTTCCTGATAGGCTGAGGGCACGGGTTGCATTTATCTTACTCACCGCCCTTATCACATAGTGGGCATTTGATAAATATTTGCTGAATAAATGAAAGAGTTAGAAGGAAAAAAAGAATACAGGGTGAGAAGTGATGGAAGGAGAAGATAATAATTAATAATGGCAATGTAATTTAACAACAACAAAAAAAACCAGACCAAAGACGAGCTCAGATTTATATGCTCTCTAGGCCTTTGGCTCCCGATAGAAAAGCTTGGAACAGTGCTGGCTGCCATTCTCCGCAGGATCCCTTTTTTAAAAAAAAATATTTTATATTGGAGTATAGTTGATTTACAATGTTGTGTTAGCTTCAGGTGTACAGCAAAGTGATTCAGTTATACATATACATATATCTATTCTTTTTCAAATTCTTTTCCCATTTAGGTAATTACAGAATATTGAGCAGAGTTCTCTGTGCTATACAGTAGGTCCTTGTTGGTTATCTATTTTAAACATAGTAGTGTGTATATGTCAATCCCAAACTCCCAATTTATCCCTCCCCCCATCACCTTTCCCCTTTGGTAACCATAAGTTTGTTTTCTAAGTCTGTGAGTCTGTTTTGTAA
This sequence comes from Phocoena sinus, assembly GCF_008692025.1. Classification (NCBI taxonomy): domain Eukaryota; kingdom Metazoa; phylum Chordata; class Mammalia; order Artiodactyla; family Phocoenidae; genus Phocoena; species Phocoena sinus. Next base: position 85,931,297 of record NC_045784.1, read on the forward strand.
ATAAGTTCATTTGTATCATTTTTCCACAGGATCCCTTTGAGATTGGTGCATGTGTACCGGGCTAAAGCACGTAGTTTGAAACATCCATGTTGTAGGGAAAACTCTAAAATCCAGGAGAGAAAAAGATGGAAGGAGAGAACAGAAAAGGAAAAAAAGCAACTTTCTCTTCTTATTCAGGAAAAATGCACAAGTGCATTTCCACCAAGAGAGTTTAGATTTTTAACCCAAGCCCATCAATACTATTGCTGAATAAAACATTGGGGGAGGCAGTGGCATGAAGAATTCTGTTTATGCTTCTATTCTTAAGGCCATTTACTGGTTTAAGTAAGCGTGTTTGCCTTGCTTATAAGCGGCAGCAAATGAGAGTACATTTTCATTTTCAGAAGTATCTTTGCATTTCATATAAGGGAGCGAGGGCCTCCAAACACCTTCATGTGCCTAATAGCATTCATCAAGTTCCTGCCTACCTAAAAAGTAATTTGCCTTGAAAATAAGCATTATCAAGGATATGATTTATGAGCTTTTAATTATTTTTTCCCTGCTGTGGGGTAGCTGACTGAGATTATAAATGCTTTCCAATCATTTCTAGTGGGAGCTAAATGACAAAAATGAAACATAGTACTCAACACTCCATATGGATGGTCCAAATCAAAGATGGCTTGGGAGGCCACAAAGCAAAGAGAAGTCGAAAACGGAGCTGGGGCAGAACTTACTGAAATTTGCATCTTAAGAGTGATTGATCCGTTAACTCAATTTATTGCATTTGAAAAGGGCAAGAAGAATGGTTTCCTTGTTCCTCTAATGACATCTCTAAATGACATCTTGGTTCCAAGTTCGAGATGAGGTCTTCCTTTCACAGTTTAACTTCAAGATTTAGAACTGGAAAGGCCCTTTAGATTACCTAGTACAGAGGTTGCATAGGCCAGCTGAGTCACATCTGACGAACAGCTGTGGCGTGTTTGGCCCAGACAGTTCTTTTATTTAATTACCAAAATCAGTTGTCAACATGTTCAATCATTCCATTTCACATAAAATCCTGTCTTGGGAGCTTGTCCTGAAAAGTTGCGGCCTTGGCGATACAGGGTCTGAATTCCAACAGGGAAACAATGGGCTGGAGCTGTAGAGAGGCTGGCCTCCTTTAGGCAGATCTTGCGGACTCCAGATTACCACAGTACTCACTAACTAACTCCATCATTTCTCTAACACCGAGACTTCATTTTTACTTATCATCACACATGAAACTACTGTTTTTTCTCATCCTTGGCTTGCTTCACTCATTTATGATACCTGCCTGGCCCCTGTAAGTGTTTGAGTTTACGACCCATCATCTAGCCCAACCCATTTATTTTACAGATGAAGGACCTGAGGCTCAAGGCATCTTCAGGGATTTCACCAAGGCCATGTAACTAGTCAATGACAAGGGCAAACTAGATTCCAGGTCTCCTGAATTCCAGGCCACTGTTTCTGTTTTCGCTGATGGAGTGTAATCAATTCCTCCCCATTTAAACATATTGATAAATTTTTTTAAAGGGGGCAGTTCCATCCTGAACTTCAGACTGTGTTTATTTCTAAGGATGAAATATCTTCCCATTGCAATTACAACATCAACACTCTGACCCATATTCCTCAGCTGACTGCAAGTTTCTGCCTCTCTTGCAATCAAGATAAATTTGGTCCATTCTTTCCTACTGACCTCAGAAGTTTTGCAACATCTCTCTACCTTGAAAATCACATAGCATCCAGCTGAGACTTCTGACACAGATGCCTGTATCCCTAGGATAAGGCACATTCTTTCTTTTGTTTTTTAACATCTTTATTGGAGTATAGTTGCTTTACAATGGTGTGTTAGTTTCTGCTTTATAACAAAGTGAATCAGCTATACATATACATATATCCCCATATCTCCTCCCTCTTGTGTCTCCCTTCCACCCTCCCTATCCCACCCCTCTAGGTGGTCACAAAGCACCCAGCTGATCTCCCTGAAGGCACATTCTTGTCCCTTCAAAACGATCTGAATGGAAAGACTCAATACTATTACATTGTGCTACAGCATCCAGATGGAGAGATAGGCTATCTTCCTTTGCCCCCTTCTAACCGTGTACCTTTATTGCAGAAAGATACAGAGATAAATAGGAGACCAATAAACTGACAGAGAAAAATAAACTACAATGGGTTTGGGTACCAGATGAGCACAAATGGCTTAAAATACTTTCCAGATGTCAAATAACTCCAGAAAATCTGAAAATATCAGTAGCAGCAGCCCAAGCAACTCAGGGTAAAGAAACTGAATGTGAGATGGGATGGAGGGAGTAAGGAACTTCCATCCAATTTAAAGAGCATCTAAAAGGCAGAGTCAAAACAACACACTCTGAAGCTATAGCCTGTGTTTACAAGGTGACCACATCAGTTGGTCTCATACCAATTTCACAACCCGAATCCAGATAGCAAACATTGTCAAATGAAGTCTTATTAACGGTACCATACATGGTTTCGGAACACAGGTACATGCCATATGTTCATTGTGGTGGCACTTAAGACTGCAGATAAGACTTTTTGGATGGTAGGCAGGGAAACCAAGAGTGGGAGGGAATGGGAGAATCGATTCGATTCAAGGCACAGTAACAGTCTTAAAAATATTAAATTCATCTTTCTCTGCACAGTTGGGGGGTAGGGGAGGAGGGAAAAGATTTAAAAGTTGCTCACCTGATAACAGGTCCCAAGAGGATTAGATGTATAAACAATGATAGTGGCTTGTCTTTGGTCAGATCTCTGTGGACAAAAATGAGGGTCAACTGGACCATAATGGATGAAAACATAAAGAAGGAAAAGGTGTATGCCATCCAGTAGGTTTCACTATTCTTCCGATAGATTCTAACCATGTACAAGGCAGATGCTGCCTCCCCACAGTACAAAAACGTGGAGAAGAGGATGCCAAATGGAAAGGTAAATCGGGGGTTCGTCCCACGGATGACATCTTCCTCCAGAGAGGATATCGGCTCCACGCTTGGCTCCTCAGGAATTTCAAAAACTCGGTCCATTGTCGAGGTTCTGAGTGTTGTGGTCTGGTCTTCAGAGCACTCCCATCCCCACCTCCCAAGAGAACCCTGTAGCCACTGCAGTGCAAGTACTGGTGAGGAGAGCTGTCAAGTCCAATTCCAGAACGGAGATCTACTAGTTAGAGCAGGAGACCGCTCTCTTCTCGTCTCAAATTAGACTTGTTGGAGTCTGGGATGAAGATCCCAGGAGTACCACTTTGAAACTAGACTCTTGATTGGCCCAGGATTCCAATCGTCAACTACGTGCTGTGGAAGTTGGACAAGGCAAAAGCAAGCATCTTAGCGCCCAGTCCGGAGTCCAATTCCAGGCGCGTCAAGAACCATAGGACAGCTGTTTCCGTGGCGGCTCCGCCTTTCGCAGCCCCCCAGGCAGGACGGGTAGCCAGCCACTCTCGCGGGCACCGACACTCAGCAGCTCCTCCTGAGGAGCCCTGACCAGTGTGCTCTCTCAAATCAGCTGAGAAATGAGCCAGGGCAGAAGAGGGGGCGCAGCCTGAGCGTCCCTTCGGGGATCCAGTTCACTGCCCAGGCACCCTAGCTAATGCTAGGCTGCGGCTATTAGCTCGCCTGCTCGCCGGCGGTCTCTCCGCACCCGCGCTCAGTCAAGAGTTCTCACGGCGGCTCCTCCAATTCCCCAAGCTCCGCCCCCAAGGCAGCCAGGCCAGGGACAGGAGCAAAGTCACAACCCCGGCCCCGAGCGCAGTCACCGGGGAGAGAAGCAAAGCACGCGCCCGCTGCAGGATCAAGAGAAAGCTGGAGGGGCTTCTTTTCCACAGAGAAACTTTACTAGCGAAAAACACGACGTGCGGGGCGCCAACCCGGCCCGACGGATGTCGGCAAACTCTTGGGCGCCGTCTGCTGCCGGGGTCCTGCCTGGCTCGCAGTTCCAGCTATGAGAGGTCGGTGGCTTCAGGAACGAAGGCAACGATGGCGGGGCTGCACGAAATGGGAGAGACAGCTGGGGCCAAACAAAACCAGCCTGCGACTTCCAGGGCGGGCAGATGAAGGATGCTCGGTGCATAGAGGCGCGACAAAAAGGGGCTTGGGCCAACCTTCAGAAGCACTTCTCATCACGACCCGCGGACCCGTTGGAGGGAGCCACAGCTTTCCTCTTCGCCAACAGAAGCAGACCTCCAGTTCTACCCCGCCCTCCCTAACTAGCTCGCTCCCACACTCGCCCAAGCCAGGCGGTTAAGCAGGAATGTCTCTCTCGGCCTCAGGGTTGAATTTCCCTAGGTCCTATTGCCCTACAGATTTTATCAAGGTGGGGCTGGGGAGAGACCTGGGGGGCAATTGGGCCGTAGGGTTTCCTTTCCAAGCGAGAGTGTATGTAGCAGAAGGAAGAAAGAGAAAGAGGGAATGTCAAAGAAAGACTCAAAGTTAGCCCACAGACCCATATTATATGCCTTGATTTCTCCACTTGCAAAATGAGGCCAGGATGGGAACTTAAGAATGAACTTTCAGGTCTTTGGCTGTAAGGTTCTGAAGAGGTGCCAAATTCTAAATAGACTGGAGAGGAGCCAGGAGAGCTGTTAGTAAGAACTGAGAGGTGTGTCTTAAAGAGCTCTGAAAATTGCCTAGATTCTTAAGAGCAATCTTCCCCCACCTTGCTGAGCTTTTGTTTTTGTGCTTTCATTTGCATAATTCTAAACCCCAGGGGAAAAGAGAAAACATCTGCCTCCTGATAATAAT